>NC_140593.1:1085517697-1086253322 GCF_964204655.1 Triturus cristatus
GATTGTAAGTGCTTAACCAACAACGCCTGAGGAATCGCCTTGGCTGCTCACGCCACGCACCTAGAGGGTGAGCAAGGGTCATTCGCAAGGGGTTATCCTGCGCCCTGACGTGGAGGAGAGGGTTCCTGCTTGACACAAGGGCAACCTTGCGCCAACCAGAGATCCCCGACTCTAACACTCACCCTCTAGATGGAGAGTGCCACGAAGAGCGCACAAAAGACGCATGGCGCTTGATAAGGTCAAACAGCAAAGACAATGGACTCAGTCAAAGTGCCAGGCTCTTAATTTAGTCTGTTGTTAGTTCTCAAACTCATATAAAATCCAATGTTTACCAACTAGACAAAAGGTTATCCAGATGTTTGACTATGGGCTAACTTCCTAAGTTTTTCGTAAGTTCTTGGGTCATCAGGTTTATCATAACTGTGTCTAGTCGCAGATTGGCATTCAGTAAAAAGATGCATAGGAACTCGGGGGCCTTCTATCACAACATTGTTGTAGAAATTCAGGGAACCTCAGCAGTTTGGCTTCAGATACTGATTGCTCACCAACATTTTAGTAAGGTCCACCAAGAGGGAAAGTCAAAGTCTGTGGGAGCAGTGGAGTTGTAGTGCCTGTTGCTGCCCCCCTCCCCCCACAACCCCCAGGACTCAAGGGTGCTTGGGGCTAGGTTTGTTTTGGGCACGCATGTCTCCTGGCTCTGATTTAGGCCTTCTCATTTGGCTCTACTCTTCCTGCCAACCCCTCTACCCCTTCCTCATCCCTATCCCTCCGCTTTCACTAGTGAGGTCTGGTGACATTCTCACCAGTGAGCCTCCATTTTTGCTTGAACTGGGGAATGCCTTCTTTACTGGGTGATTTTTATGTTGACGTTTTTTGGTCTCTTCAGCTCTTTCTCTGCATATTATGCTCTGGATTAGTGTTGATGCTTTTGGCTTCCTTCGCTTCCATTGTTGCGTCTTGTGGTTGCTATTGCAGTTGTTCCCTAAGTTCGGGTCCCTGTTCATCTGAGTGCACTGGTTGTGCCTTCTGACGTTTGAGCTTCTAGTACCTGCTGAATTGATTTGCCACTGGATCTTGGGCTTTGTCAACCTTCTAAGTTTGGTTCTTCCTCATTTGTCTCTAGACGTTTTCCCTTTCTGGCTGACTACCACAGTGGAAAATTGATGCTGGTCCTGCCTGCTTTGGAAGATCCCCAGGAGGTAAGGACTGGGACTAGGAAGTGACGAGGAGGTAATCCTTCAGCTACTTACCAGTAATCCTATTACTCCAATTCTATTTCTTCTTACGGGCCTTCGTGAACCGCCCACCCTCAATGCTGTGTCCCCACCTTAGATTGCAGTCATTTGGGTTGCTTTGGTAGTCAACACAGGAGGCTTCTGTGAAGAGGCGGGACTGTATAGGACTACCTGGATCGGGAGGAGTTTACATTGTTTTCTTTTATGTAGGCAGCGGGTTGCTCCTATACAGGGTGTGAACACACTTCAGGCCTGAGGACGTAAGGCGAGGAAACAAGAAGTTAATGCTGCTCCAGCTTTTCCAGGATCAGATGCAGGGAACACTTTGCGTTCACCCCATGTGTGATATTAACAGCAATAGTTCATGCTGGTCCGAACATCACGTTTCCTGGGATCCTAGCACCAGGTCCCCAGTATCTATTCCTGGGAACAACAGACCTGGAAGAATATGTTTTCATAGGCAAGAAGTGAGACTCCCAAGCAGTATACCAACGGGTATAAGGCTCTGGGCACCTACAAGTGTCCTGGGTTATCTGGGCCTTGGAAATCCTGGGTCTGGAAACACCGTACCTGGTTTTACTTTGTGCCAATTTGCACCCAATGAAACCTCGGATGATTCCATTCAAGGTCTGTTAGAACAGGCACAGCCTTGCCCGGCCCATCTCACTCTTGACTGCATGATGGGGGGAGCACATAACACGTCCGGGGCATTGCCCTATCCTGCTGTGCCCTCTCCCTGACCTCTGACCCTGAGCACTCCCTGCTGCCCTTTAACAAGAAGGGTAAAGGCATCCAATCATTCAAAAGGAAGCTGCACCAACTCCCATCAACGCAGGATTTCCATTGGTTAGGTCTCTCTCTGACAGAGAGAGGGACAAAACTTGGGACACATCTCTGCTGTGTACACCGCTAATGGCTTGATGTTTGTCATGTCCTGATACAATTAGGACCCATCTCTGGAGGTTGAACAGTGGAAGAAAGCATCTCCCAGCACCAGCAATATGTGGCCAATACCTGCACACAGTTCAACATGAGAATAAAGGGTGAGCGGGGGGCTTTTAACGCACAGATTCCTTTTCAAATATGTATGTAATCTTCCACTGAAGTATTTACTTGTTTTTTTTTTGTTTGAGTCAATGGACAAAGCCAGGCATAAAAGTCAAAAACCTGCTTCCATCGGTTTACGCTTACATTTGGATAGATTTCTGACTTGTTAGGTTACCATGGGGCATATCAGCAAGGGCCGGCAATAATTATCGCTCAGCGCTCTTAGCATGAGGATAATTATCGCCGGCCAACTCTGAATTTTATCGCGGAGATATTGTGCTATTAGCAACGCTTATCTCCAAAGCGATAAAATTCAGAGCGCAAGCTGCCAAATATGCGATTATCGATGCAAATCCAGCGATAATCACACAACTTTTGGCGATAGCTTGCTGATATGGCCTCACATACGTAGCCATGATATCCACCTTCCGTAGGATATCATGGCTAAGTCAGTTTCAAAGTAGGCGTAAGGAAAGTAGCGATAACAGAGGTTAGCTGCTTTTCGGCTGAAAACGGACGCAAAAGCGGCGATAATTTTTTATCGCCTGCTTGCTGCTATGCCCCCAAGAGTCTACATTTAATGTAGTGCTGCAAGGCGTAACATTTATTCATACAGATGTTCCACCCGGTTGAAAATCTGGATGCGTAAAGGTGCCACAAACAGGCTTTGGCATTTATAACTTTCAGTACACTTTCACAATGTTCTTTCCCCATTCCCATACATTTTCCGAGCATAAAATACCATAACATTCTGAACGAGTCAGGTAGAAATAGGATCACACATTTGTAAAGTGCTTTTTTGCGCACCTAAATTCCACTTACCTGTGCAAATGACTTTAAGGAGCATATGCAAAGATTCAGCTATATGATGAAATTCAAAAGTCAAATGTCTAAACGTGGAATCTGCTCTCATATTAGCTACATTAGAAACTCAATAGGACCGATCAATGAATCAGTTAATCAATCTCATTCATGTTATAGCACGTCCGACCTCGAGAGACAGTTTCCAATCAATAACCAATTACATTTGATTTATATGAGGCAATTAGGTGGCGCAGGTTCCTGACGATCAGACATACTGTCAATTGGGGGAAGAGAATAGAATCTTGAAACTGCTAATTAATTCCAGCTCACATGATGTAAGCGCTGAGCTCAACCACGTGTATTGCTATGTTACAATTTACACCATCTAACACCTGTGTTTTGTTTTCTCACAATACCCACCAACACACTTCCGGCCTTTGGAATACTCACAGAGGGAATGGCGAGTCTATTGAGAACTTACTCAGAACACTGACAGGTCATTCCTAATTCCCTCCGAGTAGGGAGAGGCTATCAAAAGCACACACAGAACACAGGTAGGCCACTGAATAATCGAACAGAACATTGCCAGAACACTGACTATTCGCACTGAGCATTGCTAGGTTTATTCGTCAGTCGTGCACTCACCCTACTCGCGCACATAAATACTAAGCCCTAGTCCACTCATACAGCACATGGCCCCTCCAGGGAGCCCTTTTATATCTGTGTATTTGGGGCCTGTGCCCTTGTGTTCAAGGTTCTCATGGCGTGAGGATGTGGCCCAAGGGCCAGAGCGGCCAGCTCTGTATCTGAGGAACCAGGGGGCATATTAACAAGCCAGGCGATAAAATTATCGCCGCTTTAGCGGCAGAAAACTGTCTCTAAAACGGCGATAATGGGCTTGATAATATGCTCTATGGAATTCCAATTGAAGCCCATGTTAGACGTCCTTCACATCTAACATGGGCTTGAATTTGAATTCCATAGAGCATATTATCAAGCCCATTATCGCCGCTTTAGCGGCAGTTTTCTGCCGCTAAAGCGGCGATAATTTTATTGCCTGGCTTGTTAATATGCCCCCAGGTTCGAGTGTTGGCATCGGCTCAACATCTTGTGATTCTGGACAAATCACTTAATCTCCCCGTGCCTACCCAAAATGAATGTGTCCTTGTGTAATGTAAATGGTGTTCATGTAAAGCGCTCCAATACCTTCGGGTGAAGTTTGTGCTATATTAAACTGCAAAAAAAAAAAGTAGATTCAGTAGGCATTCCATAATGAACGAGGAGCGGAGAACACTGGAAGCCTTTAGGGGTTGCTTATTTACCAGAGTTACATGGTAAACTCTTTTTTACTCTCATTACACTGGCATCAAGCTCGCATAATACCTGCTGCCGAGTGGTGAGTGTTAATAGCTGATCAATTGCTGTGCATTGCCGCCTGAGCACCGCTGCCTATGCTGCTTGCCTCCTTACCTCGTAGAGCAGCATCGGAGGCCACATAAGCAACTGGATTGTTTCTGGTCTACTGTACTGGTTGCCAGCCACATTTATTTCCAATTCCATGTCAGGACCAGAGGCCAGGATTATGCATTACTTTCTTCATGTTATTAAATCAGCAGCCTTCAAAGAACATATGTACAGAAAAAAACAGCCAAGACTGCATATCCCACGAACCGCTGGGGAATGAGTCTCCATAACAACCATAGTCCAATCATAACACAGTCCAATGTATATAAATGTGTGACTTCTCTTCCTGTTCCTCTCCTTCACTGGAGGAAATTAATCTTGAACGACTGTCCTATTCAAATTTCTGATACAAAAACAGAGGTAACACATGTTATCCAATTCTTTACAACCGTTATGTACATAAACTCTTTATCAAGTCTGTACGTCCATTGTATTTACCATTTTATAATGTGGCTCATCATTTTTTTTGCAAACCTCCCAATTTAATTGTCAGAAGGCATAAATTCTTCTCAAGATAACAGTCTATGGTAGAGTCAATTGATGCATACGTGGCCTCTTTATGAGTTTCGGCGGCAAAATGTGAATTAGGAACTTTCACAGACCATCTTATCAAAGATCAGCTTGTCGCAAGGTGTTACAATAAAAAGATCCAGGAAAGGCTACTATCATGCAAGTAACCAACACAATGAAGTAGTGGATATCGCCAACAGCATGCTCGATTCAAAAAAGTCGGTCAAAGAACTCAACAAGGATATAAAGGAAGGTGTTCTTTTTGTCAAACCAAACAAATCTGTTTCTTACAAATGGTTGATAAGAAAAAGAATCAAAGTGGGCATCATTGCGGGTCCAAGTTTCACATTGCTACATTTAAACAGTGTCCGGCATTAGGCAAAGAATGTCTCAAATGTGGTATATCTGGAAATTTTGCTGGAGTTTCTCATTCTCAACTATGAAAAAATGCTGTGAGTATGGTGAGTGAGGACACTGAAACAGAATTATCTCATACTATAGACAATATGCTTTTATGTGCAAGAGTTAATAAGGAGTTTCCAAAATGTAGAGTTCCTATTGATATTTTTCTCACTGGAGACAAAATTGTACCTTTGTTGACAGATTTGGGTTCAAAAGTAACTATTATTTAGAAAGATGCTTTTCAGAGTAAGGGTCTCACATATTAATTAGACTTACCGGACATAAATCCCTTAGGTTATAATGCGAGATCATTGATTTGGAAGATTTTTCTGATTCAGTAATACAATTCAAAGGGTGAGAAGTTCAAGGTAAGATTTATGTTTCTCACCATGGACCACAAATCTTGGGTTGGTTCCACCAGGGATGTTTGGGGATCTTATTGAGGCCAGGTAGAACAGACCAAATATTATCTGTGGATGGGGATAGTGTACCTATTAAGAGTTGTAAACTAGAATCAGTATTATTGGAGCACAGTGAGAATTTTCAGTAAAGGCATGGTAAACTCAATGAATTTGAGCATGTCATCAAAATCAAGGATTGGTATTGTACCTGTTAAACTTAAGCTCAGATTTGTTTCATTAAGCAATAAAAGCAATTTGGATGAACATCTTTCCCAATTGTGTCAAGATTGCGTCATTGAACCAATTGTGTGATTTTTATGGTTATTCCCCCATTGTTGTTGCTCCTAAGAAGAAGAAGAATGAACTAAGGATGTGCATTGACCTTAGGAGTTTAAATAAAGCCATTTGGGTGGATGGACATCAGTTACCCTTTATTCAGACAAAATATCAAAGTAAAAATATCGCCATACCGAAATAACGTGTCCATAATATCGTGATATGGAAATATCGTTAACAAGGATATCATTGTCAAGAATATCGATTTTAAGGTAAGTAATATCGATTTTTAAAATATCAGTCATTAATATCGTTTGCAAAAGTATAGTTGTTTAAAATATTGTTTTTTAATTATTGCTATGTATTTTATTATGTATTAATATTAATAATAACAGTTTTATTCGATTTGATACACAAACCATAAAAGCATATAAATAACAATCAATAAAAGAATCACAGAAATACCTTTAACTAAAATGACTAAAATACAATATCATTACTAAAAATCAATGACCTACTATGTATCACCAGAGAAATAAAACTCATTAGTATACTCCAGCCCCCCCTGTTGTTCTTAACTTTAGAGCGGCTCTTAAAAAATTTGCCACACAATAAAGAGTAAAGACATCAGATGACGATTTTAAAAACAACAAGGCTACCCGTGCCTGTCTAAATGTAGCTTTTCTTAGCAGGCTTTTTAAAAACAATTTCCTGGGGAAGGCATTGTAAGGGCAGAGTAAAACTAAGGGAAGGGTGTCCTGCAGGGACTTACTGTCGCAGCTCCCCCTTTCTTCTGGATTTATGATGAAACCTGCCGGTACTGGCAATAGGTGATGTATTTTATTATGTATTTTCAATGTATATGATGTAATTATTTTGTACAATTATTGATTATGCTTTTTAATATATTTGTTACATTTTTAGTAGTTATTAAATTTAATTTATTATTTTGTGCGCATTTTAGTGCTAATGCAGGTTGTGGGTTTATAGGGGTATAGGGAGGGAAATAATTTAATGATGATATTTTAGTGATTATTTTTCATTTAATAATATTTAATAGATATTTAATTATGTAAATTGTGCTATTAATTATTTTAATGTACATTTTATGTACAGGTTGTGGAGTTTATAGGGGTAAAGGGTGGAAGTAATTTATTTTTAATTAATTACCAGTTAGATGTTAATAAATATTATTTGATTAATTGATAATTAATTATGTTATTAGTGTAAAATCTTTTTAGGGGTAAAGTGTGGGAAGTACTTTCTTTCTAATTAATTAATAATTAGTTGTTAATATTAATTAATTGATAATTAATTATGTTAATTGATTAAATTGTCTTTTTAGGGTGCAAGTTGTGGGGTTGATAGGGGTGAAGATTGGGGAGAAATACATTTAAAAGAATTAATAATTAGTTGTTAAATGCTATTAATTATTTAATTGACAATTGATTATTTTAATTGTGTAATTCATTTTTAAATTCAATTTTAGGTGTGGGTTGTGGGATTTATAGGGGTAAAGGGTGGGGAGTTAATTAGTTTTAATGAACAAATAGTTTTTAAATAATAATATTTGTTTAATTGATAATTAATTATGTTAATTGTGCTATTGTTTCTTTTAGGATTTTAGTTGCGGGCTTTTTAGGGATATGGGGTAGGAATTAATTTAATTGTAAGCAATGTTTTTAATTAATATTAATTATCAAATTATATGAGTGTGTTGCGGGGTACATTTCGGTAAGTGAATCAACTATAATTAATGAATAATTAATACTCAATTAATGATAATTAGTTTGTTGATAAATATTTATATTATTAGTCTAAATATTTTACTTTTTAAAGTTAAGTTTTAGGTCGAGGTTATGAGTTTTGTGGGGTTTTTGGGTGGGAAGTAACTAAATTAAATGTATTTATTAAGTGCGTCATAGGGGAAGTGCTCAAAGGAGTCTTGGTTTTCCAGGATGACATTTTGGTTTATGATGAGGATTATGATAAGCACGTCACAAGACTCAATGCAGTCCTTTCTGTGCTCGGTGCTAGAGGGTTTAGACTAAGAAGGGATAAATGTTATTTTGGTGTGAGCAAAGTTGAGTATCTTGGTCATGTTGTGTTGGGAGATAGAATTTCCCCACGCTCTGGTTTGCTTAAAGCAAGTGAGGAAGTTCCAACACTGGCTAATAGGGAACAGCTCCAAGCTTTTCTTGGGATGTGTGAATTGTATGCCATATTTATTTATAATTTTGCAACTTAGCAGAACCCCTTAAAAAGTTATTAAAAAAGAACTCAAAATTTGTATGGGATGAGTTTCAGGAAGCTGCTTTTCATACTATCAAAAGGGAGCATATCATGCCCTTTTATTGTCTCCTTTTATTTCAGGAAAGTCCTTGTTATTACAATTGATGAAAGCAGTGTGGGTCTAGGAGCGGTTTTATCCCAAGGGAAAGATAATACTGAATGTATCATTACTTTTGCATCACACACACTTAAAACCCAGGAACACCTCTATTCTGTCATTGAGCATGAAATACTGGCTTGTGTGTGGGTGGTGGATAAGTTTAGAACCTATGAAAGGGGGAACCAAATGTCTGCAATGTACTGATCACAAGCCATTGGTACCAGTCATAAATAACTCTATTGTTCATTCTACAAAGGCTACTGCCAGATTGGTTAGGTTAAGTGTAAGACCTCTGGAATATCACTTTTATGTGGGATACATTCCTGGTGGCAAAAACAAAAAAACAGACTGTCTGTCTTGCTTCCATGGTCAGGTAGGGATCTGGAGGAGGCATTCAATGATCAACAGGATGAAGATTGTTTGGTGGCGAATGTTGTGTGGGGAAGACCGAGTGTATTAATGAAGATGAGTGCAGAAGAAAATTAGATCAGGGTTTTATTTTGAAGAAAGGTGTGGAATACATGATAAAAGGGTGTCTGAAAGAAAGGAATTTATCAGTCACATTGCAACCAAATGGTAAACTGCAATCAGAGTTGTCCGTTGAAGCAGGTTTGATCTTCAGAGGAGACAAATTTATTCCACAAAACATTATTAGATATAAATTATTACAGTTGAGTCAGGAAGGTCATTTGGGAATGACTCTAAATACGAAGAGGCTGAGAGAAACATATCGATGGCCAGGGATGGACAAGGATGTGTAGAGTTATGTTGGAAAATGTTCTGTGGGCTTGCAAAATGACAATAGTATGAAGTGTGTGACACCACCCATGGTGGAAGTTGGTAGTCCAGAAAGATTGTGGAGTAAAGTCAGTCTGGATTTTCTTGGTCCCTTCCGTTTACTTCTCAATGGTCAATATTTCGCTATAGTACTTATTGACCATATGTCCAAGTCAATGGAAGTTAGATTTGTGAGTGATGCTAACACTAAGACTGTTATTGTCTTTTTAACAGATATGTTTTCAAAAGAAGGTTTTACATTTGAAGTTAGCTCAGTTAATGGTGTGCAATTTTTTTCGGTAGAGATGGTGAGGGTTTTTAGAGATGCTCGTATCAAACACAAAAAATGTAGTCTCTATCATCCTCAAAGTAATGGTCATGTGGAAAAAGCCAATAGATTGGTAACTGAATGTGTGAAAGGAGCAATTATTGAAGGAGTGGATGTAGTACATGAAGTCTGTGCTATGTTATGGTCTCACAAGAACACTCCTTATAGTAACTGCATGGCTGAATATCTTGCCTATGGTTAAGTCTAATTTTGATGTCAAGCAACACTTTGATGAGATGCATTTTAGAATTGAGAAGCCTCATATCAAAAGTAAGGTCAGGTATGATGTGTATATGAAGACATAGTTTGTTCATTTTGTAAAGGGGGATTGGTTTTGCATCAAATTACCAGATGCCAAGATTGTGAAAGGCTAGGTGAAGTGTGGCAAACCTTATCATGTTATTGAAGTAAGTCAGGATGGAAGTGCAGTAAGATTCAATAATGGGCAATGGTGGAATGTGGCTCATGTTGCCAAGGTCTCTGGGGATTTCAAAAGAGAGGTGTTCCCTGCAAAGAATGAATGGGAAGGTAGTGATGTTCTGATTAGTGGGAAATGTATATCCAAAGTCCTTCATAGTTTAAGGATTTTGTCAAGGGATGATATTGCAATTTTGCTGACCCATTTTACATTGCTCATTAATGCATTTACTCTCTATATTTATTTTGTGTTACTAGGTATTATGCTTTTCTCTTTTGTATGATTCACTCTATTAATGCTACTTTATTATTGTTCATTGTAATTACTTTTGTGTATTGTTATTAAGAGGGGAGGTGTGTTATGTCTGTGTATTCTCTGCCCTCGTGCCCTTGTGCTTCTTGTGCTGTCTTGTAGATTTGTTAAGCATTCCAAAGTGGACAAGGAGCGGGGGACGCAGGGGAGAGGACGGTGGAAGCTGTTGGTGGTTTCTTATTTCCCAGAGCTACACGTTAAACGCTTTTCCTCTCTCAACTCACGGTGTGTCCTCGTTATAACAGTACTCACACAGAAAATGGCCAGGCCACTGTGAACTAAATCAGACCACTACTAGGCTATTGCTTTTTCAAACAAAACACTGCCAGGCCGATGAATAGTCATAAAGCCACAGACAGGCGATTGACTTTGTATGCAGAGCATTGCCAGACATCAGGGACTGTACACTCACACTACCCACATGGTACAACAATAAGCCCTTGAATACCTACAAACAACACAGTGCAACTATCACATTACAAACCGTACACCACTCAGGCATTGAATAGCCATAAAAGCACTGATAGGCCACTTACTAGTCATGCAGAATGTACCCAGCCAACAGGCAAATTCTACTCACACAGAGCCTTGGGCTTTCCCTCACACTATTGCCTACTTGTTGGTGGCCCATGATGCTCTGTGAGACACATTAATTCCTCTGTAAAAATGTTGCTGGCCTTAAGTAAAGGATAAAAAATGAAGGAAATGAAAATTAACATATAATTGTATGCACCTTGAGTG
Source organism: Triturus cristatus (assembly GCF_964204655.1). Classification (NCBI taxonomy): domain Eukaryota; kingdom Metazoa; phylum Chordata; class Amphibia; order Caudata; family Salamandridae; genus Triturus; species Triturus cristatus. The sequence continues at coordinate 1,085,528,805 of NC_140593.1, forward strand.
TAACTATGTGTGCTAGAAACAATGTCAAAGACTCTGCTGCCTCTGGAGTTTAGCAGGATATAAGGATCAGGAACAAAGTCTGGAATTGGCTAGTGTTAAGTGACAGGAGGAGTGTGTGATTTCAAGTTATAAAACAATTATTTGACCTTGGTGATAGCCCAGATTTAAAAGTCATGTTCACAAGCTCCTCAGATATAATTGCTGGGTGGCCACCATCATTCAACCTTCACGTCAGTGACATGACGCCTAGGCCAGTCACCTGCTGTGAATGCAAATCACTCCCCTTGACCATTGCTCTCCAAAATGGTATGATAAACATGACACACTAACTCCTCAGAGTATGTATGTGTGAGGCTTAGGGCATAGAGAATGAATATATTTAATAGGAATGATAACTAATACAAGCATGCAAGAAGGCATATTATTTTAGTGGTGGATTGACATTAGTTGTGCAAACAATAATAACAGAAATGCTGCAGTGAGGAAGCTTCCATTGTGTTGTCTAGAGAGCTATGTGTAAGAAATTAACATTGCAAAACCATCTGGCCATGCATAGAAAGAATTTGGAGGGAAGCAAGGTTAAATATACTTACACTCTTGCTTGCCTTTCGGACATGCCTCTGACTGAGATATTGTTTGTTCTGTACAATGCATATATAAAACTGCATAGCAAATGCCCCTCCCCTTTACAAAGAGCATCATTGGAGAAAAAGGTATAAAGGGACCTATGGATGTGGGAGGAGCTGACACGAAGACTGGTTGCTTGAGGAGAGATGCTTGAGTGTCATTATCTGATTGCAGGCCCAATAGCTTTCTGAGGTGAGCAGGCATAAGTACATGCTTTGGTATAAAATAATTAGTGAAATCACTGATTATTTCTCCAACATAAGAATAATTATGAGGTTGATAACAAAACCGTATAGGTGTAAGGTAAGAATTAGACTAATTTGTTACAACTAGTATGGGTGTGAATGAATGACTGAATACACACTTGTATAGCGCATGGCTACCCGAGGGCATCCCAGCGCTTCCTGTGACACCTTATCATTCAACACTGATCAGGGAAAGAGAAATGTCTTCAACTGCTTCCTGAACCTAAGATAGTCCGATTCCAGACGAATATAATCTGGAAGCTGGTTCCAACACTTGGCTGCGTTGTATGAGAGCCGCTGACCTCCTGTCCGTGACCGTTTGATCCTAGGAACTGCAAGTAATCGTTTATTATTAGATCTTAGAGTCCTATTGGTGCGATATAGTTGCACCATGGACTGAAACAGTGGGGGGCAATTACCAGAGATAGATTTGTGGACAATACACATTGCCTTAAACTTGATTCTTTCCTGGACAGGAAGCCAATGCAGCCGACTGAGCGCCAATTTAACAGAATTACGTTTCGGAACATTCATTAAGAGACGGGCCGCGAAATTCTGGATAATCTGTAGTATCCTAATAGTTCCTTAAGGCGCACCCAGATAGACTGCATTAGCATAGTCCAGCCGTGACAAAACGAGAGCCTGGACCAACATACGTCTGGCATCAAATGGAAGAAGAGGAAGAATCCTCCTTATGATGTAAAATGCTTCAGGTTTTTCTAATGATAATTTTATTTGATGTGACTGCTGAGATTATCATAATAATTACTATTATTCTGCTACATAAGATTTAGATAGTAATTGTACATAATCAGTCTTCTTCTTTTGTAAAATACAAACAGCTGTGTGAGTCTACTATTTCCGGGCTCCGAGGCAAGGGTGCCTGCATCTTCAAATAACCCTAACAAATAAGAGTTTCTCTGGTAGGGTTGTCTGACTCATAACCCTCTGACTCTAGAAGAACCTAACTCATCACAGGGAAGAGTGAGGGACGCCTGTCTGCTCTAGTCTCCTCCACGGAGGTGAAACAAGCATTACCCCTTGCGACTAAGGAGATCTAACCAGGTGTGCCCCCTGCACAATGGAGAGGTTCACAACATCACAAATAGACTCTGAAAGCGTTTCAAAGTGGTATGCATCTTCCCCAGTGTACCTCAGGGGCCATGCTATATACGCAGTACATGTGCAATAAACTTAAATCCTTTTTTTTCTAATGAAGTACTGAAAATGTGATTGGACATCACCAGCATACACCCTGTTGCCTCCACCCCTTCTGCCACCAAAGCAAGCAGGCAAATAGTTCACATTAATTTAATCTAAAGCCCAGTTATTGAATCTATATTGAAAACCATTTGACCCTGAAAGAATTCAGGTGCAACATGTCTATCTGCTATTGCTGTTACTGAAAACAAAAAACTAGGCACACCAGAGACGACCATCATAAACAGCTCTTAACAGTAGAAAAATACCACAGCACTTGAACCAAATACAGGTGAACCCCCTCCTCAAAAAAGCCATCTTTGACTTTTTTGGAAACCAACAACTACCAAGTCATTGCTCAGATAGTGTAGATGTTTAAAGTCCTATAAAAGGTTAAAACAGCCCAAATTCAAGCATATATAGAAGAGAACATATTTCTGGAATTCACAGTCTAGAAAGACATCCTAGAAGCATCAGACCATAATGCACTGATCAAGCTCATCCTCCTCGACCGGTCAGCTGCCTTCAACACTGTAGTCCACAGAGTACGTCTACCAAGGCACCATCAGTTGCGCATTTATCAGGAGAAGAGTTCTAATGGTTCACCTTCTTCTTGTTCAGTTACTGCTGACTTGGAGGCCTCTCTTCCTCAGAAAGTCAAGTTAATTGCAGCTTTTCATAAGTCCCTCCCTTTTCTTTGCTACTATTCAATATTTATATCAAACCCCCCTGCATCCTGTGCACACAGCACCTCCACTTCCAATCCAATGCAGACAACACTCGAATCAACCTAAAGGTGTCACAAACCTATGATCAGTTCTATGCTACAACAAAAGGACTGCAAGCCATAGAAACCTGTATGGTCCATAAAAGATTCAAACATAGGGGCCGATTGCGATCCTGTATTTTTTTTTCCCGTACGACTCGTATCCGTAAATTTTTCCATACGAATCGTACAAGTCCCGTCCGACCCATGAAGTACGATTCGTATGTGAAAAATACATACGGATCTGCCCTATCCGTACGAATCATATCTGGAAAAGTTGTATGAGACGGACCCGGACACTTTTACGTACGAAGCCTAAAAATACAGTCCGACCGTACAAGTACGATCCGGACCGGCTTTCCGATTTACGAATTGTACGGAAAACGTCCCGTACACGGGAATGACTTGTACATATGAAATGTCGGTGTACGCACCGTACATACGCAATGGCGGTGTACGCACCGTACATAGCAATGTCGGTGTACGCACTGTACATACGCAATGGCGGTGTACGCACCGTACATAACAATGTCGGTGTACGCACCGTACAGACGCAATGGCGGTGTACGCACCGTACATAGCAATGTCAGTGTACGCACCGTACATAGAAATGTCGGTGTACGCACCGTACATACGCAATGTCGGTGTACGCACCGCACATACGCAATGGCGGTGTACGCACCGTACAGAGCAATGTCGGTGTATGCACCGTACATACGCAATGGCGGTGTACGCACCGTACATACGCAATGGCGATGTACGCACCGTACATATCAATGTCGGTGTACGCACCGTACATAGCAATGTCGGTGTACGCACCGTACATACGCAATGTCGGTGTACGCACCGTACATAGCAATGTCTGTGTACGCACCATACATAGCAATGTCGGTGTATGCACCGTACATAGCAATGACGGTGTACCCACCGTACATACGCAATGGCGGTGTTCGCACCGTACATAGCAATGTCAGTGTACCCACCGTACATACGCAATGGCGGTGTTTGCACCGTACATAGCAATGTCCGTGTATGCACCGTACATACACAACGCATGGGGGTGTGTGCCTGTACGACTCGTACCCCTGTACCGTACTGAACCACGGACACTGTAAAACAGCACAAGGAGGGTCTATTTGACTCGCACAACACCACAAAACACGTCTACAGTGCACAAAAAATGGAAATGACTGACCTGGACACATCCAAACAGGCATACAGAGGAGCAAACTCACAACCACCCCTTATAACACACCCGCCAAAAATTCAAGTTGAGGCCCACCCACAAATGGACCAATAAAAAGGGCCCACACACAAACCATGAGCCTTTGCAACAAACTCACTGCAGCTAGAGAGCACACACCAACAACTGCACCCATCCACCTTAACATATACACCTTCACACAACCTCCTTCACACATACCCCCTTCACATTCAGACCCACACCGTCACATTCAGACCCACACACCCACAACCATCCACACCCTCACCCCACACCATGCCCACAGACAAGAATCCAAAGTTCACAAGGGAGGACCTGGAGATCCTTGTCAATGAAGTTATCAGAGTCGAGTCACAGCTGTTTGGAACATTGGTCAGACAGACCAGCATAGCCGAAAAATCACGCCTGTGGCAGAGGATCGTCGATAGGGTGAATGCTGTTGCACCCATCAGAAGGACCAGGACTGAATGCCAAGCCAGGTGGTACGATTTGCGGAGGGCGGTAAAGCGAAAAATGAATGATGACTACGCCCAGAGCAACATCACTGGAGGTGCTGGGCCCCGCAGACCAGTACATTTCCATCCCTGGGAGGAGAAGGTAATGGCCCTGCTTCCGCCGGTGGGAGTACATGGACTTCAAGGGCTTCCAGATCCTGGTGAGTACACAAACATCTTATGTAACATGGGGTAATGGCATCCACACCCCAACTACACCAAATGCACGCAACTACCCCCAAGCCCTCACCGGCCAGAACCACAGTAAAAAATAACACTAATGCCACTAACATGTGTTTGCCCCATTGAGAAAGCAAGGCCATGCTATTTCCCATGCTACACGAAGCACCAACCCAAGAATGGATGTCTGGTATGCTGGGAGGGTGGGTGGCACAAAACACATTCTTGAACTCCAAATCAGACACAATTGCCCTCATCCCATATGGTCCAGGTACATACCCATGCGGTACATACCCATGCACCATGCGCAATGCACAGGGATTGGGAAAGTACTGACAAGATAGCTCACACTCGGCCCAGGTGTAGGCAGCACAAGGCCCTCCTGTGACCAGTGCAAACACAAACACCAAGACAAAAAGGTCAGATATCTAGGACAGGAACTCACACTCACTGTCATGGCAGTATGCTGCATGGGGGGACAGCTACATCACCTGGGAGCCCCAGGGCCAAATCACACTACACACACCAGCAGGCCCTGCCACACTCACCCCTTACACAAGCAGACACCCCTGGGACAGGCAATGGATTTACCCACTGTCACAATGGACATGTAACACAACAAGACCAATACATAGCCGAAGAAGCATCCAAGCCAAAAATCTACATGTCAAAGACTCAGGAGAACAGATCAATCTATCCCCCAGAACATACCCATCCACAAGTGAACATTGAGGAAAATGCTAGGCACATACAACTACCTGGAGGAACAGTGCCAACTTGAATGTGTATGAAACATGGATGTTGCATGAAACAGCATTAACATTGTCTGTCTCTCACACACAGGGCAACGTGATGAATCTCCCCCCAACAATGGGAGGGAAGATTCACAGTCCCAGGCTCGGCGGAACCTGATCCCACCGGCAGCGACGCATCTCAACACTCCGCGGATGACCTCGACCGACCTGGACCCTCTGGTGTCCAAGCCCCTGCAGCACCTGGTTCAGGAACATCTGTGCCAACCACCACCACCATTCCTGCCACATCCCAGGAGACACTGAGGAGCCCTGCCCGCAGTGAACAACTGAGCCAGTCTGACCAGGAGCGACAAGGTGCGGTGGGCACCCAGGTGGAGGCAGACAACACCGCCACTGCCATCCCTCAGGGGTCCTGTAGACCCGATGTGCCCATAACGGCAGGCCAGGCTCGTGTGGGCAGGGATGGTGGGAGTGGAGACAGATGGAGGCGAGAACCTGACCAGCCAGCTGAAAGGACCGGTATGTCACACATACACAACATCATGGATGCATACCGGCGTGACACCAGGGAGTTCAGCCAGGTAGTGGTGACCCTCACAGAGATCAAGAACCAGCAGGCCAACCAACACGCCAGTCAACAAGAACACCAAGGACAGATGAAGGCAAGACTGGTTGAGCTCCTGGCGGTGCAAAGGGACATAAGCCATTCACTCAGTCGGATCGCCGACAACATGGGCAACCCTCCCTGTGCCACCAGGTGAAGACCACCACCAGCCACAGGGAGGGAGGAGGAGGAGGATTCATCCGACGGAGCGTCCCAAGCATCGTCAAGGCCTGCATCTGAGGGTCCCCCGAGGAAGGTGGGTCGTCCACGGAAAAGACCGTGAGAGGCAGCGGCACATCCACATCTCCCAGGTCACCTGGCCTGGCACCTGGCCTTCATGTGCGACAGCATCACCTCATTGACTGACATCATCTGCCACATGGACTTGCTGGTCACAGTCTGACCAATGATGCCAAACACTGTGGTCTGGACTCTGATGACTTCAAATGCCAAGGATCCCATCTCCCCCTGTGAACTTTGGATTCTATGCTCCCTGCATTGCACCTTTTTCTGTGCACAAATCATGCCCCCGAGCTAAAAATAAAAAATTAATACATGAAATTTTATCTTGCAGTCATTTAGCATGAGTCCACAACATATGTGTGGGGATATGTCAAAGTATGCCTGAGTGTGGAACTAACTCCAGCCATCCATACACTTGGATCTGAGTCCGGTCAAGGACACACATGGCTCACAATGTATCACAAAATACAGACATGGAGCCCAATACTCACCCGTGATGGCCTCAAGCTGCTGAGGGGGGGCTTGCAATACTGCTCAGACAGACCAATTTGGAAGAGTATCATGAAGGTGTAGAGGTCATGGGTCATGTTGAGGTGCCCGGGTAGGGAGTCCCAGGTCTGTTTGGCGAGGTGGGAGAACTATCTCCTGCATGCAGTTTTTATGTGGATGTGATGAATGGTGGCCAGGGCAAGGTGGGCTGCATGGAGCTGGGCTAACGGGGTGTTGGATGACAGATGTCCAAGGTCGGTTTTGGGTCTGGGGTTGTGGACTGCCACCTGAGTGTGATTGAGTAGTCTGAAGGTGATCCTGCCGCAGACAGTGAGCCATTGTAGCTATCTCAGGTGGACGGTGATGTGGCTGGGAATGTTGAAGATGAGGTGTGCGGATGCACCCTGGATGTGGACAAGTTCTCCTGCCTTTTTGCTGTTGTTCTCTGTAGAGGCTGGTGCCGTAGTTGAGCCGGCTGGTGTCGTGGACCTGGGGGACGGTCTGTCTTGCCTTGGAGTTGATCTATCTGTGGATCATTTGCAGCATGCGGAGGGTGTTGCAGCATGAGGTACAGATGGTGGTGAGTTGCATGGTAATTGTGAGCGATGGGTCCATGATGAACACCAGCTTGCGTGCGTGGCCACTGGGTGCTGGTGCGGTGCCCAGACCAGTGGGACACAAGGAGTTGACCCAGCCGTAAGGAGACAATACTCAGATTATGACCTCAGTCCTGTCCAAGTCCAGCCTCAGGTGGCTGATGTTCAGCCATTCGTCAACGGATCTCATGCCTTCTTGAAGTTTGGTTCTGGCAATGGCTGGGTCTTTGGTGAGTTTGAGGAGCAGCTGGGTGTCAATGGCATACGAGATGATGATATGGTTGTGTGCGCATGTGATGGTGGAGAGGGGGGTCATGGAGACATTGAAGATGGTCACGCTGAGAGAAGAGCCCTGGGGCATGGGCCAGATGACCCCAGTGTACTACATGCTGCAGGGTGGAGGCAGACTCCCTGGGCCTTGCTGGTGAGCTACTTTCTGATTTAATCCTGGGCCCTCCTCTGGATACCAGTGTTGGAGATGTGTGAGCTGACAGTGTGTTAGCACATGGTGTACAATGCCGTGGAGAGGTCAAGGGGGGTGGTCTCACCATTGTTGAGCAGGGCAAAGTTGTCGGTGGTGGCAATGATGACGGTTGCAGTGGTGTGATTACTGTGGAAGATGGTCTGGTGCCGGTTGCCTGGAGCTGGTTGTGTGGAGGAAATTTGTCAGTTGCTTGTTGAGTGTCTTCCTGATGACATTTGCTTGGTAGGGAAGCAGGGTGATGTACCAGGAGATCCTGCGATACTGCCGTCCATTGTTTAAGGAGGGCCTGGGTCTCTGCATGCCTCCAACACCCATGGAATGTGGCAAACTCAAAGGAGACATTCATGCCGCTGGGCGTGGGCTTCAAGGATGGGGAATGATGTGGTTGAGATGGTGTGTGGGAAGGGGCCTGATGGAGAGCCAGAGTGGATGGTGCACATGAGCCAGGTTGTGTACTTGCTGCCGACGGGAGTCCAGAACCTGAGGGGGCTTTGTCCTGCGGATAATAGTGCTGTCTGCCTCTGTGTGCCAAGGCTGTTGTGTATGGCCATGAGCTTGCAGTGGTACAAAGTTGCAAGGGATGTGATCTGCCTTGCAAGGGTGTGGTGTCTTGGATGGAGATCTGCTGTCAGTTTACTCACAATGCTGATGAGCTCCTTGATGTCGTGTGTTTTGGTGTCTCGGCACTATCTGAAGGATCTCCACTTGTCCTTGCTGATGATATGGTGATGTCTGTGTGTGGTGTTTTCCAGGGCTGTAAGGTAAATGATGGCTCTTTGTGTTGCAAGGTTTGCACAAGAGTCCGGCTAGGTCTGTAGGAGTCCAGTAGGTCTGCCTTGTCCCAGGTGCCTTAACTGTTGTTGTGCTTCACAGGAAAGTCCGTCAATGTGGCAAGATTGTTGGATCAGTTGCTGATCCAGTGCGTGAGGTTGCAGGGTGTGGCGGTGGTGTTGTTTTGAGTGTCCCACACAGCTTGTCTGTGGTGACTTACATCAAGCATCTTTGGGGTATCGGTAGTGGGGTGTGGGGCAGTGTGTTGCTTGTCGGAGACGTGGATTCAAATGTTGATGGACCAATGATGGATGTTGGTGTGGTTCTCCTCCAGAAAGAAGTTACTGGCCCCCAGCAACATGTAGCCTGTGGCGGTGAGGGCATGCGTGCAGATGTACGTGTTGATGGCTTAGCGGAATTGTGGATGTAGGCCTGGAGATCTGTAGATGAGTGTTACTCTGAGGGTTGCCACGGAGTTTCTGCAAACCCGGATTTGTGACTCTGAGGGTGTACTTGTGAATCAATTGCAATTCATCCTCCGGGATTGTTGGTGCCGTCCCTGCGGGTGATCTTGTATCCGTCTGAGATGGCAATGAAGAAGTTGTGTGCTGAGGATCCCTTTGTCCAGGTTACTGTCATGAAGGTGATGTGTGGGGCAGTTGTGTTGAGGAGGTAACAGAGTCCAATGTCGTGCTGGTGGACGGAGCGGGTGTGGAGTAGGAGGCATATGACCTGGTTGTTCTGACAGGGTCTGGTAGGCTGGGCAGCGCTGTGTAGGCAGTGGGAGTTGCACACTCAGCATGCGAAGGTGTCATGTGAGCGCTTAGGGGTTGCCTGATAGCAGGCGGATGATTGTCTGGAGGACAGTGCTTGGAGGTTGGCTGCAGCATGAGCCTGTTGTGTGACGTAGGTAATGCAAAGACCAGAGGCTTGTGCACTGTGCACGTTGCAGGCGCAGATGGTCCTGCCTTTGGCATGGCGTTGGCACAACAGTGGCACAGAAAAACTGCTGGCTGCATTTAGAATGGGTGGAGGGGGAAGGGCTGAGCATTTTGGCGGCGTGTGGGTTGCAGAATCAGGGCACTCGGTGGGGCGGTGCCGCAGGTGAGGCAGCAGCAGGTGGAAGGGGTTAGAAATTAGGCAAAAAGTAGCACACAAAGACAAGGAGGTCAGAAAGGCACAGTGCAACAGGTGTTTGTCAAGGAAGGAGTGTCAGGTTACTCATGGGTCACTCCGAGAAAATGTATGAACAATCACCAAAAATGACGGCCACAGGATCAGGCAACAAAATGCAGAGCTGCGCACAGGAGACACACCATCAGCATGCGTTTACGTCCTGTTGTGGGGAGCTACCTGCACAAATACATACACAACCAGGGGCTTCATGCACAATAGATATTATTAGCCATGAAGAACTGCAGGCATGTTGCTGAAGTACACATACACACATATGCTCAATATTTGACAATTATGCCATAGATGACGCATGCAAACTGGCAAGAGAGTTGCAGTGACAGAGATGAGGCACTTTGGATTGTGCTGAACACCTTTATTCCACATACACACACAAAGGGAAATGCATCCATATGAACAGACTCACAGGTCAGTTGACAGAACATGTGGGACATACGCTGGACCCCCCCTTCACGACACGGATGATGTCAATCCCAATGAACTGGCACACAAGTTAAGGGGATGAGCCAAACACATCCTGCTGCACACGGAGCGGCTGCAATTCCCCATAGAGACTGTTGTTGTGATGTCCCACACTATGTCCACCCGTAGCATCCGCAATGTTTCAGAGGCAATGTTTACACACATTGATGCCTTCATCAGATGCCACACTCCACTACAAATGACTGTCAGGAAGGGTGACTATCATGTAATGGGAGTGATGCTACATGTTATATGCTCCATGGTGAGAAGACATGTATGCATGTTACCACAACATGCACAGAAGCAGGCCCACACATTCCCAACCCGTCCCACCACCAAAAAGCCTTGCTGCAATCCTTACCCAAACTGACATTTCCACATGTCCATGCATGTAACGCTGATTCAGCACACGTTGCAATCCTCATGAGGAATAGCAGGAGGACAACGATGACACGGGCAGACAACAGGCGCAAAAACCTGGGAATGACAGACAAGAAGTCACCTAAAACAATTCTCGCCGCACACATGGACATTTACAAAACATGAACAATGTTGGACACATGTAAATTTCTAAGAAAGTCTCTCCGCAAAACTGTGTGGCATGACATCATCACTCGAGTGACACATCAGAACTAAGCCTGGGCAAAGCACTACGCTACGGTCGCGTAGTTTGCGAAGTTTGCGCTACTTCGCACTACGCAAATTGCACGTAGCACAGTGCAAACACACGTAGCGTAGTGTTGCGTAGTGCAGCGGTCATTTTTTGCTTGCTCGCGGTCCTCAACGTCAAGTTGGTGACCACGAGCAAGCAAAATCACATCCCGGCGAGACTTTTTCCTCGTTCGCGATCAGCAACATCAAGTTGGCGATTGCGAGCGTGGAAAATAAACCTCCTGGCGAGATTCTCAACGCGAGGAGGTCAGGTTTCTCATTGCGAGTGGTCGCGTATGCTCGGGATGAGAAACTACCAGTCCGCGTTGAGAAAGCTGCCGCTCGAGTAAAAATCTACTCGAGCAGCAGAAAACTACAGCTCGCACTGTGCAAGATGCCGTTTTCAATGATTGCACAGTGCCGGTTGCTTGTCCGCACTGTGCAATCATTGAAAACGACATCTTGCACAGTGCGAACAGGGTACTACGCAGTTCGCGAAGTGCTACGCGTAGCTCGTGTAGTGCAAAGTGCACTTTGCGTAGCTTCGCGTAGTGCTACTTCGCGAACTACACCCAGGGTTAATCAGAACACACATCAAAGTCACTTTGCATTCAGTCAGCTGGACACACACATTGCAACACATGCCACTTAATGCTACAAGCTTGCACACTCATACCCAGTGACTCACCATTATGAGAAGAAGTTGCGTATGAGCTGACTCCGGATATCATCATCCTCCTCCTCCTCATCACTAGCCTCGTGAGCAAGCCCTTTATCCTCCACGGGTGGATGTTCCTGCTCATCCGGATCCAGGATGAGTGGCACTGCCTTCTCAACTGCCATGTTGTGCAGCATGCAGCACATAAGGAAGATTTGGCAGACCTTCTCCGGGGCATAAGGGAGGGACCCGCCTGTCTTGTCCAGGCACCGGAATCAGCTCTTCAGGAGTCCAAACGTCCTCTCAATCACTCTCCTGGTCTGCCCGTGTGCATTGTTGTACCGGTGATCTGCAGCTGTTCTTGGGTTTCGGAGAGGTGTCAGCAGCCATGGCATGTTGGGATAGCCAGAGTCCCCTACATGGAAGCATCATGTAAATAAGTGGGGCAGGAGATGCCGTAAGAGCCAAAGATACCGCAACACACAGGACAAACAGAGTATACCCACCAACAAGACATGCTCGTTCGTTGTGCATCCGCAGCATCATTTGTGGCACCCTGCTACGCCTCATGATGTAGGCATAGTGTGCTGATCCTGGAAAACGTGCACAGACATGGGAAATCAGCATGTTAGCAAGACACACCACAAGGGCATTTATCAAGTGGTAATGTTTTCTATTATGATAGGCTTGTTCCTGTGCCTGTGGTGGTACCAAAGCCACATGTGTACCATCAATGGACCCAATTACATGGGGCATCCCTCCCAGGGCATAGAAATCACCATTGACATCTGTCAACTCCTCAGGAGTAGGAAATTGAATGAATTCATCAAGGTGCTCCAACATGGCTGCTAAAACATCACGCAGGACACGGCTGAACATTGTCTGTGACATCCCACCAACATCAGCTATGGTGAATTGAAACGTACCTGTGGCAAAAAAATGTAGGGCTGCCATCACCTTCATCTTGGGGGTCAGCGCAGTAGGATACCTGTGTCGCGGTTGCAGGTGTGGTGCCAGCTTGTCTGTCAAGTCCTCAATCAACTGGCGAGTGAATCTGTAATGGCGGATGCAGGCACGTTGCCTCATGGCACCCAAGTCTGGCATTGTTCTTGGGACAGGCTGTGCCCTGCAAGACATTGTTTGTAAGAATGAAGATTGAGAGTCTGCCAATATCAATGTCAATTAACATAGCACATGCTACACGGCTAAAACACATCAGGTAACTATGGAGTCAGGTGTGTGCAATACATACAGGACACATATGCCAGCTTGCTGGCACTCCTACAAAAAGCCAGATACACCTGTTGATTGTCAAGTCTACATGACATGCCCTGAAATGAGTTGGTGGCCAGTCTGAGTGAAGAGCCACAGATATCACCGGAGTGACACACAAACACATAGCTGCATTGGAAGGATGTCATCTCATCCACACAGCTGACTGCAAGGCACACGCACAGGTCACATGGAATGTCAAAAGTACATATCAAACACATTGCGATGAAGGGGTACACGTGACAACAGAAAGACACAGCCATTGAGACAAGGCAGACATGTATGACTGGGAAAATATGATGTCTGATGCACACAGACCCTACAGCCGTGGGAATCCACATGTGGCATGGTGTGCGTAGATGTGTTCCATGCACATCTCCACACAGACCCATGTTGGATGCACCAACAGCAGATGCAGTTTACGGAACACTGACATCAAGCTCATGGGAACACATGACATGACACACACCTGACATAGTCACAAAGGGGCACGCTGATCGTGACATGTCAGTTGATAGAGTGTCCCTGTCCCTGGCATCAGGAGACATGTGCGGGTGTTGATGACTGTGCCATCCCACTGCTGCTGTGCATGACACAGTTGGACTACAGACACACATGTGGCAAGTGTCAAGGTGATGTGTGCCACATAGTGCCCCATCACACATGACATGTGTCCACAGGTCATCACACATCAATTGTTCAACTAGATGAGATGACCTGTGCAATATCACTGGCTGCCACACCTAGGGCCTGCACATGAAAGTATGCAATGACAAGTACTTGATGGACATCCTTGTGCGACCTGTAGCCCTCCATTCCTGGCATGTGTACGCCTGTATTTCCATTGTAAGCGTGTGAAATGCGTACCTGTACGTGTGAAACGCACTGTACTACTAGTGCGTACCCGTACATGTGGAATAGTGCGTACCCGCATGTGTGGACTAGTGTGTACCCGTACGTGTCAAACTCACTGTACTACTAGTGCGTACCCACACGTGTGAACTAGTGCGTACCTGTACGTGTCAAACGCACTGTACTACTAGTGCGTACCCATACGTGTGGACTAGTGTGTACCCGTACGTGTCAAACGCACTGTACTGCTAGTGCGTACCCGTACGTGTCAAACGCACTGTACTACTAGTTTGTACCCGTACGTGTGGACGAGTGCGTACCCGTGCATGTCAAACGCACTGTACTACTAGTGCGTACCCGTACATGTGGACGAGTGCGTACCCGTACGTGTCAAACGCACTGTACTACTAGTGCGTACCCGTACGTGTGGACTAGTGCGTACACGTACATGTCAAACGCACTGTACTACTAGTGCGTACCCGTATGTGTCAAACGCACTGTACTACTAGTGCGTACCCGTACGTGTCAAACGCACTGTAAAACTGGTGCCGTAGGGGTACGTGTGAAACGCACCGTACACCCGCAATCATTGCGTGTGTACGGTTCGTTTCACCATTGTACTGGTGCCATAGGGGTACGTGTGAAACACACCGTACACCTGCAATCATTGCGTGTGTATGGTTCGTTTTACCATTGTACTGGTGCCGTAGGGGTACGTGTGAAACACACCGTACACCTGCAATCATTGCGTGTGTACGCTTCACTTCACCATTGTACTGGTGCCGTAGGGGTACGTGTGAAACGCACCATACACCCGCAATCAGTGCGTGTGTACGGTTTGTTTCACCATTGTACTGGTGCCGTAGGGGTACGTGTGAAATGCACCGTACACCCGCAATCATTGCAAGTGTACGGTTCATTTCACCATTGTACTGGTGCCGTAGGGGTACGTGTGAAATGCACCGTACACCCGTAATCATGAGTGTGTACGGTTCGTTTCACCATTGTACTGGTGCTGTAGGGGTACATGTGAAACGCACCGTACACCCGCAATCATTGCGTGTGTATGGTTTGTTTCAACATTGTACGGGTGCCGTAGGGGTACGTGTGAAACGTACCGTACGTGTGTGTGGATTTCAAAATTACATAGGGGACACATAAGGGACAAGTATTAGGCCCTAAATGCATGCTGGTTGTCATGGAGACAGAGTTTTCAGTTGAAAAGTGTTGATCAGGTGTCCTGGAACAGTCAGTTGGACACAAAATACAATGTTGCAAAGTGGTTGTTGACTTGACATGATGCTCAAAATTTGAACGATGCGAATGCTGTCATTGGTGTATGTTTAAAGGGACTGGAGTAAACTTACAACACTAATGAGTCTGACCAATCACTATGTACTCCTCAAAATGAATGCCCCTCAGCAAGACAGAAATAAGGCAGCCAGAACCCATGAGAGGACACTTGCCTGCACAACTTTCCAGTCGACCACACTGCTGCTGTCTCTGCTTCCTCTGGACCATGTCACGTACTGTGGAGAGGGCCCAGCCATTCAACCAGGAGGAGAATGAGGCCTTGCTGGACTGCCTCCTCCCACAGTACACCAAGCTGTATGGGAGACCAGGGGAGCAGGTGAGTGCTGAGTCCACTACCTTTGCCTATGCACCTGTTGTGTGACTGTCAATATTGTGTCCAGGTGGGACAGACATGCAAGGTTGTTTAGAGTGGGTCCCAGGGGGGGACATGCTGATGTCTCTCATGCAGAGCATGATGTAGTTCCTGTGTGCAATCCTCACTTGCATTGTGCTTACTGTGACTTTCACGGCATAGTACATGACACATTCAGCCTGGCAAATCCTTGGTGGCTTTTTTTCCTATTGTCCTGAGGTGATTCAGTGGTCCCCCCGGTGTGACAGGTGACTGTACCCACAGATGTGTATGAGTTGAGTAGACCTGTGGTGAGAGTGTCCAAATGATGTGTACGACCTCATGGACATTGATGTGTGTGAATGTTCCTATACATGTGGGTGAGTGTCTATGTGAAATGTTGCACCACAGCTGCATGGAGGTGGCAACAGATCAACACATCTGATGTGACAAGTAAGCCGTGCTGTGTGTCTGACTTGCAGAGCTAGCATGACACCTGTGACACCCCACTGGCAAGTGGCACATGTGCTGAGTGAGGGTTGTATCCGCTGTTGTCAATGACAGGTGAGTGATCTGTGTTTGGGTGTGTCTGGTATGCTGATGGTGCGTCAGTGGAGTGGTACATGTGACTGCTTGGCACGTGCTGGGCATCAGCCTGCTGTTGCATGTGCTGCACAGTGTGTGGCCTGATCAGTGAGAGTGTCGCACCCCTCATGCCAACCTGTTGACTTTCAATGCCATGTAGTGCTTTGGGGCTTGCACACAGGCCAATTTCTTATTGTGTATGATGTAATTCCTGTCTGCATCCTATGCCCTGTTCAACATTTCAAAGATGTTCAAATGTGTGTCTCTGGGACATGGAGCAGGTGTATTGATGTTGTGTCACTTTGTCATCCTGACAGGTAACTGCCTACGAGAAGGGGGTTATCTGGAACGACATCGTCAGGACCGTGAGATCTGAGGGGGAGCGTAGTCGGCAGCTGCCACAGGTCCGCAAGAGGTGGCAGGACATACGATTGTGGACCCGGCGGATCGCCCGGGTCCAGCTGGGGCTCGACAGTCCTCGCCCCCACGGCGACCGCCGACGCCTGACCCCCCACATGAGACATGTCCTAGCGGTGGTCTTCCCTGAGCTCGATTGGCATTTACAGGAGAGACTGCAGCAAGGAGGGGGTAGGTACATGGCTGTTTGTTGTGTTATGTGTCGCCAGCTTTTGGAAGTGCTCTGTAGCCTGGATACACTCCCAGAGTTTATATGTGCAGTGCATTTTCTGTTCCCCAATGTCACCTGGTGCTCTTTTTCATCCCTTCCCCTCCTTGACATGTGTCCCCTGGTCTGTGTGTAATCACATTTGCACATGGTCATCTAGGGTGCCAGTAAATCTAAGTGCACATTGCTTTCTGCATCATGTGGGAGGGTGGTCTGTGACTTGTGTTGGTACCTTGCCTGTGCCATGACCTGCTTACTATGTTGGGGGTCCATATTTGTTGTCACTGATGATGATTCTTAACATAGGAGTGTGAGGTTTCAACTGAACACCCTTGCAGCATGCATGACCAATGTTGTGTCCTCAGACATGATATGCATGAGTGGGAGATATGCATAGTGCCATGACGGTTGAACATGGTACAGTCAGCTCATTCCAGGACCGCGGAGCAGTGTGCCCACTACAGTCCCCTGAGACACCCTGGCCTCCTAATCATGTGTGTCATCCAACACTGTGCACATTCTATGTGGGTTCAGCATAGGTCTGCCTCTGTGGCATTGTTCTATGGCCTAGTTAGTATTTTTCAAATGTGTGCTACATGTGTCCACTGGACAGGGATACACCATTTTGCTTGTGCATACTCACACTGGGCAGTGCCTGTGTGGCTATTCACAACAATCTGTTGATGGTTGTTTGTCACAAATATGTGTTGCCAGCCCAACGAGGTGATGTTGTGTAAATGAAGCAATTTTTCCTACACAGTTATTGTAACCCTGAATAAGAGGTGTCACTTCTTGATCTGTATCAATCACATTGACTCAGGTATGGGAGGGGTGTGCGGGAGAGGCATACATGTGCAACCCTGATTTTTCATTGCCAGGTCTGACTTGTGTGTGAGACTTGGCTGTACAAAGAATCACTGTGCAGTGCCCCTGTGATGCTGGCCAGTGCTTAATGTTCGTGCTTTGCAGCCTGTGTCATTTTTTTAAAAACATGAATCTTGCTCATACATTTTTGACACCTGTGTGTGGTTCAGATGCAACGCAGTTTGGACTTTGCGTACTGACATCTGTGTGTACATTCTGGCTTGCCATGAGGGTGTCCCCACAGTACAGCTAGGCATTTTTTCTATCCAATTGCAGGCCCATTAGCTTGTGCATTGTCCTGGGTGTGGACATGTGTGCCACTCCAGATGACAGGCAGTAGGTCATATGTGTAGCCAACTATGTAATCAGGTGACGGATGGCCATGTGACAACTGACCTAATTCAAGTTTTTACTCTAAACAAAATTGTACCTTGGCACTCACAGCACTTGTCAACAGTTCTTCATGTTTTAAATGTGGAAATTTGATGATTTGTGTTAAGAACACTGATGTGCCTGCATGAAAAAAGTCTCCCAAGTAAGTGCACACCAAACGACATTTCCACTTTCATGGAACACGCTGGCACCTTTTCAAAGAAGCCACTGTTAGAATTAAATGGTGTTGCAGATTCTCCATATACATGTTCCCACAGTGGTCTTGATTTTGTGAGACTCCTTTGTTGTTGGTGATACAAACTGACGAGTGTCAAGACATCCAGACCTCCGTGGGCCCATGTATATGTACTTTCTGCAACACCATTTATTTCTAACAGTGGCTTCTTAGAAAAGGTGCCAGCTTCTTCAATGACAGTGTAAATGTACTTTTGTGTGCACTGCCTTGTGCGACATATTTCATGCAGGCACATGAGTGTTCTTTTCACGAAATGGCGAATTGGCACATTCAAAACATGTCGATTGTGTAAAGTATTGTGAGTCCCAAGGTAGCAACATTTTTTCGTTTTGTATTCCAAAGTACTTACATGTCTCAGAGTGTGGTGACACCTTGAGTATTGCGGTGTGTTAGTTTACATTGGGTGCACCACTACTGTTTCTTTCAGGGTAAACAAGAGGTGGCATGACTTCATTGTATTGCTGTGCTCACCGGTTCACAGACACTAGCTTCTCAGTGTATTTCTCATTCAAGTTGTGGCCTTTTGTGTTCTATTTTTCCTGGTGTCCAAGTGGCATAGTGGGTGTACCAACTGGGCAGTACAGGGCTTACATATGTGCGGAGTAATCTAGCTGTTACTCATGATGCATTGCCTGATATGCACTGTGACCAATTGTTCTTGTGCTCATGTGTCAGATGTATACAGTTGACTGATGCATTTCGGTTTCTTCTCCTTGCCCACAGCATCATCATCCGCAACCGAGGGAGACACCTGCATGGACCTGGAAGAGGGACCCAGCGACAGTGCCACCAGTGCTGTGGAGTCAGCAGGAGCCAGTGGCACGGAGGGTGAGGGGAGTCAGTCGGAGGACCTGTCTGGAGGCGAGAGCAGCTATGACGCCGACGGGTCCGAGGCTGACCTCCTTGAGGAGGCGGAGGCTGCAACACCAACTGGCAGCATCCCCACATCTGTCCCCGCCTCCTCCATTACCATCTCCACCCTCCCAGTTGCTCCCGTCCCTTCTGTCCGTGCAGAGGCCCACCATGTCTCCTTCGGCCCAGGCACCGCACCCCCTGCCCCTGTCATCCCTGCTGCCCTCAGTGAAGAGTCTGTGGACATACTGCAACAGTTGCAGGTTGGGCAGGCATCGTTGCTGAATGTCCTCCATGGACACACTAAACTGCTCACACAGATGGTGTCGTTCATGGAGGGCATGTCAGCAACGATGTCTGACCAACGCAGGTTTCTGCGGTCCATGGACTTTTCCCTGATGGCAGCAGTTTCTCTTCTGCAGCGCTCCGTCCCCCCCCTACCCCGGACCCATCCACACTGCCCTCTCCCATGCCTGCCCAACGCACACCCAGACAGTCACAGGCACGCACCCCAACAGACACATCCAGCACACCCCCAAGTAAGGCATAGCGCACACCT
Organism: Triturus cristatus; assembly: GCF_964204655.1. Classification (NCBI taxonomy): domain Eukaryota; kingdom Metazoa; phylum Chordata; class Amphibia; order Caudata; family Salamandridae; genus Triturus; species Triturus cristatus. Next base: position 1,085,548,328 of record NC_140593.1, read on the forward strand.
CCTGGCATGCACACTCAGGGGGATGTAGGCACACCCGCAGGGGCTGGGGGCAGATGACATACATGCAGCCACAGTCGCTGTCCACAGTCCTCACAACCTGTTCCTCCAAAACCACTCCCCTTAGCTTCCCTGCCAAACTCTCACCCAAGGTGATCTATATGGGTGAGCTGGACCTCGCCCCCACTGAGCCACCACCCCACAAGCGGGTGAGGAAGTCCCCAGGCACGGGAGTTGAGTCCCCCACCATGTCCACCCCCCCCCAAGAGTACTGCACCCCATCCCTCGCCCACCACACCCTCCGTTGGCCCTGGGGTATCTTCAGGTGCAGGGGTTAGGATGGACGTCCTAGCAGCTGTGTGCAGCGACGAGCTCACCTCCACCTTTGGCGCTGCCCCATCCCCTGTGGGGGAGACGTCCACCCCTGCACCCACCACACCTACCCATCCCCCTCATGTCCCTGCGGTGCCTGGTCCTGCCACAGATAATGCCCCCCCCCCCGGTCGACAAACCTTGAGGTTCCTTTGTGCAGGCAAGGTAGGGGTGGACGCGGTCCCCTACGTCCACCCTTGGACTTGAGAAATGGACTGGCCATTGGCCTTTGTACATAGTCTCTTTATAATTGTTTTTTTTTTGGTGCTGAATAAAGCCTTTTGTTTTACTTTCAACACTATTGCATTTCAGGTACTTGATGTTGGTGATTAGGCTCCTGGAGTTGGTGTTCTGGTAATGTGTTAGGGTTCTGAGAAATGTTTTTGTATGATGGTCATGAGGTGGACCATGGTATCTGTGTGCCATCACAATGTCTCTGCAAAGAATTATTGGTAGTGTGTGTTCATCTTGTTTGGAGACATTGTCCCAAGGAGTGTTCCTTCCTCTGTGGCACCTGACATCTTCCCTGCAAACAGTTGCACAATTGTTGTGCTGACCTGTGTCAACATTTCCTTTGCTGGTGACGGATCCCTTCGACTATGGCCATGCCTGCTCACCAATGTCTCCTGCTGAATCGTCTGTGCCATCCTTGCTAGTCACTGTACTTGTGTTTTGGGTATGTAGGAATGCCTTCAGGGACAAATTGGCCCTTTTCAGCACTATGCATGTGTGTAATCACGGCCTACCACACAAATGGTACTTGTTATGCAGGGTATTTGGGCACCTGACTCACAATTGTGGGCATTGTATCTAGTGGAATTGAACCCTATTCCTTCCATTAGAGACAACATCTTGGTGGCTGGACCAGCACCTGAACATTCCTATCAGTCCTGGGATGTGCGTGACAGTGTGTGTTCCCTTTGGCTATCTTAGTTTTGTATGCAGTTACATGACTATACAGTCTGTTGGCATGAAATCAGGGTGTGTATTGTGCTGCATCCGCCATGGGTGGGTATGCATGTGTTATATGTCCTCACACCCACATGTGGTGTGTCATGCAGTGTGTGAAAGACATCCATCCTCCTGGGAGTGGGACACTGCTGTCAGTGATGTGTTGTAATGGCACTAAAATCATAGTCCAAAGTTAGGGATGCGTCCATAGCACCATGTAGGTGTGGTCATCTGATAATGATGTACACCCTCCATATCTCTGTCCACCGCTGGGAGTCCTCTGCACCCACCCCTCATATGTCTGGACACCGCTGGGAGTCCTCTGCACCCACCCCTCATATGTCTGGACACTGCTGGGAGTCATATGCACCCACCCCTTATATGTCTGGACACTGCTGGGAGTCATATACACCCACCCGTCATATTACAGGCCACTGCTGGGAGTCATATGCACCCACCCCTCATATTGCAGGCCACTGCTGGTAGTGATATGCACCCACCCCTCATATGTCTGGACACTGCTGGGAGTCATATGCACCCACTCCTCATATGTCTGGACACTGCTGGGAGTCATATGCACCCACCCCTCATATGTCTGGACACTGCTGGGAGTCCTCTGGACCCACCCCTCATATTGCAGGCCACTGCTGGGAGTCATATGCACCCACCCCTCATAATGCAGGCCACTGCTGGTAGTCATATGCACCCACCCCTCATATGTCTGGACACTGCTGGGAGTCCTCTGCACCCACCTCTCATATTGCAGGCCACTGCTGGGAGTCATATGCACCCACACCTCCTATGTCTGGACACTGCTGGGAGTCCTCTGCACCCACCCCTCATATGTCTGGACACTGCTGGGAGTCATATGCACCCACCCCTCATATTGCAGGCCACTGCTGGTAGTGATATGCACCCACCCCTCATATGTCTGGACACTGCTGGGAGTCCTCTGCACCCAGCCCTCATATGTCTGGACACTGTTGGGAGTCATATGCACCCACCCCTCATATGTCTGGACACTGCTGGGAGTCATATGCCCCCACCCCTCATATGTCTGGACACTGCTGGGAGTCCTCTTCACCCACCCCTCATATTGCAGGCCACTGCTGGGAGTCATATGCACCCACACCTCATATTGCAGGCCACTGCTGGTAGTGATATGCACCCACCCATCATATGTCTGGGCACTGCTGGGAGTCCTCTGCACCCACCCCTCATATGTCTGGACACTGCTGGGAGTCCTCTGAACCCACCCCTCATATTGCAGGCCACTGCTGGTAGTGATATGCACCCACCCCTCATATGTCTGGACACTGCTGGGAGTCATATGCACCCACCCCTTATATGTCTGGACACTGCTGGGAGTCATATACACCCACCCGTCATATTACAGGCCACTGCTGGGAGTCATATGCACCCACCCCTCATATTGCAGGCCACTGCTGGTAGTGATATGCACCCACCCCTCATATGTCTGGACACTGCTGGGAGTCATATGCACCCACTCCTCATATGTCTGGACACTGCTGGGAGTCATATGCACCCACCCCTCATATGTCTGGACACTGCTGGGAGTCCTCTGGACCCACCCCTCATATTGCAGGCCACTGCTGGGAGTCATATGCACCCACCCCTCATAATGCAGGCCACTGCTGGTAGTCATATGCACCCACCCCTCATATGTCTGGACACTGCTGGGAGTCCTCTGCACCCACCTCTCATATTGCAGGCCACTGCTGGGAGTCATATGCACCCACACCTCCTATGTCTGGACACTGCTGGGAGTCCTCTGCACCCACCCCTCATATGTCTGGACACTGCTGGGAGTCATATGCACCCACCCCTCATATTGCAGGCCACTGCTGGTAGTGATATGCACCCACCCCTCATATGTCTGGACACTGCTGGGAGTCCTCTGCACCCAGCCCTCATATGTCTGGACACTGTTGGGAGTCATATGCACCCACCCCTCATATGTCTGGACACTGCTGGGAGTCATATGCCCCCACCCCTCATATGTCTGGACACTGCTGGGAGTCCTCTTCACCCACCCCTCATATTGCAGGCCACTGCTGGGAGTCATATGCACCCATACCTCATATTGCAGGCCACTGCTGGTAGTGATATGCACCCACCCATCATATGTCTGGGCACTGCTGGGAGTCCTCTGCACCCACCCCTCATATGTCTGGACACTGCTGGGAGTCATATGCACCCACCCCTCATATTGCAGGCCACTGCTGGTTGTGATATGCACCAACCCCTCATATGTCTGGACACTGCTGGGAGTCATATGCACCCTCCCCTCATATGTCTGGACACTGCTGGGAGTCCTCTGCACTCACCCCTCATATTGCAGGCCACTGCTGGGAGTCATATGCACCCACCCCTCATATTGCAGGCCACTGCTGGTAGTGATATGCACCCACCCCTCATATGTCTGGACACTGCTGGGAGTCATATGCACCCACCCCTCATATGTCTGGACACTGCTGGGAGTCATATGCACCCACTCCTCATATGTCTGGACACTGCTGGGAGTCATATGCACCCACCCCTCATATGTCTGGACACTGCTGGGAGTCATATGCACCCACCCCTCATATGTCTGGACACTGCTGGGAGTCCTCTGCACCCACCCCTCATATTGCAGGCCACTGCTGGGAGTCATATGCACCCACCCCTCATATTGAAGGCCACTGCTGGTAGTGATATGCACCCACCCCTCATATGTCTGGACACTGCTGGGAGTCATATGCACCCACCCCTCATATGTCTGGACACTGCTGGGAGTCCTCTGCACCCACCCCTCATATTGCAGGCCACTGCTGGGAGTCATATGCACCCACCCTTCATATGTCTGGTCACTGCTGGGAGTCCTCTGCACCCACCCCTCATATGTCTGGACACTGCTGGGAGTCATATGCACCCACCCCTTATATTGCAGGCCACTGCTGGTAGTGATATGCACCGACCCCTCATATTGCAGGCCACTGCTGGGAGTCATATGCACCCACCCCTCATATGTCTGGACACTGCTGGGAGTCCTCTGCACCCACCCCTCATATGTCTGGACACTGCTGGGAGTCATATGCACCCACCCCTCATATTGCAGGCCACTGCTGGTTGTGATATGCACCAACCCCTCATATGTCTGGACACTGCTGGGAGTCATATGCACCCTCCCCTCATATGTCTGGACACTGCTGGGAGTCCTCTGCACCCACCCCTCATATTGCAGGCCACTGCTGGGAGTCATATGCACCCACCCCTCATATGTCTGGACACTGCTGGGAGTCCTGTGCACCCACCCCTCATATGTCTGGACACTGCTGGGAGTCATATGCACCCACCCCTCATATTGCAGGCCACTGCTGGTTGTGATATGCACCAACCCCTCATATGTCTGGACACTGCTGGGAGTCATATGCACCCTCCCCTCATATGTCTGGACACTGCTGGGAGTCCTCTGCACCCACCCCTCATATTGCAGGCCACTGCTGGGAGTCATATGCACCCACCCCTCATATTGCAGGCCACTGCTGGTAGTGATATGCACCCACCCCTCATATGTCTGGACACTGCTGGGAGTCATATGCACCCACCCCTCATATGTCTGGACACTGCTGGGAGTCATATGCACCCACTCCTCATATGTCTGGACACTGCTGGGAGTCATATGCACCCACCCCTCATATGTCTGGACACTGCTGGGAGTCATATGCACCCACCCCTCATATGTCTGGACACTGCTGGGAGTCCTCTGCACCCACCCCTCATATTGCAGGCCACTGCTGGGAGTCATATGCACCCACCCCTCATATTGAAGGCCACTGCTGGTAGTGATATGCACCCACCCCTCATATGTCTGGACACTGCTGGGAGTCATATGCACCCACCCCTCATATGTCTGGACACTGCTGGGAGTCCTCTGCACCCACCCCTCATATTGCAGGCCACTGCTGGGAGTCATATGCACCCACCCTTCATATGTCTGGTCACTGCTGGGAGTCCTCTGCACCCACCCCTCATATGTCTGGACACTGCTGGGAGTCATATGCACCCACCCCTTATATTGCAGGCCACTGCTGGTAGTGATATGCACCCACCCCTCATATTGCAGGCCACTGCTGGGAGTCATATGCACCCACCCCTCATATGTCTGGACACTGCTGGGAGTCCTCTGCACCCAGCCCTCATATGTCTGGACACTGCTGGGAGTCATATGCACCCACCCCTCATATGCCTGGACACTGCTGGGAGTCATATGCACCCACCCCTCATATTGCAGGCCACTGCTGGTAGTGATATGCACCCACCCCTGATATGTCTGGACAAGGCTGGGAGTCATATGCACCCACCCCTCATATTGCAGGCCACTGGTGGTAGTGATATGCACCCACCCCTCATATGTCTGTCCACTGCTGGGAGTCCTCTGCACCCACCCCTCATATGGCTGGACACTGCTGGTAGTCATATGCACCCATCCCTCATATGTCTGGACACTGCTGGGAGTCCTCTGCACCCCCTCACGCTCCCCCTTGGAGCAGTACACTGCTGGTCTGGACCTACACACACACCAATATGAAGGTAACATGCTGGGCCAGTCCTCTAAGCCCACATTCCTGGCGTGTGTGTACGCCTCGTTTCCCAAATGTACTGGTGCCGTAACGGGGTACGTGTGACACACACAGTACCCACGCATTCATTGCGTGTGTATGGTCCGTATCACAGTTCTACTGTGCCGTAGGGGTACGTGTGGTACGCACCGTACCCACGCATTCATTGCGTGCGTACGGTCCGTATCACAGTTCTACTGTGCCGTAGGGGTACGTGTGGTACGCACCGTACCCACACATTCATTGAGTGTGTACGGTCCGTATCACTGTTCTACTGTGCCGTAGGGGTACGTGTGGTACGCACCGTACCCACGCATTCATTGCGTGTGTACGGTCCGTATCACTGTTCTACTGTGCCATAGGGGTACGTGTGGTACGCACCGTACCCACGCATTCATTGCGTGTGTACGGTCTGAATCACTGTTCTACTGTGCCGTAGGGGTACGTGTGGTACGCACCGTAGTGGTACGCACCGTACCCACGCATTCATTGCGTGTGTATGGTCCGTATCACAGTTCTACTGTGCCGTAGGGGTACGTGTGACACGCACCGTACCCACGCATTCATTGCGTGTGTACGGTCCATATCACTGTTCTAATGGTGCCGTAAGGGTACGTGTGGAATGCACCGTACCCACTCATTCATTGCGTGTGTACGGTCCGTATCACAGTTCTAATGGTGCCGTAGGGGTACGTGTGAAACGCACCGTACACGTCCACTTCCGTTGTTGCGGTATGCAGGGGTTGCTGGACACGCCCCCACAAGTGACCAGACCCTGGTGGTAATGTATGGCCTCCATATTATAGGTTTGGCTTTGAGTATGGGGTGTGTTTCCTGCCCCTCACCCCCACCCTGGCCCCTGGGTGTTGTTCTCACCTTCTTGCGGCGTGTGCGTCGGGTGCGGTGCACCAGGTCGTAGGCCAAGAGGACCGGGATGACACGTACGACGGGGTTCATGGCGTGTACGTCGCATACCGGGGCTCCGTTGTGTAGCGGTTCGCGTAGAACACTGCTTTTCCGCCTGTGTTTGGCTCCCGTAAAAAAAGAGCCGTACGGAGTGACGTAGGGACGAATCATACTTGCTGGGCCAGAAACCGCTGCCTGAATACGTCCGGACATCCCGTACAACCTGTTCCTGATCAGAATCGTAGGTTTTTTTGACCCGTACGGGCTTTTGTACGCAACGTACGGAAATAGGCTTTCTGTACGATTCGTACTTCCTGGGTTGTAAGGAAAGTTTACCGGGTACGAGTCATACAGGAAAAACGCTCTGTACAACGATTCGTACAGCCTTTTTCCAGGATTGGAATTGGCCCCATAATGTCTTAAACACTAGTACTCTTGTCAATGCTCCATAGTACACCCTCAAATGGATTCCCTATGCCCTCCAACACTCATAGGTCAAACTCTCACCATCACATCCAAAGCATTCCTTGAAGTAATTTTGGACACTGACCTCAGCCATAACTTTCACAAAGTGGCAGTAAAGTCAACATTTTTCCAAATCAAGTCACTCAATAAACATCCTATGCATAACACTAGAAAGCAATGCCATGTTTATAGGAACACTGGTATACTTGTGCAAAATGCCCCAATGCAGCTGATTGCATCATTTTGGAGCTATAAATTGCCAAGCTTGGTGGCCCAACTAAAAAGCCTCAGGTAGCTCTTATTACAGAAACAAATCGAATTTACAATTCTGTGACCGACCTACAAACACATGGAAAGCGCTTTTCCAAAATACCACCAGGAAAGATAAAAAACATACCAAACATCCTGAGCACTCAGTTCCTCAAGAGGTAACCTCCTTTTCACACCAAGAACAAGAAACAGAGGACAAAAGATTTGCTGTGTTAGAACCCCAATCTATGGAAACACAAAGCACTGATGTTCCAATGTTGCGCACTCTTCACCTTGCTTACAGCCCCACCGCAGAGCAGACAACCCACACACCCACGGACCCTATTACAACAAGCGTAGTTCTACCCCATCCACACCAGCAATGACTGCAAATATTTATTTATATTGTATTCCAGCTTTCTGGATTATGCGTCAATGGCATTTTAACTGCTGTACTGACAATTCAACTTATTAGTTCTCCAGATGTTACTGTAATTGCTGTTTCCACCTGCATCCTATAGTACTTGGTCAGTCTTTGTAACCAGAACACTAAGGTCTAGATGTACAAATACTTTTAGTTGTTGCAAACGGGCCGATTCGCAGAAATAGGCTGTTTACAAACCCAAAAATGCATTTTCAAATGTACAAAGACCTAATTGCGATTTGGTAACTCGTTACTGAATAGCAATTAGGGTTTGCAAATCTGCATTTGGAAGGGGTGTGTTTAGGGTATCATTTCCAAATACCGATTCACATTGGTATGTATGAATGCTTTGCGACCGAAATGCGGTAGCAAAACATTCGCACTTTACTGCCAACTCAAGGTTGGTGGTAACTCATTCGCATATAGGAAGTGGCCCCCAAGAGAGCCCTTCCCCTTTGAGAAAGAATGAACAAATATTTTTTAAGTGCAGGCAGTGGTCCATGGGAAAACTGCTTGCTCTTAAATGAAACTTAAACTTTTCTTTTTTTTCTTTTTCAACACATCCTATTTTCCTTTTAGGAAAACAGGCAGCATTTAAAAAAAAAGATTGCCTTATTGAAAAGCAATCACAGTCATGGTGGTCTGTTGACCCCAACAATTTTTATTTTTTGGAAATCTACACCTAAGGCCCTATCAGGTAACCCTCTCAATATCCTGGAAGCAATTTGGTTGAGCAGTTTGTGTTGTACTAACATCTAATTCCCTCCAGTGCTTAATTTGAGCTGGTGGTCTCCGGTGCTCCGGCACTTAATTGTCAGCATCGGCACTTATGAAAGCTGCCACATGGTGGAGCTGTTTGTATAATTTAGAGCTGAGCAGACCAGAAATTATGTATTCAGTATGCATTAAAACAGCTAATACCTGCCGCCCAAGCTATTTTTATAGCTTTGGGGCCTGGAATAGTCTGAATTGTCACACTTGCAGCACTGTACTGGTTAGTAGTTGTGTAGGTACTGTCATTGACAACACTGGCAGTGGCAATGGGTGGTGCAAGCTGCAGAGGCCTCCTGACTAGAGCCCTCCCTATCCTTGATTGACAGTTTTGTTTTCCAATTATAACCCTTTGCTCTTCTGCTACCACGACCTCCATGGAAAAACAATTCCTATTTGCAATACGCAATACAACATTAAATTATTTCCGCCTTAATGGCGCAGTGCTCATGATCTCAAGTATTTCTTCAGGCTGAGCACACAATAAACCTTGCGAACAAATAAATAAACAATGAATCCTGATATTGGCCGGCACTGTTCTGACCGGTGTGAGGATATTAGCATTTTCAGTTCGTGGCAGCCACGCGGTGTTTGCTGCCCGTACTTCCAGACTTTATTTAATTTGAAAAAGAAAAGCAATAACTGATGAAATTAGTCTGGCGCGTGCCCTGCAGACAGGGTGCCGATGAAAAAATGGCGCGTGAATGCGGTTCTAATGAGCACTTTAAGTAAACTTTGCTCGGTCGGTAAATGATTTGTATATGTAGACTAAAGTCAGAGCAAGTTAAAACCACAGACGTGGTAGAGCAATGGGCTGAGATGCTAATGCAAGCAATTCACCCACCTTATATCAATGTGTTTGCACAGCGTGTAAAAATCCGCAGAAACGAAGAAAAACATTTTTACTCATTGACACACTCGGGGCTGCAGAATGCAAATCAAAAAAGCAAGGCCTGAGAAAGCCGCCTTCAGACAGGCCCAGATTTACTAAGATTCTGCATTGGGGTTGAATCACGTATCTCCATTTTGGGATTTACATAGCCATACAACTCCCAAGGTGCATGGCTCTGGTGATGCCTTGCGTTACCTTGCGTCAGGTAGGCATTTCATGGGTGTTTCCGTGCATCCACCTATGTATTGTGAAGCAAACCCATATTTACAAAGACTTGTAAATGTGGGTTTCCTTCAAAGTGGTACGACCATGAAAAAATGAAAATATCTTTATTTCTCCTTGTTATTTCCTCTTTTGCATGTGTGCTGCATACAAAATAGCCCCAAAAATAGTGGGGCATATCAACAACAACCGGCGATAATTATCGCTGAGCGCACTTATCGCTCGGATAATTATCGCCGGCTAGCGCCGATTTTTATCGCTGAGATAGCGTGCTATTACCAACGCTTATCTCATCAGCGATAAAAATCCTAGCGCTAACTGGCTAACGTGAGATTATCGCTGGAAACCCAGCGATAATCTCACGTTAGCTAGTTGATAGGGACTCACAAACTTAGCCATGATATCCACCTTCCATAGGATATCATGGCTAAGTCAGTCCTGAAGCAGGCGTAAGGAAAGTAGCGATAACAGGGGTTATCGCTACTTTTCCTGACGCTATGCTTCATAGCGTTAGGCTTGCTGTTGCCTGTCATGCCAGGTCAGGAACGCCCACTTTGCATCTCATTAGAGATGCAAATCTGGGCGTTAGGAATCCTAACGCTAAAGCAAGGTTTCACGCGTTAGCGTGACCTTGCTGATTAGGCGATAAAATTATCGCCGCTTTTCGGCCGAAAACGGCCGCAAAAGCGGCGATAATTTTTTAGCGCCTGCTTGTTGATATGCCCCAGTGTTTGTGCAGGATGGCGTTCCTTCCTGCACACAAACAATCCTGATCACAATGCAGACACCCATGCACCACGATGCAAAGACGCCTGCATTAGCGCCTGAAAGCCACAAGTGCACCAGCGCTAGAAGAGAGCAGAACTGTGCCATATTTTTGAAAATATAACACTGTTCTGGTCTCTCCCTTTCACGCAAAGAAGCGCAACAACTTCACTTGCATGAAATGTTAGTATATACGCCCTGCAGTGAGGTACAATCGCGCTGCACAAACGCGCCTGCAGGCAAGTTAAAATAGGCCGCTGTGCCTCTGATCATTTATTGGCTGATAGAACGTTCAATGGTGGACAGAGGTGGCCCTTCGGGATATTTATGCCCAAGCCCTCGTAGCTTTACAAAAATAACGTAAGGAACTTGAAGTGTGTGCAATGTAACAATAAAGACGGCATATTATCATATTATAGGTTGCTCGAGAGGCATAATTGGGAATATGAGGATAACTTTGCGTTCCCCAAATGAAAGGTGACACTGAAGCTTAGAAAACAGGAAAAAAAGCCACCAACAAATAGTTATATAGAGAAATGCATTATTTAAATTACCTGGAAGATTTTGCTGCAATTTAAAAATATGTTTACACTTGTAAATATGGAAAGAGCAAACTCACAAAATGAATTTACAAATCTGCAAAAGTGAGATGTGTACGTATGTCGATTTCCAATCACAGATCTTGCTTTATTGCAAAATGTGTGCTTCTGGAGTGAGCCTAGGTTGAGTCAGACCCAGATCTGTCTGCATCCCTCAATCACAGAGCAGTTCTCATTCAGGGTAGGGTGCAAAGCACTGGCAGAATCAAACGCTTAAGCAGAGGCAGAAATCAAGCATGGGTGCTTAAGGACTGTGGAAGGATGTGTCCTCAGTGACTCACATTGAGGGACAGGTAGATAGGTAGGAAATCCCACGCCGGACAGCCCTTTTGCTCCAGTTGTGGACTTGAGCCCTTGGAAGGTCCAGGGTCCCTCTTCACTTCCCTGGGAATACTTTCTGCAAGCACATGGAGGCTTCAACAGACAGAGAATGTGAGGGAGGAGGAGGATAGAGAGAAAGTGATCAGAGAAAAGAAAGAGAGAGTACAGGGTGGGACCTACTCAAACAAGCCTCAGTGAGAGGCCCTTGAATGCTCTGTGTGTTCCTGGAGCCTGCCCCCTTCAGGCCAGGACTAGATGCTGCACCCAGAGCCATATTCCATACAGAGGGATTGGTACTGCCAGACCAGAGAGTAGTATTTCACTCCTCCAGGGTGTTGAGCTCGGACAAGACCGCGATGAGAGCTCGGTGAAGCCAGCGTGGATGCCTGGGGCCTGGCCTGTGGGCCGAGAATCCAGGCACCAATTGCACCAGGCCGATCAGTGTAAGGTTGGTAAAGTACAGGCAGATATCTGGGGATAGGGCTCCAGGCACTGGCCGGAACCACATTCCCTATCTATGGCAGGAGGCTGCCAGACCAGGGAGGATGCTTGGCCTCCTCCAGACCAACCATCTACAAGAAGGTTTAGTGAGAGGTCGGTGGAGTCTGTGCAGAAGTCTGGGCGCTAGTCCCCTGGGCCAGTGCTCCAGGCACTGGAAGAGCCACCTTCCCTACCCATGGCAAAGTCTTGCCAGTCCTTGAAGTTTTAAAACTTAAAAACACTTATCTGTGAAAGCTTGTCAGCTTCAAAATTACATTTTGCCCAAAACGTCACCAGTGATGTTTCATTTTTAAGCAAGATCCAGCCAATGGACAGGTAGGAGTGGCCAACTCTGAACTTCGCCCATGAACCATATGTTTTCTTGGATACAAAACGTCACCAGGCAAAAAGGCGTAATAAGTTGTGCACACCCCTACTCATTGGTGCAAATTATTTCTCAAGGAAAGAGTTTTCCTTGATTTCTAAAACTCTTATACAGAATATAGCTTTTTGATTCCATTCATCAAAAATATCTCAAATACTTAATGTAGTGGCACCTCTTAACTGTAAAACAACACAATGACGGCAGAGAAGACAGCCGACAAGTAGCTCATCTAAGAAGTGCAGGGCAGAAGATTAGAAAAATACTGAAAGAAAACCCTATTTAAATGTGATAGAGCACGCCTAAAGCCAATGCCATGCCATAGCTCATGTAGTAGAGGCATCTAGAATGCAAACAAAGATTAAATGCAACCCAACTCAATCAAGAATCATTCCAAACTAGAGATTTATTTAAGAATGTTTGAGGCCTGACAGAACTGGAAGCAGTAAACAAAGCCTCTTTGGTCTCTGGCCAACACCACAAAAACTCATGTTTTTCTTTGCAAGATAGTTCCTGTGCAACTAGGTGGATATAGCAGAGAAATCAGGGTCATATCTAGTATGGGATCAATAAAATAGTTTTCCTTCTGCAGTTCTAAGCCCCAACCATGTGAGTAAAATAGCCAGTAAAATGAGAGACTTGAACATTCATAGCTCTGAATGGCCAACATAACAAAAGACATTTTTTAAAACGAATGGGCAAGAGATAATATGCTCTATAAATGCTTTGCTACCAGATGAATTGATTCTAATACCCTTTAAAACAATCTGTAATCAAACGACTTCTTGAAAGCTCGAGTTGCAGTTCTGAACTATACACTAAAACAAAACAAGATATCCACTAATGCATAGCTCCTAATCCAGAGCAGATTCAACTGGAAGACCCGTAGTAAGAAATCAGTTAGTTCCATAGGAGCTTAACTTTGGAGCCCAAACCTCAAGAACCAATCCAATCTGACAATTTTTAATTTAAATAACTGAAACAAGTCTCTGTGGAAGTTTTAAGAAATTGGGTTATTGGCTGAGGGGGGTGAGAACCCTCCTCAAGCAACAACCACAATCTTTGTTAGGGTGAACCACAACAGTCACTAAATTAACATGTGCTTAATCCTCTTGTAGCCTGGCACAAAAGCACGCTTAACTTAGAGGCAATGTGTAAAGTATTTATGCAACACACAAACAGTAATAAAGTAAAAACACAACACAAGAAAAATCCCACCACAAGCCAGAAAAATAGAGTCATTTTAATATGCATAAATTGATACCAGAATGACAAAAATCCAATCAGGAGGAGTGAAGATATGCAATTTCAAAGTCTTAAGTAAAAGTAGCACCAAGAAGCATAAAATAGCATCTGTGGGTATCTGGTTGCAGTAGATCGATTTAAAGTCACAAGTTCAGGCCAACTGCGATGGTGCACAGGCCAGGCACAGGACTGAGTTCAGCCCGCTGGACAGTGTAGCTGGGTGTACTTGGGTTGAGTTGCGAGGTCCTGAGTCACATTTCATCTCACTGTGTCGGTTCCGATGAGGGTGCCGATCAGGAGCTGTGAGGTACTGCCATGCGGGTTCCTGCCGCAAGATGCATTGTGCTGCGTCAGTTCCGATGAGGTTGTCCATCTGGATCTGCAAGGTGCTGCGATGTGAGGTCCTGCGTCGAGATGCATTGGTTCTGATGAGGGATCCCCTAAATTGGACCAGGAGAGGTACACTGTGATGCCAGCCAAGGGTTGAGGACCTGAGTGACATGTCTTGGGGATCACAACTTGCTCCATCAGAGGCCAGCAGAAGGGCACAGGCAGGTTCAGTTGGGTCTGGTCAGATGGGCAGATGCAGGACAGGTATCTGGAGCATGTGATGTCTCTGTAGTTTACACAGTAGACCAGCCAGCTAGCCCTTGGAGTTGCCCAAGTGTTTCTGGGGTCAAGGAGCAGATCCAGTCTTCCTTCCTCAAGCAGTAGGGCAGTCATTCTTGCAGTAGGGCAGTCCTTCAAGCAGCAAGACAGCAGAGGCTTCCACAGGTCCAGAAATGATCTGGTTAGTCTCTCAGGGGGTCCAATATTTATAGATAGATTCATGTTGTTGTGTCGTTAAAGAAACACAGGTTAATTTTGTGTCCCATGTCCAATAGAAAAATTCTACTGAAGTCAGAAGGCACAGACGGACAGGTGAGTGCATTAGGCCTCACGTACGAATGAGTTGCATGGAAGCACATGTACAGCTTTATCGCAGGGACCTTATAGCATAAGGAAAAGAAAAGATATCGCCCTGACGAAGGCCCCAAGACCCGATTGGGCTATAAGACGGGCCGAAACATGTTGGCATACGGTAGAGGGTACAATTGAACGAATTGAGTTCAAAGAAACCCCGACAATAAGTTTTTACTGATATCATGAGTGCCCAAGAATAAATAGTCTAAAACAGGGTTCACTCATAGGTATTTTTAATCTAATCTGGTTCCCTGCTTAACCAGTGGTTCATTTATCTAAGAACTCCCAGTATATCTTTGGTTGAGTCCGCCCGGAGAGTACCATCTTCTCTGGGTGTGGAGTAACTGCCTATGATGAAGCATGTCACTATTATGTGAGTGAGGCTTTTACTTCAATATCTTTGATATTCCACCTGTCAAGTAGATAGTTGAACAACATCTTTCCACTACTCTGAATTTGGTATTTCACCAATTCAACAGTGGTTGCTTTTTGTGAAAAAAAGTTACTAAGGGAGAACGCAACCACGTGGTTTATTCTCTCCCTCTCTATTTGTGAAATAAGGTCCAATATTTATACCTGGTGCCAGGCTTTAAAGTAGAGAGATTACCTATACTGCCACCCTAATCTGATTCTGGAAAGTTCATTCCTTCCCCTGATTAGGCTCCAAGTAGTTTAGGGTGACAAAGTACTGGTGTCATGTTCGTTTCTGAGTGTGATGGAAACAGCCCTTTGAAATGTAAGTGGGGCAAGCTATGCCTCAACCATCCTGGCAGGGTGGCCCATCCTGCCAAAATCTAGTCCTGCTTAGTCTCCCTGTCTGGGAGGAATACACAAAGTCTAACAGCTAAACAATTCCCAGTCATATGACACAGGATACTGGCAGGATACTGGCAGAAGGTACAAATGGTTAGGGCAAGAAAATGCCAATTTTCTAAAAATTGAATTTTGAGAATTGTGACTTAAAATCCGACTTTACCATTAAAGAGGGATTTAAATTACAATTTATTTGAGTGTAAACACATTTTTCCCAGTTACTCTCAAACGTAAGCCACTAAGTTAAGTGTAATGAGGTAACCCAATGTTGTCCTATGGCGGAGACATGCTTTGAAATATTGAGAAACAACTTTAGGAGTTTTTCACTACCAGAATTTGTCAAACTTAAACTCACATGTCCTACTCTTTACAAAAGTAAATGCTCCCTGCCCTATGACCCTCTAGAGCCTACCTTGAGGGTGACCTATAAGTTTTGAAAAGTAAGGTCGAAATGGCAATTTCAAACTGCACTACAGGCTGCAGTTGCAAGGCCTGAGACATGTTTTGAAAGGACACCTTAGTGGGTGCTACAATGAGTGCTGCAGGCCTGCTATTTGCATTTAATTTCCAGGCTACATGGAGTACCTTTTACTAGGGGCTTACAAGTAAATTAAACATGTGATTAGGTGTTAAGCTAGTTGTACTATCTTTTAGGGAGAACACACATGCACTTTAGCACTCGCAAGCAGTAGGCCCAGGCAGAATTAAATTCCGCTTGTGGAATTGGCAGAATTTGGTATAACTCCAAGCTATGCTTGTATTACAGAGAACTTGCTAAATTCTGCTAATTGGCGCATGGGGGAATTATTCAGCTGTTCGGCTCTCGTGATGGTCACAGGAACATCGGGAGGATCCATCAAAGAGTACTCGCGAGTGCAAGCCAGATTTGCCGGTCTCAGTGAGATTTCTGGCCAGCAGGCGGTCGGGCTGCTTCTCAAGCTGTTTGTCTGCTCAAACAGGTATGTTTTTAGTGCAAAAAGCAGTTATTACTTATTTCTTTCAACAGGAAGGAACTGTCACAGAGACTCCAATTTACTCTGCCTGTTCAGAAGACTCCTCCCAGTGCTTTGTCCATCTCCTGGTCACTTTTCATTTGGATTTTGAGTTGAAAGGATGACTCTCTTTGTCTGCAATTCCTGCTGCATATATACCATTGGATTTTAAGTTCATTATGTTTGTGACATCACAATAAGTAAGTTAAAAAGCTTTTAGATAAGGGTGTTGTTTGATAGAGGACATGCACCAGTATATATTTGTTCCTTTTATTCAATTTTTAAATTTGATTTGGTTTGTGGCGAGTGGCCTGGAATTGCAGTAGGGGCCAATTTCTTTGCATTCAATTTTTTAGCTTTATAAGGGGACAAGGTTGCATAGTTAAATACATTTTCTCTGTGTTTGTGAAATTGCACTATTCATTTATTTTCCTATGTGGCCTAGTCTGGCCATGGGCCATCCAGCCAGTACTAGGCATTGGGTACATGAAACAACTGTTTCTAGAGTATATGCCGTTTTAAAACATCTATGATTCAAGCCAGTGATGGCATTGGATTCAATGCAGAATATGTTTTTATGTATTTTATTTTTTTCTGCAAAAACTGTACTTTGGGAGAGTAATAATATAGTGATTCCTTGGGAGGATGTGTGTTGTTGGAAAATGTTTATAGCTGACTTAGTTTTAGTTTTTGGCAATGCTGAATTAATGGTAGTGTTTTTTTTTTTTCAAAACCTTTATAAATTTGTGCACAATAAACAAAAGACTCATTTCCATCCATATGGCAATTGCAATGATCATAAGCTTTCAAAAGTCATACAGCATAATTTCCAAAAAAGGGAGCAGGCAGGTAACATCCCATTTCATTTCGCTATTGACCCGCACCACCCACCAGCCCATTACCGCCCACTTTGTCTCAGGACCAGTCTCAAAGTTACACTGGAGATAGCTGAAGGTCTCACTCTACAGTGCCTCAGTTTGCAGTACTCCGTTCCCTCTACCACCACCAGTCTCACTCCTGTGCCGCTAAACTTCCGGGCAGGTCACTCTCGGTTCTTGTTGCACCCCTTCATTGGGCGTACCATCCCCTTCCTTAGTCGCCCTGTATGTTCCATACAGCACCCAAAAGTTCTTAGGTCTACTACCGGGAGGAAGAAGGTCACTATAATTCTCTGTATGCGTGCTGCAATATAGCATGTTGCTATCCCACTGAGCAATCGTAGGGGTCGGTCCTCTCGACCAACAAATCGCCACTCTACGTATGGCTAGCAGCAAACCCATGTCTACTAATCTGCGTACCCCCTTAGGTATTAATTTAGAATAGCCCAGTAGAGCCAATGCCGGCTCCGGTGCAAGCTCTAGCCCAATCACCGCTGCCAACTCCTTAAATACTCGCTCCCAAAATCTGGCTATCCCCGGGGAAGTCCAAGCTAATTGTTTGCTGCAACGCTCACACCTCAACCCATCTCTGAGGCCGTATCTGCTCAATCTTTCGGGAGTATAGTAGACCCTATTTAGATATTTAAAATGGATCACACAGTGTCTTCCATATAGGGAGATACGTTTCGTGCTGGTGCAGCAGTACGTCCACATTGCGTCGTCTATGTCTCTGTCTAAGTCTCTCTGCCATGCTAATAATAATAATAATAATAATAAAGGGGCTTGTAAAGCGCATGGTACGCCATCCCGGCGTGTCCCCGCGCTGTGGAGAAAAGTCAGGGCCAGGAGAGGGAAATTAAAGGGAAAACAGATGGGTTTTCAGAAGTTTTCTGAACAAGGTCTCTGAATCCGCTAGTCTGATACTCATGGGGAGAGAGTTCCATTCTTTGGCAGCCATTACACGAAAAGAACAACCACCCATTCTGGCTTTCTTGACGCGGGGAATTTTAAGCAATCCAGTTCCCCCAGAGCGGAGAGTTCTGTTAGGCTCGTAGGGGATAGCCAGATCAGTCATGTAGGGGGGAGCTTTGTGTGAGATGATCCTGTAGCACATTAGAAGTGCTTTAAATAGGACTCTCTTTTTTATGGAGAGCCAGTGCAGAGTGGCTAGGGCTGGTTTAGAGGCAGATCTATTTGGGAGTCTAAGGACTAGGCGTGCTGCCGTGTTTTGGAGTACTTGAAGTCTCCTGATGTTTTTTTGTGTTGTTCCGAGCAGAAGCACATTTCCATAGTCTATCCTCGAGGTCACTAGAGCTTGGGTCATAGTGCGCCTGGCTTCAAGAGGGAGGAGGTCTAGGGTACGGTTCAAGGTCTTCATCACCCCGAAGCATTTCCCTACCACTTTGTGCACATGGTTGTCATAGGAGAGTCTGGGATCAACCCAGATCCCCAGGTTCTTAGCTGCTTTGCAGGGAGTGGGTAACGGCCCCAGACATGATGGCCACCACTCCTTGGTCCAGCTCGTATCCCTGCCTCCAATTACCAGAACCTCCGTTTTTGAACCATTTAGCTTCAGGCAGTGCTGGGTCATCCAGCCTGCCAGAGCCTGCATGCAGGTTTTAAAGTTGTCGGCAGCAATGGAGGGTGTTTGGGACAGGGAGATGAGGAGTTGGGTATCGTCGGCATATGAGACTAATTCAATGCCGAACGATTCAACCACTTCAGCCAAGGGGGCCATGTAAAGATTGAACAGGGTGGGGCTCAGGGCAGAGCCCTGAGGTACCCCCTGTTCTAAAGCTATGCTATCAGAGAGGTACATGCCTCTCTGAACCTGGAAGCAGCGGTTGGTGAGAAAGGCTTTTAGCCAGCCCAGTGCTTCCTGGGTGACCCCGGCTTTGTTCAGACACTGCAGCAAGATGGAATGTGCCACAGTGTCGAACGCGGCACTAAGGTCAAGCATAATCAGTGCCATAGTCTGGCCCTCATCAGCGCCTGCCCGTAAGGTTTCGGTCGCTCTCAGAAGGGCGGTTTCAGTGGAGTATCCTGCCCTAAACCCTGATTGAGCGGAATTTAGTGAAGTGGTTCTCTATATAGGACATAGTCAGTTTATATATTTTAGATACTAAACGCGTCGGGTCATCAGTTTTAATAACATAGGACAAGCCAGTCAACTCCGGAGGTTCCTCCAAGTCTCCCCCCAAAATCTGTAACAACGCGTGTCGTGTTCTGTGGAATTGAAATTTGGTAAGAAGGGTGGGCGCTGCATCCCCAATCCCTAAGTCCTCCCAGTTTCTCGCTGTACCTCCTCAAACAAATTCCCTATAGTCCGGACCCCTATTGAGTTTAGCGCTTGTGTAACTCCCCCATCTTTACACGGGGGAAACCAGTGGCTCCAGTCCAGCTGAGCCAGCGGGGAATACAGAACGGCACCTGCCTGTAACTTTAGAAGGTGGTGCCAAGCATGTCTTGTTGCATTGACTGAGTCAAGTATCCCCGTCGTAACGGTCCGGGGGCGAAAAATGCAGAGCAGGTAATGGACGAGGGGAAGCCACAACCCTCTCTATGCGCAAGTGTGGGGTGTCCGGAGAGCCATGCATCCAGTGGTAAGCATGTGCACTTTGTGCTGCCCTATAGTATAAGTCCAAATCAGGCGCTCCCAGCCCCCCCATATGATACAGTAGGGTAAGTATTTGCCATTTGACCACCCGGTTGCTTGCCAGCCCAGGCTAATTTAATCATCAATGCTGTGAGCCTCCTAAAGAATGCACCTGGAAGTACTAACTGGATATTAGAGAAGAGGAACAGAAAGCGAGGCAGTATTATCATTTTCAGTATAGATATTCTGCCCATCAGGGATAGTGGTAGTCAAGTCCAGCCTTCCACCTCATCTTCCAATTTACTAATCGCTACACCATAGTTTCCCCAACAAACGACATCAGAGTCCGTGTGTACCTGGATACCTAGGTATCGCACTGAGTCCGTCAACCACTGCAAAGGGTAGTCAGGTTCAAACTGTGTCGTGGATGGGGTAAGGGGAAATATGATACACTTCGGCCAATTTACTTGAAGTCCAGACACCACACCAAAGCGCACCACTTCGCACAGAACAGGGGAGAGGTTGTGCTCGGGATCACGGATGTATAGGAGCGTATCGTCCGCGTAGGTAGAGACGATAGGTTTGTAGCCTGGGAATCGTATACCCTTATACCTATGGTATTCTTGAAGCGCACAAGCTAAAGGCTCTGCCACCAGAGCATACAGTATCGGCGACAGCAGGCAGCCCTGCAGCGTGCCTCTAGTAATATGTATAGCATCAGTCACCAGATTACCGATTTTGATACTGGCAGTGGGCGCACTGTACAATACTCCAATAAGCTGCAGAAAGACCTCCCCCAGGCCCATCCTTGTCAACACCTGCCTCATAAAGGGCCATTCGACAGAGTCGAAGGCTTTCTCCATGTCAAGAAATACAGCCACCGCTTGAATCTCCGGCCTAGTGTGCTGCACCGCTCAGAATACCGTTCGCAGATTATAAGTAAGGTTTTGACCCGGGATAAACCCCGCCTGCTCCGGGGCGACCAGAGTCGGGATCAATGGGACCAATCTGTTTGCCAGGATCTTCGCGAAGATTTTTGTGTCAACATTAAGCAAGGAAAGCGGACGATAGGAGGTGCACTTCTCAGGGGGCTTGCCTGGTTTCAGGATAGCTACAATAATTGCCTCTCTCATCGAGGGCGGCATAGTGGCTGACACACACATGTCATCAAAGAGAGCGGCTAAGTGCGGCAGTAGCAGGTCTAAGTACGCCTTCTAGAAGGCAACTGTTAGGCCGTCTATGCCTGGTGCACTGCCCGATTTCATGCTTGATAACGCCATAGTGATTTCTTCTCTCTCCAGGGGACGGATCAGAAATTCACGATGCGTGTTTGTTAGCCATGGCAACTTTATATGAGTTAAGGAGTCCAAAATTTCGGCTTCAGTGCCACCACTACGAGTAGAGTAGAACAGTGAATAATATTGCATAAATCTCCCTGCTATGGCTGCCTCCTCAGTGAGTGTATCTCCCTCTGCAGTCTTGGTGTTTTCTTCTTTGTTTACCATGCCTTCTTTGTTTGGTAGCCAAATGGCCAGTTATAGATCACGGCTATAGACAGCGCATGCGCTGTCTCAAAGAGACATGCTGTTTTCCACTTTGTGGGCTTTATCTCTCCCATAGACTTCCTATTTGCTGTCTACATCGTTGCTATCCTATTCTTTCTCCCCATTTGCCCGTGGCATGCATTTGTCATGCCCCTTCCTGTGTTTACTCCTCCCCTACAGCAGGGACCAAGTACACTATTCTTCCACTATCCCTCACTTTATATCAATTTTAGGAACTTATTTTTTCTTGGTTTACAAGCCCTCCTTAGGAGCACTGGTGTTTTCACTCGCTCCGAGTGCCTTTTCTGTAAACAGACCTGTAAATAATTATCTTATCTTGTTCAACTACCAGCTTTTGGCTGTTCCCGAACAGCAAAACATAAACAAATGGTTTGTGTGTTTGATCCTGTCCCATCTCCCAATCATATATTTGCGCTTGCTCCTATACCCTTGTGATTGCAATGCTGTCCAAACAACGGACGCATTGGAAGACCAGGATTCAATCGATGTTTCTTTCTGTGAGGTTCTCAGCTGTTTCAGCTTATGCTCTGAAAATTAGTCTTCAAAAATCCAGTAAGCAAGAGACGAATGAAGGGACAAGATTCAGATGAGGTAAGTGTGAGTGTCTGAATATTGTGCGAAGAAGCTTTTATTTAAAAAAAAAAGTGCATGGAGTGTGACTTGTAATCAATATTTGGCACTGGTCTTGCAGAAGCATATTTACTTCTTATATTAACCTACAACAGGGAATATTTGGCTTCTCAAGTGTATATATTAATTTGTTTTTAAACTACATTACATAAATTATTGAAATTCTCCTTAAACAGCTGGAAATATGCGTCCTCTGGGACAAAAGCGGTATTTATGCTCCATGGGTCTGCTTTATCCAATCATCAGTCTACCCAGTTATCTGATAGGTTGGACAATGTTTCTAGACAGGCAATGCAGCGACAAGCATAGCTGCAACTGGTGCAAATTGCCGTAGCTTGTTGCTCACCGGAGGTCGGGCTGATTCTGATCTCGGGCTTCGGGGCTCGGCAACAGGTGAACTTTGTAACTGAAATAGCAGGGTTGAGGTGTTACAGTACATTCTTGGGTCCCGTGCTCTCCGTGCCACTGAAGTCAAGCTATCCTGGCTGATGAGGGGTAAGACCCCGAAACCGGTCCTAGGATGCTTGTTTCCAATCCAGTGAGGACCTGGCCTGGCAGTTTGGGCTGAACTGTTCCCATTGGGTGCAGGGTCAAGACTGATTTGCATATGGCTGGGTCCAAACTGGAATTGCATGGTAAGCAAAAAAACAATGGATTTAGGCCCAGATCTCTGTACTCGGGTGAATGTATGACATTGTTCTGTATTTTGTTCTTTAATTGTTCTTTTGCATTTGTCACCCCGAGTGGGACGGGTATGCCCAGATGTGAGCCCCATGCTCTCCATGCCACTGGAGTCAAGCTATACTGGCTGATGAGGGGTAAAACCCTGAAACCTTTCCTAGGATGCTTGTTTACAGTCGAGGGAGGACCTGGCCAGGAAGTTCAGGCTGGACTGTTCCCATTGGGCGCAGGGTCAAGACTGATTTGCATATGGCTGGGTCCAAACTGGAATGGCATGGTGAGCAAAAAAAACAATGGATTTAGACCCAGATCTCTGTACTGGGGTGAATTTATGACATTGTTCTGCATTCTGTACATCAAGTGTTCTTTTTGCATTTGTCACCCCGAGTGGGACGGGTATGCCCAGACATGGCTCCGTGCTCTCCTTGCCACTGGAGTCAAGCTATCCTGGCTGATGAGGGGTGAAACCCCTAAACTGGTCCTAGGAAGCTTGTTTCTAGTCCAGGGAGGACCTGGCCTCGCAGTTCAGGCTGGACTGTTCCCATTGGGCGTAGGGTCAAGACTGATTTGTATATGGCTGGGTCCAAACAGGAATGGCATGGTGATCAAAACAACAATGGATTTAGGCCCAGATCTCTGTACTGGGGTGAATGTATGACATTGTTCTGCATTCTCTCAATCAATTGTTCTTTTTGCATTTGTCACCCCGAGAGGGACGGGTATACCCAGATGTGGGACCTGTGCTCTCCATGCCACTGGAGTCAAGCTATCCTGGCTGACGAGTGGTGGAACCCAGAAACCGGTCCTACGATGCTTGTTTCCGAATAGCACTCTTTACAACGCATGCGTTTACAACGCAAGTCTTTGCAACGACGCGTTGTTACATCGCATGGCATTACAACGCAAGTCGTTACAACAACTTGCGGTAGGGGGGCCCTGGAGTTTGGAATAGTATAATTTACTATTCCAAACTCCAGTGTGTGCAACAGCAGGGAGGCGTTGGATTGAAAATCCAACATCTTCCGCCCCCTACCGCAAGTCATTGTATCGACTTGCATTGTAATGGCTTGCTATGTAACAATGCATCGCTGTAACGAATTGCGTTGTAAACGATGCGTTGTAAATGTTGTTTCCCCTTGTTTCCAGTCCAGGGAGGACCTGGCCTAGCAGTTTGGGCTACACTGTTCTCATTGGGCGCAGGGCCAAGACTGATTTGCATACAGCTGGGTCCCGAGTGGGACGGGTATGCCCAGACGTGGGTCTCGTGCTCTCCATGCCACTGGAGTTAAGCTATTCTAGCTGATGAGGGGTGAAACCCCTAACCCGGTCATAGGATGCTTGTTGCCAGTCCAGGGAGGACCTGGCCTGGCAGTTCGGGCTGGACTTTTCCCATTGGGTGCAGGGTCAAAACTGATTTGCATATGGCTGGTGCCAAACTGGAATGGCATGGTGAGCAAAAAACGATGGATTTAGGCCCAGATCTCAGTACTGGGGTGAATGTATGACATTGTTCTGCATTCTGTCCATCGATTGTTCTTTTTGGTTCTGATGTGGGCACACTGTAAAAACTCCTTAGAAGGGTAACCTTTCAATTACTAGCGCCATGGCTGCCAAATTGAATTCCGCCATTTACATTGCACTAGCTACTACACCTAAGTTTGGGACTGAAAAGCTTGCCCACTGTACCATGTAGGGTGCAGGATTGGAGCAGTGATTTAAGTGCAAATATGGGAATGCTGCTACTCACTATACAGTGTACTTCTCTGCTTAGAAAATGCTGGTACTTTAAACGTATTGCAGCATAGCTCAAAGGCCAGGTTCTCTTCCATTCAGATTAAGGAAGTGGAGGAAATATCCTGACAGTGTCTGCCTATTTAAAGCAGTGGTTTGGAATTTGTAAGAACTACACACATACATTTTGTGGTAAGTTCCTTTTATTGGCACGATCCTTATCTCTCACATAGAACACAACAGAAGTATTTGTTTTGAATCCTGTGTGAGGAGTGTTTCTATGTTGTGTTTGTCAGATACGTGCTTCAAGTCAAACGCTAATCTTGGAATCTTCTTCATTTTCTCAAAGAACCGAAAACGAAGTTTGAGTTTTCTAATGATGAAAGTCGTGGGGTGTGGGTGGGCGCATACAAAACATTAGTTCCTGATGAAAAGTAACTCTTTAGCACTCTTCTTTTGTAACATGTACAGCACCTTCCTCAGGTGTTACTGCTCTCCATTTCTTGAAATTATTCTTAAATTACTTCTTGTTGCGCTCCCCTTCCTAAGCCAAAAAAATACCCGGTGTCAACCCACCCATCCTGAGTAGGGTTGCCACCTTTCCAAAAGAAAAATATCTGCCATTTTTTATTATTTTAAGAGTATTCAAATGTCCAGACTTCATACTAAATAGGACTATAAGCAATTTTGTATGTATTCATTTACAACAGCTAGTTGATTACGTGAGCAAGAGTACAGTGCTCCATATATATCTAAGCGCAGTTTTTCTTTATAGTAAAGCGCATAGAGCAGTCTTCCCAGCAAGCAACAGCAGCTCCTTCTTTACACCAAGAAGTGAAAAAACTGCAATATCGGAATTCCTGCTCCAAGCTCCTCTGTAAACAGGCTTGTAAATCATGTTTTATCTGGTCAGATTTGCTATGTATTCAAAGGAGAGGTCAAATGACAGTCGGTGTTTTCCGAGGGGCGTGTTTACTTTCATTCACTGACGTGTTTGTGCAAGCTTTGCTTTATTTGTTCCTCATGTTTTTGTGGCATTTAAACGGCAGCGTGACCCTCAAATGGCAATAATCTGTTATTATCTTTAAAAGTTTAATGGCTATTACACATTTGCAAAAATAATTAATTAAATAAATAAAATATACAGGTTTGCCAGTGCCAACTGTTTAATCCTTGACGGCACAGCACTCAGGATAATGTGCAGCATGGCTAACCACTTATAAGGTCCAAAATGTGAGACCTATTGCCTATGCCAATGCTTGTTATATCTTGCCACTGTGTGTGTGTTTGCCATAGGCCACCATTTTGTCTTTGTTCGCCATGCAATGTGGCCAGTGGCTATTTTGTGTAGTCAGTGTCCATAGGCCTGCATGTGTTCTTTGCTGTTCTTGCCTTCTTGCTGGTTGTTGTTTGAACATGTGGTCAGCGGCCAGTGTACTTTTGCCATAGGCCTGCATCTGTTCTTTATTGTCCATGCTTTCTTGCTTGCTGTTGTTTGAACATGTGGCCAGTGGCCATTTTGTGTAGCCAACCAGTGTGCTTTTGCCATAGACCTGCATGTATTCTTTGTTGTCCGTGCCTTCTTGCTTGTTGTTGTTTGAACATGTGGCCGGCTGACATTTTGTGTCCCAAGCCAGTGTGTTTTTGCCATAGGCCTGCATGGGTTCTTTGTTGTCCATGCCTTCTTTCTTGCTGTTGTTTGAAAATGTGCCCAACAGCCATTTTGTGTGGCCAGCCAGCGTGTTAAATCCTTTTTTTCCAGTTTTCAATGCTATTTTATAGGGAGATTGAAAGAAGAGGGTAATGCCTTTTTGTTTTTTTTGTTCTTTTTTTAAATGTTTTCCCTAACATCAGTTTATTGTAGTATGTATGGACAGTGTTTATATAATATTATATGCATTTTTTCAATTTCTCCCTGCACCTCCTTGCCTCCCAAATGATTTCTCATAGTCCCTAATTAGACACCAGCAATTACTTTTATTTTACATCATTTCATTTTTCCCTGCACCCCCTGCCTGCCATATGTCTAGCTATAGGTGCACACCAGCATAAAATATTTAAGTATTTTTCAATTTTGCGCCTGCCATAGGTCTCTTAGGCTATAGGCACACAGCAGCATTACATTTTTAAGGATTGTGTCATTTTTCTCTGCACCCACGGTCTGCAATAGGTGCACACCAGCATTCACTTTTCAAGGATTATTTAATTTACTTCTGCACCCCTTGCCTCTCATAGGTCTCTTAGCCCGTAGGCGCAAACCAGCATAAATGTTTTAAGGAAAATCCAATCTTTCCCTGCACCCCCTGCCTGTCATAGGTTTCTTGGCTATAGGTGCACTTCAGCATCCATTTTTTAAGGATTATGTAATTTTCCCTTGCACCCCTGCCTACCATAAATGCACACCAACATTCATTTTTGTAAGGATTATTCAATTTCTCCATGCACCCCTTGCCTGTCATAGGTCTCTCACATGTGTATACCAGCATTCATTTTGTAATGATTATTCAATTTTTCCCTAGCCCTAGCTGCCTGCCACCGGGGTCTTACCTTAGAGGCACATAAGCAGACTTTTAAATGTCTATGTTGTTCTCCTAATTGAATTATAATGGTATGGTTTGGATTGGAATGGATACACTATTGTTGGTAATTATTTGGGACAGCCTCACTAAATTATGTTGTCAGTATGATTAATTCAAACAGCAAAAATGCCACGTTTCACTGAATGTTTTTCTTATTGTTTGCTTTTAGGTGCACAAGAGATATCACCCACGGTACTGTCAGACAGAAAGCCGGCACAAAGTGACACCACACCACTTGAGTCCTCCTCTGCTTCCGCTTGTGAAGCTAAGTGCCAACTGAGAGAGCTTGAAGATGGCCCCAAAGAAAGGTGTTTTGCCAAGAAAGTGGCCAGTGAGAAGGAGAAGAAGAAGGAGATTGCTACCACTGGCGTGCCGCCCTCCACCTTTTTCAGGAAATGTGGTGTGCCTGTCGCACTGTCCTCTGGCCAGCAAGCTGGGAGCAGCACTCCGGCATCAACGGCACCACCCCAATCTAAACCCAAGCCCAAGTCTCCCAGCGAGGCAGCCAATCCAATCAAGAGCAGTGAGTCTGAATTAGATTTGTCTCAGCCGCAAAGTACCCAATCGTAGTAGGACATTGAGCAAAGTGGAAACAGGAGCTGCAGCCTGAAACATTTCTTCCTGTAATAGAGCAGGAGATTGAGCTTCCTGCTGAGCAAGATGTAGTTCTTGAACCATTGGCTTCTTGATCTCCAGCAAAAAAAAGAAAGGATACTCTCCCATTTTCTCAACACCCCCCTTTCTTTGGATCTGGATATGGATTGGATCTCTGGCTGAGTACGAGACCCACCACTAGAGACAATGGAAAAGGAAAGTTCCTGAAAGTCTTCGAATTATGAAAAGTGGCAGTGAGGAGGATGATCCTGTGATTGTCAGTATGGAAGGTGGTTCAGAGGACACCGAGATGACCCCTCCTTTTCAACCTGTTCAGAGGGTTGTGGCATTGGTTCCATTACCACCACCACCACCATATTCCATATTTGTTAGGCCCCGGTGAGACCTGCATCTGCCACTACCTCAGTCGAAGTACGCACTGCAGAGAGGCAAACAACACCTCCACCTACCTCCAGTTCTTTAGGCATTGGCACACTAAAAAAGTTCTCCTCCCCAGTTTGGGACTTCTTTATGATTAGCAAGCAGGAGGATAACATTGCAATATGCTCCATTTGCCATGCGAGAGTTCGTTGAAGGAAGCCAGGTTCCCACAATGGTACTGGAGGCCAAACGTCCTATTAGAAAAAACATCATGCAATCCGGTGGGAGGAACACCTTAAAAAAGTATCTGATGTTGGTGATGGTGATGAGAGAGGGGAAGCAGCTCCGATCATGGTGATAGAAGGAAGTGATGAGGAAGAAGAAGATGACAGCTTTACACACAGCACCCCTGTCCCCTGCAGTTGCCAGTATCACCCCCAGATGCAATCTTCAAATGGCACAAGACTCGGATGAAGACATCACCGTATACAGTGATTCCACTGAGATACACCTGGTTCTCTCCGCAAATCACGTGTGTCAGTGGCATCACAAAAGAAAAAACTTCAAGCTACTATTACAGGCATATTTCTGCAGGAGGGGCCCTACGAAAACAACCGCTCAGCTGCATGTTTGAACAATGGGAAGCTGGCTAAAATGTTAGAACTGGGCCTCCTCCCTTTATCTTTTATGGAAGGAGTAGGATTTTTAGTATTTGTGGAGGCCATCTGCCCAAAATGGAAGGTTTCCAGTCTGACCTATTTTGCCCA
Organism: Triturus cristatus; assembly: GCF_964204655.1. NCBI lineage: Eukaryota > Metazoa > Chordata > Amphibia > Caudata > Salamandridae > Triturus > Triturus cristatus. Next base: position 1,085,577,161 of record NC_140593.1, read on the forward strand.
AGTTGCTGTTCCAGCGCTCCATCATGTGTGCTGCAATTGGTTGGCCTAGCTATGCAGCAGAATGCTGTTCACACTATCTACCTGACGACAGACATGTGGACCAGTTGTCAAGCAACTGTTTACATGTGTATCACTGTAAACAGGAACTCTTTTGTGGAGGTTAGGCAACAGATATCTGCAGATCTTAGCACTGAGCAAAGTTTTAAGGGTGTTCAGTGGCATGCAACAGTAGGGATGCTCGCCTTGGAGAAATCCCATTCAGCTGCAAACATCTTGGAAGACTTTAACAGCAAGGCGTTTGAATGGCTTCAACCTGGAGGTCTCAGAATTGGATTTGTTGCCAATGGCAGTAATATTGTCAAGGCCATGGCAGATGGTGGATATTTCAGGGTCCATTGTATCAACCTGATTGTGAAGGACCTTCTCGAAAAAGAATACATAGCCAGCAACGTACTGCCCACCTGCAGAAAAATCTACACTTATTTTAGTCATTCCGTTAAAGCCCGGAAGAGGTTGAGAATCATTCAACGTGCTAATATAATATTAGTTAAAGCCCTTATACAGCAGGTGCCAACACGTTGGAACTCAATCTGCTACATGCTGCAATGTCTGTTTGAGCAGTACAGACCGATCACCAACTATGTTCTTCAAAGAGGATGGGACGCAACTAGGAAAATCATGACCATAGTGATTGACAAGTGGGGGCTAGTCAAATACCTGACACAATTGCTACTTTCTTTTGAGGTTTTCGCAGAGGAAGGCAGCAAGGAGGGCTGTACAATGAGACAAGCAATCCTGTTGTTGCATCTGCTACAGGTCCAGTTAAAAATGGTATCACAAAGGTTCACCGTTGTGAATGAAGAAGCATATGAGTTGGTTCAGATCTTAATCCTTCACTTGGCTGTTAATATAAGGCTTCAAAGAGAGATTACATCTGTGCCACAATACTTGATCCACGGTACAAAAAAATACTGCCCACTTTCATTCCCTTTTAAGGAGAGGATGTTTTACTATACAAGACTTGGATTGTTGAGCAAGCAAGAGACCTGGAAGAACAGCTGAAAGGTAGAGTCCAGGGCAAACGTTCTGGCATGCAGCATTTAACCTCCAGAGAGGGTAGTGCTGTTGTCTCACAGCAGCCAACGCCAGCAACAATACCATCAACAACACCAGCAACAGAAGAATCGGATCCAACCACCCAAATGGCTTGGTATCAAGTGGCAGGGCTTAAGTCCAGTGCAGAGGCAAAGGCAGCAGAGGTGAAGCAAGTGACAGCCCCAATGCCCATCCAAGACTATCTGGATGACTCAAAAGAGGTCTACCTGAATCAAAACCCATTGGTCTATTGGTATAGGAAAATGTGCCAATGGCCAGAGCTCATCAGGCTTGCAATTAAGTATCTGGCTCATCTGGCAGCCTGTGTGTCTGCTAAGCATGTGTTAAGTGCAGCTGGCACAGCTGTCACAGTGAGAAGGACCAGTCTCTCATCTCAAAACGTGGAGAGATTAACCATGATTTCAATTAACCAACACTTCAGACCACAAGACTAAACTGTTCCTGAAACAGCACAGGAGGAGGGTGAGGGTGATTGGTCAGATACAAGTGCATTAGCTGACCAACTTCTGGGCAAACTCCCTGAGTTTAAAGAGAAATTCTACTTCCCTGATTGAGTAGGCCACCACAATAGAACTTTCACATTAGCTTCAAACTGCTGACTTATGCAGCCCCACCATATATTCTCATGTATGGATAAATTGGAGATGGACCAGTGCGCACAGAAGAAGCCTCCCCACTTGCTTACTGGACATGAAGGCAATGCCTCCTGTTCCTATCCTTATCCTTTTTTTTTTATTTCCTAGCTGGGCTGTTCCAGTAAAGATCATGAATTTACAAGACTGCCATTGTTCGTTTTCATGGGAAAAGAGGAGATATAATAGACAAATGTGTACCACCATACTTGGAACAGGTAACTATTGCCCCAATTAGTGCTATATATTGAGTGTGAATCATGATGATTCATGTGGTGGCACACAGTGAGGATGTTGTTCAACCAATTTGTAAACTTAATTTCGATGATTTGCAATGTTCGGGGCCCATTGGATGATTTTGCCTGAATGTGATTGCCCCTTTCACACTTAGCTAGATTTACTTACAAGGTCCATTCTGTGCTGCACTTTTTTTTCAAGTTTTTCAAACACCAGACCAGTCAGTTTAGTTAACAAATCTACACAAAATGGGTCAGAAGTCGAGACTCGAAGAAGGGACTCAGGGCGGGACACCTCAACAGCCAGAAGATGGAAGTTATGAACAATGCATATCTATTTCAAAGTGAAACCAACATGGCTCAAAGAGGCCTATTCAGCCATGTGGACTGGAGAGAGGTGCATTGATTTGGGAATGCTGAGAAGTGTGCTGGCTCAAACGTTAAATTCCTTCAATTAAGTGGTTGTGGTCGGGGTGATGATGGACACACTTGGCTAAATGTTATGACGGCTGTGAGATTGATCATCCAGTTACATGCAGCTACTCGTCTGAGATTGTTCATAAAATTGTTCTCACTTATCAGTTAATCACACATGAGTCATGATAGGACCAGCCTATGCTCTGCCTCTCGGTCCGCATGAAGCTTAGATTCTCCTTGACACTACAATATCGACATTTAATGTTTTGCAATCCACAGGCCTTTACTTCTTCTGCATGAAAGCTCCATAACACTCCTGCTTACCTTATTGAACCACTTCAGCCATGCACCCAAGACGGACATCAGGAGAAGAAGGATGCAGATGCACTGTCCAATTTGGCATTTACATACACTATCATTTTTCCTTTCTGAACAATCATAATTTTTAGAACTGTTTGGGTCCACTCCTCCCTCATTTGTATTTTTCAAACCTAGGTGACTGAACAATTAGATAATAACTTGGGCCTCTGGGGCTGAAGAACTGTTTGTAATGCATTTATTAACTGAACTGTGTCATTGCTTCATTTACTCCCACAACATATTTGATGATAATATGCTGCTCATCGACCTGATGAATATTGTTGTTGTGTTTGTCCACACCTTTCCCGTTCATTCATCAAAATTCTAACCCTCTTTCCCCAGGTTGTGTGATACATTGAGGTGTGACTCACAAAGTTACATCCACCATAAATGGATCACACACTTGGTGCGGTGGACGTGATGAAAGTCACTCCAACTCACTGCAGGAGCTTCTTACTTTAACAATGCAATATCCCACACCAGCCCCACCTACCCAGCCAGACATGAAAGGGACAACTTCATCATGGTGTATCGTATTAGTTGAACAATGTCACGCCCAAAGATAGGTAGTACTAGTGTGCACTATGTGTCCTGATTCACAAGGGTAAAGTTCCACTTGGTGTAAGTTCACTCTTGCAGTTTAACTGAACTACCAGCAATTTTACAAGCAGTAAGTAACCTTAGTAGTAGCTAACTAAGAGCAAGTAATAGTAACTCCTTTTAAAGGGATAATGATTACTTACTACTGGCAAAGTTATTTTCGTAAAGTTACTAATGGAAAAGTTATTAGTTGTAAACTTACACTGCAAGATTAACCTAACACCAAGGTGCCGATTCCGATCCGTCAAAAAAATTTACTGTCCGACTCGTATCCGTATATTTTTACGTACGAATCGTACAAGTACCGTACAAACGGCCAAGTACGATTCGGATCTGAAAAATACCTACGAATAGCGTCGGGAAATGTCTACGAGAGGGACTCGGAATTTTTTACGTCTGAATGGCCTCGTGAAAAGTGTACGAGAGGGAGCCGGACATTTTTACGTGCAACGCGTAGAACAAAAGTCCGAACGCGCAAGTACGATTCGTACCGCCCGTCCGAATACACAACCGCATGTAAAAGGCCCCGTACGGAGCCAACGCAGTAGCACACATGTACACGGGTAAACTTGTGCCCATGTACGAGCCGTACAGCCCCCCCACCCCCCAATATGTCAGCACTGTACACCCCCCTGTCCGCACTGTACCCCAGGCCCGCACGCGTATGCGCCGTACCCCCGTATGCGCTGTACCCCCGCATGTACGCGCTGTACCCCCACCCCATGTACGCGGGTACTGCAGGCCCGCACCTGTACGCGCCATACCCCCGCATGTATGCGCCGTACCCCCATGTACATGGGTACCCCTGGCCCGCACCTGTACGTGCCGTAACCCGCATGTCCGTGCCGTACCCCCCCATGTACGTGGGTACCCCTGGCCCGCACCTGTACGCGCCGTACCCCACCATGTACGCGGGTACTCCAGGCACGCACCTGTACGCGCTGTACCCCCGCATGTACGTGCCGTACCCCCATGTATGCGGGTACCCCAGGCCCGCACCTGTATGCGCCGTACCCCCACCGCCCCAGGCCCGCACCTGTACGCGCCGTACCCCCGCATGTATGCGCTGTACCCCCCCATGTACGCGGGTACCCCAGGCCCGCACCTGCACGTGCCGTACCCCCACTGCCCCAGGCCTGCACCTGTACGCGCCATACCCCCACTGCCCCAGGCCCGCACCTGTACGTGCCGTACCCCCACCGCCCCATGCCCACACCTGTACACGCCGTACCCCCGCATGTACGCGCCGTACCCCTGCCATGTACGCGGGTACCCCAGGCCCGCACCTGTACGCGCCGTACCCCCACCACCCCAGGGCTGCACCTGTACGCACCGTACCCCCACTGCCCCAGGCCTGCACCTGTACGGGCCGTACCCCCACTGCATGTATGCGCAGCACCCCAACCCCATACCCCAGCACCCTCACCCAGCATCGCGTATGTACGGACCGTACCTACGCGAAAAATACTCGTACAGAACCAGGACACTGTAAAACAGCACAAGGAGGGTTAATTCGACTCGCACAACACCACAAAACACGTCTACATGACAAAATACATCTCAAAGACTGACCTGGCATATCCAAACAGGCAAACCGAGGCCCAAACTCACAACCACCTCTTATAACACATCCACCAAAATTCAAACACAGCCACACCCAAAAATGGACCAATAAAAAGGGCCCACACACACAACCCATGAGCCTTTGCAACAGACCCACTGCTGCCAGACCCCACACACAAACAACTGCACCTTACTGACCCCTTCACTACACCTTAACTCACACACCTTCACACAACCTCCTTCACAAACACCCCCACTCACATTCACACACACACCGTCACATTCACACCAACACACCCACAACCATCCCCACCCACACCCCACACCATGCCCACAGACAAGAATCCAAAGTTCACAAGGGCGGAGCTGGAGCTCCTTGTCAACAAAGTCATCAGAGTCGAGCCACAGCTGTTTGGAACATTGGTCAGACAGACCAGCATAGCCCAAAATACCAGCCTGTGGCAGAGGATCGTCGATAAGGTGAATGCTGTTGCGCCCATCCGAAGGACCAGGCATGAATGCCAAGCCAGGTGGTACGATCTGCGCAGGAGGAAGATGAATGAGGAATACGCCCAGAGTAACGCCCAGAGTAACATCACTGGAGGCGGGCTGCCCCGCAGACCCGTACACTACCATCCCTGGGAGGAGAAGGTGATGGCCCTGCTTCCGCCGGTGGGAGTACACGGAGTTGAAGGAGTCGCAGAGCCTGGTGAGTACAAAAACAACTTACGTAACATGTGGGCATTGGGGTCCACACCACAAATACACCAAATGCACGCAACTTCCTCCAAGCACTCACCGCACACAACCACACTCAAAATCCACGCTCATGCCACCAACATCTCCATGCACCATTCACAAATCAAGCCAATGCCATGTCCCAGGCTATACCAACCACAAACCCACGACTGGATGTCCAGGAGGCTGGGAGGGTGGGCCTCACACAACACATTGTGAAAATGAGAAGCAGACACCAATGCCCTCAGTCCATATGGCATAGGTACATACCCATGCACAATGCACAGGGACTGGCAAAGTACTGACAAGGTCGCTGACACTTGGCCCTGCTGTATGCAGCACAAGGCCTTCCTGGGAGCACTGTACACTCAAACACCAACTCCACAAGCACAGGTAACTAGCACAGGAACTCACACTCACTGTCATGCCAGCATTCACCATGAGGGGACACACACATCACCTGGGAGACCCAATGCCAACTCACACTACACCCAACAGCAGTCCCGGTCACACACCCCCCCCTTGCACAAGCACACACCCCCGGGGCAGGCAACGGAATTTACACACTCTCACAATGGACATGTGACACAAGACCAATCCATAGCCAAATAAGCATCCTAGCCAAAATTCTACAGGTCAAACACTCAGGAGAACATATCAATCCGTCCCCCGCAACATACCCATCCCCAAGTGGACATTGAGAGGAATGCTAGGCACATCCAACTACCTGGAGGAACTGTAACAACTTGAATATGTATGAAACATGGATGACGCATGAAACAGCATTAACATTGCCTCTCTCTCACACACAGGGCAATGTTGTGGATCTCCCCCCAACACTGGGGGGGAACAATCACAGTCCCCGGCTCGGCGTGAAGATGACCCCACAGGCAGCGAGGACTCTCACCACTCCGTGAATGACCCCGACCAACCTGGCCCCTCTGGTGCCCAAGCCCCTGCAGCACCTGCGTCAGGTACATCTGTTCCAACCACCACCCCCATTGCTACCACATCCCAGGAGACACCCATGAGCCCTGCTCTCACTGAACAACAGAGCCAGTCTGACCAGGAGGGACAAGGTTCTCCGGGCACAAAGGAGGAGGCAGGCAACCCTGCAAATGCCATCCCTCAGGGGTCCCGTAGACCTGATGTGCCCACAACGGCAGGCCAGGCTCAAGTGGGCAGGGGTGGTGGGAGTGGAGGCAGGCGGAGGCGCGAACCTGACCAGCCAGCTGAGGGAACCGGTATGTCCCACATACGCCACATCCTGGACACATACCGGCGTGACACCAGGGGCATCAGCCAGGTAGTGTCAAGACTCACAGAGATGCAGGCGACCCTCAACGAGATCAAGAACATGCAGGCCGAGCAATATGCCAGTCAACAACAACACCAAGGACGGATGGAGGCAAGACAGGCTGAGCTCCTGGCGGTGCAAAGGGACATGAGCCATTCACTCCGTCGGATTGGCGACAACATGGGCAACCCTCCCTGTGACAGCAGGCGCAGACCAGCACCAGCCACAGGGAGGGAGGAGGAGGAGGATTCATCCGACGGAGCGTCCCAAACATCGTCAAGGCCTGCATATGAGGGTCCCCGGAGGAAGGTGGGTCGTCCACGGAAAAGACCGTGAGAGTCAGCGGACCATCAACATCTCCCAGGTCACCTGGCCTGGCACCTGGCCCTCTGGCGCAACAGCAGCACCTCATCCAATGACATTCTCTGCCACATGGACTTGCTGGTCTCAGTCTGACCAATGATGACCAACACTGTACTCTGGACTCTGATGACTTCCAATGCCAAGGATACCATCTCCCCCTGTGAACTTTGGATTCTATTCCCCCGGTAGAGCACCTAATTTCACCTACCAAAACACGTACCCCACCGCAAATAAAAATATTATTTGGTTCATGAGACGTTGCTGTCATGTTGCTTAATTCCACAACATATGTGTGTGTAAATGTCAAACTATACCTGAGTGTTAAACTAACTCCAGCCATCCATACCCTGGGATCTGAGTCTGGTACAGGACACACATGGGTCACAAGGTATCATTCAAAGCAGGCATGGAGCAGAACACTCACCTGTGATGGCCACAAGCTGCTGAGGGGGGGGCTTGCAATACTGAGCGGACAGACCTTTTTGGAAGATTATCATTAAGGCGTAGAGGTCATGGCTCATGTGGAGGTTCCCGGGGAGGGAGTCCCAGGTATGTGTTGGCAGGTGGGAGAACTATGTCCTGCATGCTGGAGTACGGTGGATGTGAAGAATGGTGGCCAGGGCAAGGTTGGATGCATGGTGATGGCCCAACGGGGTCTCGTATGACAAGACGTACAAGGTTGGTTTTGTGTCGGGGTTGTGGACTGCCTCCTGAGTGTGGGTGGGGAGTGTTGAGGTCATCCTGCAGCAGACAGTGATCCATTGCAGCTATCTATGGTGGACGGTGATGTGTCTGGGGCGCAGGATGTTGAAGCTGAGGTGTGCAGATGCACCCTGGATGTGGACAAGTTTCCCGGGAGTTTGGATGTACGTGCTCTGTAGAGGGCAGGCCAGTATTTGACACGGATGTTGTCGTGGACATGGGGGATGGTCTGTCTTTCCTTGGAGTGGATCTATCTGTGGACCATGTGCATAATGCAGAGGGCGTTGCAGCATGAGGTACAGATGCTGTGGACTGACATGGCAAATGTGTGCGAGCAATACATGATGCACACCATCTTGTGTGTGTGGCCACTGGGTGCCGGGGTAGGGCTCTTGCGGGTGGGACACAAGCACTTGACCCAGCTGTAAGGGGACAATCCTCAGATGATCACCTCAGTCCTGTACAAGTCCAGCCTCAGGTGGCTCATGTACAGCCATTCATCAATGGATCTCATGCATTCAGGAATAATGGAACTGGCAATGTCTGCGTCTTTGGTGAGGGTGAGGAGCACCTGGCTGTCAATGGCATACCAGCTGATGAGGTGCTGTGCGCATGTGATGGTGGAGAGGGGGGTCCTGGACACATTGTAGATTGACATGCTGAGAGATGATACCTGTGCCATGTGCCAGACGACGACATCATACTACATGCAGAAGCCTTGAGTCCCACTCCCATGGCCTTGCTGAGGTACAGAGCGGGTGGGAAGTAGGAGGGACATGACCTGGTTGGTGTGACAGGGCCTGGAAGGCGTGGCAGCGCTGTGTAGGCAGTTGGAGTAGCACACTCAGCATGCAAAGGTGTCGTGTGTGCGCTTAGGGTATGTCTGACAGCATGGGTAGATTTGCGGATGGACATTGCTTGGAGTGTGGCTGCTACATCAGACTGTAGTGTGATGTGTGTCATGCAAGTACATGAGGGTCGTGCAATGTGCACGTTGCATGTGCTGATGGTCCAGCCTTTGCCACCGCGTGGCGCCAACTGTGGCATAGACAAGCTGAGGACAGCCAAATGAATGGGTGGAGGGAGGGAGGGAGGAGCATCTTTGAGGCGTGTGTGTTGCCAAATCAGGATACTCTGTGGGCCCTTGCTGCAGGGTCCGAAGCAGCAGGCAGCATGTCCTTGAAAATATTCCACAATTTGCACACAAAGACTAGGATGTCTGAAGGACAACTGCAACAGGCGTGTGTAAAGGAAGGAGTGTCCAGTTGTACATGGCACACCCAGAGACACTGCATGCACAAACACCGAAGATGAATGACACCAGATCAGGGAACTGAAGGCCGAGCTGCGCACAGGAGACACACCCTCAGCAGGTGTTGATGGCCCATTGTGTGGACCAACATGCCAAAATACATACACAACCATGGACTTCATGCACAATAGGGATCATAATCCATAAGGAACTGCAGGCATGTTGCTAAACTACACATGGACTCCTCTGCACAATCTTTCACAACTATGCCAGAGATGCCGCATGCAAAGTGGCAAGAGACCAGCATTGACAGAGATGAGGCACCTTGGAGTGTGATGAACACCTTTATTACTCAGGCTCACACTAAGGAAAATGCATCCTTTTGAACAGACTCACAGGTCATTCCTCTGACCATGTGGGACCTACACTGGACACCCCCTGCAACACACAGATGTGTAAAATCCTACTGAGCTGGCACACAAGTGAGGTGTGTGAGCCAAACACCCCTTGCTCGACACGGAGAGTCTGCAATTCGCCATTGAGCCTCTTATGGGGATGTCCCACACTATGTCCACCATCAGCATCCCGCATGTTCCTGAGGGACGTTTGACACACATTGATGCCTTCATCACATTCCACAAAACATTACAGATGACTGTCAGGAAGGGTGAATATCAAGTCATGGGAGCCATGCCACATGTCATGTGCCCCATGGTGAGTCGACAGGTATGCATGGTAACACAACATGCATAGGAGCAGTCCCAACATAAACCAAACACGTACCACACACAAAATGCCTTGCTGCACTCCTTACCCAAAATGACTTTTCACCTTATCCGTGCATGGAACGCTGATTCAGCACATGTTGCAATACTCATGAGGAATAGCTGGAGGCCAACGAAGACACGAGCAGACGACATGCGCAAGAAACTGTGGATGACAGACACACCACAAGTCAGCAAAGAGCTAGTTATCGGCAGACATGGACATGTACTCGACAGGAATGATGTTGTCACCATGCTAATTTAACAAATTAGTGTCCATGCTAAAATGTGTGGAATGACATCATCACTTGAATGACACATCAGAACACACCTCCAAGTCACTTAGCACACAGTCAGCTGGACACACACATTGAAACACATGCCACACAAGGCTCAAAGCGTGCACACTCAGACACAGGGACTCACCATTATGAGAAGAAGTTGCGGATGAGCTGACTCCGGATGTCCTCCTCCTCCTCCTCCTCCTCACTTTCCTCGTGCCCAAGCCCTTCATCCTCCACGGGTGGATGTTCCTGCTCATCGGGATCCAGGATGAGTGGCACTGCCTTCTCCACTGCCATGTTGTGCAGCATGCAGCACACAAGGAAGATTTTGCAGACCTTCACCGGGGCATATGGGAGGGACCCGCCGGTCTTGTGGAGGCACCGGAATCGGCTCTTCAGGAGTCCAAACGTCCTCTCAATCACGCGCCTGGTTTGCCCATGGGCGTCGTTGTAACGGTGTTCTGCGGCTGTTCTGGGACTGCGGAGAGGCGTCATCAGCCATGGCATGTTGGGATAGCCAGAGTCCCCTACATGGAAACATCATGTGAAGAAGTGGGTCAGGAGATGCCGTAAGATACAAAGATACCGCTAAACAGAGGACAAACAGAGTATACCCACCAACAAGACATGCTCGTTCATCGTGCAGCCGCAGCATCATTTCTGGCACCCTGCTACGCCTCATGATGTAGGCATCGTATGCTGACCCTGGAAAACGGGCACAGACATGGGAAATCCACATGTTAGGTAGACACACCACAAGGGCATTAATAGAGTGATAATGTTTGCGGTTCCGAAAGGCTACCTCCTGTGCCTGTGGTGGTACCAAAGCCACATGTGTCCCATCAATGGCCCCAATTACATGAGGCATCCCTCCCAGGGCATAGAACTCCCCCGTGACACCTGTCAACTGCTCACGAGTGGGAAAATTGATGAATTCATCCAGGTGCTCCAACATGGCTTCTAAAACATCATGCAGGACACGGCTGAACATTGTCTGGGACATGCCACCGACATCAGCTATGGTGAATTGAAAGGTACCGGTGGTAAAAAAATTTAGGGCTGCCATCACCTTCATCTTGGGGGTCAGAGCAGTAGGATACCTGTGTCGCGGCTGGAGGTGTGGTTCCAGCCGGGTGGTCAAGCGCTCAATCAACTCTTGCGAGAAGTGGTACTTTCGGATGCAGTCATGTTCACGCATTTCACCCAGGTCTGGCATTGGTCGGGGGAGAGGCGGTGCCCTGCAGAGATTTGGAAGGAATAACGATGAGCGAGTACATCACAACAACAATGTCAATGAAATGAGCACATGTTCAACAGCTAATACACATCTGCTAAATACAGAGTCAGGTCTGTGGAATACATCCAGCACACGTATGCCAGCAAGGTGATACTCCTACGAAGAGCCAGCTACAATAGTTTATTTGCAAGGTCGACGTGACATGCCATGAAACGAGCTGTGTGCCAGTGTAAGTGAACAGCCAGACACATTACAGGAGTGACAGACATCCACATATCTGCATTTGAAGGATGTAATCTCATACAGCCAGCAGGCGGGAAGCTAGACGCACAGGTCAGATGTCATTTAAAAAGGGACGATCACACACCTTTCCATGAAGGGGTACATGTTAAATGCTGATAACCCAGACATTGAGACAAAGCAGATATGTCCTCAGGTCGCAATACCATGTTCGATGCATGCAGACACATGTCACGTGGTATTGCACATGTGGCATGGTGTGCGTAATTGTGTGCCATGCACATATGCACACAGACACATGTTGGATGCTGCAACAGCAGATGGAGTTGACGGAACACCAACTGCAAGCTCATGGGAACACATGACACACACATGACATAGTCACATCGTGGCACGCTGGTAGTCACATGTCAGGTGAAATTATCCGTGTACCTGCCATCAGGGGACAGTTGCGGGTGTTGGTGACTGTGGCATACCAGTGATGCAGTGCTTGACACGTTTGTACTACATGCACACATGTGCAAAGTGTGAAGGGGAAGTGTGCCACGTAGTGCCCCATCACACATGACATGTGTAAACAGCTCATCACACATCTATTGTGCCACAACATGAGGAGACATGTGCCACATCACTGCCTGACACACCTAGGCCCTGCACATGAAGGACTGCACTGACAATGACTTGATGTACAGCCTTGTGCGAGTCTGACACCTCCAGTCCTTTCGTGTGCGCCTCCTATCACCAGTGTAAGCTGTGAAATGCAGTACACACGCTCTGAGGCCGTGTGTACGGGCCGTACACGCGTGAGTATGGCCCCTATCACTATAGTTGTGTTACCGTAGGCCATTGTGATAGGGGCCGTACTCGCGTGAGTACGGGCCGTATTCGTGCGTGTACAGCCCGTACACGCGTGAGTACGGCCCCTATCACTATAGTTGTGTTACCGTAGGCCATTGTGATAGGGGCCGTACTCACGCGTGTACGGGCTGTACAAGCGCGTGTACGGCCAGTACTCACGCGTGTACGGGCCGTACACGTGTGAGTACGGCCCCTATCACTATAGTTGTGTTACCGTTGGCCATTGTGATAGGGGCCGTACTCACGCGTGTACGGCCCGTACACGCGTGAGTATGCCCCTATCACTATGGCCTACGGTAACACAACCATAGTGATAGGGACCGTACTCACACGTGTACGGCCCGTACACGCGTGAGTATGGGCCGTATCACTGTAGTGATGGTGCCCTAAGGGTACGTGTGAAACGCGTCGTACCAGTGTGGGGATTTAAAAATTACAATGGGGACACATGAGGGACAAGTATTAGGGCATAAATGCATGCTGGTTGTCATGGATACCGAGTTTCAAGTTCAAAACTTTACATCATGTGGTCTGGAAAAAGCAGTTGGCCACATTATACATTGTTGCAAAGTGGTTGTTGACTTGACATGATGCTGCAAATTCAAAAAATGCTAAGGCTGTCACTGGTGTATGTTTAAAGGGATTGGAGGAAACGTAGGATGCAAATGAGTCTGACCAATCACTCTGTACTCCTGTAAATGAAATAGGCCAGCAATGCAGATATAAGGCAGGCAGAACCCATGAGAGGGCACTTGCCTGCACAACATGTCAGTCGATACCACTGCTGCTGTATTGTCTCCTTCTGGCACCATGTCAAGGACTGTGGAGAGGGCCCAGCCTTTCACCCAGGAGGAGAATGAGGCCCTGCTGGATGTGATCCTCCCACGGTACCCCATGCTGTATGGTCGACCAGGGGAGCAGGTGAGTGCTGACTCCACTACCTTTGCCTGTGCACCTTTTTTGTGTCTGTCACTTTTGGCATTGTGTCCAGGTGTGACAGACATGCAATGTTGTTTAGAGTGGGTCCCAAGGGGGGTGGATGGCTTATGTCTCTCATGCAGGGCTTGATGTAGTTCATGTGTGCACTCCTCACTTGCATTGTGCTTACTGTGACATTCACTGCATAGTGCATGGCACATTCAGCCTGGCTAATCCTCTTGGGCATTCTTGTTCTATTGTCCTGCGGTGATTCAGTGGTCACCCCGGTGTGACAGGTGACTTCTCCCACAGATGTGTGTGAGTTGAGTGGAGCTGTGGTGAGAGTGGTGAGAGTGTCCAAATGATGTGTACGCCCCCTGGACATTTATGTGTGTGAATGTTCCTTGTCATGTGGGTGAGTGTCTATGTAGAATGCTGCACCACAGCTGCATGGAGGAGGCAACTGCTCGACCCATCTGATGTGAGAAGGAAGCCGTGCTGTGTATCTGACTTGCTGAGCTAGCCCCACACCTGTGACACCCCCCTGGCAAGTGGCACATGTGCAGAGTGAGCTTTGTATCCGCTGTTGACAATGGCAGGTGATTGATCTGTGCCTGTGTGTGTCTGTGTACTCAGCTGCGGTTTCGTCAGTGGCCTGGGGCATGTGACTGCTTTGCGGTGCTGGCCATCAGCCTTGTGTTGCTTGGGATGCACAGTGTGTGCCATGATCAGGGATTGGTTCGCACCCCTCATGCCACCTGTGTACTTACTATGCCATGTAGTGCATTGGTGCGTCCACAGTGGCAAATGTCCCTATGACTAAGGTGCTGTTACTTGCCTGTTCAACAAATCAAAGATGTTAAAATGTGTGTCTCTGTGACATGGTGCAGGTGTAGTGATGTTATCCCACTTTGTCATCCTCACAGGTAACCGCCTACCATAAGGGGAAGATCTGGAAGGAGGCCGTCAAGGCCATTCAATCGGTGGAGGGTCGCAGTCGGCGTCTGCCACAAGTGAGGAAGATATGGCAGGATATCCGGTGCTGGACCCGGAGGATCGCCCGGGTCATGCTGAAGGAGGAGGCTCCCCGCAAGCATGGTGGGCGCCGGCGCCTGACCCACCAAATGAAGCGTGTCCTGCGGTGGTCTTCCCTGACCTGGATAGGCAGATACAGAAGTTACAGCAGCAGGAAGGGGGTAGGTACATGTGTGTTTGTTGTGTGTCACCAGCTTTTGTTGCTGCTCAGTCGCCTGGAGACACTGCCAGGGTATATATGTACAGTGCATATCCTGTTCCCCCAAGTCAACTTGTGCTGTTCTTCCTCCCTTCCCCTCCTTGACATGTGTTACCTGGTCTGTGTGTTATCACTATTGCACATGGTCATCTAGGCTGCCAGTTAATCAAGGTGCACACTGCTTTCAGCATCATGTGTGGGGGTGGTCTGCCTGTGCCCTGTCCTGTTCAGTCATTTGGGGGTGCATAATTGTTGGCACTGATGCTGAGTCTCAACATAGGAGTGTGAGGTTTCAAAAGAACAGACTTGCAGCATGCATTACCAATGTTGTGGCCTCAGACATGATGTGCATGAGTGGGAGATACACATAGTGCCGGGACGGTTGCTCCTGTTACAGTCAGCTCATTCCAGGACCATGGAGCAGTGTGCCCACTACAGTCCCCTGACACAGCCTGCCCTCCTAATCATATGTGTCATCCAACACTGTGCAAATTCATCACTGTGGGTTCAGCATGGCCCTGCCTCTGTGGCATTCTTCCCTGGCCTAGGTTGTATTTTTCACATGTGTGCTACATGTGTCCACTGGACAGGGATACACCAGTTTGCTTGTGCATACTCACACTGGGCAGTGCCTGTGTGATTATTCACAACAATCTGTTGATGGTTGTTTGTGACAAATATGTTTGCCAGCCCTACAAGGTGATGTTGTGTTAATGAAGCGAGTTTTCAAGCACAGTTATTGTAACCATGAATAAGAGGTGTCACTTCTTGATCGGTATCAGTCACATTGACTCAGGTATGGGTAGGTGTGTGCGGGAGGGGCGTACATGTTCAACCCTGATTTTTCATTGCCAGTTCTGACTTGTGTGTGATAATTCGCAGTACAGAAAGTCACAGTGCAGTGCCCCCATGATGTTGGCCAGTGCTTAATGTTTGTGCTTCGTAGCCTGTGTCAGTTTTTGACAAGCATGTATCCTGCTTGTACATTATTTGCACCTGTGTGTGGTTCAGATGCTACACAGCTGTTACTTTGTGTGCTGACATCTGTGGGTACATTCTGGCTTGCCATGAGGGTGTCCCCACAGTACAGCTAGGCTTTTTTACAAAACAATTGCAGGGCCATTAACTTATTCATTGTCCTGGGTGTGGACATATGTGCCACTCCAGATGACAGTCAGTAGGTCATATGTGTAGCCAACTGTGTAATCAGGTGACGGATAGCCATGTGACAAATGACATTATTCAAGTTGTTACTCAGAGAAATTGTCCCTTGGCAATCGCTACACCTGTCACCATGTCTCAATGTTTCATATGCTTGACCTTGTTGTTTTGTTGTGAAGGACAATAATGTGCCTGCATGACAGATGCCTCCCAAGGAAGTGCACAAGACACCACCTTTACACTTTCCTGGGACCCGCTGGCACATTTTAAAGTAAGGCACAGTTTGAACAAAACTTGTTTAGAGTTCATACATATACATGTTCCCACAGTGTGGTTGCATTTGGGTTAGTCCTTGGTTGTTGCCGATACCAACTTACGAGTGTCAAGTCATCCAGACCACCGTGGTGCCATGTATATGTACTTACTGATACCCCATTTCTGCCTAACAGTGGCTTATTTGAATGAGTCTGGCAGCTCAGACAATGACTGTGTACATGTAGTTTGGTGTGCACCTCCTTGTGTGACTTCTGTTATACAGACACATGTGTGTTCTGTTCACAAAGTGGCACATTCACACATTCTAGACATGTCCATTGCGTAAAGGGTTGTGATTCTCCAGGAATGACAATGTATTTCTTTGGGGTTTCCTAAGTACTCACAGGTCTCTGAGTGTGGGGACACCTTCTGCATTGGCATGTGGTATTTGGCCTTGGGTGCGACATTACTGTTGGGTTCACAGTGAAGAAGAGGTGGCATGCCTTCATAGTCTTGCTGTGCTCAACTGATCCCAGACACTAGCTTCTCAGGATCTTGGGATTTCAAGTTATTTGCTGTTGTGTCCTAATTTTAATTTTTTCCAAGTGGCATGGTGGGTCAACCAACTGGGGAGTGCAGGGCTTACATATGTGGGGAGTATTCTAGATGTTACTCATGATGCCTTTCCTGTTATGCACTGTTGCCTATTTTGTTTGGACTCATGTGTCAGATGTATACAGGTGACTGATTTTTTCCTGTCTCTTCACCTTGCCCACAGCATCATCGGAGGACACCGAGGGAGACACCGGCACGGACGTGGAGGAGGGATCGAGCACTGGTGCCACCAGTGCTGAGGAGTCGGCGGAATCTAGTGGCACGGAGGGCGAGGGGAGTGAGGCGGAGGACCTGCCCAGTACCAACACTGACTACGAGGCTGACGGGTCCGAGGCCGAACTCCCTGAGGGGGCGGAGGCTGCTCCAACAGCTGGCAGCAGCACTCCATCCGTTACCGCCCCCTCCATTCCCATCACCGCCCTCCCACTTGCTCGGGTCCCTTCTGTCCGTGCTAGGCGACCACATGTCTCCTTCGTGCCAGGCACCGCACCCCCTGCCCCTGTCCCCCCTGCTGCCCTCACTGCCGAGTCTGTGGACATTCAGCGGCAGTTGCAGGTTGGGCAGACATCGATCCTGACTGTCCTCCATGGCCACACCAGACTGCTGACCCAGATGGTGTCGTACATGGAGGGCATGTCATCAGCGATGTCTGACCAACGCATGTTGCTGAGGTCCCTGGACTCGTCACTGACGGCAGTAGTGAGTCACCTGCAGCGCTGCATCCCCCCCTACCCCTGCACCATCCACAAGTCCCACACCCATGCCTGTACTAAGCACACCAAGACATCCACACACACGCACCCCACCAGACACAAGCAGCACACCACCACGTAAGGGCAAGCACACACCTCCTGACACGCACACTCAGGGGGAAGCAGGCACACCCACTGGGTCTGGGGCACACAGGCAGGCATGCAGCCACAGTCCTCGTACACATGACTCACTCCCCAGTCCCTCCGATGTCACTCCCCTTGGCTCCCCTGCCCCAGAATCGGTGAAGGAGGCCTACTTCGCTGGGCTGGGCCTCAGCCCCACTAGTTCACCTGGCCGCAAACGGTCAAGGCACTCCACGGGTAGGGGAGTTAAGTCCCCCAGCCTGTCCACCACCTCCCCCAGTAGCGCTGCAGGCCATCCCTCCGACCCCCCCCTCCTTGGGGCCTGTTGTTTCTCCGGGTGCAGGGGAGACGCTTGAAGATCTGGCAGAAGTGTGCAGCGCCGAGCTCGCCTCCACCTTTGGCGCTGCCCCACCCCCTGTGGTGGAGTCGTCCGTCCCTGCACCCACCACACCTACCCTTCCCCCTCCTGTCCCTGCGGTGCCTGGTCCTTCCCCACATGATGCCCCCCCCAGTCGCTGAACCAGAGGTTTAGTATGTGCAGGCAAGCTAGGGGAGACGCGTGGCCATGTGTCCCCCCCAAGGACTTCATATCTGGACTGGCCATTGGCCTTTGTACATAGTGTTCTTTACTACATCTTATTTTTTCATGCTGAATAAAGCATTTTCTTTTCCGTTTTGAAAAGTCTTGCATTTCATGTATTGATGTTGATGCTGAGGCTCCAGGAGTTGGGGTTGTGGGAATGTGTTATGTTTCATGGAAATGTTGTAGTCTGCATCTCATGGGGTGGAACCTGGTATCGGCGTGCCCTCACAAGGTCTCTGCAAAGAATCTTTGGTCGTGTCTGCTCTTTGTGTTTGGAGACATTGTCCCTAGGAGTGTTCCTTCCTCTGTGACACCTGACATCTTCCCTGCAGAGGGTTGCACAATTGTTGTGTTGCCCTGTGTCTACATTTCCTATGTTGGTGATGGATCCCTTCAACTCTGGCCATGCCTGCTCAGCAATGTCTCCAGCTGCATCGTCTGTGCCATCCTTGGTACTCACTGTACTTGTGTATAGAGTATTTTGCCATGCCTTCATGGAGAAATTGTCCCTTTTCCGCACAATGCATGTGTGTAATCCCAGCTTAGCACACATATGGTACTTGTTCTGCTGGGTATTTGAACACCTGACTCACAATTGTGGGCATTGTATCTGTGGGAACTCCACCCTATTCCTTCCATGACAGACAACATCTTGGTGGCTGTCCCAGCACCTGTACATTCCTATCAGTCCTGGGATGTGCATGACAGTGTGTGTTCCCTTTGTCTCTCTTACTTTAGTAGGCATTGACATGACCATCCAGTCTTGTGGCATGATCTCTGTGTGTGTATTGTGCTGCATCCGCCAGGGGTGGGTATGCATGTGTGATTTGTCCTCACACCCACATGTGGTGTGTCATGCAGTGGGGGAAAGACATCCATCCTCATGGGAGTGGGACACTGCTGTCAGTGATGTGTTGTTATGGCACTATCAACATAGTCCAAATATCGGGATGCGTACATACACCCATGGAATTGGGATCATCTGATAAGGATGTACACACCCCCATGTCTGTGTCCACTGCTGGGAGTGATAGGCACCCACCCCTCACATGTCTCTATCCACTGCTGGGAGTGATAGGCACCCACCCCTCACATGTCTCTGTCCACTGCTGGGAGTGATAGGCACCCACCCTCATGTCTGTGTCCACTGCTGGGAGTGATAGGCACCCACCCCTCACATGTCTCTGTCCACTGCTGGGAGTGATAGGCACCCACCCCTCACATGTCTCTGTCCACTGCTGGGAGTGATAGGCACCCACCCCCATGTCTGTGTCCACTGCTGGGAGTGATAGGCACCCACCCCTATGTCTCTGTCCACTGCTGGGAGTGATAGGCACCTACCCCCATGTCTCTGTTCACTGCTGGGAGTGATAGGCACCCACCCCTCACATGTCTCTGTCCACTGCTGGGAGTGATAGTCACCCACCCCCATGTCTGTGTCCACTGCTGGTATTCCTCTGCACCCACCCCTCACATGTCTGTGTCCACTGCTGGTATTCCTCTGCACCCACCCACCCACCCACCCACTTGCCCCCTTGCTGTGGTAAACTGCTGTCCTGGGCATACACCACCCCCAATTTACAGCTGATGTGCTGCACCAAGCGGTAGACCAACATTCGTGGCGTGTGTACGCCTTGTATCCATCATGTAATGGGGCCGTAGGGGTACGGGTGGTACGGCCCGTACCCCTGCATTCATAGGGTGTGTACGGGCTGTACCACACGTACCCCTATGTCACCTCTACAATGGTGGTACGGCCCGTACCCACGCTCTGAGGTGCGTGGGTACGTCCCGTACCACCATTGTAGTGGTGATGTAGGGGTACGCGTGTACGGACGTACCCACGCTCTGGGGGGCGTGGGTACAGTCCGTACACGCGTACCCCTACATCACCACTACAATGGTGGTACGGACCGTACCCACACTCTGGGGGGCGTGTGTACGATCCGTACACGCGTACCCCTACATCACCACTGCAATGGTGGTACGGACCGTACCCACGCTCTGAGGGGCGTGGGTATGTCCCGTACCACCATTGTGGTGGTGACAGGTACGCGTCCACGTCCACTTCCGTTGTGGCGGGACGTGGGATTGGTGGACACGCCCCCCGAAGTGACCAGACCATGGAGGTAATTAATGTGCAGGATATATTTGTTTTTTGTGGGGTGTGGGTTATGTTTCCTGCCCCTTGCCCCCCCCCTTTGCCCCTGGGGGCTGTTCTGACCTTCTGCGGCGTCTGCGTCGGTTTCTGTACACAAGGTCGTAGGCTATGAGGGCCGGGATGACACGTAAGATGGGGTCCATGGCTGTCCGTCGCGTACCGGTGCTCCTTGTTCGCGGCGTCCTCAATTTCCCGGGAGTTTTTGGCTGCCGTAAAATATTATCCGTGCGGAGTGACGTAGGCACGGATCATACTTGCTGGTTCGTAAAACGCTGCCTGACTCCGTCCGGACGTCACGTACGCGGTGTCCCGGATCGGAATTGTGGGTATTTTTTTGTCGGTCGGTCTTTTGTACGACTCGTACGGAAATTGTATTTCTTTACGAATCGTACTTGCGGGTTTGTAAGGTGTTTTACCCGGGGACTAGTCGGACGGAGAATACGCTCCGTACGACCATTCGTACCCGGCTTTTACAGGATCGGAATTGGCACCCAAAAGTGTAACATACTTTACCTTTCTGAATCAGACCTTGTGTTGCTTAAAATGTTTAAAGTTCTCCTAAGTCCTGAATCATGACTCAAGGATTTTGCAAGTTTAGTTTTAATTGTTTTAATAAATGAAAAACTAGCTCCCCACTGCTTAGAAAATACTACTGCTAGTTTTTGTAATATGAGTTTGTTCTCATTGTGGTGGTCTGATCTTTGTGTTTTCTTTCAGTTTAGTTGCCTGTGATGGATATTCCTTCTAAAAATCCTACAGTTGGAGTTTACCTCATTTGGAATATAGATGAGATTGGGACCTCGCTTGAGATGTCGTCCTTGTTAGCGCTAGCCCACTACTACCATTACCATTAAGAAGACCCTTTAGGAAACCCTGCAATAAGGTTTTGGGGGGATTGAGAGAGGTCTTACTTAATTTATTCAGGTAAGAGAACTAAGAAGTGAACTAGTTAGTAACTTATACTGAAGTTGTTTTTTTAGGCAAGCAGAGATATATCAGTAAGAAAGAGATTTTTGTGTGTGTTGTAGGCATTGGCATATCCTCCTAGTGGTAAATAGTTGCAGAGGGTAATAGGACATGGGTATTATTAACTAACTAGTATACACTTTGCTAAGTGGCTGGGTGCCGCAAAAGTGGCAAAGCCTCATCAAGTAATAAATAAAACAGACCTAGTCTGTTGTTGCCACTCTGGTAGCGGGGTATTGGGTATACTGGACTGCAGGAAGAGGACACAAGTAAAGTAAGTAACCAGTCAAATAAATACATGGCAAGGGACTTCAGGTAAGAAAAGTCTAGGGGGAGATGTCTATGTACAGTATGTGACTAATTCGGAGTACAGCCTTTTTACAATGCTGTACTAAAAAGTAGTGCAAAGACGAAAGACAGATTGTGAGTGATATGCATTAGAAAGACCTCTCCACCCACAGCAGACCCACCCCTCTCTCCAAGCAAATACCCCCAAATGTTCCATTGTGTCTGACTCTTTCCCCAACTTCCCTTCCCAATTCCCACCCTCTCCACCCATGACAATACTGTCCCTCCAACACAAAAAATTAAAAACACAAATTGTAATGCTCAGTGAAAACACTTGTTTATAGTTGCACAGTAGCAGAACATTGATGGTCCCCTAGGGCCATTGTAATTTTTGATGTGATTAGTCACAGGGTCATGTTATCCCCACACATGCATCAAATAACAAATAGGGGTGGGCGGTAACCTTTGCTCACCTGGCGGAGTTCACTGAGTTTTGTAACTTCACGCTCCGCTTTAAGCATGTAGTTTAGCAAATTTAGCAAAACACTCCTCCATCGGATGGCGGAGCAGGGTTTACCATAGTGCTGTGCTCACCACGCTCACCCCTACTACTACCCCTGAGGGCAGACAAGCACAACCTTACCTGCATTTAACATCAACAAGCAACCCTCATCGTTTGTTGTAACTATAATGTTGCCCTCAGTAATAAAGTACTATTTTCTAAATTATATTAAATGCGATTCTGAAATGCCATTGGGCCCTCCACTTCCCCCAAAGACTCACCTGCAGCGGCTGTGGATAACAGGGCAGAGCTGAGAGGGTGGTCCCACAGAGAGCTGGCACCGCACTGCTGCTGTGCGCCTCGGACATTGCAGTCAGCTCTGGAGCTGCGCCTTCTCCGAGGGAGCTGGGAGGCCTGAAGCTGCTCTCGTGCACTGCAGCTGTTTCCTCTCATGATGTCGCCCACACAGCTCCACTAGTCTAGACAGGGCCGTTCATTGGCCAAGAGTGCCCTGTGAGTGACTACACTGTTGCTGCTGATTGGCTGAAAGATGCCTGCCAAATTCTTACTTCTCTGCAACCCACCCAGCCTTTACTGACATCACAGGTGTGCCATTTTTTTTCATCTTCCCTTCAGTTGTGAAGGTCAGGAGCATAAAGCGTAGAGCCGGGGGGCCCTGGAGCTGCAGCTGGGGGTACGACGCAGAAGGAGCTCAGCTACAGGGCAGGCAGCACATAAACCGGCGGTGCCGCCACCACTGGATAGTGTTGGACACTGAACGAGAGGCAGCACAGAGGAGCCTTGGATGCAGTTATGCTGCCCAATGAATAGTATACTTGACAGTATATGTGCAACATTAATGGAGGCATGCTAGCGGCTCTGCTACTCTTCAGTCTGCAGCACGTTTTTGGGACAGCTGTAATGGGTAATTTATTAACTTATTATAATTTATTCATTCCAATGCCCCTGCTCTTCTCCAAATGCCTCTTTAATTCTACCCCGGCTTCAAAATGAAAAGATACAGATTGAATACTGCGTCACAAGTGGCGTATAGCGGATATCCTGTCTGCCGTAAGTAGACAATGCACAGATTATAAACGATGCACTGCAGTGAAGGTAGGGGAACAGGATATATTTTATTTGACACTTTTGTCACAGAGTATCCCATCCGTCAAACTCTAAACCAGGGACTTAGTCCCACATTGCACTCTGGCCTTACACTTCACCAAAAATTGTTTCTAACAAATACCTAATTTGGCAGTAGGGCACGTTTCACTACTGGAAAGGAAATTGGAGGGATTAAGCTGGGTAGAGGTTTAGATATAGAACAGTGGGGTGTCACTGATCATGTGCTACACTTTTGCTTATTCAGCCACTTTGATTGACGAATGATGAAAGGAAAAAATTTGAACAAACGTAAATCTGTCATGGAAGCCATGACATATAAGTCACTCAGACAGAATAATGTGGCACATGCTGAGAATGGAATTTACAATTTTTTTGGTAGACTGGTACAGAAGGAAAGAATGATGAAGGGAAGTACTGGTAGTAGGTGACTAAGTGGGCACTGGGAAACACACCTTGATTTCTGTTTGTAATGCATTGCAAACTAGGGGTGGGCGGAATTTGCGTAATCGCGTTACGCAAATCTCCGCGAAACGGTAAAAATCTCCGCGAACACGCAGAAATTCCGCGAACACGCGGAATTGCTTGTTCGCGATACTTTTTGCCTGTTCGCGATCGCTGTTTGCGTGCTCGGGGTGAAATATCTCGCGAACACGCATATTGAGAACGCGAACAAGCAAAAAATTTCGCGAAGTCGCGGAACGCAGATTTTTGGGCATTTTCGCGTTCTCCGCGGAACGCGAAATTACCCAAATTTCGCAAATTCCGCGAACGGAACGAAATTTACCGCCCAGGCCTATTGCAAACTTCATAATGCTGTGCTGTTGACTGTAGCAAACAACATTGCACAGCATGCACTGCAGCACCATATTGTACAATGCTGCAATTAGAGGTGATGATGGGTGGGATATCTGCGTTTGTGGTGTAACATAGGCCCGTGGCGCTGGGGCCAACAAGCTCCAGGCCCCCCCTCCCCCTCAGCACAGTACCCTGGCCGAAGAGCTCCTGATTGAGTCCGGAGGGGGCCCCGCCAACTACCTTGCAGGGGCTCCCCCTCAAGTTTTGTTACGCTACTGATCTTCCTCCCTTATACAGTATTATCAATAAGTAAGCAAGGTGACTTACCATTTGTCCCTGCCACCCCTGGACTGCTCCCCCTCCAGTTGCCTGGGCCTTCTTAGTCCCACTCCCTGCATGGCTGCTGGTGCAGGCTGTGGCACTGCGCTAGGAAAAAACCCCATACATTACCCATTTTAGATACCAGATTCGCCACCTAAGTAATCATTTTGCACAAAGTACAATAGCAATGCCTCACTACAGTTCGGTTAGCTTCATCTTCAATCAAAAGTATCAGTTTGGGAGGTTTGTTGGTTCACAATATGTTAGAAAAGCCAATTAGTCTAGTCAACCAAAATCTTTTTTCTCCTAATGGAGGGAAAGTCTACAAAAAGATAAGAGTGAAGTGCAATGAAGGGGTGGAAGGCAATAGTCACTGAAGGACATATGGTATTGGTTCATAATGAGATCTCAATCCTTTTCTACCATGCTGCACTGTCATGGAAACTGCTGGTATGTACAACATTGGAGGGTCTATGACCATGGCCACTCTATCTCTTTTTGTCTAATCAAGAAAGCCGTCTCAAATAACATGTATGGTGAACAATAGTTAACTTGGGCCTGCAATCTTCTTTGCTGTACCAAAAATCTGTTCTCGAACTCTTACAGTACCACAAGACATATAACAGAGGGGTGAGGGAAAGCTTTCTAAAAAAATAGCAGAAGAAAGCTACAGAAAGGAGAATGTCAGGAAATATAGAAAAACAGTATAATGCATGGATAACAAACATTAGAGTAAAAAAGTAGATAGCATAAAAACGTATTTTACTAGTGGGGAGAGGTATCCATAAGAAATAATAATGAACAGGACTTACTGGGGCCAGCAGAACCATCTGCCTTGGCCGCGGTGCTGATGGTGGTGGTAGTTCCACCCACCGCAGCGTGGGTGGTGGAAGCCCCTTCACTCTCTGATGCCCTCTTGCCTTTTGGTGCTGATGTAAGAAATACAGAAGATTAAAAACAATAATTAGTGGTACTCTTTAAAAAATATTTTAACAGGCACACAGTAACATTGCACTTTCGAAAATCTTATAGCCTATTGCCATATTACTAGTTTCCTAAACATAAAATTGCATTTTGAACTACGAATGAATGGCAACTAATGATCTTTGCTTCTCCGCCCCTTTGTTGGGCCAAGTTTCAATGCATACTTCACATCAGGGAAGCTGGAACTGTATGAGCTACATAAAGGCCCACAGAAGTACGCTAACACCCTGATATACTACTATCTTAATAGTGAAAGGACAGGAGGAGTCAGCATCACCTCTTAAAATCAGCCCAAGTGAGCGATGAGCACCTGGCTAGTGCACGATCGATCAAAATCCAGACAGTACCATTGATCTGACGTTCACTCCACTCCTGCAGTGCAACAACCTCCATGTCACCATGCACCACTACTCCCAGCCCAGGACTCAGATTTATCAAGGGTTTGTTGTTTGTGCAGGGAGGTGTCCCCTTCCTGCACAAATAATCCAGGGTGCTGTGTAATGTATGTGACACCCTTGCAACACGTCGCAACGGTGCCTGCATTGGTGCGGTAGGCAGCACTTGGTGTTGCACCAGCATAATGCGATAGCAGAAATGCGACATATCTTGATAAATTAATAAATATGTCACATTACTTCCCTCCCCCTTTAACACTGCACATCAAGTTGTCTTGCTGCCTTGTGCTACATGAAATACATTTTAATAACTCTGTGCCCGATGCACTCATCAAAGTGTATAGATGATAAACCCCAGCTTATGACGACATCATATGCCCAATTCTTTCAGAGGAAACATAGTGGATACTCACAACTGTAAGCACTCTCTGATGCTAAGTGCATTTATGGAGGTGAGTGGTACACACTAATATTAAAAAAACACTTGCGAGTTGCCTTAGCATGGCACCACGCTCATAAATAAAATGTCCTCTCTCTCTCCACATATATGTTTCTATTTTGAGGCTCGGACGTAGGGGACTGGAGGGAGCACTTTAAACACCAACAATACATCCTCACCTGCTGCTACACGGCCCCTCCTTTGCAAGGCATACTTCAGCAACTATTTCAAAAACATCAGATCCAGCTGCCACACTTACCCGACCAGATGCACGCTGGGAACTGTAGGCTCACATTTGTCTGCAGGATCCTTTTGCAGCAGGGTCAGCTGATCTCCCACCAATGGGAGCGCCAGAGGAACTACAAAGGAGGGAGGAGGTGATGGTGTGGCAACAGCGGCGTCTGAAGAAGGCTGACACGCCGAAATGCATCATGCCAAGCTGTACCAGTGAATAAAAGTCTCCCGACATGTTCCCCGCTGTGTCCTCGTGACTTGCTTTCCAGTAAAGTGATCTTTCCTTTGATGTTCGTCGCGCTTGCCAGCAACGTGAAACGAGAACCCGTCCTGCAAGAGTCCTGGGCAAGTCTGGCAAATGGACTGTTTGTGTTTATCAAGTAATTGATAGCCCGAGGACCGCCTTGAGAAAAAATCACGCTAGTGACTGCTGCTAAAGGCAGCCTGTGACTGCATGGGGAGGTGAGCATGATTACAGTTCACCTCGCAGCCCGGTTTGTTTCTATTTTGAGGCTCGGACGTAGGGGACTGGAGGGAGCACTTTAAACACCAACAATACATCCTCACCTGCTGCTACACGGCCCCTCCTTTGCAAGGCATACTTCAGCAACTATTTCAAAAACATCAGATCCAGCTGCCGCACTTACCCGACCAGATGCACGCTGGGAACTGTAGGCTCACATTTGTCTGCAGGATCCTTTTGCAGCAGGGTCAGCTGATCTCCCACCAATGGGAGCGCCAGAGGAACTACAAAGGAGGGAGGAGGTGATGGTGTGGCAACAGCGGCGTCTGAAGAAGGCTGACACGCCGAAATGCATCATGCCAAGCTGTACCAGTGAATAAAAGTCTCCCGACATGTTCCCCGCTGTGTCCTCGTGACTTGCTTTCCAGTAAAGTGGTCTTTCCTTTGATATATATATATATATATATATATATATATTCACTTAAAAAACCATAGGTTTCTCACATGTTATAGTTAGGTGGACATTTCACTCGTAAAAAACCAATGAAATTCCCCCGTTATAGTTAGTTCAGATAACTATAACTCGCGCGCCCGCAATCCACTACTGATGACGTCACATATTACATTACTCATGACATGGTCAGTGGCATCACTTATGACATCACTGATGACATCATCCTTGTGATAGAGTGGCGGTCGCGCGAGTTATAGTTATCTGAACTAACTATAACGGGGGAATTTCATTGGTTTTTTACAAGTGAAATGTCCACCTAACTATAACATATGTGAAACCTATGGATTTTTAAGTGAATTTGCAAGGTTTTTTAAATGCTAATTCCTAACTATAACGTGTGTGAAACCTATGGTTTTTTAAGTGAATTTGTACGGTTTTTTAAATGCTAAGTTATGTATGTTTTTTTTTTTTAAGGTTTTTCACCGTGCGCGCACTGTGCGCGCACCCCGCGATTTTCTTTGAGAAAAAATAAAATGTTTTTTCACCCTTCGGGGTCCTTTAGGGACCCCCTGACAAAGGCTAGGGGGTCAGGAACTCTCTACCCTGCCCCCTTTTCACGGTCGCCACCTCTCTTTTTCACTCTCGCACCCACAACAAACAAAATGGCGTCCGACACTTCCTGATTTCGACCGATTCGAATGTTGACTGACATGTAACCACCAATCAGAATTACGCTCGCGCACGTTAGGGTGCGCGCACGGTGCACGCACGGTGCGCGGCTATAGATATTTATGTGCTTTAACTGCAATTTTCTCAGGAAATACTGAACAGATTGACTCCACACATGCAAAAGGCACATGCCTGACCTGAGGACTACCTCTCTGCCAAATTTCAAGTAATTCTGTTCAGCCGTTCGGGCTGTACCTTCGACTAAAGGTCCTATGGAAAAATGCATGGGTAAAATGCGTTTTAGGACCCCCCTTTTTTCTCGGCCCCCGCTTGATGAATCACCCCGAGACTTTCAGGCTGAGCGGAGCACCCCATTACTTTTGAAAATTTCGCGAGGATTCGTCAACCGGCGCCACAGTTATTCAAAATAGAATTTTCAGATTTCCTATGGAAACTCGGTCCTAACAATAACTATCTATCGACTGCCAGTAGATAATATATATATATATATATATATATATATATATATATATATGTATATATATATTCACTGAAAAATCCATAGGTTTCACACATGTTATAGTTAGCTGGACATTTTACTGATAAAAAACCAATGAAATTCCCCCGTTATAGTTAGTGCAGGCAACTATAACTCACGCGACCGCAATCCTCTGCTGATGACATATGTGTCTTTATGAAAAAAATTTGTAATATATGTATAGCTAAAATTTAATGGAAGAAGACATGGGCAAATAAGTGTCTAAATACAGTATTAGCATCAGCAGAGGATTGCGGTCGCGTGAGTTATAGTTGCCTGCACTAACTATAACGGGGGAATTTCATTGGTTTTTTATCAGTAAAATGTCCAGCTAACTATAACATGTGTGAAACCTATGGTTTTTTCAGTGAATTTGCAAGGTTTTTTAAATGCTAATTCCTAACTATAACGTGTGTGAAACCTATGGTTTTTTCAGTGAATTTGTACGGTTTTTTAAATGCTAAGTTACTTTACGCCATTCGTGGCGTGCGCGCCCACTTAACGCAGTTTTTTCAGTGAATTTGTACGGTTTTTTAAATGCTAAGTTACTTTACGCCATTCGTGGCATGCGCGCCGACTTAACGCAGTTCATTCCGTGCGCGCACGGTGCGCTTCGCGCACCGTGCGCGCACAGTGAGCACGCGGTGCGCTTCGCGCACCGCGCGCCCACTTTACGCAGTTAGTGCCGTGCACGCACGGTGGGCACGCGGTGCGCTACGCGCACCGCGTGCCCACGTTACGCTGGATGGGCCATGTACGCACGATACGCTTCGCGCACCGTGCGCACATGGAGGACATATTATGCGCTTCGTTGTGAATGGTAATGTTGGATTATTTATGACTATAACTATGCCATGCTCAAATGGTACACTTCGGGCACCATTTGCACACGGGGTGTGGAGAGTGTGAATATTTTTTTTTTTTTTTTTTTTTTTACCGTACGCGTACGGTAAGCGTAAACGGCGATTTTATATGTTTTTTTGCCTTTGTATTTCCTCCCCCCTCAGAGTGCGAGATAGAAAATGGCGGCCGCCGCTTCCTGGTTTCGACCGATTCGAATGTTTACTAAGATCTAACAGCCAATCAGAATCGCGCTCGCGCACGGCACCGTACGCGTACGGTAAGCTTACCGTAAGCGCACGGTAAGCGCACCGTAAGCTGCCACAGATATATATATTGATTTAAAGGCTATTTTCTCAGGATCTACTGAACAGATTTACACCAAACCTACAAAAGGCACTTCCTTGACCTGTAGACTACCTCTCTGCCAAATTTCAAGTAACTCTGTTCAGCCGTTCGGTCTGTAGCTGTGTCTAAAGGTCCTATGGAAAAATGCATGGGAAAAACGCGTTTTGGGACCCCCCTTTTTTCTCAGCCCCCGCTTGACGAATTCCCCCGAGACTTTCAGGGTAGGAGCGGAGCATAGCGCCCCACCTATTTTGAAAATTTCGCGGGGATTCGTCGACCGGCGCCAAAGTTATTCCAAATAGAATGTTGCAGATTTCCTATGGAAACGTGGTCCTAACTATAACTATCTACTGGCGACCGCCAGTAGATAATATATATATATATATATATATATATATATATATATATATATATATATATGATTTCCAAAGTCCTTCACCATGCACGGAATGCAAGCAACAGGAACAGACCACTCCGTAGCTTTTTAGAAAATAAAGTGCTTTATTCTTCTGACAGCAGCATGACGCGTTTCGACCGGGGAACCCAGTCTTGATCACATGACATGCAAAAAAGATCGTAGAGTTTAAATAGCGTGTAGAATGCCGCCAAAACTGCTAATTTTTAAAATAAACATAGAAAACATACTATTGATCGAAAATCTTTACAGGTCTGACCAGTTTTATGCTGAAAAAATATTATATGTATATATAATTTCATACATTCTAAAGTTAGATCGACAGGCAAAATAATTGATAAAAATTATTCAATTATTGATATACACCCCTGTAAACAGTAAAAGCGAAAAAGATATAAAAGATACATATACAATATATAAAATATATGTCACAAAATTATCGCGCCATAATATGTACTGGAAAAACAGGGGAATAAAAATGTATTGGGCAAGTGCCCATAGACTGTCGGTAAAGAGAAGATTGTAAGAAAAAGCAGAACAGACCTGTGTTCTAGATTTAGTTAGCAGCTCAATGCATACATAATAAATACACATAAAATTAGTAAATCAACAACCGAATATTAAATCATACTCGAAAGAAAATCTGTGAGCAAAATAACACATAAAGTAGCAAACTAATACAATAAGTAATGAAAGAAAAAATGTAATGTAAACAAAAAACTCTAAAAAAGAAAACAACACATCATAATAGAGAAAGTGTCCATAAAGTAATTTCAAAATCTAAAATGAATAAATTCATAAATATACATATTAATTTATGAAAAGACCGTACAAGAAGCAGTCCTATCATGAAAATTAAGTAATAAACCTTCCCAAAGGAAAAAGGAAAAAACTGGACAAATATCTTACAGCTGTACATAATGTCTCCAGCAGAAGAGTTGAAAGAGTGGTGAGAATTCAAAATTCCAAATCCATTAACCCCCAGCTAAAATTCAAACCAACCACAAACACCCCATCAATATCAAGAATAAAACTGGTAAACCCACAAGATAAAACCAGCTAAAAACGACACAGACAAAGTATAAAATAATTGAAATAAATCACAGCTAAATGGGGTAAAGGGGTGTGAAAACCAATATGACATCTAATAAATAAGACAAGAACATAGCAGCAATGATAAAGAAAGTGACTAAGAATCATCATCATTTAAAAGATTCAATTAATCAGAGATGTACAGTGCGGGGAAATCAATTCTCTACGTTTATAAAAAATTATGCAGGTCTTCCCCAGTGTTTAATCCATTTGGGATCTTAGTATGCAACAATAAAATATAATGGCTTTCCAATTGTCTGAGTCTTTTCTCTCTATCTCCACCTTTCTTCGTGAATGGGACAGCGTCAATAACAAAATAGCTAAGATATTTCAAGTTATTTTGTGAACTAATTTAAAATGACGCGCCACTGGATAGCTCGAATCAGAATTGACAATAGCTCTAAGATGTTGCAGGATACGATTAAAAACTTGAAGTTTGGTGCTGCCTATATAGCAAACATGGCAAGAGCATTGAAGCACATAAACTGCATATTCAGTTTTGCAGGTAAAAAAAACTTCAATTTTATTAACATCTTGACTGAAGGCATCACTATATTCACAAGTATTCGCACCAAATTTGCATGCCCTGCACGAGCTACACTTAAAAAAACCTTTCCGATTGGAAAGCCAATTAGTTGATTTACACGATTCAGGACTGGCTTTAACCAAAGCATCTCGCATAGAAGGAGCCCTTCTAAAAGTAATGCTAGGAATTTCAGTAATAAGAGGAGCAAGAGTTATATCAGTTTTCAGGATGGGCCAATTAGATCTGAGAATATTACGTACTTTTTTCTCATAACAACTATAGGTAGTAATTAGTCGTATGGTCATATCTTCATTATCAGAGGGTCTAATGGCCCTAGAGATCGTGACACCAGTATTAGAAATCTGAGATAAATCATTTGTAATATTCCTCAATTTATCCATAGCTTTATGAAGAACTTCTTTAGTATAGCCACGAACCAAATATCTCTGAAAGGATTCATCAAAACATTTCTTACGATCAATTTCATTGCTACAGATTCTATAAATTCTTAAAAATTCCCCATAGGGGATACTTCTAATAAGATGTTGGGGGTGAGAACTTGAAGCATGAAGAATAGAATTGCCTGCTGTGCTTTTTCTGTACAAATATCAGTGAGACTACAAAACTTTAAAGAAATCCTATTTGCAAAAAATGAATTAAAATTTAAAAATCCCTGAAGGCCTCAATATAGAAGAAGATTTTCATACACATCTATAAAGTTATAGTGAGCTTCACTCCCTCTCCTTTCAGCAATTTTTAAATTTTAATTCATTTTTTGCAAATAGGATTTCTTTAAAGTTTTGTAGTCTCACTGATATTTGTATACACTTAAGTTCAACAGACTTAGTTAAAACAGTAGTCTGCAATAAATGAATTTGGGTTTTAAAATATTGTCATTTGCCCACTTGGGCTCAATGTATTATGATCATGTACTGACAGTAATTACTAAAACGATTTTGTGTCCTGAATGTTGGCCCACTAGGGCATTACACACGTTGAGGAATAGTGTCTTTATTTATATAAGGCTATTCAGTGGAGGAGTTTTATTTTCTCTATAGTTTGTATTATGCAAATATATGATAAAGAATTTTATCGCAGAATTGTTTCAATTCGATAAGAATGGTTATACTAATATGAATTGTATGTATAATTAATTTCCCGAGATCTGTAGCAACCTCGACATACATGGAACTACGAGTCTGTTGTTACTGTTTATGATTTAGTTCTTTACGCACAACGTGCACTGAGCACTTAAAATGGCGGCAAAACGTTATGTAAAATGTTGGTGAACAAGCTTGCGGGACAAGCGAAACGCGT
The DNA here is from genome assembly GCF_964204655.1 of Triturus cristatus. Taxonomy (NCBI): domain Eukaryota; kingdom Metazoa; phylum Chordata; class Amphibia; order Caudata; family Salamandridae; genus Triturus; species Triturus cristatus. Next base: position 1,085,610,297 of record NC_140593.1, read on the forward strand.
TCAACATTTTAGCTGACCAAATAAAAGAAATATTGAAGCACAAGACACGGCGTCGGCTTTCCTACTTGCGAGGAAGTTTTGTTGAATATATATATATATATATATATATATATATATATATATATATATATATATATATATATATATATATATATATATATATATATATATATCTTTAACAAAGGCCCAAATCAAGCCCCTGACGAAAAGGAGCCATTCCTTGAAACGCGTAGGGCAAGAAGTAACTGCAGCGTGACACGAAGGGCGAGTCCAGGAGAAAACCGGATGGTTGGGATTCTGTTGTGTGCCCTCCTGAATGCTGTGGGGCAATTTGGTGATTGATTTTTTGCAGGGCAGCCCTGTCCTGGGGAGGAGCACCATCCAGGCAAAGAAAATGGAGGCTGCTGCTGAGAACGAGCTTCAGCGCGATGCAGTACAGAAGACCGAAAAACAATTAAGACTTGCCTCGAATGTCACTAATCCTACGAAGGAAATTATCCATGCTTTTAAACTAGGTCAAGAGGAACTGCACCCACTTAGGGTAAAATAATAGGACTACATGTCCCAGCATGCCGTTCTGCACCAAGCAGCACTACTATAGGAAATGACAAGCAGTGCCAGGAACATAAAAGAAGGACTGGCCTTTCCTCTTGATTTCACAAAGCAAGCCCCTGATGAAGAGGAGCCATTCCTTGAAACGCGTTGGGCAAGAAGTAACTGCAGCGTGGCACGAAGGGCGAGTCCAAGAGAAAACCGGATGGTTGGGATTCTGTTGTGTGCACTCCTGAATGCTTTAGGGCAATTTGGTGATTGATATATATATGTGTATATATTTATTTATATACACACACACATATATATATATATATATATATATATATATATATATATATATATATATATATATATATATATGTAGTTAAATATAACAAAAGCGCTACAGGACAATAAGATATTTGAAACTGGGACATGAAATATTTTAAACTACAACAAGGAATGAGAACAATTCTCCAACGCAATTGGCAGATCCAGAACATGGATGAAACTCTGGAAGATCTATTACCGTAGCATCCTATGATTCCCTATAAAAAGGCTCCCTCCTTAGGAGAAAGATGACCAATAGTTATATTGCAACCACAAATCAAGGAAGGGACAAAAGTTGCAAATTGGTTGATGACGAACGGGAAAAGATTTTGGAGATGCCAAAGATTTCAAGCTTGCCTTTATGCTGAGAATAAAACGCTATTTCAATCATTAAATGGTAAAATCAACGCTATAAGGAAATGGATAACATGTGATGCCCCAGGTGTCATTTTTATTTTAGAATGCTCCTGGTGCCAACAGTATATTGGGAGTACGGTGAACAAATTAAAGTTACGAATACTCCAGCTTATAAGAGCGATAAACATAAGGACCACACATACTCCATGGCAAAACATCTATAGGAGAAACATAATGGAGACATCTGTAACTTACACTATTATGTCATACAGTTCATACAAAAGAAACCCAGAACAGGGGACAGAGAGCAGGATCTATAGAGAAGTGAATCAAAATAGATCATTATGATGGGAACGGTGCAACCATGGGGACTGAATGCAGATGCAGAACCAAATGTGCACCTTTGAATTGTTTTTCAGCATTCTACTTTGAAAATTCTGCAAAGTCCCTACAAAATGAACTATGACAGTAAGAACGATTGCTGGTATTACAGGTGGAAACATTGGACACTACGAACAAGTCCCCAAGATATAATCATGTTGAATGCTGATAACTTTAGATACTTTGTGACACGAGTTCCTGATTTTCCAAATTAACTTTATTTACTTTTTCAAAATAGCCTTTTAGAAGTTCCTTGATATAGGCTGTTTAGTTTGATTACTCTCATAACCTATTGTCCAAGATTTAGAAAAATGTATTTATTATCAGTTGTACCTTTTACTATCTATCAATGTGGTAATGGAAAGTGAAGTCTTATTTATTTTCAGCACGGACACTTTATAATTAATCAGAAGGCATTGATTTGTGATGCATCTAGCTACTTCACTCAGTTCTACGCATGCATAAGTATTTACAAAAAATATTAGAGATTTCAGAATGATAATTAGCTAATAAAATGATAAGGGCATCCCAACACTTAACAGATAGTAGAAACTGGGAATGATCAATTAATCCTGCCTCTTTTCCCCAAAAACTTTTTTGCGTAATTTGCACAGATTGTTGATTGAGAATAACAATGGCAATAATGGAAATACTGTAATAGCACTGGCACTTTTCTTTTGTTAGAAAAATCTCCCCGCAAAAAAAGGTAGAATGGAAGTACTGTATTAGCACTGCCATTTTTTGCTTCTGTGCAATTTTTTTAATGATTGGAAGAACCCCAGAGAAATGTATTACTTATTGTTCTTTTTTGACCCATAGTAAACTTTTTTTATCACTTGAAAATCGGTTCCAAATAGAAAGGAGCTGATAACATTATGGAAATGCAAATACTTACCAATAAATGGAGCCATATATAGGGTTTATAACAAGGTGTGGGATACTTAACTACTAGAACAGGAACCATACCTAGCATTTGAGTCCCAAAGGAGTGAGGCTGAAGCTATATAATTAATTATTTATTAAACAAAAAAAAGTTTTTACAATGCGATCTGTAGCAAATTAGTAAGGAATTTAGAGAGCACTTGCACTTTCCATAGCAATTGAGGTCTATAAACAGGCAGAAATTGCATGATCACTAAGAGGAGTACTGTAATAAGCACTAGCACTTTTGTATTTACTACTTGAATGTGTGACAATAACAAGAAATGAACTATTTTTTGAAGGTTTTAGGAGAAGTGAGTGACAAGAGAATTAAATACCTTAAGACAAGAAGAAGGGACATATCAGGACAGAAAGCATGATATATTTAGAACAATCTGCTATTGCTCAAAATTGTAATGAATGATTATATAATTCATGTACTTTACAGATAATGATGATGAACAGAGTGATATTATAATTGTGGAGACACTCCCTTGTATGTCAAGTTCCAGTTGTTTTTTTAATTAACACGGTGGTGTTCCCTTTAAGGAGGGATAGTCTTTACACATACACTGTATGACCTTGTGAAAGGCTTCGGCCAAAACGCATTGGTCTTGTATTGTCTTGTTTGCTATGTTCTAAGATATAATAATAAAACTTCACCTGGATGGAGCTGTGCCGCTTGCTTTCTGGTGTTTAAGTCCTGGACTGAGGATGGGGACTGGGCGCAAATCTTTGATATATATCTATATAAATATATATTATCTACTGGCGGTCGCCAGTAGATAGTTATAGTTAGGACCGTGTTTCCATAGGAAATCCGCAACATTCTATTTTGAATAACTTTGGCGCCGATTGACGAATCCTGGTGAAATTTTCAAAATAGGTGGGGCGCTCCGCTCCGCTCCTATCCTGAAAGTCTTGGGGGGATTCGTCAAGCGGGTGCTGAGAAAAAGGGGGGGGTCCCAAAACGTGTTTTCCCCATGCATTTTTCCATAGGACCTTTAGTCCAAGCTACAGCTCGAACGGCTGAACAGAATTACTTGAAATTTGGCAGAGAGGTAGTCCTCAGGCCAGGGATGTGCCTTTTGTAGGTCTGGTGTAAATGTGTTCAGTATTTGCTGAGAAAATAGCATTTAAATCAATATATATATCTATAAGCGCGCTCCGAGCGCGTACGGTAAGCTTACCGTACGCGCACGGTGCTGTGCGCGAGCTTAATCCTGATTGGTGGTTACATGACTGTAAACATTCGAATCAGTCGAAATCAGGAAGTGTCGGCCGCCATTTTGTGGGTCTCACACTGATAAACAAAGGTGGAGAACGTGAAAAGGGGGCAACGAAGAGAGTTGCAGACCCCCTAGCGTTTGTCAGGGGGTCCAAGAAGGTCACAAAAGTATGAAAAATACATTTAAAATTTTTTTTACAAAATTGCGGGGTGCGCGTACGGTAAGCTTACCGTACGCGTACGGCAGAAAAAAACCGAAAAAAATATAGAAGTAAAAATCTAATTTAAGTGTTTAGATATTAGGGGGCTCTAAAAAGAGCCGTTGTGTTTATGAAGTGTTTTTTTTGTGGTACCTACAAGTAAGTACCGATGCAGAGTCTAAAGTTCAAGAGGAAGACTCTGGTCCCTTCATCAGTGAAATGTACACCGTCTCCTCTATAAATGCCTTGCATGTTGTAACGCAAGTTGTTGTGCTATATAGAACCAATACCATGGTCTCTGAGGAAAGCAGAAACAGACTTATTGACGTGCTTTTTTGCTTTCTCAAACTGCGGACAATATTGGTTGGACCAGTTCCACTTTTGCCTTTGGCATATATTAGAATATACAAAGGTAGTTTGAGGAAAAAGCGACATCAATTGCACAAAGGTGTCCTTAATAAGCATTTCCAGACCTACCCCAGTTAAAGTGCCTAGGTCATTTCCACCACAGTGCACAATAATAAGGTTAGGCTGTGGGAGATGTCGAAAGGTTTTCACCAAAGGCATTAATTGGTGCCACTTTAACCCTCTCTGACCAATCCACTTAATGTCTACATTTGGCAAAGCAAGGTCTTTCACAATACTCTTTTTTCTGCATACTTTTCACTCCAGAAGACATAGCTGTGACCTACAATCCACACTGTGAACATCTTTCAAGGAGATCTGGATGCACTCAGAAGGAGTCTTTCAGTAGAATGGCAATATGAAAAGAAAGATAGTTGTAAAATGGAGGCTTACATACTTTTTTTTTTAATAAAAAGAGCTCATTGGCTGTTTCAGACCATTCAACACTAAAAACTAGGCTGTATGTTTAAATTTTTAAAAGCATGTTTTATATTGGTTCAGAAAAATGTGTTCTCACAGAAGATTACTTTGGATATGCTGTTAGGTTTGAAAAGTCAAGCACTCTTGCTCTTTGGAGTAGAAACATTGTGTGCTGAATTCTGACCTCTCTGCTCACACCAGTGTTCCATGAACTGTTGCTATGGTAGCAGGCAGAAGTCCTGTTGGGGGTAGGAATGATTTGGAAAATGGTTGAAATTTGCAACCAATAGAAATGTTACATTTCTATAAAGGTATGTTTTAGTGAGAAGAGATTCTGGGCTTTTTTTAAACAATCTTTCAGATTGTTATTTTTTTTTGCCCGCTTTTAAGTGATGAATGCAATTGCTTTCACGATTTACAGTGAAATGCAATATATTCTGAAAACAGCAAAAAAAGGGCAAAAAATTGTTTTTAAATATGAAAATATGTGTACTGTATTCTAAAATGTATTATTAAATATTAATACTTTTTTCTTTTCTTTCAGATTGAGAAAAAAAATTGACGAAAAAATAAACCTTTTTTCTAGCAATTTAAATGAAGCATTTATTAATAAATACGTTATTTTTTTGGTCAGGTAAGTGTGAAATTTCTGTATTTATCACACATTTAGTTTCATGCTCCCTTTTTTTCACTTCTCCTCTCTCTGCTTTTCTCATTTCCGTTGTACTCCCTCAAGGACCTTGTAGGGTAAAAAAAAAAAAATTGTTATTTAAAAAAAAATAATAAAAAAATGCGCGCAAGGTAAAAAAGAAAATTTAAAAAATTAATTAAATTTTTTTTAAAAAAGTTGTGAGGTAAGGTTGGCTCTTAAAAGAGCCGTTGTGTTAATACAGGGACAGAGGAAAGAAAGAATGGGAATATTAACAAGGACCACAGATGTGCTGGTCTATCTTATTGTTTATTAGGGAAACACTGCTCTCCCCATGAACAATTAGACCATAACATCTGGTGCACCTCATTTGTACCCTCAGAAATCGAGGGTTCGTTTCCAGAGGAGCAGAAGAGTGATGTCATTTGAGATGTCATCAGTGATGTCATGAGTGATGTCACCGACCATGTCATGAGTGATGTAATATGTGACTTCATCAGCAGTGGATTGCGGGCACGCGAGTTATAGTTAGCTGAACTAACTATAACGGGGGAATTTCAATGTTTTTTTACGAGCGAAATGTCCAGCTAACTATAACATTTGTGAAACCTATGGTTTTTTCATTGAATTTGCAAGGTTTTTTAAATGCTAATTCCTAACTATAACGTGTGTGAAACCTATGGTTTTTTCAGTGAATATTACCTACTGGCGGTCGCCAGTAGGTAGTTATAGTTAGGACCCCTTTTCCATAGGAAATCCGCAACATTCTATTTTGAATAACTTTGGCGCCGGTCAATGAATCCTCGCGAATTTCTCAAAATAGGTGGGGCGCTACGCTCCGCTCCTACCCTGAAAGTCTCGGGGGGATTCGTCAAGCGGGGGCTGAGATAAAAGGGGGGTCCCAAAACGCGTTTTTCCCATGCATTTTTCCATAGGACCTTTAGAACGAGCTACAGCCCGAACGGCTGAACAGAATTACTAGAAATTTGGCAGAGAGGTAGCCATAAGGTCAAGGAAGTGCCTTTTGCAGGTCTGGTGTAAATCTGTTCAGTATTTCCTGAGTAAATAGCATTTAAAAGCATATATATATGTGGGCGGAGCCTAACCACACATCTCATCCTGAGATCTGATTGGCTGTCAGCACTTCATCCAAGAAGTGTTGGCAGCCATCTTGGGACAAATATACATGATAGCACCTCATTAAAAAGCATTGCAGTTAATAGAAGGTTTTAAGACTTTAGTTACATTATAAATCATTTGTTGATGGTACCATACTCATTTTAGGAATTGTGGTATGTTCTAAGGTGATTTCACCATGTGAAAAAGCCTTCTGCTGGGATATCATGATTGAGAGAAAAATATTTTCTCATGCTTTTACCACAGAGGTTTGGAAGGTGATCTATAGGCTAAAACTGAGAGCTTATTTTCTGTAAATTCACATTATCTTTCTCAGTCATGTGAGAATGAAGTCTGATATTCTCAGTAAAACATGTACATCCAACAAGGGCAGAGACTGTCAGTTGATTCCTTTGTGTTCTACTGCAGCTTCCCAGAGTGTTCCAAAGAACTACTAGAGCGCTAACAGTCCTACTTATGATAAACGTATGGCACACCTGAAGCCATCTTGCTTGGATTAAAGTGGTAACTCTTAAAACATTTAATTTAAAAAGGAACAAAATTAGGGGGTTCATTTTTCCATAAAAAGTATGATTAGTGCTGCAGAAAGAAAAATTAGGGCACATTTTGAGTGACTTCTCAAATCCTCTTCTATTTCATTAAAAAATTCTGACATGCAGACTGAAACATGCACTTTCAATACCAGCAGCAGTTTTCCCTGGTGAGCAGTAGCTTTACTACAGTGATCTAATGAGCAAAAAGAGTGCTAACATTCTGAATTTATGGCAAATGTGTGACACATCTGAATGCCTTCTTGATGGAATCAAAGTAAAAAACTGAAAGTATTTCCTACTGAGGAGACTGCAGTAAATGAGGAAATTAGGAAACTTCATAACAAATAAGTCTCCCAAGATGGCCACCAGAGACAAAAGAGCCCAAATGTAGCCCAAATATCACCCAGATGTAGCCCAAGTATAGCCCAATGACAGAATGTCCCAGAATGTTCTTAAAAACAACTAGAGCGCTTACTGTCTTCATTATGACAAAAGTATGGCACACCTGAAGCCATCTTGATTGGAATAAACTGGTAACACTTAAAACATTTAATTTAAAAAGGAACACAATGAGGAGGTTCATTTTGCCATAGAAATTATGATTAATACTGAAGAAAGAAAATGAGGGCACATTTTGAGTGACTTCTCAAATCCTCTTCTATTTCATTAAAAAATTCTGACATGCAGACTGAAACATGCACTTTTAATACCAGGAGCAGACTTCCATTGTGGAGTAGTTTTACTACAGTGATCTAATGAGCAACTAGAGTGCTAACATTCAGAATTTATGGCAAATGTGTGACATATCTGAATACCTTCATGATGGAATCAAAGTAAAACACTGAAAGCATTTCCTACTGAGGAGACTGCAGTACATGAGGAAATTAGGAAACTTCATAACAAATAAATCTCCCAAGATGGCCACCGGAGACAAAAGAGCCCAAATGTAGCCCAAAATCAACCAGATGTAGCCCAAATATAGCCAAATGACAGAAGTGTGCAAAACACTTATTATTTTGTGTTTTTGCAGTGTTATATAGTGCAGACTTGTCAGGTATTGGAGTGCTTTACATGAGCATTGGTTACATCACACAAGAACAAATTCATTTTGGTTGTAGACATGGGGAGACTAAGTGATTTGACCAGAATCACAGAATGTCGAGCTGAAGCAGAAACTTCAACCTGGTTCCCCAGTTGCAAAGTCTGCAGTTCTGGAAGTAACACCACATCCTCTCCCCTAAGTGCAACATTTAATCAAGTGGTCAACTGGATAAAAAAACATAAAGATAACAAATAATTTAAAAGTGCTTTGTCGCTATTTGAAAACTCAGAAAATATGTCCTTATTTTAGTCTTTTAGAGCACTAACCATAATTTTGATGCCAATAAGACCCTCTCATATATGTAATTTCTAAAGGAAATGCTCTAGGTATTACAGTTTTGATTACATCAAGATGATGTCAGGCGTTCCACACTTTTGTAATAAATATAGAATGTTAGCAATCTAGTTGTTCATTAGGATACTGTTGAGAGGCAGAGGCCAGGGGCACGGACTCTGAAAATTGAAGGCAGGTAGGAGGGTGCAAAGGCAACAATTTAACCACACTGAGCAGGCAGGAAGGGCCGTGGAAGCACAACAGACTATGGAGGGCAGTGGAAAGGGGGGCAGGGGCAACAAACCAACAATACAGGACTTGCAAGAGAGGCTGTTGGAGGGAAGATCTATTACGGGTCAAGGAAGCTAGGGGCGGTCCCCAGATCCCCGGGAGCCACCACAGAACTGAGCAGGAGAGTGAGTCAGGGACAAAAGGGGCACCTTAATTTGAGCCGGGGTGCCTAGGAACGCTTGCTCCAAAAATGAAGAAAACAGACATATGAGACATGGAATTGGAGGCAGAATACAATGGCAGTTTAATGAGAAGATGCAACTTCAAAGAAACCGCAGAATAGAGACATAAAGTACAAAAAACAGAATCCAGATAATCATACAGCTGTCATAATATTCTCTGTATCTCAATTAATGTACTGACAGAGAGAGAGAGAAAACACATCTATAAATGCATCATGAGAAACAAGTTACACCAAGGAAAATGTTACCTAGGAACACTCACGTTTACTCTTAGAGCAAGCATTCCTGCAATTACAATACAAAATCTTTTAAATGCAAAAGTAAAGAGAACAATGGTTAAACATAACATGACATTTCATATAGGTAAAATAGAATAAGATACTTCAAGCAAAGCAGAGCAAGACATTTTAAGCAAAGGAAGACAAGAGCTCCCAGCTCTTGGGGAAAACCTGCACTGCCTGTTAACCTACATACAGACGGCGAGGTAGTCCGTCGATATCTGTGGGTGCTCCCTTTTTATATCATTTTGTGGGCTCCTTTGCACGCTACATCTACCTACGTATGCTACCCAAAAGCTTCGACTGCAGATTTTACCAGACATTTCGTCATTTACCCACTTAATGCTGACAATGGACTGGGTGAAAAGGTCAGTCTCTCAGGCCAATCGCTTATCGTAAGTTCCATAGAGCAAGCAGAAAATAATGGGTATTGTACGGGAATTCAATATATTCATGTATAAAATCTCCTCAGTTCTCCTAACTTGACGCTCTGCGGTTGCCACTTCCTTAAAAGCGGGAAACCTGCCCAGGAAGCAAGTACCAGTCCAGGATGCAGCCTACTGTATGTCGACAGCTTCAGGGGGATGTTGAACTTTGATACCGAGCACGGAGCACTCGGGTAGGGTGGGGGCTACTAGTTTGGATCAGAAGGCCTCGCAGACCTGCCTTCAGACTGCTATACACTAAAATTGCAGAGCTATGGTCAATTTAACAAAGAGGCCTACATATTGAACAGAAGGGCCTACACAGGGGTTTTATGCTGGCTGAGTGGTAAGGATGTCTCAGGATAATTATATAGCAATACAGGACCCGCTGGTCAATTTAATACGGCCTACAAATGCAGCTGGCAGGGCAAGGACAAGGGTCTCATACTTCAGGTGTGGACAGAACGGGCCAGGGGCCCCCTGTGATACAAAATCTACCCTCCTTCAAGGCTGTGGCAATGTAATAGACCATTGTGGGCAGAAGGAAGAGGCAATGGTAGTACAACCATACATGCCAACAGACCCGATTCAGCCAGGAAACGTCCAATGTTTTTAAGCTCAAATGGGCTTTATTTGATCTGTCTCCTGTCTACAATATCCTCTTTTTCAATGTAACTCAAAGGGGAAAATCAATACCCCAGTTTTTTTTCAAAATCTCCCTCTTACCAAGTTCAAAATGTTCGCAAGTATGGTACATTGGATCATGGAAGGAAATGGGATAGGGACATGGACTTGGATAACAGAGGACAGGAGGGACATGGAGAGGTGCACCAAACTGACCCTGCAGGGCAGGCATCAGGGTTTGCAGCAGCACAATACACCACACAGGGCATGCAGGACGGGAGTGCAGCACAACAATCCATAGAAAGCAAGAGGGAGGGGTCAGGACCATGCACATGGACAACAGAGAACAGAGGGGCAAGAGGCAATGGTAGCTAGCTGACCATAATGGACAGACAGGAGAGAAAGCTGCAGCATAACAGACCATAAAGGGCAGGAGGGACGGATCAGGGGCATTACAATGGAACAGACAAGCCAGGAGGGAGGGAGTAGGGCTGGGGGCAAGGGGGCAGGGCAGGAGCAGCAAGATAGCCATGGAGGTCAGGCAGGATGGGCACTAGAAGCAAGACACACCATGAAGAGCAACAGTGAGACTTTGATGGCATACACACAGACCATGGAGGGAAGGTGGGAGGGGGTCAGGGGCAGCTAACTGACCACACAGGGAAGGTGGGAGGGGCCATGGCAGCACAGAAGACCATGCATGGCAAGTGGGAGGGTTAGTGGCAGCACAATGGCTATGATGGGCAAGAAGGAGGGTGGAGGGGCATGCACAAAGGACAATGGAGGATAGAAGGGAGGGTCAGGACCTGTGCACAGACAAGAAAGTTCAGGGGAAGGGACCTCACAACAGACCACACAGGGCAGGCAGGAGGAGCAGTTGCAGCACAACAGACCAGGGAGGGCAGAAGGGTGTGGCAGTACAATGGACCATGTAGGACAGGAGGAAGAGGATAGGGGCATGGCATGTGGACAGGCAGGGTGGAGGTGGCAGGGACAGGTTACAGTCATCTGACAATGCTAGGCAGGTGGGAGGGGAGTGGCAGCTCAACAGAACACTCAGAGTAGATAGGAGTGGCAGGTCCATGGGACATGGTGGGCAAAAAGGATGGAGCAGGGGCATGCACAAAGACATCGGAGGGCAGGGGGAAGGAGAATAGGGGCAGCAAGCTAAGCACAGAGTTTAAGCAGGAGGTCAATGATGGGGCATAGAATTGGGCAATGGAGGGCAGGAGGACTGGACTGGTACATCATACTAAATTGAGGGCAGTGGCAGCACATCAGACCATGCATGGCAGGAGGGAGGAGGCTAGTCCATGGATTCACACAACAGAGGATAGGGAGGAAGGGGATGGGGCAGCAAGCTAACTGTTCAGAGAAGGCGGTTATTAGGAACTTTATTGTTTTTAAAACATTGTGTCTGTGCGAACTACTTAAAATATGAACAAGTATGCAGCATAATCTCACTTTTATTCAGGAAGAAGAGGACGTTTGTGACTGTGACTCCGGGCTCACTTGGCAGAAACACCCCCTGACCCTCCACCCCCTATCGCAAAATGTAATGCCCGTGAAAAGGGTAGGTGAACACAGTGTTATATAGAACATAGTCCTGAGAGCACGATTGAAAATGAAAACTAGATATAGTGTATGGTATAAACTATGCACCAAAAAGTGTGATATAAGATGAACCGGGCGTGAAATATAATTTGCAATACATTGTGCGCAATGACAGATTCATTGGAGAGCGCGAGATAGCACAGGCACTAGCGCGTGCTATGCGATATGCGCCTTGGAGTGTAATATGCACAGGGCAGTGTTGTGTAACCTAACTAGTCTCTAAAGTTGTAATATAAAATATGTGCTGGGGAGTGTAACGTTGCATATGCACTGTGACAAATATATGGATCCCAGATTGTAATATGTATGGCATAGCACTGTGCGTTATAACATAGGCATCGAGAAAGGCACGTTAGATGGGGCAATATAACCCGTGCGAAGACAAGTGTGGCATGACATATTCACGGGGTGGTGTTACAGTGCACATGGGCTAGAGAGTGTCATAGCATATGCACTAGCTAGTGGAATACAACACAGAGGTGTGTGGCACTCGGCAGGCAATGGTGGGTGTAACACAGCATTGGGCTCTGTCAGGAGCACGCTGTGACTCTCAAGTGATGTTCGTCCCCTTTCCAGAGAGTAAAATAAAAAGTATTACACATCCGGCAGTGGATGTGTGTTTTATTAACCGTGAGGGGGGTTTCTTGCATAGTTTTGGTCGAATTTTTGTCGAATCCCCTTTGAATGGCTTGGTGTGCATGTGTATTAAATGTGCCCGTCAATAGCTACCCATGTTTGTATAAATAAACGACAAGGGTGTCTACCAGGATTAGGCACGGTAGGGCATCAGACATGTCAGAGCTTCACTAGTGGTGTAAATACATTCCACGTGGATTCATTGCATGCATAGTCGCCTTTTAATGAATATCACGCAAATCGTCATGGTGATAGGTACGTACGGTTTGTCCAGCATGTCCTAGAAGTGTCTATAAATATATATTTTTTAAAAATAATAAAAAACAGTGGCCGGCCCTGGGGATTGGGGTCAAAAAAATATAATTAGGAGACTGGCCCTGGGGGATGGGGTCATCAGGGCCAATAAATTAGAATAAGAAGGGGAACCAAACAGCCCCCCTTCTTAAAAAACTAAAATAAATAAAAGACTGGCATCGTGCCGGAGGCCATGCCCCCTCCGTGCAGCACTCTGCAAACGCGCCCCCAACAGGCATCTCCAGTATGCGCCAGGGAGCTGCGCTGCAGCCAGGTGTTCTGAGGCCAAGCCCCTTTTTACACCTCTCTGCAACGCAGCTCTGTGGCGCTTACTGGAGGTACCTAGTGGTCTAGTTTGACCCTAGGGACCCTTAGGATTCAAGGGGACTCTCAACTTAGAACAGCCACAGGGCGCGTTTACACAGTGGTGAAGGGAGGGGACGGGGCCTGAGGTGACGTGTGCAAACACGCACTATGGCATGTTTTAAATTGGGGATATAATTTCCCTTCAATACTGAGGGCCCCTGGGGGCTAACTAGCCCACCAAGTGCTTCCAGTAAGCGCCACTGAGCTGCATTGCAGAGAGGTGGTCCAGGCCGTGCCACTTTTTACACCTCTCTGCAACGCAGCTCTGTGGCACTTGCTGGAGGTACCTAGTGGGCTAGTTGGACCCTAGGGACCCTCAGGATTCAAATGAACTTAATCTCCCAACTAAAAATGGACACAGGGCGTGTTTACACAGTGGTGAAGGGAGGGGACGGGGCCTGAGTTAATGTGTGCAAAAACGCCCTGTGGCCTGTTTTAAGAGGTAGTTTTAATCCCCATGCCCTATTATACACTAGGGGCTTACAGAGGAGGTCATGCTAATCACAGGGGGACCCCAACGCATAATGTTCCCTAGTGTATGTAGGTGTTTTCACTGTATTCTAAGTGTCTTTTAACATAGCACTGGCTCTAGGACTGGTTAGTCAGACTCAGTTACCACCAGTATCCGTCTGAAAAAGTTGAGGGTACAGGATGATTTTGCAACAAGGCTTCTTTCTGCTCTTCTTTTTGTTCTTTCTGCACGTTATCCTTCTTCCTGCACTTATCTTCGTATTTGAGGACTTCTGTTGCTTCTTTCTGCACTTCTTTTGTTTCTTTTTGTGCATTTTTTCTTCTTTCTTCACATGTCCTATCTCTGTAGGCATAGTTAGAAATTAGCATTTAAAAAACCTTTGAAATTCACTGAAAAAACCATGGGTTTCACACACGTTATAGTTAGGAATTAGCATTTAAAAAACCTTAGAAATTCAATGAAAAAACCAAAGGTTTCACACATGTTATAGTTAGCTGGACATTTCACTCGTAAAAAACCATTGAAATTCCCCCGTTATAGTTAGTTCAGCTAACTATAACTCGCGCGCCCGCAATGCACTACTGATGACGTCACATATTACATCACTCATGACATGGTCACTGACATCACTCATGACATCACTGATGACATCTCAAATGACATCACTGATGACATCATCCAGTGATTGTGTGTTTTTATGAAAATTATATATTTTTTATATTTATGTATATCTCAAGGTCAAAGGAAGAATAAATGGGTATATAAGTGTCTAAATGGATACTTTTTTTTGGAATTTTTTTTGTGTAACTGACTGTTTAAGTGTATCATAGTGAATACATGGCTTACTGAGTAATCTTTAAATATTTAAATATCTGTATCAGTTTCTTACTTTGTGTATAAGTGGCTGCATGGGTTGGTGAGTAGCTACATGAGTGTCTATATAGGTTATTAGTTGGTTTTTTATCACTATGAGTGTCTGAGTTTCTGTATGGTTCGGTGGGGGGTATTACTTAGTGCATAGGTGCATGAATGAGTGACTCACTGTTTGTATGTGTTGAATACAGCATGTGTGCAGGACTGTATGGGTGGATGAGTGTGTGCATGGGTGTGTTAGTGAGTGAATGACTGTCTCAATAGTGTCTTTATGAGTAACTACATATGTTTTAAACTAGTATATGTGACTATTGGTGTATATAAGTGAGTATATGTGAGAGTGAGAGATTGGAAGAGTTCCTGTATGAATAAGTATGTGTTTCTATAAGTGATTGTTTAAAAGAGTAAGTATATGTAAGTTTCTGTAGAAGTAAGTGTGGTGGTGTGTGTATAACTGTATATGCAAGTAAATGGATGATTGATTCTTTATTAGCATGAGTGACTATGTGTGTGAGTTACTCTATGGATGAGTGGCATTGTGTAACGGGATGTACAGGTGTATGAGTACATATGATGAGTGAGTACATGTATGAGTGACTGTAGAGGACTGTTGGTGAATTACTGTATGTGTATGTGGTTCTTAGAATTACTGAATAGGTTGTTGTAACTGATATTGATATGTTCATTATTTTGAACATTTTAGTTTCTATTTTTGAATGTGTGTTTCAATGGTTATATTAGGGGGAGAGGAGGTCTGCCACTCTATCACAAGGATGATGTCATCAGTGATGTCATCAGTGATGTCATTTGAGATGTCATCAGTGATGTCATGAGTGATGTCAGTGACCATGTCATGAGTGATGTAATATGTGACGTCATCAGTAGTGCATTGCGGGCGCGCGAGTTATAGTTAGCTGAACTAACTATAACGGGGGAATTTCAATGGTTTTTTACGAGTGAAATGTCCAGCTAACTATAACATGTGTGAAACCTTTGGTTTTTTCATTGAATATATATATATATATATTCACTGAAAAAACCTTAGGTTTCACACATGTTATAGTTAGCTGGACATTTCACTCGTAAAAAACCATTGAAATTCCCCCGTTATATTTAGTTCAGCTAAATATAACTCGCGCGACCGCAATCCACTGCTGATGACGTCACATATTACATCACTGTATTCACTAAGATACTGTTAATAAGTCAGTTATACAATTAATTTTACCAAAAAAAACATCCATTTAGACACTTATTTACCCATTTATTCTTCCATTAACCTTTAGATATACATATATAAAAAATATTTATTTTTCAGAAAGACACATATTCACTGGATGATGTCATCAGTGATGTAATATGTGACGTCATCAGCAGTGGATTGCGGTCGCGCGAGTTATATTTAGCTGAACTAACTATAACGGGGGAATTTCAATGTTTTTTTACAAAATAAATGTCCAGCTAACTATAACATGTGTGAAACCTATGGTTTTTTCAGTGAATTTGCAAGGTTTTTTAAATGCTAATTCCTAACTATAACGTATGTGAAACCTATGGTTTTTTAAGTGAATTTGCAAGGTTTCCTCCTTCCCAAATAACGTCCAATTCAGAGAGTGCCAGGGGTGATTTATTTCATTCCAAATAAAAAGCCGACAAAAAACCCTACGTGTTTCGGCGTCTACACGCCTTGATCACGGGTGGAACAATAAAGTTTCACGGCCTTTTTTAAACAGAGTTGGAATTATGTTCAACGTCACAAAGTGCATGTGATACAAATAATAAACATAAATGACAGACAGCCTCTGAACATACTACTTGTGGATACTATTTCGGCCATCTTGGAGTGATATTGTTCAACGTTTCTTATACAGATTATCTTTGAAACTTAACATTTCTCAAGTCGGATTGGATTCTTGGCGCTGGATCTAGGAAATGCCAGAGAGATGGAAAGTTCAATTGTAAGCCTGACCATACAACCAAGTTTTAAGCAGTTTTCTAAAATTTAAGTAGGTCAGTAGTAGACATGATTTCCAGCGGGATAGAATTCCATAGCTTAGGGGGCAGGGTGGCAAACCTGGCACCTCCTTGTCGCTTTCATTTGAAGGTAGGGATTGATAGTAGCTGAAGGTAAACAGAGCGAAGGTTTCCTGAAGGGGTGTATCTAGAAATGAGGTTGTCTATGAATCCAGGACCCTGACAATGCAGTGACTTGAATACCAGGCAACAAGTCTTAAAAGCACATCGTTGGGGCATAGGAAGCCAGTGCAATTTCCTCAGAAGGTGGGAAGCATGATGCCATCTAGGTTGCTGGTATATCAGTCTAGCTGCCTGGTTTTGGACTATCTGCAGCCGTTTCATAAGACCAGCTGGTAATCCAAGGTAGATTGCATTTGAGTAGTCGAGCCGCGATAGAACCATGGCCATTACAACCTGTACCAGCGCGTCTTGGGTCAGCAATCTGCATATCTTTCTGATTTTTCGCGACTGGTGAGTGCAGGACGATATAACAGAACCCACTTGCCTTTTTAGGGACAGGTTGTTTGATATAATAACTCTAAGGCTCTTGGCAGAAGAGGAGGGGGTGGGAGCTGGGCCCAGTTCTCCTGGCCAATAGTGAGAAACCCAGAATTTTTGGCTGCCGCCTGTCAAGATTAATTCAGTCTTTCCTGGGATTAGTTTTAGATGATTTCTGTCCATCCAGTGACTAATGAACCGCATGGTTGACTGGAAATCCGAGACTGGAGGGGTGAATTATTGACGGTGAATAGAAGCTGCAGGTCATCAGCATAGTTGAAAGTAACTGTTTTCCTTTCCTTCAGTGACCTGATCAGTGGTAGAAGGTAAAGGTTGAATAAAAGTGGAGAGAGCGAGGATCCTTGTGGCACCCCGCACATGGTAATTTGCTTGGGCGCCATAAACTGAGCCAGGCAGACAGCCTGGGAGCGATCCTCTAGAAAGGAGCAAATCCAGCTTAAAGCTGGCCCCTGGATGCCCGCATCCTTGACACGGTCCACCAAGATACCATGGTCGACCGTGTCAAAAGCTGTGGATAAGTCCAGCAGCACCAGGGCCTAAGGAGTTCTCTTATCAGCCTTAGGGCATACATCACTGCAGTAATGACTGTCTCCGTGGAGTGGCCGGGACGGAAACCCGCTTGGTGTGGATCAAGAAAGTTAGTTTGTTCCAGAAAGCTGGACAAACACTTTGCCACATGAGCCTCCAACATCTTAGCCGGATATGGGAGCAGGGAAATAGGTCAATAGTTGGACAGTGTTAGGGGGTCGGCTCCCGATGTCTTCAAGAGAGAGATCACAGTAGCTTCTTTAAAAGATTTAGGTACATGGCCCTGAGATAAAGAGTCATTTAACAGGGTAAGGACAGGGCCAGGAAGGGCATAGAAAGCCTCCTTTAAGACATGTGGAGGGCAGTGGTCGATAGGGGAACCAGAGCTGACTTTAAGCAGAAGGCTATGAAAGGTCTTAGGATCAATGCGGAAGAAAGTGTCCAAGGAGCATGAGTTTTTATATAAGGAGTGGGAAACTTCTTGGGCTATATGGGTAGGAATGCTAGCCTTGATACGGGAGATTTTCTCAATAAAAAAGTTGTTCAATTTGTCACATAAATTTTGTGAGGGGATAGGCTTACTTAATACTCTGTCTGGATTAGACAGTTCCTCTACGATGTTAAATATTTATTTAGAATGGTTGGTGGAGGTAAGAATTCTAGATGAGAAGTGAACGGCTTTTACATTTAGGATGCATTTTTTATATTCTCTCATAGCTGTTAGATAGGCAACTTTATCTTTTGATGAGTAGCTCACCCTCCACTTTCAACTCCATTTGGCGGAGGGTACGTTTTTGAGTTTTTAGTTCAGGCGTGAATGACCTCTGAGCCTCGAAGCGGGGGTTAATTTTGCTTTTTTCAACGGTGCATGTTTGTTGCTAGCATCCAATAGCCAGGCTGCAATGTTTTCCTCTTGGATGTTAATGTCGTGAGTATACTTAGGTATTGTGTTTCCCAGAGTGCTATTGAAGTCAGTCATATCAATAGCATATATATATATATATACACACACACACATAGTGAATCACGTCACATACACTTAACTTACCTCTGAGTGTGAGCATGCTATTTGAAAAAAAAAATATTTGAAATTTTTTAAAACACCCTCAACCTTGACATCTAGCAGGTAGAGCAGGTACTGCTCCCAGCCTATGATATCGCCCCAGCAGGGTCCTGCGCTCTTGCAGGGCGTAATCCTTGCATAATCCTTGCCCGGCCTGCCACCTACTGCCAAAATGTGGAGAAGGTGGCGCTGCACCCAAAAGAGGAGTTCAGCCACAACCACCTTCACGCATGCGGCACCTACAGGGGGTACGAGTGACACTAGCACTGCCGCTGCCTACTTCTGCCATATCAAAAAAACAGGAAGGAACAGGAGGAGGACAGAAGGGAAAGAAAACAAAAAGCAAACTACAAAAAAAGTCACAAAAATATAATACAAGACAGAAACGTAAAATGCACACAGAAAAACAGACAATGATAAAAAAAAAGTGAATGACAGGTTGGAATAAGATTGGGGTGATCATATGAGGGAGGATTAGGTAGGATAAGAAGCAGGCCAGGAGGAGAAGCAGTAGCAGGTGAAACAAAATGACCATGCCCATGCATAATATGTGGAACTTTAATGTCCCCCATACAACAAAATTAGCATTTTCAAGAGCTGTAAAGTGGTTGATTTGTGGAACTCTTTACAGGACTCTTTGTTTTGAAAAGTGTGCTGGACAATTATTTGAAACCCTTTATTGGAAGAAAGATAATTGGATGCAAGTTTGCTAAATAGATGGCCAATCTTTGAAGTAGGAAGAGTTAGAGAAAGTATTTAAGAAATTGGCACAAACACAGAATCCAGAGGTTTTGAAGGCCCTGACTGGGACCAGGATGGAAATGAAAAAGATTGGGCTTAAAGGGTGGTTTTGCAATTGAGTAAAAATGAAGTAAGACGTTTGAGACAATGATAGTGAAAGAGCTAGAAAGCTCTTGATTTGTATTGTGTGTTAGTGAGAGACCTATCAAGGTGATTAAGGATAGCAAGTACAGAGTGAGGACAGTAGGTGATTGCATTAAATATGAATTTCTAGAGTTGTATAAGACATTGTGCTCCTGTGAGAGCGCAGCTGCTGTTAACACAATTATTTAATTTTATAATGACACCATTAGAGATCTTTTGGAGCGTTTGGAGTTATCCAGAACTTGTTACATTGTACTATCTAATGCAGTTCATAGATGGAATTTTTGCCATGATTAAAAGTAATGTCTAAAGGCAGTACACCTGGTTTAGATGGTTTTACGCTTAAAGGTTATGACAAATTTAGTATGGTCATGATGTCTGCATTGTGGTCGCTCTATAATGCAATGGTATTTTATGGGATTAAACTTTAGCTCACTCTGAAGCCCTTATCGGTTTACTTCCAAAATTGGACAGGACCACTATTTATTTTAAATTTTGACTACTGAGTGTGATAATGCTTAGGTATGAAATGGTGGCTCTGAAATTATTGTTTGCTTATCAGACAGGTTTTGTCAAACATAGGTGTGAGTACTAAAATTAGAGAACTTTGATTAATTTAATCATTGTAGGATAGTTAAAGAATGTGCCTAGTTTAGGATTAGAACTTGGTGTGTGAAGTACTTTTGACAGGGTGAATTGGTTAAGTTTGCATAATGTTTTTTCATGGTTTGGTATTCTGCAAACTTATATTGACACTACATAGGGGTGAAAGCTTGTGCATTGATGAATGTATGTAGACTCATTGTGTCTTCAGTAGGTACAAGTACATGCCTTGGACAGATGAGGACAAGGAACCTGTGCATGTTCCTTACCAGGCTATGTAATGCAGCCTGGTGGGGAACATGCAAAGTGCGCATGACTGTTTGGCCGGGCCAAGAGGGCCAGCCAAATAGTCATGAGCACTTAGGGAGTGCAAGTCACTCCCCCCACTGCTATGGCCAGCCCCGCCCTACCACTGATTGGAACAGGGAAAATAAAATGATAATAATGTTACGTTATTATCATTTTATTTTTCCTTTTGCGCAGTGCAGCGACACTCCTCCGCCTTAGTGGAGGAGCCGCCACTGATAAGTATGTGAAAGCCATATCCTTGTACCTTTCTTGGGGAGATCCACTGGGTTGAGTGGCCTATTTGTCTCGCCCTCATGGAGCATAAACTACTAGATGAAATGGATATTCAAGTTTCCTCAATGTAAAATTGAAATCTGGGGCATCACAGTATAGAATCCAAGTAATTTGTGTACATACATTTGCACGCATCTTGGTGTTATGCTATGTTATATGTATTTCTATATCATACATTCAGCCAATGGTATCGCTTTGCAACATCAATATAAAAACAACAAGGATGGCTTCAGGGTGTCAAAGGGTGAAAAAAGGAAAAGGAACATTGATAAAATATTTCATATTTTTTCATATTTTGAGAGATTAGGGCTCCACTTAACAAGTAACTACATGTATGACTCATTGGGGCATATGTAGAAGAAAATTCTGGAGCATGGTGCAATGCCAAAGTTAGCAGGGTATGCCCAGACGTGGATCCCTTGCTCACTTTGCCACTGGATTCATGCTAGCCTGGCTGATGAGGGGTGTTATCCCAAAACCAGTCCCAGGATGCTTGTTTCCGGTCCAGGGAAGACCTGGCTTGGCAGTTCGGGCTGGACTATTCCCACGATGCACAGGGTCAAGACTTGATTTGCATTTAGCTTGGTCTGAACTGGGATGGTGAAGTGACTAAAGAACAATGATAGATTCAACCCAGATCTGTGACTGAGTGTGAATATCTTAAAAATGTCAGCACTACGTCTATCATCTCCTTGTGTTTGCTTTGTTTGCCCTATGTTGGTAGGATATGCCCAGATGTGGGTCCCTTGCTCACTTTACCACTGGATTCAAGCTAGCCTGGCTGATGAGGGGTGTAACCCCGAAACCGGTCCCAGGATGCTTGTTTTCGGTCCAGAGAGACCTGGCTTGGCAGTTTAGGCTGGACTGTTCCCATGAGGCACAGAGTCAAGACTGATTTGCATAAAGCTGTGTCAGAACTGGGGTGGCAAGGTGAGCTAAAGAATGATGATGGATTCAACCCAGATCTGTGACTGGGGTGAGTGTCTGAAAAGTTTCAGCACTCTGTCCATCATCTCCTTGTGTTTGCCTTGTTCACCTTAAGTTGGCAGAGTATGCCCAGACGTGGGTCCCTTTCTCGCTTTGCCACTGGATTCAAGCTAGCCTGGCTGATAAAGGGGTGTTACCCCGAAGCTGGTCCCAGGATGCTTGTTTCTGGTCCAGGGAATACTTGGCTTGGCAGTTCGGGCTGGACTGTTCTCATGAGGCACAGGGTCAAGATTGATTTGAATATAGCTGGGTCTGAACTGGGGTGGCAAAATGAGCTAAAGAACAATGATGGATTCAAACCAGATCTGTGACTGGGGGTGAGTGTCTGAAAAGTTTCAGTGCTCCGTCCATCATCTCCTTGTGTTTGCTATGCCAAATTTGGCAGCGCCACTCTCAGACATTTTATAAATGCAGGGATGTGCAGTATTTTAAAAAATACGGTGCACACCTGTGTTTCCCCTATCCCTGGCGATAAAAAAGCTGTCTAACGCCAGCGCAGGCACCCTGTTGCCATGTTGCAAGGGTGCCTGCACTGCAGGGATGATTGTTTGTGTGCAGAAAGGGTCACCTTCCTGCCTATTAACAATCAATAATGGCGATTTGCTGTTTCTATGTGTGCTGCAGAATACAGTACACATAGAAAGAGCAAAAAACAAGGCGAAATTAATAATTTCTCCTCGTATTGCCTTTCTAAGGCCAGTTATTACCTGGCCTTAGTTTTTGATGCTGCCTCAGCCTTGTAAATCTGGGACAGCGTCAAAAAGCAATGGGTGTTGCGATGGAACTCCCACAGCAACACCCATTGCCCACCGCTTTGCTGCGGAGGACTGCAGCGGAAAGGGGCATATTTACAAGGTGGTGTTAAGCCACATTAAGTGGCATAGTGCCACCTTGTAAATATGGGAAATGGCACAATGCCAACTGAGCATCAGAAAAAGTAGCGCTCCAGTGGGGAAAGGGGCTTGTAAATATGCCCCATTGACTCAATGATAGTCTGCCTTACTAACTGACTGAGCGACTGGCTGACTGACTTATTATGTTTGATGTCCCCAAAACTGTGTTCTAAAAAATCCTATACATTATTTTCTCTATTCCTCAATTGCCAAATATTAATATTTCAATGCAAAGAATAACACAAGCAATGATGTGTTCAATGTTGATGTGTTTGTTAGCCATAACCTGAAGCTCGTAGAGCAACTGGGACCCAATTATACTGCATAATATAGAACACCCTCTTGTGAATAGCATTCCTCTAATCCGTCCAGGAATTTGATCGATTAATGCTCTGATGTGCACGCAGCTCTAAGCTCAAAATGCAGCGTGGCAATAACTTTTCTAATTAATTTATAGAATGGGCATTATAGCATTACATGGCAAGCACAGCAACGCCATCTGATGGCTTGTGTTTCTGGCTGTGTTCATTGTGTGCTGCATCAACAGGGTGTTTTTCAATATTTGATGCCATTTTCTATCATTTCTAATATTTAGATGCTAACTGTATTAAGCAATATAGAGAGAGCAATAATATGATTATTGAAAAGTAATTTAGAAATAAATGGATTTAAATGTCTCGGAGTCAGGCGTCAATTTAATGTCCTTTTCAGGGGGAGATTGAAGGAGAAGGGAGACAGGGAGAGTGAAATTTCTACATGAAAGCTGAGAGTATCTGAGAATCCCACACAGGGGATCTAATTACAAAAATAACATTCACTTCAGATGAAAAGGGGACCAGGCGTACCCCTCCCACACAGTTTAAAGCTCTGCCAGGCCATGCATAATGCTGTAGCAGAGCTGGCACTGCGGGCCGCTGCCGGGCACCGTGGACCGCGGTCTGGCACTGTGGACCGCTGCCTTTGCTCTACCATTTCCACAAACAAGACCCCAAACTGTGATATGAAATCACATCTGAGCAGACGAGAATGGCTCTGTAGCTCTGCCAAGGAAACCTAGAGTGGGTCGCACACCCATCATGAGCCTATCAATCTAGAGCGGACAGCCATGGACCAACTTAACAAATAAGCGAATGCGTTTGATGGGGGGGATGACTGGGTGGCACCCTACTGTCATCTTTACTTGCAGCAAAAACCCTGTAGGGCATTCAGAGGACATCCAATGATGATTCAAGTACTATGTGCCTTAGGCTTCTTCAAAGTGGACAAAGCAGAGCTCATCCCTCCAATTGTGTCTTTTATGGCTAAGCCAGTTCTGCTGTTATGAATCAAAGTTGACCCATTATAACATGGTTAGACATTTCCCCTTGTTTATCTTGTCTGAAGTGATGACTAGACCAGCCCTGAGGATAGAATCATCTACTCTACCATACTCAACGGCTCCCCTTTGCTACTCGACCAATCTGAGGATTGGAGGCCACCATACAGCTGCATGGTCCATGTACTCTGTGATACTTCTGACTTGAAAGATCCAAATAATACTATATACAGTGATTGACCAATTTGAATACAGGAAGCAAAACATGTCATCATACAACATGATCCACTTGGAACAATTCTGTTTATTGATTGATAGAGGTCCACAGGGTAAATAACTCCGCTTGTTGCCTACTACCAGTGCACGGCAGCGTATATCATGAGAGCCAGAAATACACACCGGTGTGCCCACAACCCAGAAGCCGGCAGTGATGCAGGGACCATTTAAACAAACAAAAAAATAATCACCAAAATAGATCATTAACAAAACTTTAGCCTCTCACCCCCTCCTCCTACCCCGTTCTCCTGCACACCAGAAGTCTGTACTCATTGAACCCCCTGCAGGATGAGATCCCCTAAGGGCCCTGAGAGGAGTCCAGGCCTGTAGAGAGGGACTATGCCCGTTCAGCTCTTCACGGGGAAGCAAGCGCAAAATCTGTAAATGTTTGGGGTAGTCACTTCCCTGAATTCTACCACGAGAATACGAATAAAGGGGGCCCATAGACCAGACTATGCCGCTGTTCTATTCTCCACTGTGAGAGACAGTCGCCCCATTGCCAATGACAGCCATAGTTTGTGAAGCTAGGAGGTTCGGTCCGGGATTTTCTCGGATCCCCAGAGCGTGAGGATCACTTGGCGTGCAGCATTTAACGGTAGGGCCATCTGCCGATCCTGTAGCGAGCGCAGGGGGAAAGTCAGAGGGTTTGGCAACCCAAGTATAGTGTACACAGGATAGTGTACACAGGTAAGCATGGAAGAGTAGTGTCAAAGGCTGAGTTGATGGTGTTTAATACCCGCTCCCAGATAGCTTGGGACAGTGCCACAGAAAATGAAAAAGAGAACCAGTCTGCCTGCAACCCCTCCAGCATTTCTCTGAGCGCCCTTTGTTCCTCCTGTGTATATGTGCTGGCGTAAGATACCAGTAGGATGCTGTTTTGTAGGCTGTCCCCGTACCGGTCATGTTGTGTGTTGTGTGATGTGTTCTATAAAAAATGTCAGCCCACTCCTTGGAGGAGAGAGAGCTCCCCAATTCCTACTCCCAGCACAACTGGCCTTTGGATTTACACGCAGCACCGCCCTCTGATAGCAAAGCTCAGAGATAAGGCACTTATCGACCTCTTTGCGGACCAGCCATGTCTCAAAAACAGTAAGGGCCTGGGCGGCCGCCGTCTTGTAACCCGGAGAGGTCACCCAGTGCCTCAGCTGCAAATAATGGAAAGCACCCGATGTGGTGAGAGGGTAGTCCTGTTGAAGGTTGTTCAAAGAGGGTTAATTCCCAAGGGATCAAAGAGAGAGCCCACCCGTTTACATCCTTGCTCACGCCACCAACTGAACACCTCTGAGCCGCATCCAGGGGGAAGTCAGGGTTATCGACAATCGGCGACATCGGGGAGGGGAACGATGTCAGGCCCCTTCTTAGGGAAACTCTATGCCATACTGTCATCTTCGTAGCCGCCACCGATGAAGAATGCAACCCCCAAGCCCTGGGTTTGCGAAGTAGCCAAACTTCCAGCCAGATATTCACACTCACAACCGTCTGGTCCATAAAGGACCAGTGCTTTTAGGAGAGAGGCCTATTCCACTCTACCAGATATCGGAGTTACGTTGGCTTGCTAATATCGATTGATCAGAGGGAGCCCTAAGCCGCCTTCGCCCTTGGGCAGCACAAGTTGATTAAATTGGAGAAGCGGTCTCTTCCCACCCCAGACAAATTTATTGATAGCGAGTTGTAAAGAGCATAGCTCAGAGGAAGTAGGAGTCAATGGTAATGTCTGAAAGATGGAAAGAATACGCAGTAGTACAATCATTTTGAAAGCAGCAATGCGTCCCGACCAAGCCAACCGCAGATGACTCCATGAGGACAGTGATTTATTCGTCTGATCAAAGAGGGCCTGCAGTTTGTCATCAGAGTCTTTGCTGT
This sequence comes from Triturus cristatus, assembly GCF_964204655.1. Taxonomy (NCBI): domain Eukaryota; kingdom Metazoa; phylum Chordata; class Amphibia; order Caudata; family Salamandridae; genus Triturus; species Triturus cristatus. The sequence goes on from NC_140593.1 coordinate 1,085,636,352, forward strand.
AGTGTAGGCAAGCTATATGGCCATATTCAGAATGGCCTCTGTCGTCCATACCATGGTGAACTGGGCACAAATAGATCTGCCTTATGGGGGGGTGACCAACAGGTTCCACAATTTGAGACTTTGTAAGGTTAACTTTAAACCCCAAGACTTAACCTAATAGCTGCAATTCATCCACTAGTGATGGCAACGACGTGATCAGGTCTGCAAGCAAGAGAATGACATCATTGGCGTACAGACTGATAGTATGAGTGTCAGTGCCAAACCGGATGCAGGAAATCTGCGATTGTCTCTAATTTGCTGCGCCATGGGGTCTATATAGAGCGCAAAGAGGAGTGGGGATAGAGGGCACCCCTGACGGGTGCCATGCATTATTAGGAACATAGCTGATGATGTCCCATTCATCTGTACTGAAACTCTGGAGGCGCTATAAATACAGCCTATCCATCTAATAAATGTGTCCCCAAATCCAAAGTGGCGTAGCGTTTCAAATAAGTATCGCCACTGGACATGGTCAAACGCTTTCTCTGTGTCAATTGAGAGGAAAAGCGCCTCTTTTCTGGATCTCCGAGTGATATCAAGGAAGTGCAAAAGCATTTTGGTATTGTCCCCACCTTGTCTCGAAGGGGTAAAACCGGCTTCGTCAGGGTCAACCAGACCCGGCACGACCGGGTTCAGATGGGAGGCCAGGACACCGGTGAAGAGCTTGGGGTCAATGTTAAGAAGGGAAATGGGTCTATATGACCCACAGTCCCTGGGGTCTTTCGATGTTTTAAGTATCACAGATATGGACGCCTCCATCATCGAGTCTGTTAGTCAAGGAAGGAATTAAAAAGTCGGGTAAGGAGGGGAGCTAGCTCCTTACAAAAGGATTTATAAAATTGGGCTGTGAAGCTGTCTGGTCCCAGTGCCTTAGCTGGTTAAAGACGCACGATTACAGCGATCACCTCCTAGACCCATATTTCGGCTGATCCAATTGAGATGCAAGCGCCGCCAGCAAGCGAGACAGGTGAATCCACCGCAGGTAGGGTCTCGGGTCACGCAGGGAACCATCAGAGTCGGAATACAGAGTATGGTAACACTCTTTAAAAGCTGCGGTGATTTCCTCATCCACGTGCACCTCCTCCCCCGAAGCCTGCCTAATTAAACTGACGTAACCCAACAAAGTCTTAGTGCGGAGTCTATGAGCTAGCATGTGCCCACAGCAGTCACTACTCAGGTAAAATTTGTGTCTGAGCATGAGAAGGGCATACTCTGCCCTATCCAGGTCCAGGCACTTTAAGAAAAGCCTCTTACGCTCCAGGTCTCGCCAGACACTGGAGACCACCGTACGTTTATGAATGGCCTCCATCTCAGTGACTGCCTGCTCTAGATACCGGCGTTTCTCCTGTCGCATCCGTGTTTTTGCCGCCGATATAGTAATAAATTTGCCACTCACTTCCAGCTTCAGTGCTTCCCACACCGATGATAAGGGAGTTTCATCCACGTCATTGGTGCGGAGATACTCCACAAGCACCATGCGCACTGTTGACATCATGCTAGGGGACTGCAGCAACACAATGCGTAATTGAGCCCCGGGAGACGCGGGATATAAAGTCGTCTGTTCTTAGCGTCAAAGAGATCATGGAATGGTCGTGAAGAGAACTTGGCTCTATGCTTGCATCTCCAACCCTAGTCATGTGTGTGGGGTATGTAAGAAAATGGTCAATGCGCTCATACGACTTGTGAGCTGCCGAATAAAAGGTGAAGTCCCTTGACGAAGGGTGCAGGTGGTGCCAGACATCGGAGAGCCCCCCCTCCGCTAGCCAACGAAGGCCATCTGACGTGAAGGCCCCTGCTTGTGAGGAGTGCTGGCTGGAGCGGTCAAGAGCGGGGTCCATGACCAGATTGAAATCCCCCCCACCAACACTGCTGAATCCGGGATTGCAAGTAACACTGCAAGCACATTAAGAATAAAGGGTTTCTGTCATTCATTCGGGGCATAAATATTGGCCAGGGTGAAGGAAACGGAGCCCCACTGTATGCACACTGCTAGGAGGCACATCTTTGTTTTGCCTATCATAGAAATTAGCTTACCATTAAACTTCTGGGCCAAAAGGATAGCTATCCTATTCTTCCTCGTGGGGTCTGAGGTCCATAGCTGGCGGGTAAACCAGTGGGAGCGCATGCATTGTCCTTGGGGATCAGGTGTGTCTTTTGAAGAAAACAGATGTCCCCCCGAACGTTCTAGGAGAGACAGAACTGCTGCACACTTTACTGGATTGTTTAACCCTCGGATATTGAGACTGAGTATCTTTAGTTCCCTAGGCATGGCTCAAGGAGAAAGCGTGTCGCACAGTGCGCCTTAGATGGAGGCAAAGTGGAAAATGCGAGCGGACTAATCAGCCGGAGATTGTGAAAGTGCTTCTGCAGTGTCACGCTATGAGTAACTGGTGCGGAGGAGTAAAAAAAAAACACAAATCCCCATAATAAACACAAATTAACAACAAGCTGTAGAACAAGAAGTGACATCAGTTTGTCACAGTAAAAGATCTTGTGCAGGACGTTGGCCAGTCGAGACTTATATAGGTGATTTCAACTCTCTCACCGTAAGATCCTAGCTACCAGATGCAGAGGCTGCAAAGGAGTATCTGTGTGGTTCGCCTGCCTCTCGGACTCCTTCATCCTGAAGCCCTCCTGCCAGGCATTCTTCCAGAAATTCAGGGAGTTACTTGTGACACTGGCGAACCGGATACAGTGAGCACTGCCTGCCGTTCCTTAGCCATGGTGGCTATGTCCAGTTTGTGCCTCCCGGAGGGTTTCCCTGCCTTGCGCCATCGATGCTGTTTGCATCACTTGTCATCTGGGGAATCGGGCCTCATCTCTACTGCTGTCTCCTCCTTAAGGCCCACGACCTCTAGGGCCTCTGTAAGGGATCTCAATTGCCGTAGCCTGCCCTTGTGTTGGAAGATGAGGCAGAAGAGGTGCCCCCACGAGTACGATATCCTTTTCTCCCTAAGATGTGCCGCGACCGGGCAAAATTCTCTAAGCTTGTGGAGGGTCATCACGGACAAATCCTGATACAATGTCAGAGTGTGGCCTCTGAATTTAACTGGATGGGCCTCCCTTGCCCGCCGGCAAAGGATTGTTTCCGTGTTTTGAAAGTCATGCACACATGCCTCTATGTCTGCAAGAGGTCCATTTCCAGCTCTGGGCAATCCGACTCTATGTACTCAGTCAATTTGGATATCCGTTTCTTTAGTGTACCCCAAGATTTGGCAAAACAAGGCCACCATGTTGCTTCTGAGGTCCTCTCGCTCTGCTTGGGCTGGCAACCCTCGGATACGGATGTTGTTCCGGCGGAACCGGTCTTCTAAGTCCTCAACATGTGTCTGAAGTTCTTGTTGCTCCTTCAACTGGAGGATCTCTTGCTGCATCATCTCCAATTCTTAATCCCTTCCAGATTCGCAGTCCTCTAGCGCGGCCACTCGGTCCCCCACCTCCTCCAAGTCCTGACGCACCTCTTTCAAGACCGCAGAGAGCTGCATCTGCATAACTTGTAAGTCCTCTTGAAGGGGAGAGAAAAGCAAAGTCATGAAAACTTTAGTGGCTGGACCGTCCGTATCCTCAGCCCCTGCCTGGTTGTCTATGTCGAGCGAGAGGGGCTTACGGGGTGCCCCGGCATCCGCCGGCTTATTAAGTATGTCTCTCAGAGACTGATCCTTCTTGGAGCGCACAGAGGACATGATACGGGTCACCAATCAGCCTATCCATCCCAGGTGCAACCGGGCCCATGCAGTGTCGACCCCAGAACCTCCTCCAAATGCCGGGGTGCTCCTGCTGATAGGGTCTCTCTCTCGGGGTATAGCTCTAGGCAGTCGCGGAGTTCTGTCTAGCAAGTCGAGGTACCCCTCGAGGCCATGAGAGGGCGAGTCAAGCTCGATCAGGGTGCCACTCCGTAGCACGGCTGCCAGTCTTGCTGGACCGTTGGACGACCATGGAGCGTTCCACACCCCATGGACCCAAACTCACCAGCGCCTGAGGCCCGTTTGAGTCCAGTAATGGAGCCAGCCTCTGCACACACCCTCTGGGGGCCAAGAGCAGGCGACCAAACCCTGCAGGGGGCACTCAGGGCAGAGCTGCTACAGTCCAGGTGGTGAATACTATGTGACTTTAGGTCCATTTCCGAAACGCGCGTCGGCGCTTTGTTTGCTACGTATTTGATATAGAAGGTCCCATTTGCTATTTGTAACCCTATATGTGTTATTAGAGCTCAATTGTGACCTCTGTCATTATTGCTCATCTGATGCACTTTTTGCTTTTTTGTCTTTTTCATGTATGTTCTACTGGTATGTGTGTTATTTGTATGTGGATTTTGAATTTGTGATTTTTTGTGTTGTGTATACACTTTCTATTTTGAAGGGGTTGCTCAGATTATATCTACATGTACAAATATTCAGAATTGCTTAAATTGAATATATATTAAATCCAATAAGTTTGTTTCTATATTATTTTTTGGGACACTTATGTTTTTAAATATTTGTGGACATATTGCCTACTAAGATTTATCTTTGGGGAGGCTCTGTTTTTTGTTATTAGTTTTTTGTTATTAGAATACTATGTGGCAGCCACTGCCCTCAGAAGCCTCCCTTAGCCGTGGGGCCCAGCAGGGCAGCCTCCTTCTTCAATTGGGCCAAATCCTGTCCTCACTCGACTGGCTGGCGGGTCCAGTCGGCGCTCCCTCCCTGTATGAAGTCAGGCACCCCGGGTGTTCAAGCAATACTAGGAGCCTGAGGGGCTTAGGACCCCCAAATTGTCCCACGGGTCCTTCACCCGGTTAGCCTTCATGTAGGAGCTGCTCGCTGCTCCGTCCTGCTGCCGCTGCTGGGGCCTGGATCAGTGCTGGACCACTCCCAGGTTGCCTCTCCTCCACAGCCTCGCACTCGGCGGGGCTCGATCCAGGCTGGTTGTGGGCCCTCCAGGAATGGGGGTTCACACCCCTTCACAGTTCTCGCCCCTGCTGTACACACAGTGCTATGGTGCGGCCTACCGCCATCATCTGCACCACTAAGGTCGAGGTCAGTCCACCCCTCCTGTCAGCCACAGACTCTCCTGAGGGCCGTCTGACCACGCGGCCATCGCAGGGCCCCAGCGAAGGCTGTCTGCGTGTCAATCACCAGGCAGCCGCCAGCACTCATCAGTGCCGCCGCCTCACAGGCTCCACCACCAGCCGGCCCCAGCCGCAACATGATCCACTTGGAAGAACAAAATCAGAAATTTGCACACAGCTGCCTGTCACATATTGCTGCCACCATTCCTATGATACTTTAGATCACAAATGCATTTCTATACTTGTGTGCCATAAACTCTTTTATATCGTGGAAACCACCATCCTCTCCTGGAAAGAAGCCAGCCAGGTGAATTCTGATGGGGTGACTCAATGGTCCAGCAGGGTTGCATTGATCTTAGTGGACACAGAAGAAGAGACATGTACGCAACACAAACTAACGCCCCCCCCATATAGCCTACTCAGAGTAATCATAACGTGTTTTAATACAGTGCTGTAACTTAGACTTTTACCTTGTCTAAGCTCTTAAAATCACAAATGTTACTATTACCAACTCATAGTGCTGAATTTAGTGACCTTCAGGAAGATTGAATTCTCTATCGGTCTGGGTGGCATTTGAACTTGTGAGCTTTATTATGGTAGTGAATGTTCAGTTCATTGAGATATCCCTCCAGTAATTGATAAAAAAATTACACATAGGCAGTGCCGTTCACTGGAGGTGTTGGGCACCAAATCTTTTCTTTTCCAGTCACCAGATGAGAACAAGGAGTATAGGCCCATTTACAAAGGTAGATGTGGTCATAAATGTAAGTTTGCAACAGAATTTACCTTACAGACAACTGATAGCAATTCACAAAGGGATTCTGCCAGGTGTGAGCCCATTTACATATGTGGTGTTCTCCCCACCTGTGAGTCCCATTAAAGGGGTAGAAAAAAGGCTTTTTCAAGACATGATTAGCTTTGGAAGTATGTGAATACCCACAAACAGGTATGTTTGTGGGCATTCACAAACTCCCCCATTCCATCCTTGAAACAGTAGAATTTTTACTACAGCCAATGGCTGCCATAAATCCCTACACAGGGTGTAAACGATAATGGGTCACCTCCATATATGGTAAGGGTGTTGGGAATGCGGTTTCTCTGTGCGTAAAATATTTTGTCTATGGAGACACTTTTTTTCTTGCTTGGGGAAAGCACTGAAAACCCTTTGGGGCAGATTTATCAATATTTCATGCAACACAACGCAACGCAGAAATAGACTTTGCTGCGCTCTATGTTGGGGGAAACAGCGTTTACAACACTGTCAATACCACGCAGGTAGGTAACAAAGCAGTTGTTACAACAAATGCGTTGTTACCACGCGTGGCATTACATCGCAAGACATTTCAAAGACTTGTGCTAGGTGGCGTGCAACACCAGGGAATGTGTTGGATTTTAAATCCAACACCTTCCCTGCCGTTGCGCTAACTGGAGTAGGAATAATAATTTATACTATTCCTAAGTCCAGCGCGCCACCTAGCGCATGTCATTGAAACGACTCGCAATGTAATGCCACGCGTGGTAACAACACGGTCGTTTTAACAACCACGTTGTTACCTACCATGTGGTAAAAGCACGTGTTGTAACGTGCTACATTTGTATGTAAGGGAGAGGGCAGGAATGTGCCATATTTAACATTATATGGCAAATTCCTGTCATCTCTTTGCGCTTTGGCACTTTTGGCTGCCTAGCGCCAACGCAGGCACCCTTGTGTCATGGTGCACACGTAGAAAGAGCAAAAAATGGAGGAGAAATACAATTATTTCTCTTCATTAGGTATCCCCTGGAAAAGTGTAGCATTTTGACACATTGCCAGGTCTACCACTAATGGTAAATATGTGAATGCGCCAAAATCCATAGGTTGATGCATGGGAACACCCAAGCCACACCCATGGAATGCCTCCCTGGGGCAGAGTAACTTGCGCTGCCTCGTGTTACTCCAGATTTAGCAAGCATCAAAAGTAAGATAGCTTTGCAAGGCCTGGTAAATCTGACTTTAGTGTTGCGTTGCCCTTGCGTTACCTTGCATGACACAAGGGCAACTCAACACTTTGATAAATCTGGCCCTTTGTGTCTACTCAAAACATCCTCAATTTCCTTGCTTCCTAGAGTCTAAAATGCAAGGTACTATTGAGAAGCAGCTTTTAAAGAAGAAGCTCTTCGCTATGGAGAACTCCATGCAGCAGAAACAGGATCCCTCACAGAATGTCACATGACTTCTCCCAACCTACGCTCGCTGCAGCTTTCCATCCCTACTCTTGGGAATGTTTGAGAATTCTGGAAAGTAAGAACATCACGTTTAGGCTGAGGTTGAGACCTTTGCCCATTTTTTCCTCTGTGAATCAAGCCTTATATCTTGCGTTTAATAGTTTGAAGAATGGTTGTAGCATTACTGCAGTTAATATGGTTGGTAAACCCTTCAACTGCTATGGGGCTTTGCAACCACAGTTAAAAGCTCCTTTAGTGTACTTGGAAGTTTGCATTTAAAAGATTCCACCACCACAAGATGCCCATTTTAATACTAGTATTTTTTATTATTATTTTCTATATCTATGTGACTGTTGAAAGTAGCCAGAAAAGGCAACGCTTGCTATATTTCCCGAATCATTTCACTTCAAAATCTTTGCCAGCTCTAAGGCTAGTGGTCACAAAGGAAGTGCCAAGAGCAGCAGGGAGCAAGCTAGAGGTCACAGTTGCGACTCCCTGACTACTCACAAATGACATCCACGGTAGCCTACCCCTCGATGCAAATTCTTGCTTGAACACCAGAGGGCTGAAGACAGCCCGAAAGGAAGACAAACAAAGTGATACAACTGTCCTCTCCTCCTGAAAAGGAAAACATACCCCTATCAATCCTCCTGCATGGGAATTGTAAAATAAGTGTGTTCTGCAAACAATGCCTGTAGTAAAGTGGAGTATTATGAAGTTGCAATACTCTCACAATACCCTAAAATAGGTCCTTTGGATTCACACTAATAAATCCTTAGCTCAGTCCTAGTAGAGCGGCACAGAGCAGTCAGGCATTTCTAGAGGAACATGTATCAAGCATTTCAGAGTACCAACCTGGACGATAAGTAATTGTCATGACTCGATAGAAATCCAAAACAAATTTATAAAAATAAAGCAGGCTTTTATATAAATTTACAAACCAAAATGAACACTTTACGATAAGTATAACCGGAGTTATGGATTTGAGAAGGAAAAAGACATCAGTGCAAATCCCTACTGCAGAATTTCAACGTTATGGTCAATGGAGAAAAACAGTAGTGACAATGGGTCACTTGCAGGTTGAGTCCATTGGAAACCACAGTGGGGTAAGGTGATGCGGGTCCCAGGCCATGACAGTCAGTTGAAGTTTGCCTGGCTCATTGGGCCTGGGTGCAGAGTTGTGATGGCTGTCCCTGGTGCTGCCGCGGGAGCCGCGGGCTTTACCACTTAGACGGTGCTGGTGAGAAAACAGATGCAAAGACTTGACAACGGGGCCACTGATGTGGTAGGTTGAAGGTGCTGTGGGCATCCTTGGAGTCACAGCGGTGAACAAAGGTAGTCGTAGCCAGACTTAGCTGCAAGCTCGGACGTGGGTTACTTCGATGTCCAGAGGAAAACGGTAGCCACCTGAAACTTGCTGGAGGTCAGGAATATGCTTCCCACAATACACTACGTGATTTATTTTTGGCTGATCCCTCTGTGGGCCTGATGGCCAGTGATTCTTTGGTTCCGGGAGCGTGCTTTGCCTGCGAACTTCAGGGAACTAGTATCTCTAGTCCAATGGAGTTCTGGAGTTGCCTTTGGCTCTCAGAGGGGTTCCTCTTCCCTGGGGAACTGGTCACTGGTCTAGGGCGAGTGGCAGCCGTACAGTTGCAGGGTGGTTGCTTCAGGTGCACGTTATTGTGCCGTTGTTTTGTGCAGGTCCTGAAGTCGCAAACACTAGTCTCTTCTTTTTCCTGCAAGTCGAATCAAATATGAGATTCTGGTGCCAGGGGTGCCCCTTAAATCCTAGAATTAGGGGAATTAGGGGTTTGGATGCAAGTGGCTGATGGGTTACTAGCCCCAGCAGCTAATCTGCCCCTGAGGTGACCACATCGGTAGGGGGTGTCCCACCTTTCCTACCCAGAATGCTCTATTCTGCCACTTTTAAAAATGGCAGAAACCTTTCTTGTTTGTAGAGATCAGGAAGCCCACCATACAGGTGTGCCTAGCCTTCTGGGGGTGAACGCCTCCTGACCTACTTTCCCACCTGCCTGGGTGCAAATGAACCTGGGGGTAGGGGCTTGGCTGTTTCCTCCTTTGGGTGGCAGGCTGGTTGCATATCAGAGGAGGTGTAAGCTTTGAAGCTCACCGCCTTGATGTGCCACTTCACTAGCCATCCTGTAAGGGAGGGAGGTGTCACTACCTTCCGAGGCAGGCCTTTGTTTCTGACTTCTGGGAGTGTTCACATCTCTTGGCACGGTGTCAGATTCCTGTCTTGGTGGCAGCAGCTGCAGGCTGCCAGCCAGGGCACAAGACAGGCTGGAGCAACCAGATGGGCAGCCTCTAAAGTAGTCACATGGGTACATGTAACATAAATCTAACTTTGGGAAAAGGTTGGACTTGATGAGACGTTATGTGATGGAAAACATGACACTTTTGAGTGGGACCATAATACAGCTGACAACCTCTGGGTGCCCGGGTGCCAGCTCATGTTATTCTATGGCCCCCTGATCACTCATAGTAGCCCTTAATGGAATGAGTATACTATAGGGGCATATAATGCATCATGGCTCCTGGGCTCAGTAGGCCTACCTTATGGGTGACTGACACATATTCAAAATAGCGCTGCGAAGTCAAAGTCGAGTTTGAGCAGTTGGCACTGGTCGTGCAGTCTACAATGGCAGGGCTGCTGTCATCTGTTTACTTGGGTCACTCAGAGTTGCACAATCACTGCTTCAGGCCCTGATGACCCCTTTAACTCCCATACCCTAGGTACCACTGTTACCACTTACCAGGGACTTATAAGAGGCTTAAAGTATTCGCCAATTGGGGTTACCAATTCACATGTATCATATTTAGGACGAGATCACTGGCACTGGGGCCTGATAAGCAGACTTCGATGCACTTTCAGAGTTGATAACCAACAGCTAGCAGTCCAAATGGGGGCAAAAAGTGGGGGTAAAGCTGCAAAAAGGCATTTTCCTGCAATCACCTTCTAGAAGTATATCACTCAAAGAAGAATTCACCCCATCTTGAAACGACTGTACACCAGATCATAATTCAAATTCCTCAGAATTATGGGTCTCTATGTCAGTTTTCTTTGCCCTTTTTCCTTAACCACCCTTCGCTGTAATAAAACAATCCTTGGTTTTCTTCAGACACTTTTCACATTTATCATTCTTTACATTTATCTTTTCTTTCTCTTAAAGTGACCAATTTCATCATCTGAGGCATTCTCTCATTTCATTTTACATAATGTCTTTAGGCTTCTTTATTTCAACTATTTACCTTTGCTTGTACAATACATTTTATAATATAACCTTGTAACACTTCAGTAGTTATATTAGAGTTTGTCTCCTCGATCTCTGCCATTTAAAAAAAAAAACTCCTGTAGATGATTCACCTTCTATAACTCAAGATATACATTCTCTCTCAAGACATTTCCGCTTTCCTAATCGAATATTTCTGAGGCCCTTAATGCTTTCCTCTCAGCCTTTGTGTCAGCTGCATGACCTTGGCACTTTGCTGCCTTTTTTATCTTTCTATTCGTGTGTAGTATTCCCTATTCAAAATGGTGGCGTATCCTTGTGATATGGGAAGATCTGGCTTAAACATTGAAACTCTTGCTCATAATTGGATGCACAGCTGAAACCCTGCAACTCCAATGCTCACATGTTCTCTTCTGAACATCTAGCTATTTCCAAATAAGTAATTGTTGACACTTGTGCTCTGCCTACATATTTCACTTTATTTCGCCATCATGGGCGAAAATTCCGTTCAGCTCGCGGAAATTGCGATAATTTGGCATTTTTGCGTTCCGCGGAAAGCACGAAAATGTCAAAATTTCCGCAATCCGCATCTTACCGGTGATTTTTTTCTTGCTCGCGCTGTAAGAAAATATATTCACGCGTGCGCGCGATCGCCTTACCTGAATCCCTGCGTTCACCGACAAGTTTTCCCGACCCGGTCGCGTTCTCCCTGAGATGTTGGATTGTTGGTAGCCATTTTGCGCTGTCTCGCAACAGTTCGTGCCCGCATTAACGTAATTTGTTGCGCGATCACGTCATTTGTAGCGCGATCAATTCTTTCTTCTTGCGATCATGCACCGCTAGAGTATGAGAAGATTGAGATCTCGAACACGTCATTCTCCACCGCGAGCGAGAGCGTGAGGACGCGGGCACGTCTAATCGAATGCAAAAAGGAGAAAGAGACCCCGAACACGTCATATCCAACACGACAGGGAGCGAGAAAACGCGATCAAGTCATTTTGGAAACGCCATCGACATCCGGAGGAAGTAATGTGAAGCTCGAGAACTCGAACATGTAAAATTTTCAATTTGGAGAAGAATATCAGCTCTAGCAGCATGAAACCTTCTGCAAATGATGATTTTGGATGAAAACAACTCCTCAGATTGACATTTGGCTCTCCTTTTTTGTGCAAGGAGTCCTTTTTTTAAAAAGGTGGGGAGAGGGAGGAAGTGCCACAGAATCTCCAACTTCCTGTTCCTGTCCAGCAGGCTCCTCCCAGTGCTTTGTCCATCTCCTGCTCTTTCTGCCTTTGGATTTGGAGCTGGTGAGATCACTCTTTTTGTCTGCTGCATCATTGCAATTGGATTTGAGGATTTTTTAATTGGATATTTTACAAGTAAGTGGTTGTTGTGTCTGTTTGATTGGGGGCATTGCAGTTGTTGTAACTACAATTTATTTTTGGTAACTATCATCATTCCTTTTTTTTTTAAATGTTGTGGGTAGTAGTGGTCAGTAGTAGGCCCGAGCTAGTCATGGCCTCATGGGTGTGTGCATGATGAAGCAACTGTTCCTTTGGTGTGTTTTTTAATGTATTTCATTTTCAAGCATCATTTAGGGCATGGATGGCATTGGAATTAGTTGGGAAATGTGTTTTTTTGGGGTGGGCTTTCTGATGTTCTTGGGCCTGGCCATGTGGCTGGTGGCCACTTTGAAGCCTAGGCCTGCAAGCTTGCCTGGCCTTTTCTGCCAACAGGCCTGCTTTCATCCAGTAGGATCAGAGCAGGTAGCCACAGCTTTATTAATCAAGTGTTTTGTTTTGTGTGGTCTGTTGAATTTAGACATCATTTAGGGCATGGATGGCATTGAGTTGGGGAAGTGTGTTTTTTTGTGGTGGGCTTTCTGATGTTGTTGGACCTGGCCATGTGGCTGGTGGCCCTTTTGAAGCCTAGGCCTGCAAGCTTGCCTGGCCTTGTCTGCCAACAGGCCTGCTTTCATCCAGTAGGATCAGAGCAGGTAGCCACAGCTTTATTAATCAAGTGTTTTCTGTGTGGTCTGTTGAATTTAGACATCATTTAGGGCATGGATGGCATTGGATTGAGTTGGGGAAGTGTTTTTTTTTGGGGTGGGCGTTTATTGATGTTGTTGGGCCTGGCCATGTGGCGGGTGGCCATTTTGAAGCCTAGGCCTGCAAGTTTGCCTGGCCTTGTCTGCCAACAGGCCTGCTTTCATCCAGTAGGATCAGAGCAGGTAGCCACAGCTTTATTAATCAAGTGTTTTGTTTTGTGTGGTCTGTTGAATTTAGACATCATTTAGGGCATGGATGGCATTGAGTTGGGGAAGTGTGTTTTTTTGTGGTGGGCTTTCTGATGTTGTTGGGCCTGGCCATGTGGCTGGTGGCCATTTTGAAGCCTAGGCCTGCAAGCTTGCCTGGACTTGTCTGCCAACAGGCCTGCTTTCATTCAGTAGGATCAGAGCATGTAGTCACAGCTTTATTAATCAAGTGTTTTCTGTGTGGTCTGTTGAATTTAGACATTATTTAGGGCATGGATGGCATTGGATTGAGTTGGGGAAGTGTGTTTTTTTGGGGTGGGCGTTTATTGATGTTGTTGGGCCTGGCCATGTGGCGGGTGGCCATTTTGAAGCCTAGGCCTGCAAGTTTGCCTGGCCTTGTCTGCCAACAGGCCTGCTTTCATCCAGTAGGATCAGAGCAGGTAGCCACAGCTTTATTAATCAAGTGTTTTGTTTTGTGTGGACTGTTGAATTTAGACATCATTTAGGGCATGGATGGCATTGAGTTGGGGAAGTGTGTTTTTTTGTGGTGGGCTTTCTGATGTTGTTTGACCTGGCCATGTGGCTGGTGGCCATTTTGAAGCCTAGGTCTGCAAGCTTGCCTGGCCTTGTCTGCCAACAGGCCTGCTTTCATCCAGTAGGATCAGAGCAGGTAGCCACAGCTTTATTAATCAAGTGTTTTCTATGTGGTCTGTTGAATTTAGACATTATTTAGGGCATGGATGGCATTGGATTGAGTTGGGGAAGTGTGTTTTTTGGGGTGTGCCTTCTGATGTTGGTTGTCTTAAAGACATGCTTTTGTTGTGTGTGTCTGGTGTGTGTTGGTGTGCAATGCATGCACCCTGCAGACCTTTTTGGGGCCTGTGGATGTTCGTATTTGCATTTTGTTGCATTAGAAAGGCAGAGCAGTGTGCTTTAGCATTCTTTAACTGGCTTTTATAGGCCTTTTGTCAGCTCCTGGTGTTTCCCAGGCCCCCTGCTTGTTTGTGATTTGTGAGTGTCCATGTGGCTGGTGGCCTTTTTTGTGTTGGGAGTTATTACTGTCCTGTTTTTGCCATATAGGCCTGCATGGTTTTCCTATTGGCTTACTACTTCCATCCATCCACCCCCTTTGCCAGCAGCAGCTCCATGGATGCTGAGATGCTCAAATAATTTAATGGCAAATAGGGTCCACCCCACTTCCATTACATTTTTATGTCGGTGGTTCTTATTAACTTTCCTATCCTTCCTCAGAGTGTAGTGTGTGACTGTACACAGTAGTATAACATAGCCCTTGTTGAAAAAAAGTCCCAAATGGCTAGACTATCTTCTGTTTGCACTAGTACAGTAGTACTAAGTAACTGAACCACAACAACAAATGCAACATTTCACTGATGTTCTTCTCCTGGCTTATTTGCTTTTAGGTGCACAAAAAGCCAGAGGAGGAGGTGTCATCAGCATCACGGCTACCCGTTGTACTGCCAGCCAGACAGAAGTCCTGCTGCGCATCATGTCCACGTGTGACCAGAACTTGTTGTGCATCTGCATCCAGGTCGAGTACCAAGAAAGTTGCAGGTGAGAAGAAGGAACAGAAAAAGGAAGTGCCATTAACCTCGACTGGTGGTGTGCCGGCCAATGTTTTTTTTTGGCACCAAAAAAGTTACGCCTGCAGCAGCGTTGTCCGGGAACCAAGCTGGGAGCAGCACCTCAGCACCAGCGATCCAACCCCACCAACCTAGGCCCAAGGGCTTTAGTGTCGCAGAGGTAGCCAGTCTATTAACGAGCAGCAATGTTGAAATGTCATTATCGCAAAGTAGTACACAATCAACGCAGGCGCAAACTCAGCTGATAAGTGTGCAGCCACAACAAGAAGAGCAGCAGCCGCAACAAGAAGAGCAGCGGCCGCAACAAGAACAGCAGCAGCCGCAACAAGAACAGCAGCAGCCGCAACAAGAACAGCAGCAGCCGCAACAACAGCCCACCATAATAGTTGTTGCTCCTGATGTAGGGGCATTTCAGGAAATCGAGCTTCCTGCAGACAAAGTGGAACAAAGTCAAACCACTGTTTCAGAAGATCTATTGTCTTCCAGACCACCAGCAAGGAAAAGGAGGCTTAGTCCGTCATCTTCAAGCCCCGCTTCTGATGATCGTGATGCCACTTGGCATCCACCAGCTCAGTCTGAGAGTGATATACGCCACAAGACAATGCTTCTGAAAATGAAGGTCCCAGAAAAACTTAGAGTTATGGAGGTAGATGTAGAAGAGGGGGGTGATGTTGATGAAGACGAGCCAGTCATCACGCACATTACTCCCGCCCCAAAAGGATTGGAGACCAACATTCTCGCTCTATCCAGAAAGGCTGCTACTGAGCGGGATGTAGCACGGATATCACCAACACAGGTTACACCACCACTATCTCCAGCAGCCATATTTTCCAAGGCCCGGCAGGAACCTACATCCAGCTCAACCATCTCAGTAGATAGTGATAGTAAAAGTCACAGTCTAGGTGCACAGGGTCACATTCCAAGCACACCCTCCAGTTCATCTGGTATTGAAAGTGGCACATCCAGCAGTGCCAGAAAGTTCTCCTCCCCAGTTTGGGACTTCTTTTCTGTTAGGACCAAGGAGGAGAACGTTGCTATATGCTCAATTTGTCGACAAGGTGTTCGGCGGGGTAAGCTTGGTACAAACTATGGTACCGGAGGCCAAGCAAGTCATCTCAGAATACACCACACTATCATGTGGGAGAATCACCTACTTCAGTTAAAAGAAAGTAGAAAAACTCAACCCATTGAAGTTGGTCAGGAAGAATCAGGGAGCGATATTATTGCGGTGGAAGGTGAAGAAGAGGGAGGCATTTCTAGCCCTGTCCCCAGTAGTGCAGTAGTACCGCGCACATCCTCCTCAGTAACATCTGAGTGGCACCACAATAAGAGCCATACTCAGAGTCAGGCTGAGACACCAAGGCGACCGAGTACCGCAATGAGACAAACTGTGTCGTTGAGCCTAAGTGGGTTAATGAAAACAGCACCACAAAGGAAAGTAATCCAGCCTACCATTGAGAGCATGCTTAGGTTGGAGGGGCAGTTCCAACGCAACCACCCAACGGCACGGTTGTACAATGAGAAGCTGGCTAAAATGTTAGCGCTGGACCTTCTTCCTTTTTCATTTGTGGAAGGGGTGGGTTTCCTTGAATTTGTGTCAGCTATCTGCCCTAAATGGAAGGTTCCCAGCCGGTCCTATTTTGCAAGAATTGCTGTTCCGGCACTACATCATGATGTGCTGGAATTGGTTGGACAAGCTTTGCAGCAGAGTGCTGTTCACAATATCCACCTGTCAACAGACATGTGGACCAGTTGCCAAGCCACAGATTACATGTGCATCACTGCACACTGGCTCTCTTTTGTGGGGGTTAGAGATAAGCTATCTGCATGAGGTGCTGTTGACACAGCTGCGATTTTTAAAGGTACTCGGAAACATGCAACTGTAGCCATGTTCGCCATAGAGAAATCTCATACGGCTGTAAACATTTTGCAAGAGTTTCGCAGCAAGGTTTTGGAATGGCTGCGCCCAAGAGGGCTTAGTATTGGTTTTGTTGCCACAGACAATGGCAGTAATGTACTTAAGGTCATGGAACTTGATTCCTATTTCAGGGTTCCGTGTTTGGCGCACTGCATAAACATTATAGTTCAAGACTTTCTGAAAAAAGAACCCATAGTCTACAACTTACTGGCCATCTGCCGAAGAATATGCACTCATTTCAGCCATTCTTTTAAAGCTCGAAAGCAGCTGAGGATCATCCAACGTGAAAATAGGATGCCAGTCAAGGCACTCATCCAGGAGGTAGCAACACGTTGGAACTCAACGTATTACATGCTTGATCGTCTGTATGAGCAGTACAGGTCACTCCATGACTATGTCTGGAAAAGAGGGGATGCTACTGTTAAAGGCATGAACCTTGAGATGGAGCAATGGAGCCTAATTAAATGCCTGACTGAGATGCTTCATCCTTTTGAGGTCTTCACACGTGAAGTCAGCAAGGAGGTCTGTACAATGGGCCAAGCTATCCCATTATTGCAAATGCTAGAGCATCAGCTGAAGAAGGTTTCTGAATCATACAAAGGTGTAGAGGACAAAAGGGAAGCCTATGACTTGGTGGAGAGCTTAGCCCGTCGCTTAGCTGAAAATACAAGGATAGAAAATAAAATTTTGTCACAAGAACATTACATTTGTGCCACAATTCTGGATCCACGTGCAAAATTTGGACTGAAGACATTCTTTGCTTTTGATTGATGTTGCCCGCTACAAAACTTCTGTAGCTGAGGCAGCCAGTAAGTTGGAAAACGAACGATTGCTAATTAAAAGCCCGCAAGATCAACCCATAAGAAGTACTGCAGCAGGGCATGCAGGATCAAGTGCAACTTCGTCGGCTGAGGGCAGTGCGTTTGGATCACAACACTCACCATCACTATCGACAACAGCAACAATAACTGGATCATTAGGCCCAGTAGAATCGTTAGACGATTGGTATGTACAGTTAGGCATTAGTAAGCACAGTGCTGATGCACAGAGAAAAGAGCCTGAAAGCTTACCAGCAGCACCCCTGAACATTGAGCGGATGGTCCAGGCCTATCTGGACGACCCAACAGAGGTGTACATTGATCAAAACCCATTGCAGTATTGGTATAGGAAAAGGTCTGAATGGCCACTGCTCAGCAGGCTGGCGATAAGCTATCTGGCTTGCCCTGTCGCAAGTGTCTCTTCCGAATGTGTTTTCAGTGCTGCTGGTTCCATTGTAACATTGAGAAGGACCAGTCTCTCTCCCAAAAACGTGGAGAGGTTAACAATGATCAAAATGAATCAACACTTCATACCACCGAATTACACAATACATGAAGCAATGGAGGAAGATGAGGACAGCGGCTCAGGTGACGGAAGTAGTGTGTCACATGATTACCTACTACTGGCTGAACCCCCAGAGTTTGAGGACGAGCTATACTTCCCTGACAATTAGGCTTGCACTTACTGTCTTCCTCCCTTTTTTCCCCCTTTATTTGTGTGTCTGTCGTTCCGGTTACAAACTTGTGAATCACAACAAATCCATTACCACTGTCTTCTACTCTTCTTATTTAATATACAACTTTCAGGTGTCTGCAATTTGACAGTACAGTCCTCCGAATCCAGCTCCTCCGCTCCATCATACTGAATCTCCCGCCCAAATCCATTGCCCTCATGAATGATGATTGGATGATGGTAAATAGAAGAAAAAATTAAAACGTTCCTAGTCCCGCGAAAAGAAGTGGAGCATGAATCAGATGACTACTATAGCTATCCTCCTTTCAGAGCCGAGATAGACTGCCCATTAACTGAAAATGAGATGGAACAGGTAATGATTGATGCCATGTATTGGACGCAGAGTCGCAGACTGAGTGATTTTGTTGTGTTTGTTGTGCATGAATTTAAGTAATTTTGCACTAATAATCTTTCTACAGTGCACACTAAACTTAACTCAAGGTGAATTTTCCCCTTCTTGCAAATAAGAAATTTGTACTTCTCCTGCAGCTTGATACATTGCTTTTAATTCAATACAGGAAGGGGACTCAATCTGCGCACTGAGTATGATTGACAACAGCACCGTCCATGATGATGGCGAAATAGACGGCCCGTTAACTTAAGATGAGAAGGAATAGGTAATGACAATTAATGGCATGCATTGGACACCTGACTCTGAGCGATTGGTGTTTGTGTTTTTGTTGTTTGTTTGTTGTGCACAAAGTGAAGTCAAAGTGTACTAATAATATATCTTTCTGTACACACTAAAAAGTGACTCACGTCAATAATATTTCGACTCTTGTTGTGTAATAACAATTTAACTTCTACTGCAGGCCGATCTTCACAGTCAGTCAGTACAAGTATCAGAGATGATGATTGATGGAATAATAACAAGTCAGGAGGACGTTTCATGAGTGACATAAAACTTAAAAGCCTAAAGGTAAACATGTCAACAACAACCACAGCAGACCCAAATGTCAGTGTAGAAGTGGAGTCGAGTGTAGCGGTGGGATGACTGCGGTGCATTGATTTACTAACTTAAACTGTAAAATGCTATGTTTGGAATGGATAATGTGCTTTGCCTTTGTCCAACTCTTTAAAAAAAAAAAGTACTCTAAAGTCTAAACATAGGATGTGATACTGCTAAGCAACGTGCCGTCAGGCCTGTCACTGTGGGCCTGCTCTCTCCTGTTATTGTTGAAGGTCAATGCTGGAAACAGACTAGAGTAGAGATGATGCATACATGCCACCTCGGAAAGTGTTCTTGTTGCACTACATCATAACTTGTGCATTTGTTTCAACTTTGTTTCTCAATATCCCCTTTGTTTTTCCATCTACAATTACAGGCCGGGGCTTGCCCTATACTTGGAAAAACATTACAATGCACACTTACCTTACCAATAAATAGATTTTTTTTTCCAGCCGGGCAGTGGCGAGTGGCGACACCCAAGATTGATGGACGAGAGGACCAAGAAAAATGCCGAGATGCAAATCCAGTCCACATTTATGACCAGGATAACACAGTAACAGTATCAACTTTCATCTTCTTTAAATAATTTGAATCATTTTTTTGTCTTCAATCTTTACAACAGTGTGTTCTTGTTGTTGTTATTATCATCATTAGGTTTGCTCTTGGTTTACGATTCTTCCCTACCAATATTTAAAATTTCTATTTTCAATCTGTAAAAGTATTAAGGCCGGAACAACAGAACAAGAAGTGTATGTAATCCGGGTCTCTCATCATCATGCATGCATTTCCCTTTTCTCCCTTAACATATAGATATGGTAGTCTTCAAAGATTGTCGTTTGTTTGTCCATGCATACTATTTTTCAATGTCAAACCTTTCCCCAAACCCCCTTCCCAGCCATTCAACAAACCCTAACCCTCTTCCCCCGGGCTGTGTGACTTATTGTCGAGGTGTGACTAAATTAAATGTACACCAATACTTAATCACACGCTTGCTGGGGCGGATGTGGCGAAAGCAACAGTACTTCAATTTCAAAGCAGAGCGATGATCTTCTTCTGCTTGCCCACCCATGAGTAGTATATTTTAGAGGGTATTTTATTTAACAAAGGAACATATACCTCAGCATTAATTGCCGGCATTGATTGGATTTGTTTGTTGTCATTCCTCATACACAGCACTAACTGTTAGGCTGTAGGCCTAGTCAAGTGACTCGACACAACTATAGTTTCTAACTCTGTCTAGTAGGCTATCCCAACCAGCATTATGTTTTGTTGTACAATATTTTAGCATATTATTGTTGCTCGGTAAGTTCTGTACTGTACTTCATTCTACTACTCCTCTAACAGTCTCTCAAAGGCGGTTGACTGTCTCATTTTCTTTTTTTGAAAATGCTGCTGCCCTGCCAGTGTCTATTACTACTACTATACTACCACCACCACCCCAATCATGGCATGTTAGAAAAAGGAAACCATCTTCACCATGCAGCCATTGCTGTGCCTAAGTTAAACATCAAGCACAGGTAAGAGAAGTTTGTGGGAGGCAGAATTAATAATGGACATGTTTTCAATAAATTCAATTTCACACACCCCTTTGAGTCCAGATAAAGAATACATAGACTAGAGGAGAGACTGAAAGTACTAGTAGGACAAGTCAATCAGTGAGGGGTGTCGCATCTATCTATCTGTGTCTTACACAGTCAGCCAATTATTTAAATCAAACACTGGCTATGGGCGGCCCTGCACCAGCAAGGAAACAGTGTGATGTAAAACAGTAATCCCACCTACAAAACATTAACAACATTGCATGTAACGTAGAAAAATATATTTAATTGACCCTAACAAAAATAAACTAAAAACCCACAAAAGCTGACCCACCCCCCTCCCTAACCCCAACCAATGTCCATAGGAAAGTCCAGAAAATACTAGTCCAAAAAGCAAAAACCCAACGCCCAAACCAGTTCCCACCCACCCAAACAAGAATTAAAAAAGGGGCAGAAGACAGGGACTAAGGTGTGGGGCGGGATTGAAGGAGGACATGTATCTGCTCCTCTAGACGGGCGACGCGGCGTCTGAGGGCACGGCAGTTGCAGCCACAGTGGGGGGGCACCAGAGATGGCATTGCGGTGGCGGCGGGCAGCCGCCAGATGGTGGCGCTGTACCACTGGAGGGCGGTGGCTGGGGCCTGGGGCACTGGAGGAGGCTTCAAGTGCTGCTGCAGTCTCCTCCTCCTCCTCTGCCAAGACCACCAGCCGCCGGTATTCTTGCTGGATTGCCTCCAGCTTCCGGCACCATGCCTTGGTGGCCAACTCCTTCCGATTGACTTTAGGAGTGGCTGTGTATCAAAAAGAAAAAAACAAGACAATTGTAAAATATACTCTTAGAAAAACAGTAAGACAAGTTAATTATTTATACACATAGTGGCATGGTAGAGTAGCACTATAAAGCACAGTACATAACATTTTAAATCTCGCCCGTCCTTCTTCCTTCCACCCGTCTTTCACTTTTTAGTTGAACAGTGCACCAGGTGCTCTTCTACATAAAACTTTCAAAGCGGAGTTGAAATCAGATAGATGAGGCCATTGGTTACTCAATACTCCCGCTCCTATGCCAATGAAAGGGATTCTAGTCTTCTAGTTCACTCTTCAAACGTTCTCAACAACTCATACTTACTTAGGACATCGGATGGCGGGTGGACTTTTTCTGCCCGCCATCCTCACGCTAAAAAGGGTGGGGGTCCCGTGGGGACAATTAGGAGGATGCACCCGGCTAAGTGGCCGGCCATCCTGTTTTTTTTACATTCTGGTTGGCGGTGCCGAAAGCAATGCTAAAAATACATGTTGTGCTGCTTTTCCAAGCACAACATGACAGGCCCCGCGCGGAGCTTGTCACGTTTTGCTTTGAAAGGAAGGGGGGATACCATAGCATAGGTACCCTCCTAGCATACTCTGCAATATCTGCAATGCCGCCATGCAAAGGCATTCCAAAATGCAGATTATATGGCTGGCGGTGTGTTCAGAGAGACACCGCCACCATATTGAACCCTTTTCCGCCTGGTCGACATGTGGGGGTCTGACTCTTTTCTACAGGGATGGCGGGAGGTTTCCCCCTGCGGTGTCGGCGGTGAATACCGCCGGCTTAGCGGGGGCAATACGCCCGCCATCCTAATGGGTCCCTAAGTCTCAACAGTACAGTATACATACAGTACACCCTTGCAGTGAGTGTACTGTCAACAATAGTTAAGGATTATGAATCTAACTTACCAACGCCCGCCACTGGTGCTGGCACTCCCCCTACCGCTCCATCGTCGGTATCTGCAGCAACTGCCGCATCCTCTCCCTCCGCGTCCCATTCCCTGGCCCCGGCAATGGTGGTCGGTAGTGCGCCTAGAAAACATTACACATTTATTAGGCGTCATATACACCTCCCCCTATTGGTCAGTAGCAAGACTGAAAAATGAGTTAATACTAACATACATCACTAGTACAAATCAGGTAGCAGTAGAGTAGACACTAATAGTTATATATGGTCCCCCTAGGGTCATTCTAGCCTTTGCTTAGTTAGCCCGAGCCATGCAACCATTTTACCTTTGTGTCTTTTATTTTTGCACATGTGACGTTACCTTGCAGCTTTTTGTATAAGACACCTTTGAGCCCACATGACCTGCCTCACACTACTACTGTCTACGCGCTGCATACAAGCGGTCAACAAAAACATTAACAAGCCACTTTTTTATGAAGTACTGGTGTACTGTTAGTCCATATTGCTTATTCATAAATGCTACACTTTTTGGCACGGCTGAGAAATGCTTGCAAGTTGCAATATACTAACGCGCACCATTTCATTTTTCACATTACAGATGGAAGATTCCCTTCTACGAACCAGAGCTTTGCAGAGCTTATGAATGATGCAACAACTACCAGTACTAGGTTCTTCTAAGGTGAGGGGTCCCTTCAGAGATCTTCATTTATAAATTTATATAAACTAAATTCCTAGGGGATGGTGGTGCTGCCTGTTCAGTTATCATGATTTAATTCCCAACTGTAAGTAAGTGTAACAATGTTTATTGTTTTAATGTTATTGATTTTCCGGTTGATGCTGCATTATATAATAGAACAACGTACAGAGCTTCTCAATTCAAAATAAATATTTTGAACTTACATAGACTTGGTGGTATGTGGTGTGGACTAACTTACACGAGTGAGCAAATTAAAGGAAGGGTGTGCATGTGCATTGCTTCCACGACTGAGAGGTTGGGTGTGTTATGTTATGTTCTGGGTTGTCTACTTGTTGGGTATCTTGAGGGGAGGGTTCGGAGACCTAATAGTTATGACAAGACAGTACTATAGTCGAGCAGGGGATTGTGGTGGGTTCTGAATTTCAGATTGAGGTGTGTAAGGAAGGTCCAACCTACCATCACCAACATCCTATTTTCTTGTGCAAAGGTCTGTATGTGCAAGATCCCTACAACAGTAGTATGTCCTATAGGCTATCATATAAAAATAGTAATAAATCTGGTTGGGCATTTGTTGCTGTGAATTGTCAAAGCCGAACTTCAAACAGGGTCCAATTTCGGGCAGTTGTTGGCGCTCTTTTTCCTGGTGGTGCGTCGCTCTCGGCAGGACCACGCCGTGAAAACATAAGAACAGTCCTCTCACACGGAGAAGGGAGCCGCCTGTTTGAAGTTCTGCGGAAGCAACAAGGGCAGTGGCAGCCGCCAGGGACTGGACCCTGGTTATGGCCCCCAGCAACTTGAAAGTCAGTATGCACGGGGATTAGGTGTAGCGCCAACAAGCGAAAAATCTTAAAGCATCACCCACCAAAGGGAAATAATTGCGGGACTAAAGGGAAACTTCACAAACCAGCATGCCTCACTCAAGCCTAACGTGGAGCCCACCAGGGGGCAAACACTTAAAAACGAGCAACTGGTGACAGTTTACCTTTTAGCCTCTAGATGCTTCTGGCTTCCTTTGAAAAAGGTCAATGCTGACCGAAATGCATCAGGAACACACATGCCAGCGCTATGAAAAGAAATAAATTGTTTTCACCTCACCTAATGTGTGCGGCTCACTCCCTTCTCCGTGTGAGAGGACTGTTCTTATATATATATATATATATATATATATACATATATATATATATATATATATATTATCTACTGGCGGTCGCCAGTAGATAGTTATAGTTAGAACCGAGTTCCCATAGGAAATCTGAACATTCTATTTTGAATAACTTTGGCGCCGGTTGACTTATCTTCGTGAAATTTTCAAAACTAATGGGGCGCTCTGCTCAGCTCCTACCCTGAAAGTCTCGGGGTGATTCGTCAAGCGGGGGCTGTGAAAAAAGGGGGGTTCCAAAACGCGTTTTCCCCATGCATTTTCCCATAGGTCCTTTAGTCGAAGGTACAGCCCGAACGGCTGAACAGAATTACTTGAAATTTGGCAAAGAGGTAGTCCTCAGGTCAGGCATGTGCATATATGGTGTCAATCTGTTCAGTAGTTCCTGAGAAAATTGCAGTTAAAAGTACATAAATATCTATATGCGCGCACCGTGCGCGCACGGTGCTCGCACGGGGCGCCCACCAAATGTCCGCATGCGTAATTCTGATTGGTGGTTAGATGTCAGTCAACATTCCAATCGGTCGAAATCAGGAAGTGTCGGACGCCATTTTGTGTGTGACAGTGAAAAAGTAAGGTGGAGAACGTGAAAAGGGGGCAGGGTAGAGAGTTCCTGACCCCCTAGCCTTTGTCAGGGGGTCCCTGAAGGACCCCGAAGGGTGAAAAAAAAATTATTTTTTTTCAAAAAATCGCACCGTGCGCGCACCCCCCAGTCGCCATTTTGAGTTTTAGAGGCAGAAGAGAGCTAAAAAGTCAAGTGGAGAACGTGAAAAGGGGGCAGGGTAGAGAGTCCCTGACCCCCTAGGCCTTCTCAGGGGGACCATGAAAGACCCCTAAGGTCCCCCAAAAAAAAAGAAAATTATAAATATTGCACGCACAGCGGCAAAAAATTCATACAAAAAATAGAATTAAAAATCAAGTTTAAGTGTTTAGATGTTGGTTGGCTCTAAAAAGAGCCGTTGTGTTCATTGAGTGTTTTTTTGTACCTACAAGTAAGTACCGATGCAGAGTCTAAAGTTCAAGAGGAAGACTCTGTTCCCTTCATCTGTGAAATGTACACCGTCTCCTCTATAAATGCCTTGCATGTTGTAACGCAAGTTGTTGTGGTATATAGAACCCATACCATAGTCTCTGAGGAAAGCAGAAACAGACTTATTGACGTGCTTTTTTGCTTTCTCAATCTGCGGACAATATTGGTTGGACCAGTTCCACTTTCGCCTTTGGCATATATTAGAATATACAAAGGTAGTTTGTGGAAAAAGTGACATCAATTGCACAAAGGTGTCCTTAACAAGCATTTCCAGACCTACCCCAGTTAAAGTGCCTAGGTCATTTCCACCACAGTGCACAATTATAAGGTCAGGCTGTGGGAGATGTAGAAAGGATTTCACCAAATTCATTAATTGGTGCCACTTTAACCCTCTCTGACCAATCCATTTAATGTCTACATTTGGCAAAGCAAGGTCTTTCACAATACCTCTTTTTTCTGCATACTTTTCACTCCAGTAGACATAGCTATGACCTACAATCCACACTGTGAACATCTTTCAAGGAGATCTGGATGCACTCGGAAGGTGTCTTTCAGTAGAATGGCAATATGAAAAGAAAGATAGTTGTAAAATGGAGGCTTACATACTTTTTTTTTTAATAAAAAGAACTCATTGGCTGTTTCAGACCATTCAACACTAAAAACTAGGCTGTATGTTTAAATTTTTAAAAGCATGTTTTGTATTGGTTCAGAAAAATGTGTTCCCACAGAAGATTACTTTGGATATGCTGTTAGGTTTGAAAAGTCAAGCACTCTTGCTCTTTGGATTAGAAACATTGTGTGCTGAACTTCTGACCTCTCTGCTCACTTCAGTGTTCCATGATCTGTTGCTATGGTAGCAGGTAGAAGTCATGTTGGGGGTAGGAATCATTTGGAAAGGGTTGAAATTTGCAACCAATAGAAATGTGTGTTTCCATTTAAAAAAATGTGGGAAGCAATGTGATTTGAAGTTAACATGTATATGTGTGAAAAAAGAGAGGGAAATTTTGCCATTTAGTGGTTCTGGTGAGAGGAGTACAGCTCAAAGATTCTGGCTCTGATAATCTGCTGTGTGAGTGGCACATTTCTTTCTCAACTAACTACTTTTAAAGGTGAGTTATGCATTCGAGAGGGGATGTATGTGGTGTATTTTTTTATAAATAATAGAAATTTGTTTCTTCTTTTAAAGTTGTGTTTTACATTTTATGTTTTGGAAGATATTTAACTGCCTTGAACTTGTAAGATATTATGGAGTATGTCTTCACCATAAGTTAAGGTGTACTGGTATCACCCAGGAATACTGTTTTGTGCCTAGAATCACATCATGAGTCTGTGTGCACACAGGAATTGTTGTCAGAGATTTAATTTGTGTTGCTTTTGTTCCGTAAGGCTTGCACTCATAGGAAAGGGGCAGCTTGTTTTCTTGAACTGTGATGGTTAGCATTCAGCAAAAATCACTGTCTCACAGATGAGAGGCAAATGCTAACACATTTGAAAACAACAGGGTAGATTTTCCTTCCACTCCTGCAATGGGTGAGGTAGTTCCTACATGTTCAAAACTCCAATTAACCCTTACCACATGTGCTCTTACATACATCTCTGCAGTCTTCATGCAGTTGTGCAAGCGTCCATGCAGATCTCTCTTGCACCTGACAATACACAGTCTCCAGAAACACACTCTTAACACACAGGCAGCTGTTTCTCCTGCACTCCCATGCTTACTATTCAGCACTGTGTGGTATGTCAGATAGCAGTGTGTAACGCTAACACATTCAACATCACCAAGGCTCATTTCCTTTGCTCTAGTCTAATCACTCACCCAGGTTCCACATGCTCATGGTCTCAAGTAGCTGTTAGGACATGTGCTCTTTTCTGCCTCTCTAAACTATAAGGAAAATGTGTCAGGCTGTTACAGTAATTATCACTTCCTCTACCACAGTAGTAAATGTGCTTTGAAATTGCCAATCAAATATCGTTTTCTGCCTAGAATCACACCATGAGTCTGTGTGCACACAGGAACTGTTGTCAGAGATTTAATTTGTGTTGCTCTTGTTCTGTAAGACTTGCACTCGTAGGAAAGGGGTATCTTGTTTTCTTGAACTGTGATGGTTAGCATTCAGCAAAAAGCACTATCTCACAGATGAGAGGCAAATGCTAACACATTTGAAAACAACAGGGTAGATTTTCCTTCCACTCCTGCAATGGGTGAGGTAGTTCCTACATGTTCAAAACTCCAATTAACCCTTACCAGAGGTGATTTTACGTACATCTCTGCAGTCTTCATGCAGTTGTGCAAGCGTCCATGCAGATCTCTCTTGCACCTGACAATACACAGTCTCCAGAAACACACTCTTAGCACACAGCCAGCTGCTTCTCCTGCACTCCCATGCTTACTATTCAGCACTGTGTGGTATTTCAGATAGCAGTGTGTAACGCTAACACATTCAACATCACCAAGGCTCATTTCCTTTGCTCTAGTCGAATCACTCACCCAGGTTCCACATGCTCATGGTCTCAAGTAGCTGTTAGGACATGTGCTCTTTTCTGCCTCTCTAAACTATAAGGAAAATGTGTCAGGCTGTTACAGTAATTATCACTTGCTCTACCACAGTAGTAAATGTGCTTTGAAATTGCCAATCAAACATCGTTTTCTGCCTAGAATCACACGATGAGTCTGTGTGCACACAGGAATTGTTGTCAGAGATTTAATTTGTGTTGCTCTTGTTCTGTAAGACTTGCACTCGTAGGAAAGGGGCAGCTTGTTTTCTTGAACTGTGATGGTTAGCATACAGCACACATCACCATCTCACAGATGAGAGGCAAATGCTAACACATTTGAAAACAAAGGGTAGATTTTCCTTCCACTCCTGCAATGGGTGAGGTAGTTCCTACATGTTTATAAGCCCAATTAACCCTTACCACGTGTGCTCTTACATACATCTCTGCAGTCTTCATGCAGTTGTGCAAGCGTCCATGCAGATCTCTCTTGCACCTGACAATACACAGTCTCCAGAAACACACTCTTAACACACAGGCAGCTGTTTCTCCTGCACTCCCATGCTTACTATTCAGCACTGTGTGGTATTTCAGATAGCAGTGTGTAACGCTAACACATTCAACATCACCAAGGCTCATTTCCTTTCCTCTAGTCTAATCACTCACCCAGGTTCCACATGCTCATGGTCTCAAGTAGCTGTCAGGACATGTGCTCTTTTCTGCCTCTCTAAACTATAAGGAAAATGTGTCAGGCTGTTACAGTAATTATCACTTGCTCTACCACAGTAGTAAATGTGCTTTGAAATTGCCAATCAAATATCGTTTTCTGCCTAGAATCACACCGTGAGTGTGTGTGCACACAGGAACTGTTGTCAGAGATTTAATTTGTGTTGCTCTTGTTCTGTAAGACTTGCACTCGTAGGAAAGGGGCAGCTTGTTTTCTTGAACTGTGATGGTTAGCATTCAGCAAAAAGCACTATCTCACAGATGAGAGGCAAATGCTAACACATTTGAAAACAACAAGGTAGATTTTCCTTCCACTCCTGCAATGGGTGAGGTAGTTCCTACATGTTCAAAACTCCAATTAACCCTTACCACAGGTGATCTTACATACAGCTCTGCAGTCTTCATGCAGTTGTGCAAGCGTCCATGCAGATCTCTCTTGCACCTGACAATACACAGTCTCCAGAAACACACTCTTAACACACAGGCAGCTGTTTCTCCTGCACTCCCATGCTTACTATTCAGCACTGTGTGGTATTTCAGATAGCAGTGTGTAACGCTAACACATTCAACATCACCAAGGCTCATTTCCTTTCCTCTAGTCTAATCAATCACCCAGGTTCCACATGCTCATGGTCTCAAGTAGCTGTCAGGACATGTGCTCTTTTCTGCCTCTCTAAATTATAAGAAAAATGTGTCAGGCTGTTACAGTAATTATCACTTCCTCTACCACAGTAGTAAATGTGCTTTGAAATTGCCAATCAAACATCGTTTTCTGCCTAGAATCACACGATGAGTCTGTGTGCACACAGGAATTGTTGTCAGAGATTTAATTTGTGTTGCTCTTGTTCTGTAAGACTTGCACTCGTAGGAAAGGGGCAGCTTGTTTTCTTGAACTGTGATGGTTAGCATACAGCACACATCACCATCTCACAGATGAGAGGCAAATGCTAACACATTTGAAAACAAAGGTTAGATTTTCCTTCCACTCCTGCACCTGCAATGGGTGAGGTAGTTCCTACATGTTTATAAGCCCAATTAACCCTTACCACATGTGCTCTTACATACATCTCTGCAGTCTTCATGCAGTTGTGCAAGCGTCCATGCAGATCTCTCTTGCACCTGACAATACACAGTCTCCAGAAACACACTCTTAACACACAGGCAGCTGTTTCTCCTGCACTCCCATGCTTACTATTCAGCACTGTGTGGTATTTCAGATAGCAGTGTGTAACGCTAACACATTCAACATCACCAAGGCTCATTTCCTTTCCTCTAGTCTAATCACTCACCCAGGTTCCACATGCTCATGGTCTCAAGTAGCTGTCAGGACATGTGCTCTTTTCTGCCTCTCTAAACTATAAGGAAAATGTGTCAGGCTGTTACAGTAATTATCACTTGCTCTACCACAGTAGTAAATGTGCTTTGAAATTGCCAATCAAATATCGTTTTCTGCCTAGAATCACACCGTGAGTGTGTGTGCACACAGGAACTGTTGTCAGAGATTTAATTTGTGTTGCTCTTGTTCTGTAAGACTTGCACTCGTAGGAAAGGGGCAGCTTGTTTTCTTGAACTGTGATGGTTAGCATTCAGCAAAAAGCACTATCTCACAGATGAGAGGCAAATGCTAACACATTTGAAAACAACAAGGTAGATTTTCCTTCCACTCCTGCAATGGGTGAGGTAGTTCCTACATGTTCAAAACTCCAATTAACCCTTACCACAGGTGATCTTACATACAGCTCTGCAGTCTTCATGCAGTTGTGCAAGCGTCCATGCAGATCTCTCTTGCACCTGACAATACACAGTCTCCAGAAACACACTCTTAACACACAGGCAGCTGTTTCTCCTGCACTCCCATGCTTACTATTCAGCACTGTGTGGTATTTCAGATAGCAGTGTGTAACGCTAACACATTCAACATCACCAAGGCTCATTTCCTTTCCTCTAGTCTAATCAATCACCCAGGTTCCACATGCTCATGGTCTCAAGTAGCTGTCAGGACATGTGCTCTTTTCTGCCTCTCTAAATTATAAGAAAAATGTGTCAGGCTGTTACAGTAATTATCACTTGCTCTACCACAGTAGTAAATGTGCTTTGAAATTGCCAATCAAACATCGTTTTCTGCCTAGAATCACACGATGAGTCTGTGTGCACACAGGAATTGTTGTCAGAGATTTAATTTGTGTTGCTCTTGTTCTGTAAGACTTGCACTCGTAGGAAAGGGGCAGCTTGTTTTCTTGAACTGTGATGGTTAGCATACAGCACACATCACCATCTCACAGATGAGAGGCAAATGCTAACACATTTGAAAACAAAGGTTAGATTTTCCTTCCACTCCTGCACCTGCAATGGGTGAGGTAGTTCCTACATGTTTATAAGCCCAATTAACCCTTACCACATGTGCTCTTACATACATCTCTGCAGTCTTCATGCAGTTGTGCAAGCGTCCATGCAGATCTCTCTTGCGCCTGACAATACACAGTCTCCAGAAACACACTCTTAACACACAGGCAGCTGTTTCTCCTGCACTCCCATGCTTACTATTCAGCACTGTGTGGTACTTCAGATAGCAGTGTATAACGCTAACACATTCAACATCACCAAGGCTCATTTCCTTTGCTCTAGTCTAATCACTCACCCAGGTTCCACATGCTCATGGTCTCAAGTAGCTGTCAGGACATGTGCTCTTTTCTGCCTCTCTAAACTATAAGGAAAATGTGTCAGGCTGTTACAGTAATTATCACTTGCTCTACCACAGTAGTAAATGTGCTTTGAAATTGCCAATCAAATATCGTTTTCTGCCTAGAATCACACCATGAGTCTGTGTGCACACAGGAACTGTTGTCAGAGATTTAATTTGTGTTGCTCTTGTTCTGTAAGACTTGCACTCGTAGGAAAGGGGCAGCTTGTTTTCTTGAACTGTGATGGTTAGCATTCAGCAAAAAGCACTATCTCACAGATGAGAGGCAAATGCTAACACATTTGAAAAAAACAAGGTAGATTTTCCTTCCACTCCTGCAATGGGTGAGGTAGTTCCTACATGTTCAAAACTCCAATTAACCCTTACCACAGGTGATCTTACATACATCTCTGCAGTCTTCATGCAGTTGTGCAAGCGTCCATGCAGATCTCTCTTGCACGTGACAATACACAGTCTCCAGAAACACACTCTTAGCACACAGCCAGCTGCTTCTCCTGCACTCCCATGCTTACTATTCAGCACTGTGTGGTATTTCAGATAGCAGTGTGTAACGCTAACACATTCAACATCACCAAGGCTCATTTCCTTTGCTCTAGTCGAATCACTCACCCAGGTTCCACATGCTCATGGTCTCAAGTAGCTGTTAGGACATGTGCTCTTTTCTGCCTCTCTAAATTATAAGGAAAATGTGTCAGGCTGTTACAGTAATTATCACTTGCTCTACCACAGTAGTAAATGTGCTTTGAAATTGCCAATCAAACATCGTTTTCTGCCTAGAATCACACGATGAGTCTGTGTGCACACAGGAATTGTTGTCAGAGATTTAATTTGTGTTGCTCTTGTTCTGTAAGACTTGGACTCGTAGGAAAGGGGCAGCTTGTTTTCTTGAACTGTGATGGTTAGCATACAGCACACATCACCATCTCACAGATGAGAGGCAAATGCTAACACATTTGAAAACAAAGGGTAGATTTTCCTTCCACTCCTGCAATGGGTGAGGTAGTTCCGACATGTTTATAAGCCCAATTAACCCTTACCACATGTGCTCTTACATACATCTCTGCAGTCTTCATGCAGTTGTGCAAGCGTCCATGCAGATCTCTGTTGCACCTGACAATACACAGTCTCCAGAAACACACTCTTAACACACAGGCAGCTGTTTCTCCTGCACTCCCATGCTTACTATTCAGCACTGTGTGGTATTTCAGATAGCAGTGTGTAACGCTAACACATTCAACATCACCAAGGCTCATTTCCTTTGCTCTAGTCTAATCACTCACCCAGGTTCCACATGCTCATGGTCTCAAGTAGCTGTCAGGACATGTGCTCTTTTCTGCCTCTCTAAACTATAAGGAAAATGTGTCAGGCTGTTACAGTAATTATCACTTCCTCTACCACAGTAGTAAATGTGCTTTGAAATTGCCAATCAAATATCGTTTTCTGCCTAGAATCACACCATGAGTCTGTGTGCACACAGGAACTGTTGTCAGAGATTTAATTTGTGTTGCTCTTGTTCTGTAAGACTTGCACTCGTAGGAAAGGGGCATCTTGTTTTCTTGAACTGTGATGGTTAGCATTCAGCAAAAAGCACTATCACACAGATGAGAGGCAAATGCTAACACATTTGAAAACAACAGGGTAGATTTTCCTTCCACTCCTGCAATGGGTGAGGTAGTTCCTACATGTTCAAGACTCCAATTAACCCTTACCACAGGTGATTTTACGTACATCTCTGCAGTCTTCATGCAGTTGTGCAAGCGTCCATGCAGAACTCTTTTGCACCTGACAATACACAGTCTCCAGAAACACACTCTTAGCACACAGCCAGCTGCTTCTCCTGCACTCCCATGCTTACTATTCAGCACTGTGTGGTATTTCAGATAGCAGTGTGTAACGCTAACACATTCAACATCACCAAGGCTCATTTCCTTTGCTCTAGTCGAATCACTCACCCAGGTTCCACATGCTCATGGTCTCAAGTAGCTGTTAGGACATGTGCTCTTTTCTGCCTCTCTAAACTATAAGGAAAATGTGTAAGGCTGTTACAGTAATTATCACTTGCTCTACCACAGTAGTAAATGTGCTTTGAAATTGCCAATCAAACATCGTTTTCTGCCTAGAATCACACGATGAGTCTGTGTGCACACAGGAATTGTTGTCAGAGATTTAATTTGTGTTGCTCTTGTTCTGTAAGACTTGCACTCGTAGGAAAGGGGCAGCTTGTTTTCTTGAACTGTGATGGTTAGCATACAGCACACATCACCATCTCACAGATGAGAGGCAAATGCTAACACATTTGAAAACAAAGGGTAGATTTTCCTTCCACTCCTGTAATGGGTGAGGTAGTTCCTACATGTTTATAAGCCCAATTAACCCTTACCACATGTGCTCTTACATACATCTCTGCAGTCTTCATGCAGTTGTGCAAGCGTCCATGCAGATCTCTCTTGCACCTGACAATACACAGTCTCCAGAAACACACTCTTAACACACAGGCAGCTGTTTCTCCTGCACTCCCATGCTTACTATTCAGCACTGTGTGGTATTTCAGATAGCAGTGTGTAACGCTAACACATTCAAGATCACCAAGGCTCATTTCCATTCCTCTAGTCTAATCACTCACCCAGGTTCCACATGCTCATGGTCTCAAGTAGCTGTCAGGACATGTGCTCTTTTCTGCCTCTCTAAACTATAAGGAAAATGTGTCAGGCTGTTACAGTAATTATCACTTGCTCTACCACAGTAGTAAATGTGCTTTGAAATTGCCAATCAAATATCGTTTTCTGCCTAGAATCACACCATGAGTCTGTGTGCACACAGGAACTGTTGTCAGAGATTTAATTTGTGTTGCTCTTGTTCTGTAAGACTTGCACTCGTAGGAAAGGGGCAGCTTGTTTTCTTGAACTGTGATGGTTAGCATTCAGCAAAAAGCACTATCTCACAGATGAGAGGCAAATGCTAACACATTTGAAAACAACAAGGTAGATTTTCCTTCCACTCCTGCAATGGGTGAGGTAGTTCCTACATGTTCAAAACTCCAATTAACCCTTACCACAGGTGATCTTACATACATCTCTGCAGTCTTCATGCAGTTGTGCAAGCGTCCATGCAGATCTCTCTTGCACCTGACAATACACAGTCTCCAGAAACACACTCTTAGCACACAGCCAGCTGCTTCTCCTGCACTCCCATGCTTATTATTCAGCACTGTGTGGTATTTCAGACAGCAGTGTGTAACGCTAACACATTAAACATCACCAAGGCTCATTTCCTTTGCTCTAGTCGAATCACTCACCCAGGTTCCACATGCTCATGGTCTCAAGTAGCTGTTAGGACATGTGCTCTTTTCTGCCTCTCTAAATTATAAGAAAAATGTGTCAGGCTGTTACAGTAATTATCACTTGCTCTACCACAGTAGTAAATGTGCTTTGAAATTGCCAATCAAACATCGTTTTCTGCCTAGAATCACACGATGAGTCTGTGTGCACACAGGAATTGTTGTCAGAGATTTAATTTGTGTTGCTCTTGTTCTGTAAGACTTGCACTCGTAGGAAAGGGGCAGCTTGTTTTCTTGAACTGTGATGGTTAGCATACAGCACACATCACCATCTCACAGATGAGAGGCAAATGCTAACACATTTGAAAACAAAGGGTAGATTTTCCTTCCACTCCTGCAATGGGTGAGGTAGTTCCTACATGTTTATAAGCCCAATTAACCCTTACCACATGTGCTCTTACATACATCTCTGCAGTCTTCATGCAGTTGTGCAAGCGTCCATGCAGATCTCCCTTGCACCTGACAATACACAGTCTCCAGAAACACACTCTTAACACACAGGCAGCTGTTTCTCCTGCACTCCCATGCTTACTATTCAGCACTGTGTGGTATTTCAGATAGCAGTGTGTAACGCTAACACATTCAACATCACCAAGGCTCATTTCCTTTGCTCTAGTCTAATCACTCACCCAGGTTCCACATGCTCATGGTCTCAAGTAGCTGTCAGGACATGTGCTCTTTTCTGCCTCTCTAAACTATAAGGAAAACGTGTCAGGCTGTTACAGTAATTATCACTTGCTCTACCACAGTAGTAAATGTGCTTTGAAATTGCAAATCAAATATCGTTTTCTGCCTAGAATCACACCATGAGTCTGTGTGCACACAGGAACTGTTGTCAGAGATTTAATTTGTGTTGCTCTTGTTCTGTAAGACTTGCACTCGTAGGAAAGGGGCAGCTTGTTTTCTTGAACTGTGATGGTTAGCATTCAGCAAAAAGCACTATCTCACAGATGAGAGGCAAATGCTAACACATTTGAAAACAACAAGGTAGATTTTCCTTCCACTCCTGCAATGGGTGAGGTAGTTCCTACATGTTCAAAACTCCAATTAACCCTTACCACAGGTGATCTTACATACATCTCTGCAGTCTTCATGCAGTTGTGCAAGCGTCCATGCAGATCTCTCTTGCACCTGACAATACACAGTCTCCAGAAACACACTCTTAGCACACAGCCAGCTGCTTCTCCTGCACTCCCATGCTTACTATTCAGCACTGTGTGGTATTTCAGATCGCAGTGTGTAACGCTAACACATTCAACATCACCAAGGCTCATTTCCTTTGCTCTAGTCGAATCACTCACCCAGGTTCCACATGCTCATGGTCTCAAGTAGCTGTTAGGACATGTGCTCTTTTCTGCCTCTCTAAATTATAAGGAAAATGTGTCAGGCTGTTACAGTAATTATCACTTGCTCTACCACAGTAGTAAATGTGCTTTGAAATTGCCAATCAAACATCGTTTTCTGCCTAGAATCACACGATGAGTCTGTGTGCACACAGGAATTGTTGTCAGAGATTTAATTTGTGTTGCTCTTGTTCTGTAAGACTTGCACTCGTAGGAAAGGGGCAGCTTGTTTTCTTGAACTGTGATGGTTAGCATACAGCACACATCACCATCTCACAGATGAGAGGCAAATGCTAACACATTTGAAAACAAAAGGGTAGATTTTCCTTCCACTCCTGCAATGGGTGAGGTAGTTCCTACATGTTTATAAGCCCAATTAACCCTTACCACATGTGCTCTTACATACATCTCTGCAGTCTTCATGCAGTTGTGCAAGCGTCCATGCAGATCTCTCTTGCACCTGACAATACACAGTCTCCAGAAACACACTCTTAACACACAGGCAGCTGTTTCTCCTGCACTCCCATGCTTACTATTCAGCACTGTGTGGTATTTCAGATAGCAGTGTGTAACGCTAACACATTCAACATCACCAAGGCTCATTTCCTTTGCTCTAGTCTAATCACTCACCCAGGTTCCACATGCTCATGGTCTCAAGTAGCTGTCAGGACATGTGCTCTTTTCTGCCTCTCTAAACTATAAGGAAAACGTGTCAGGCTGTTACAGTAATTATCACTTGCTCTACCACAGTAGTAAATGTGCTTTGAAATTGCCAATCAAATATCGTTTTCTGCCTAGAATCACACCATGAGTCTGTGTGCACACAGGAACTGTTGTCAGAGATTTAATTCGTGTTGCACTTGTTCTGTAAGACTTGCACTCGTAGGAAAGGGGCAGCTTGTTTTCTTGAACTGTGATGGTTAGCATTCAGCAAAAAGCACTATCTCACAGATGAGAGGCAAATGCTAACACATTTGAAAACAACAAGGTAGATTTTCCTTCCACTCCTGCAATGGGTGAGGTAGTTCCTACATGTTCAAAACTCCAATTAACCCTTACCACAGGTGATCTTACATACATCTCTGCAGTCTTCATGCAGTTGTGCAAGCGTCCATGCAGATCTCTCTTGCACCTGACAATACACAGTCTCCAGAAACACACTCTTAGCACACAGCCAGCTGCTTCTCCTGCACTCCCATGCTTACTATTCAGCACTGTGTGGTATTTCAGATAGCAGTGTGTAACGCTAACACATTCAACATCACCAAGGCTCATTTCCTTTGCTCTAGTCGAATCACTCACCCAGGTTCCACATGCTCATGGTCTCAAGTAGCTGTTAGGACATGTGCTCTTTTCTGCCTCTCTAAATTATAAGGAAAATGTGTCAGGCTGTTACAGTAATTATCACTTGCTCTACCATAGTAGTAAATGTGCTTTGAAATTGCCAATCAAACATCGTTTTCTGCCTAGAATCACACGATGAGTCTGTGTGCACACAGGAATTGTTGTCAGAGATTTAATTTGTGTTGCTCTTGTTCTGTAAGACTTGCACTCGTAGGAAAGGGGCAGCTTGTTTTCTTGAACTGTGATGGTTAGCATACAGCACACATCACCATCTCACAGATGAGAGGCAAATGCTAACACATTTGAAAACCAATGGTAGATTTTCCTTCCACTCCTGCAATGAGTGAGGTAGTTCCTACATGTTTATAAGCCCAATTAACCCTTACCACATGTGCTCTTACATACATCTCTGCAGTCTTCATGCAGTTGTGCAAGCGTCCATGCAGATCTCTCTTGCACCTGACAATACACAGTTTCAAGAAACACACTCTTAACACACAGGCAGCTGTTTCTCCTGCACTCCCATGCTTACTATTCAGCACTGTGTGGTATTTCAGATAGCAGTGTGTAACGCTAACACATTCAACATCACCAAGGCTCATTTCCTTTGCTCTAGTCTAATCACTCACCCAGGTTCCACATGCTCATGGTCTCAAGTAGCTGTCAGGACATGTGCTCTTTTCTGCCTCTCTAAACTATAAGGAAAATGTGTCAGGCTGTTACAGTAATTATCACTTGCTCTACCACAGTAGTAAATGTGCTTTGAAATTGCCAATCAAATATCGTTTTCTGCCTAGAATCACACCATGAGTCTGTGTGCACACAGGAACTGTTGTCAGAGATTTAATTTGTGTTGCTCTTGTTCTGTAAGACTTGCACTCGTAGGAAAGGGGCAGCTTGTTTTCTTGAACTGTGATGGTTAGCATTCAGCAAAAAGCACTATCTCACAGATGAGAGGCAAATGCTAACACATTTGAAAACAACACGGTAGATTTTCCTTCCACTCCTGCAATGGGTGAGGTAGTTCCTACATGTTCAAAACTCCAATTAACCCTTACCACAGGTGATCTTACATACATCTCTGCAGTCTTCATGCAGTTGTGCAAGCGTCCATGCAGATCTCTCTTGCACCTGACAATACACAGTCTCCAGAAACACACTCTTAGCACACAGCCAGCTGCTTCTCCTGCACTCCCATGCTTACTATTCAGCACTGTGTGGTATTTCAGATAGCAGTGTGTAACGCTAACACATTCAACATCACCAAGGCTCATTTCCTTTGCTCTAGTCTAATCACTCACCCAGGTTCCATATGCTCATGGTCTCAAGTAGCTGTCAGGACATGTGCTCTTTTCTGCCTCTCTAAACTATAAGGAAAATGTGTCAGGCTGTTACAGTAATTATCACTTGCTCTACCACAGTAGTAAATGTGCTTTGAAATTGCCAATCAAATATCGTTTTCTGCCTAGAATCACACCATGAGTCTGTGTGCACACAGGAACTGTTGTCAGAGATTTAATTTGTGTTGCTCTTGTTCTGTAAGACTTGCACTCGTAGGAAAGGGGCAGCTTGTTTTCTTGAACTGTGATGGTTAGCATTCAGCAAAAAGCACTATCTCACAGATGAGAGGCAAATGCTAACACATTTGAAAACAACAAGGTAGATTTTCCTTCCACTCCTGCAATGGGTGAGGTAGTTCCTACATGTTCAAAACTCCAATTAACCCTTACCACAGGTGATCTTACATACATCTCTGCAGTCTTCATGCAGTTGTGCAAGCGTCCATGCAGATCTCTCTTGCACCTGACAATACACAGTCTCCAGAAACACACTCTTAGCACACAGCCAGCTGCTTCTCCTGCACTCCCATGCTTACTATTCAGCACTGTGTGGTATTTCAGATAGCAGTGTGTAACGCTAACACATTCAACATAACCAAGGCTCATTTCCTGTGCTCTAGTCTAATCACTCACCCAGGTTCCACATGCTCATGGTCTCAAGTAGCTGTTAGGACATGTGCTCTTTTCTGCCTCTCTAAACTATAAGGAAAATGTGTCAGGCTGTTACAGTAATTATCACTTGCTCTACTACAGTAGTAAATGTGCTTTGAAATTGCCAATCAAACATCGTTTTCTGCCTAGAATCACACGATGAGTCTGTGTGCACACAGGAATTGTTGTCAGAGA
Source organism: Triturus cristatus (assembly GCF_964204655.1). Taxonomy (NCBI): domain Eukaryota; kingdom Metazoa; phylum Chordata; class Amphibia; order Caudata; family Salamandridae; genus Triturus; species Triturus cristatus. Next base: position 1,085,675,435 of record NC_140593.1, read on the forward strand.
GTTAATTCGCGTTGCTCTTGTTCTGTAAGACTTGCACTCGTAGGAAAGGGGCAGCTTGTTTTCTTGAACTGTGATGGTTAGCATACAGCACACATCACCATCTCACAGATGGGAGGCAAATGCTAACACATTTGAAAACAAAGGGTAGATTTTCCTTCCACTCCTGCAATGGGTGAGGTAGTTCCTACTTGTTTATAAGCCCAATTAACCCTTACCACATGTGCTCTTACATACATCTCTGCAGTCTTCATGCAGTTGTGCAAGCGTCCATGCAGATCTCTCTTGCACCTGACAATACACAGTCTCCAGAAACACACTCTTAACACACAGGCAGCTGTTTCTCCTGCACTCCCATGCTTACTATTCAGCACTGTGTGGTATTTCAGATAGCAGTGTGTAACGCTAACACATTCAAGATCACCAAGGCTCATTTCCATTCCTCTAGTCTAATCACTCACCCAGGTTCCACATGCTCATGGTCTCAAGTAGCTGTCAGGACATGTGCTCTTTTCTGCCTCTCTAAACTATAAGGAAAATGTGTCAGGCTGTTACAGTAATTATCACTTGCTCTACCACAGTAGTAAATGTGCTTTGAAATTGCCAATCAAATATCGTTTTCTGCCTAGAATCACACCATGAGTGTGTGTGCACACAGGAACTGTTGTCAGAGATTTAATTTGTGTTGCTCTTGTTCTGTAAGACTTGCACTCGTAGGAAAGGGGCAGCTTGTTTTCTTGAACTGTGATGGTTAGCATTCAGCAAAAAGCACTATCTCACAGATGAGAGGCAAATGGTAACACATTTGAAAACAACAAGGTAGATTTTCCTTCCACTCCTGCAATGGGTGAGGTAGTTCCTACATGTTCAAAACTCCAATTAACCCTTACCACAGGTGATCTTACATACATCTCTGCAGTCTTCATGCAGTTGTGCAAGCGTCCATGCAGATCTCTCTTGCACCTGACAATACACAGTCTCCAGAAACACACTCTTAGCACACAGCCAGCTGCTTCTCCTGCACTCCCATGCTTATTATTCAGCACTGTGTGGTATTTCAGACAGCAGTGTGTAACGCTAACACATTCAACATAACCAAGGCTCATTTCCTTTGCTCTAGTCTAATCACTCACCCAGGTTCCACATGCTCATGGTCTCAAGTAGCTGTTAGGACATGTGCTCTTTTCTGCCTCTCTAAATTATAAGAAAAATGTGTCAGGCTGTTACAGTAATTATCACTTGCTCTACCACAGTAGTAAATGTGCTTTGAAATTGCCAATCAAACATCGTTTTCTGCCTAGAATCACACGATGAGTCTGTGTGCACACAGGAATTGTTGTCAGAGATTTAATTTGTGTTGCTCTTGTTCTGTAAGACTTGCACTCGTAGGAAAGGGGCAGCTTGTTTTCTTGAACTGTGATGGTTAGCATACAGCACACATCACCATCTCACAGATGAGAGGCAAATGCTAACACATTTGAAAACAAAGGGTAGATTTTCCTTCCACTCCTGCAATGGGTGAGGTAGTTCCTACATGTTTATAAGCCCAATTAACCCTTACCACATGTGCTCTTACATACATCTCTGCAGTCTTCATGCAGTTGTGCAAGCGTCCATGCAGATCTCTCTTGCACCTGACAATACACAGTCTCCAGAAACACACTCTTAACACACAGGCAGCTGTTACTCCTGCACTCCCATGCTTACTATTCAGCACTGTGTGGTATTTCAGATAGCAGTGTGTAACGCTAACACATTCAACATCACCAAGGCTCATTTCCTTTGCTCTAGTCTAATCACTCACCCAGGTTCCACATGCTCATGGTCTCAAGTAGCTGTCAGGACATGTGCTCTTTTCTGCCTCTCTAAACTATAAGGAAAACGTGTCAGGCTGTTACAGTAATTATCACTTGCTCTACCACAGTAGTAAATGTGCTTTGAAGTTGCAAATCAAATATCGTTTTCTGCCTAGAATCACACCATGAGTCTGTGTGCACACAGGAACTGTTGTCAGAGATTTAATTTGTGTTGCTCTTGTTCTGTAAGACTTGCACTCGTAGGAAAGGGGCAGCTTGTTTTCTTGAACTGTGATGGTTAGCATTCAGCAAAAAGCACTATCTCACAGATGAGAGGCAAATGCTAACACATTTGAAAACAACAAGGTAGATTTTCCTTCCACTCCTGCAATGGGTGAGGTAGTTCCTACATGTTCAAAACTCCAATTAACCCTTACCACAGGTGATCTTACATACATCTCTGCAGTCTTCATGCAGTTGTGCAAGCGTCCATGCAGATCTCTCTTGCACCTGACAATACACAGTCTCCAGAAACACACTCTTAGCACACAGCCAGCTGCTTCTCCTGCACTCCCATGCTTACTATTCAGCACTGTGTGGTATTTCAGATCGCAGTGTGTAACGCTAACACATTCAACATCACCAAGGCTCATTTCCTTTGCTCTAGTCGAATCACTCACCCAGGTTCCACATGCTCATGGTCTCAAGTAGCTGTTAGGACATGTGCTCTTTTCTGCCTCTCTAAATTATAAGGAAAATGTGTCAGGCTGTTACAGTAATTATCACTTGCTCTACCACAGTAGTAAATGTGCTTGGAAATTGCAAATCAAACATCGTTTTCTGCCTAGAATCACACGATGAGTCTGTGTGCACACAAGAATTGTTGTCAGAGATTTAATTTGTGTTGCTCTTGTTCTGTAAGACTTGCACTCGTAGGAAAGGGGCAGCTTGTTTTCTTGAACTGTGATGGTTAGCATACAGCACACATCACCATCTCACAGATGAGAGGCAAATGCTAACACATTTGAAAACAAAAGGGTAGATTTTCCTTCCACTCCTGCAATGGGTGAGGTAGTTCCTACATGTTTATAAGCCCAATTAACCCTTACCACATGTGCTCTTACATACATCTCTGCAGTCTTCATGCAGTTGTGCAAGCATCCATGCAGATCTCTCTTGCACCTGACAATACACAGTCTCCAGAAACACACTCTTAACACACAGGCAGCTGTTTCTCCTGCACTCCTATGCTTACTATTCAGCACTGTGTGGTATTTCAGATAGCAGTGTGTAACGCTAACACATTCAACATCACCAAGGCTCATTTCCTTTGCTCTAGTCTAATCACTCACCCAGGTTCCACATGCTCATGGTCTCAAGTAGCTGTCAGGACATGTGCTCTTTTCTGCCTCTCTAAAGTATAAGGAAAACGTGTCAGGCTGTTACAGTAATTATCACTTGCTCTACCACAGTAGTAAATGTGCTTTGAAATTGCCAATCAAATATCGTTTTCTGCCTAGAATCACACCATGAGTCTGTGTGCACACAGGAACTGTTGTCAGAGATTTAATTTGTGTTGCTCTTGTTCTGTAAGACTTGCACTCGTAGGAAAGGGGCAGCTTAATTTCTTGAACTGTGATGGTTAGCATTCAGCAAAAAGCACTATCTCACAGATGAGAGGCAAATGCTAACACATTTGAAAACAACAAGGTAGATTTTCCTTCCACTCCTGCAATGGGTGAGGTAGTTCCTACATGTTCAAAACTCCAATTAACCCTTACCACAGGTGATCTTACATACATCTCTGCAGTCTTCATGCAGTTGTGCAAGCGTCCATGCAGATCTCTCTTGCACCTGACAATACACAGTCTCCAGAAACACACTCTTAGCACACAGCCAGCTGCTTCTCCTGCACTCCCATGCTTACTATTCAGCACTGTGTGGTATTTCAGATAGCAGTGTGTAACGCTAACACATTCAACATCACCAAGGCTCATTTCCTTTGCTCTAGTCGAATCACTCACCCAGGTTCCACATGCTCATGGTCTCAAGTAGCTGTTAGGACATGTGCTCTTTTCTGCCTCTCTAAATTATAAGGAAAATGTGTCAGGCTGTTACAGTAATTATCACTTGCTCTACCACAGTAGTAAATGTGCTTTGAAATTGCCAATCAAACATCGTTTTCTGCCTAGAATCACACGATGAGTCTGTGTGCACACAGGAATTGTTGTCAGAGATTTAATTTGTGTTGCTCTTGTTCTGTAAGACTTGCACTCGTAGGAAAGGGGCAGCTTGTTTTCTTGAACTGTGATGGTTAGCATACAGCACACATCACCATCTCACAGATGAGAGGCAAATGCTAACACATTTGAAAACAAAGGGTAGATTTTCCTTCCACTCCTGCAATGGGTGAGGTAGTTCCTACATGTTTATAAGCCCAATTAACCCTTACCACATGTGCTCTTACATACATCTCTGCAGTCTTCATGCAGTTGTGCAAGCGTCCATGCAGATCTCTCTTGCACCTGACAATACACAGTCTCCAGAAACACACTCTTAACACACAGGCAGCTGTTTCTCCTGCACTCCCATGCTTACTATTCAGCACTGTGTGGTATTTCAGATAGCAGTGTGTAACGCTAACACATTCAACATCACCAAGGCTCATTTCCTTTGCTCTAGTCTAATCACTCACCCAGGTTCCACATGCTCATGGTCTCAAGTAGCTGTCAGGACATGTGCTCTTTTCTGCCTCTCTAAACTATAAGGAAAACGTGTCAGGCTGTTACAGTAATTATCACTTGCTCTACCACAGTAGTAAATGTGCTTTGAAGTTGCAAATCAAATATCGTTTTCTGCCTAGAATCACACCATGAGTCTGTGTGCACACAGGAACTGTTGTCAGAGATTTAATTTGTGTTGCTCTTGTTCTGTAAGACTTGCACTCGTAGGAAAGGGGCAGCTTGTTTTCTTGAACTGTGATGGTTAGCATTCAGCAAAAAGCACTATCTCACAGATGAGAGGCAAATGCTAACACATTTGAAAACAACAAGGTAGATTTTCCTTCCACTCCTGCAATGGGTGAGGTAGTTCCTACATGTTCAAAACTCCAATTAACCCTTACCACAGGTGATCTTACATACATCTCTGCAGTCTTCATGCAGTTGTGCAAGCGTCCATGCAGATCTCTCTTGCACCTGACAATACACAGTCTCCAGAAACACACTCTTAGCACACAGCCAGCTGCTTCTCCTGCACTCCCATGCTTACTATTCAGCACTGTGTGGTATTTCAGATCGCAGTGTGTAACGCTAACACATTCAACATCACCAAGGCTCATTTCCTTTGCTCTAGTCGAATCACTCACCCAGGTTCCACATGCTCATGGTCTCAAGTAGCTGTTAGGACATGTGCTCTTTTCTGCCTCTCTAAATTATAAGGAAAATGTGTCAGGCTGTTACAGTAATTATCACTTGCTCTACCACAGTAGTAAATGTGCTTGGAAATTGCAAATCAAACATCGTTTTCTGCCTAGAATCACACGATGAGTCTGTGTGCACACAAGAATTGTTGTCAGAGATTTAATTTGTGTTGCTCTTGTTCTGTAAGACTTGCACTCGTAGGAAAGGGGCAGCTTGTTTTCTTGAACTGTGATGGTTAGCATACAGCACACATCACCATCTCACAGATGAGAGGCAAATGCTAACACATTTGAAAACAAAAGGGTAGATTTTCCTTCCACTCCTGCAATGGGTGAGGTAGTTCCTACATGTTTATAAGCCCAATTAACCCTTACCACATGTGCTCTTACATACATCTCTGCAGTCTTCATGCAGTTGTGCAAGCATCCATGCAGATCTCTCTTGCACCTGACAATACACAGTCTCCAGAAACACACTCTTAACACACAGGCAGCTGTTTCTCCTGCACTCCTATGCTTACTATTCAGCACTGTGTGGTATTTCAGATAGCAGTGTGTAACGCTAACACATTCAACATCACCAAGGCTCATTTCCTTTGCTCTAGTCTAATCACTCACCCAGGTTCCACATGCTCATGGTCTCAAGTAGCTGTCAGGACATGTGCTCTTTTCTGCCTCTCTAAAGTATAAGGAAAACGTGTCAGGCTGTTACAGTAATTATCACTTGCTCTACCACAGTAGTAAATGTGCTTTGAAATTGCCAATCAAATATCGTTTTCTGCCTAGAATCACACCATGAGTCTGTGTGCACACAGGAACTGTTGTCAGAGATTTAATTCGTGTTGCTCTTGTTCTGTAAGACTTGCACTCGTAGGAAAGGGGCAGCTTAATTTCTTGAACTGTGATGGTTAGCATTCAGCAAAAAGCACTATCTCACAGATGAGAGGCAAATGCTAACACATTTGAAAACAACAAGGTAGATTTTCCTTCCACTCCTGCAATGGGTGAGGTAGTTCCTACATGTTCAAAACTCCAATTAACCCTTACCACAGGTGATCTTACATACATCTCTGCAGTCTTCATGCAGTTGTGCAAGCGTCCATGCAGATCTCTCTTGCACCTGACAATACACAGTCTCCAGAAACACACTCTTAGCACACAGCCAGCTGCTTCTCCTGCACTCCCATGCTTACTATTCAGCACTGTGTGGTATTTCAGATAGCAGTGTGTAACGCTAACACATTCAACATCACCAAGGCTCATTTCCTTTGCTCTAGTCGAATCACTCACCCAGGTTCCACATGCTCATGGTCTCAAGTAGCTGTTAGGACATGTGCTCTTTTCTGCCTCTCTAAATTATAAGGAAAATGTGTCAGCCTGTTACAGTAATTATCACTTGCTCTACCACAGTAGTAAATGTGCTTTGAAATTGCCAATCAAACATCGTTTTCTGCCTAGAATCACACGATGAGTCTGTGTGCACACAGGAATTGTTGTCAGAGATTTAATTTGTGTTGCTCTTGTTCTGTAAGACTTGCACTCGTAGGAAAGGGGCAGCTTGTTTTCTTGAACTGTGATGGTTAGCATACAGCACACATCACCATCTCACAGATGAGAGGCAAATGCTAACACATTTGAAAACCAATGGTAGATTTTCCTTCCACTCCTGCAATGAGTGAGGTAGTTCCTACATGTTTATAAGCCCAATTAACCCTTACCACATGTGCTCTTACATACATCTCTGCAGTCTTCATGCAGTTGTGCAAGCGTCCATGCAGATCTCTCTTGCACCTGACAATACACAGTTTCCAGAAACACACTCTTAACACACAGGCAGCTGTTTCTCCTGCACTCCCATGCTTACTATTCAGCACTGTGTGGTATTTCAGATAGCAGTGTGTAACGCTAACACATTCAACATCACCAAGGCTCATTTCCTTTGCTCTAGTCTAATCACTCACCCAGGTTCCACATGCTCATGGTCTCAAGTAGCTGTCAGGACATGTGCTCTTTTCTGCCTCTCTAAACTATAAGGAAAATGTGTCAGGCTGTTACAGTAATTATCACTTGCTCTACCACAGTAGTAAATGTGCTTTGAAATTGCCAATCAAATATCGTTTTCTGCCTAGAATCACACCATGAGTCTGTGTGCACACAGGAACTGTTGTCAGAGATTTAATTTGTGTTGCTCTTGTTTTGTAAGACTTGCACTCGTAGGAAAGGGGCAGCTTGTTTTCTTGAACTGTGATGGTTAGCATTTAGCAAAAAGCACTATCTCACAGATGAGAGGCAAATGCTAACACATTTGAAAACAACAAGGTAGATTTTCCTTCCACTCCTGCAATGGGTGAGGTAGTTCCTACATGTTCAAAACTCCAATTAACCCTTACCACAGGTGATCTTACATACATCTGTTGCAGTCTTCATGCAGTTGTGCAAGCGTCCATGCAGATCTCTCTTCCACCTGACAATACACAGTCTCCAGAAACACACTCTTAGCACACAGCCAGCTGCTTCTCCTGCACTCCCATGCTTACTATTCAGCACTGTGTGGTATTTCAGATAGCAGTGTGTAACGCTAACACATTCAACATCACCAAGGCTCATTTCCTTTGCTCTAGTCTAATCACTCACCCAGGTTCCATATGCTCATGGTCTCAAGTAGCTGTCAGGACATGTGGTCTTTTCTGCCTCTCTAAACTATAAGGAAAATGTGTCAGGCTGTTACAGTAATTATCACTTGCTCTACCACAGTAGTAAATGTGCTTTGAAATTGCCAATCAAATATCGTTTTCTGCCTAGAATCACACCATGAGTCTGTGTGCACACAGGAACTGTTGTCAGAGATTTAATTTGTGTTGCTCTTGTTCTGCAAGACTTGCACTCGTAGGAAAGGGGCAGCTTGTTTTCTTGAACTGTGATGGTTAGCATTCAGCAAAAAGCACTATCTCACAGATGAGAGGCAAATGCTAACACATTTGAAAACAACAAGGTAGATTTTCCTTCCACTCCTGCAATGGGTGAGGTAGTTCCTACATGTTCAAAACTCCAATTAACCCTTACCACAGGTGATCTTACATACATCTCTGCAGTCTTCATGCAGTTGTGCAAGCGTCCATGCAGATCTCTCTTGCACCTGACAATACACAGTCTCCAGAAACACACTCTTAGCACACAGCCAGCTGCTTCTCCTGCACTCCCATGCTTACTATTCAGCACTGTGTGGTATTTCAGATAGCAGTGTGTAACGCTAACACATTCAACATAACCAAGGCTCATTTCCTTTGCTCTAGTCTAATCACTCACCCAGGTTCCACATGCTCATGGTCTCAAGTAGCTGTTAGGACATGTGCTCTTTTCTGCCTCTCTAAACTATAAGGAAAATGTGTCAGGCTGTTACAGTAATTATCACTTGCTCTACTACAGTAGTAAATGTGCTTTGAAATTGCCAATCAAACATCGTTTTCTGCCTAGAATCACACGATGAGTCTGTGTGCACACAGGAATTGTTGTCAGAGAGTTAATTCGTGTTGCTCTTGTTCTGTAAGACTTGCACTCGTAGGAAAGGGGCAGCTTGTTTTCTTGAACTGTGATGGTTAGCATACAGCACACATCACCATCTCACAGATGAGAGGCAAATGCTAACACATTTGAAAACAAAGGGTAGATTTTCCTTCCACTCCTGCAATGGGTGAGGTAGTTCCTACATGTTTATAAGCCCAATTAACCCTTACCACATGTGCTCTTACATACATCTCTGCAGTCTTCATGCAGTTGTGCAAGCGTCCATGCAGATCTCTCTTGCACCTGACAATACACAGTCTCCAGAAACACACTCTTAACACACAGGTAGCTGTTTCTCCTGCACTCCCATGCTTACTATTCAGCACTGTGTGGTATTTCAGATAGCAGTGTGTAACGCTAACACATTCAACATCACCAAGGCTCATTTCCTTTGCTCTAGTCTAATCACTTACCCAGGTTCCACATGCTCATGGTCTCAAGTAGCTGTCAGGACAACATGTGCTCTTTTCTGCCTCTCTAAACTATAAGGAAAATGTGTCAGGCTGTTACAGTAATTATCACTTGCTCTACCACAGTAGTAAATGTGCTTTGAAATTGCCAATCAAATATCGTTTTCTGCCTAGAATCACACCATGAGTCTTTGTGCACACAGGAATTGTTGTCAGAGATTTAATTTGTGTTGCTCTTGTTCTGTAAGACTTGCACTCGTAGTAAAGGGGCAGCTTGTTTGCTTGAACTGTGATGGTTAGCATTCAGCACAAATCTCTATCTCACAGATGAGAGGCAAATGCTAACACATTTGAAAACAACAGGGTAAATTTTCCTTCCACTCCTGCAATGGGTGAGGTAGTTCCTACATGTTCAAAACTCCAATTAACCCTTACCACAGGTGATCTTACATACATCTCTGCAGTCTTTATGCAGGTGTGCAAGCGTCCATGCAGATCTCTCTTGCACCTGACAATACACAGTCTCCAGAAACACACTCTTAACACACAGGCAGCTGTTTTTCCTGCACTCCCATGCTTACTATTCAGCACTGTGTGGTATTTCAGATAGCAGTGTGTAACGCTAACACATTCAACATCACTAAGGCTCATTTCCTTTGCTCTAGTCTAATCACTCACCCAGGTTCCACATGCTCATGGTCTCAAGTAGCTGTCAGGACATGTGCTCTTTTCTGCCTCTCTAAACTATAAGGAAAATGTGTCAGGCTGTTAAGTAATAATCACTTGCTCTACCACAGTAGTAAATGTGCTTTGAAATTGCCAATCAAATATCGTTTTCTGCCTAGAATCACACCATGAGTCTGTGTGCACACAGGAACTGTTGTCAGAGATTTAATTTGTGTTGCTCTTGTTCTGTAAGACTTGCACTCGTAGGAAAGGGGCAGCTTGTTTGCTTGAACTATGATGGTTAGCATTCAGCACAAATCTCTATCTCACAGATGAGAGGCAAATGCTAACACATTTGAAAACAACAGGGTAGATTTTCCTTCCACTCCTGCAATGGGTGAGGTAGTTCCTACATGTTCAAATCTCCAATTAACCCTTACCACAGGTGATCTTACATACATCTCTGCAGTCTTCATGCAGTTGTGCAAGCGTCCATGCAGATCTCTCTTGCACCTGACAATACACAGTTTCCAGAAACACACTCTTAGCACACAGGCAGCTGCTTCTCCTGCATTCCCATGCTTACTATTCAGCACTGTGTGGTATTTCAGATAGCAGTGTGTAACGCTAACACATTCAACATCACCAAGGCTCATTTCCTTTGCTCTAGTCTAATCACTCACCCAGGTTCCACATGCTCATGGTCTCAAGTAGCTGTTAGGACATGTAATCTTTTCTGCCTCTCTAAACTATAAGGAAAATGTGTCAGGCTGTTACAGTAATTATCACTTGCTTTACCACAGTAGTAAATGTGCTTTTAAATTGCCAATCAATATTGTTTTCTGCCTAGAATCACACCATGAGTCTGTCTGCACACAGGAATTGTTGTCAGAGATTTAATTCATGTTGCTCTTGTTCTGTAAGTCTTGCACTCGTAGGAAAGGGGCAGCTCATATGATAGGATTTGAAAAGCTCAAAAAAAATATAGTAATATATTTAAATTACATAAAGGTATTTTTTTTTTAGTTTCCTTTAGGTATTGCTGAACAACACTGAAATAAATTAAACATGCCTATAAAATCAAGAAAGAGAAAAGAACAGCAAAAACATCTATATTTGAAGACAACTGGACAACAAAAATTAGTTGAAGAACCTCATGTTGGAAAAAAGAAAAAGTCTTCTGGTAAGCAGAATAAGGTTTTTTTTTTAAAATATCCTCAAACATAGAAAAAAATGTACAAAGTATATCCACTGCAAATAGTGTTTCAAGAAGAAAACAACAAGACAATAGAAAGAAAATACTAAATGCTAATGTACAATCAGAAGCAAGAAAGAATGACTTAAAAAGAAAAACAGAATTTCAAAACATTCGTAAAAAAATGTTTCAGAGAAGAGTGGTGTTCAATTTGCTAAAGGATGTGAAAAAATATAGGAATAAAGCAATATTTTATATGAAAAAGAAACATATTGAATCAATTGTTGCAAAGGCTTTGGAATTAAAAAGAAAACTATTCATTTTAATTTTGAACAGGATCCGTACATTAGATAAAATAGTCAATGTAATGAAGTCAAAAAGCAAAAGGAAAAGAGTAGTGAAAAAAAATAACTTTTGTAATGTGTTCTTAGGAGAATGGAAGCATAGTTCAAGTACTGAACCATTTTTTAATGAAGTGAGTTATCTTCAAAGTAATAGTTTGCTGCATGCAGTTGACACCAGTGGTCGAACTTATGAAGTTAAAGATGGTTGTGTAATGGAAAAGGAGAAAATGGTTCGAAGAAATGAGGAAGAAGTATTAGCTGATGAGGTTATGGGGAAACGTCCTAAAGCCCCAGTGTACACTTGGAATTGTAGTAATATATGTACTGTACGACAAGAATCTATTGATAAATTCCGTGACTTTCTAAGAGAATATAGTAAAAAAAAGTGTTAAACAGAAGATTAAGGTGCTTCAAAGACTAGATCCAGGCAGAGTGAGAAAGAATACTGGTTTGCAAGGACATTCTCTGGCTTGTCTTTCTAGGAAAGTTTGTCAAAGTGTTTTTCACCATTTTAGGATGCTGGCAGTACATCATACTGAAATGAGAAAGTTTGTGAGAAGATTGTATTTTGCTAAAAGTCCAGCACAAAAGTTAAATGAGTTGAATAATGCTCTGTTGCGTTGATCTGTATCAGATGTAGAGAAGGTTACTGATGATATTCAGTTTTGTTACTTTGGTCCAGAACAAGAAAGTGCAGGAAATGACACAGTTATTGAAGAAAATGTGGAAGAGAATGTAGAACCCACTGTTAGTAAAAATTTTGAAGATAAAATGACAAAATTTACTATCATCTTTAATGAAAGACCAAATATTACTTGTATTTGTTGCCGGAGAAGCCATTATAAAACTCAAACAAGGAATGTTGATCTCTATAAAAAAAGTGAAAAAGACAATAATTATGAGTGGAAGGATTTTGCTACATATTTGTTTCTGGAAAATTGTTTTGATTTGGGTGAAGATCAGCGTATTTGTAAATACTGTTATAACAAGTTAGAAGAAAATAAAATGCCAGCTAGAGCTGTACATAAATATTTAGAATTGGTTGATATTCCTGCAGAACTTAGTGATTTAAATACGTATGAGTCTATACTCATTCAATGTGTCCATCCGTTTCAGACTATAGTTCGTATGGAGCCCAAAACAGGTAAATTACCTCCTTCAGATTTACAAAGAGGTTTAAAAGGAAGAGTTGTCTATTTGCCACTAGATTTGAAAACAAATATTGAAACAATTGATGCAGATAGTTTGGAAACTGAACCATTAGTTATTCTGGTTAATAGTGTACCTACAAAGAATAAGAAAATTTGGCAGGAGCTAGTAGATGTACGAAAAGTAGAAAGAGCAAATTTATATTTGAAAAGAAATAATAAGTACTATGAATCAATTTATATGGATGAAGATGAAGAAGTTTTACTAGCAGACACAGGAATACCAACTGGGCAAATTGAAAAAGTGGATAAGTCAAAAGAAGAAGAAATTTATGAACATTTCAGCATACATCCTCTTCATTCTAAAGAAGTTATGGGAAACACTATTGATCTGTTTCAGATGAAAAAAGCAAAAGGAACTCCCGTGAGTTTATGGGAGGAGAGCTTGGAAGCTCGTTGTTTTCCCCAGCTGTTTCCTACAGGAAAAGGTGGACGATATGATGAACGTCCAGTACAGATTCCTGCTTCTGAGTATCGGACTACAAGATTATATACAGAAGATCCAAGATTTTGTCAAAGTATTCCTTATTTGTTCCATCTTTTATTTGAAAGTGACTTGTCTGCACTATCTTATGCAGTAAATCACATTTTAAAAACTGGAGTACATCTACATAATGTGTCTGCAAAGGATTTTATGAACAAAGTGCAACAGCGAGATGATCATTTGGAATCTCAATTGATTAATCTGATGGCTTGTCAGCGTGGAACTAATGAATATTGGTACCGACGCCAAGGACAATTGAAATGTATGTTACAGAATTTAGGAACTCCTACATGGTTCCTTACCCTAAGCTGTGCTGAGTACGCTTGGGATGATTTACTGGATTTTCTTCGAGAGGCAAATTCAAATATTGAAAACATCCAATACAAGACAGCAGGAGAATTGTGCTCATTTGATCCGGTTAATGTTTGCAGATATTTCAATCATAGATTTGAGGCTATGATGTCCTTCATCTGCAATAAAAAAAATCCACCTCTTGGAGAAGTTGTGGATTTCTTTTGGAGAAAAGAGTACCAAGCAAGAGGTGCTCCTCATATTCATATGCTGTTGTGGATCAAGGATGCCCCAAAATTTGGAACAGATTCTGATGATGCCGTTTTATCTTTCATTGAAGAATATGCAACATGTGCTATACCTAAAAGCACAGAAGAAAAAAACTTAAAAGAGCAAGTTTTATGTTTCCAAAGTCATCGGTGTGGAAAATACTGTTGACGAAAGTACAAGAGTAAAGATAAATTCTACACAAAATGTCGATTTGTATTTCCACGACCTGTTCTTTCAAAAGGAAGAGTAAACAGTTTTATGTCAGCTGTGCGACATACCATTACAAGAAAATCTCCAAAAAATACCTACAACCTAAGAAGAAAAGAAGAGTCAAAATATATAAATGACTACAACCCAGTCATTTTATCTATGTGGAATGCTAACATGGATATTCAGTATGTAGCTGATAATGCTATTGCTGTTGCTCGGTATGTCACATCTTACATCACTAAATCTGAGAAAACGGAATTGAAAGAAATGTGGGAAGAGATTTCTCACGAGAAGACTGTCAGTAAAAAGCTATACAGTTTCAGTTTAAAGATGTTATCGCATCAAGAAATTGGGTCATGCGAATGCTCAGATAGGTTATCATCTGCAAGTCTGTACTCCAAATCCAGAAGAATAATTTGGGTAAGTTTAGGCCTTGCAGGAATGCGAAATCGGGTACTGAAATCTATTCGAGAAATTGAATATTTAGCAGAGAACGAACCAGAAAGTACAGACATTTTGAAAACAAATATGTTGGACACATATTACACAAACAGAAGTCATCATCTTGAGAACATGTGTCTCTATGAAGTGCTGCAGAACTACATTTTTACACGGAATGCCACAGAAGACATCAACAATGGAAAATATAAAGTCATTGGTGAGGAAGGATGTTCGGTGAAACAAACAAAAGGAAGTTTGATTAATCACAGGAAGCTGAGTTGCGACACTACTGACAAAAAGGAATTTTACTACTTAGCACTTTTACAGCTGTTTAAACCATGAATTGAACAAGAAGCTACAATTGCAGCTGAAGTAGCTAGAGACAGTTCTCAAGACAGTCAAAGTTCTGGTACGCTCAGTCAAGATCCCCTAGGACAACCAATCGTAGAAAAGGAAGCTGCAATAGCCATGACTGAAGTGGAAACAGCTATGAATCAAGCTCAGGACTTAGCAATTTTGGAACGACAACTGAATGATGAACAACAACAAATTTATGAAGAAGTCACAAAACAAATTGATCATGGATTACTAAATGAAAATAAAGAGTGCTCATGCACATCATTTGAACTAATCAGAATGTATGTGAGTGGACAAGCTGGACCTGGAAAAAGTTTCTTAATTAAAGTAATTAGAAGCTAACTACAGAAAAAAACTGATTCAACTTTGTCTTGTGGTGTTACTGCTCCAACTGGGTTAGCAGCATATAACATAAAAGGAATTACCTTACATCGTTTGCTAATGTTACCAGTAGAGCATGAGAACAAGATAGAATACCACAAGCTAACAGGAGAAGCATGTTTTGAAGTTTCAAGAGTGTTGAAGAAAATGAAAGTTCTCATTATTGATGAGGTAAGCATGGTATCAAACTTAATGCTTGCCTTTGTGCATTTAAGAATGCAGCAAATTCTAAAGACAGACTATGACGTGTTATTTGGAGGAAAACATGTTATAGTTTTTGGGGATCTACTGCAGCTCACTCCAGTTAAAGGACAACCAGTATTTAATACTCTTGCACATGAAGACACGAAAAAATCATTAGGAAGTATAGGTAATGTGAATATTTGGTCATACTTTGAGTACAAAGAACTCATTACCAATATGCGGCAAGCAAATGATGATGATTATGCAAGTATTCTCAAAGATATCAGAATTGGACTACTCACAGAACATGGCAGGAAAGCTTTGCAGAGTCGATTACTATGTAATTTGTTTCCAACAGAACAAATAGTTCCAGAGAAAATATACAAGAAAATTGCAGAAAAAAATACTGTAATCTGCTTAATGCCAACACTACATGAATGCTCTATATTCAATGAAGAACTTTTGAAATTGGAAAATGAAGAGATTATAAAAATGGAAGCCGTGGATAAAATACAGCATGAAGGTATAACTATTATATTGACAGGCAAATTGAAAACTAAATTGGATTCTCTAGAGAAAAACATATCGAAAACAGCTGGTTTAGAAAAGAATCTTTATGTATGTATGAACTGTCGAGTAATTTTAAGACGTAATTTGAATGTAGAAAAAGGTTTAGTGACTGGAGCTATGGGTAAAGTTCTGGGTTTTGTTAATTACCAGAAAAAAGATGGAATTGAATTTTGAAACATAAAATTTGATCAGATTGAAGAGGTTAAAGACATTAGTCGTTGTTCAGTTCGTTTTCTGCTTGTGAAAGACTTATATGTACGTAGGAAGCAGTTTCCGTTTTCTCTAGCATATGCTGTAACTATTCACAAATCTCAAGGATTAACTGTAGATAGTGCTTTTGTAAACATTGGATCTAGTGTGTTTAAAGAAGGTATGGCATATGTTGCTTTGTCACGAGTGAAAAAATTATCTGGTTTATTCATGATAGACTTTGATGACTCAAAAGTTAGTGCTGATGCAAATTGTGTAAAGGAGTATAATAGATTAAGAAGAAGCTGTGCTCCTCGTTTAGGTCAGTATCCTGTGTTTGAAAAACGTGTTGTTTGTCGGAAAAGGAGAATTGAGAATATCTGTAATGAGGATGTACAGAAGAGAAAACAAAAAGAGAGTGATGTGATTGCAAGCAAAAAGAAAAAGGACAATGTTGAAGAGGTTGTTGGTTGTCATTTTGAAAATAACTCTGGTGTCAACTGCTACGCTAATGTAGTGCTGAATGTTGTATTTTATCTTGAAAGTTTGCAAGAGCAGATAATACTAAATCATGAAAAAAGATTTTGTTCTCTGCTGAGTTTCTTTTATGAGAAGTTGAGTAATGATAAAACTAAAATAGAAAGTGCTTCTGATGTTAGAAATCTTTTAGATGTATGTTCTGGATGTACACAGTTTACACAAAATGTCCAGCAAGATGCACAGGAATTCTTAATGTATATGCTTATGGTACTGGAAGATGAAGGGGTAGAAATAGAAAATATGTTTGTTCTCTCTTATAAATGGGAACATTGTTGTGAAAACTGTATGAACACATGCAGCACTAATGTTGATTCTGAAAGGTTCATACATTTAACATTACCAGAGAGTAAATCAGTGACTTTTAGTAAATTAGTTAAAGATGCAAATCACAACATGGAATGTTCTCAATGTAAATCAGAAATGTTATCAACGTTGTTTTTAAAGAAATATGGACAGTATATAATTTTAATGATGCAACGTTGTAGAGCTGATGGAACAAAATTAGACACTTTAATAAAGAAGTTTGTAGGAAATCAATTATCAATATCAGGAAAGACTTTTGTTGCAGTTGCAATAATTTTCCATGATGGACCTTCTATAACATCTGGTCATTACACAGTTTATCTAAAATGTGAAAAAGGCTGGACACTGAGTAATGATTCTCAATTGATTTTCAAGCAACGTTTGCCTGCAGAATTACCAAATTCCTACTTAATTTTTCTAAAACCAAAATTTTAGATACAAATTGCAGCATCTGAAGAAACCATTATTTCGATTTTATAGGATTACCATTGGATATTTCCCTAAAAAGGATTTAAAAATTACCATTTGGCCTCATGGAAAGGTAAATGTTTCTATTGTGGACTTCTTTGACAGATATTATTTTGGTGTATGTGCTTAAGCAACAAGATTTACAGATGTTATTTATTTGAAATAGTTATTGTTCTTAGAAGATATTTTTAATATATATGTTACATTTCTATCAAGGTAGGTTTTACTGAGGATAGATTCAGGGCTTTTTTAAACAATCTTTCAGATTGTTTATTTTTTTGCCCGCTGTTAAGTGATGAATACAATTGATATCACTATTTTCAGTGAAATTCAATATATTCTGCAAAACAGCAAAAAAAGGGCAAAAAATTACTTTGTTAAATATGAAAATATGTGTACTGTATTCTAAAATGTATTGTTAAATATTACTACTTTTTTTCTATTTTTTCAGATCTAGAAAGAAAATTTAGGAAATTGAATCCTTTTTTCTTGTAATTAAAAAAAACATTTATTTCTAATTAAGTTATTTTGTTGGTCAGGTAAGTTTAAAATATCTGTATTTCTCACCCCTTCACTTTCATGCTCCCTTTTCTTCACTTCTCCTCACTCTCCTTTTCTCATTCCCCTTCTCTCTCTGTTCTTCCTTTACTGCTCTTTCGTAACTCCCTCACTCCTTCTCTACTACTCCCCTAGGTTTACTGCCTCCATCACTATTTTTTCAACCATGTTTCTCTCCCTGTCTCCATATGTCTCAGTCATTCTAACTGCCTTACTCCTTCTCAGTTCCTTGCTCTCTGTCTCTGCTTCTGTTTCCCCCCCTTTTGTCTGTCTTACCCTTAATTTCCTTAACATCTCTGTTTCTACCACTCCTCCTCTCTCCATCACTCATTTTTCATCTATGTTAATTTTTTAACCTTCTCCGTCATTCTCCTTCCCTCACCTTCCCTAACTGTCACTATCCTTTACTCATAGTCACTCCTATTTTCCTACTTCACTTCCTCCTGTCTGCATCTCACACCCCTTCACCTTTTCGCATTCTTTCCTTCACTCTCCCTCACTATCCTTTGCTCATTGAAATCCTGACTCCCTTTCTCTCACTCCAGTTTCCTAAATCCCTCCATCCCCTCACTCCCCATCTTTCACTTTCCCTTACCCCCTTTTCTAATCCTCATACCCCTTATCTCACCATCACTCCACTTCTCTTACTTTCAATCCCTTTACCCTGCTGTACTTCATCCGCTTCATCTGTTACTCCCTTTTCCTATCTCCGTCCCTTACTCCCCTTTTCTCACTCCCCCTCCATCACTCTCCATTACTCACTGCCATTCCCTTACTCATTCACTCTTCTTACCTGTATCCTCTACCCTTAGTCCTTTTGTTGCAGTCAGTCTTTCACTTCCCTTTTCATGACTGATCATACTTTCCTTTTCTCACTCATTCTGTCTGTCCTTTCCTCCTCTTCACTCAGTCATTTCAATCATTTCAATCATTCATGTATACACTACACATTCATTCAATAAAATTACAACACAGTATATTAGGAATATAGCTCTTCTTGGAGAAGTGAAGTGAGTTCTGAAAAGAACTGGGTTTTTTTGTCTTTTTTGTTTTGTATTTTTTTTTAGTTTTTTAACAATTTTGTATTTTTTTTTAATTTTTTTAGAGCACCAAAAAAAACTGGTAATGAAAAACTGTTCAACAGGAACAAAAATAATAAATGAAAAAAATTATGGGCTGGAACATGTGTGCTGCTGTATTTTGTTTTCGATCAAGTTAATACTGGTCTCACCGTAGCAAAGAACAGCATTGCACACTTTACAATGTATGTGCACCTTCTGGAAAAGTGGGCGGATTTCCAGTGACCTGGTACACGGAGAATCTGCGGCCGCAGATGATGTGCTCGGCTGAGCAGGTGGAGGGTTGTCTCTTAGGGCTCCAGTTGTCTCTCGAGCATAAGGTACAGGATGCACTGTCTTGAAGTGTCTCAACATTGAATAAATACTAAACCAGTATTTCTTTGTGGGATCTCCTCTGGATAAGACACTTCCACAAATAGTGCATGTCACCTTCGGTGCATTGACCTTCTTTTGGCCCTCTGGAAAGGTGAAGAATTTCCAGATGAAAGAGTCTTTTTGTTTGGTCTTCCTTGGTGGTACCACAAAAATCTCCTCCTCACTCCCTGAAGTAGACTGCTGTTCTGCCATTTCCAAGTGAAATTGTAGTAGAATAGCTGTTCAGCTCCTTGTCCCACGAAATAAGAAGAAATAGTGATGGGAGTGGGTGTGATGTCATCAGTGATGTCATTTGAGCTGTCATCAGTGATGTCATGAGTGATGTCACTGACCATGTCATAAGTAATGTAATATGTGACGTCATCAGCAGTGGATTGCAGTCGCGCGAGTTATAGTTAGCTGAACTAACTATAACGGGGGAATTTCAATGGTTTTGTACGAGTGAAATGTCCAGCTAACTATTAGGGGTGGGCGGAATTTGCGAAAGCGACTTTCGCAAATTATCGCGAAAATGTTTAAAATCTCCACAAACACGTGGAAATATCGAGAAGATGCGGAAGTTTTTTTCCCGCCCGTTCGCGGTATTTTCTGTGTGTTCGCGGCTCGCCAACTTACCCATGCGGTTGCTTGTGGGCCCGGCCATCTTGTTTTCACTCTTCTCGCGGTGCATGATCGCGAGAAGAAAGACGTGATCGCGCGACGCATGACGTTACTGCGGGCGCGAACTGTCGCGAGACAGCGCAAATGGCTACCAACAATCCAACATCTCGTGGAGAACGAGACCGAATCGGGAAAACTTGTCGGCGAACACAGGGATTCAGGTAAGGCGAACGCGCACGCGCGAAAATGTATTATTTTACAGCGCGAGCAAGAACCAAATTATCGCTAAGCTGCGGAATGCGGAAATTTTGACATTTTCGCGCTCTCCGAGGAACGCGAAAATGTCAAATTATCACAATTTCCGCGAGCGGAACGGAAATTTAGCCCAGGCCTACTAACTATAACATGTGTGAAACCTATGGTTTTTTCAGTGAATATTATCTACTGGCGGTCGCCAGTAGATAGTTATAGTTAGGACCGTGTTTCCATAGGAAATCTGAAAATTCTATTTTGAATAACTTTGGCGCCGGTTGACGAATCCTCGCAAAATTTTTCAAAATAGGTGGGGCGCTCCGCTCCGCTCCTACCCTGAAAGTCATGGGGTGATTAGTCAAGCGGGGCAGAGGAAAAAGGGGGGTCCCAAAACGCGTTTTCCCCATGCATTTTTCCATAGGGACCTTTAGTCCAAGGTACAGCCCAAACGGCTGAACAGAATTATTTGAAATTTGGCAGAGAGGTACTCCTCAGGTCAGGGATGTGCCGTTTGAATATCTGGAGTCAATCTGTTCTGTAGTTCCTGAGAATATTTCAGTTAAAAGTACATATATATCTATAAGCGCGCACCGTGCGCGTACGGTAAGCATACCGTACGCGCACGCTGCCGCGCGCAAGCGTAATTCTGATTGGTGGTTACATGACGGTAAACATTCCAGTCGGTTGAAATCAGGAAGTGTCTGGCGCCATTTTGTGTGTCTCACACTAAAAAACAAAGGTGGAGAACGTGAAAAGGGGGCAAGGTAGAGAGTTGCAGACCCCCTAGCCTTTGTCAGGGGGTCCAAAAAGGACTCAGAAGTGTGAAAAATAAAAAATAAAAATTAAATCGCGGGGTACGCGTACCGTGCGCATACGGTAAGCGTACGGCGGAATTTTTTTTTTTTAAAAATAGAATTAAAAATCAAAATGAAATGTTTGGATGTTGGTTGGCTCTAAAAAGAGCCGTTGTGTTCATGGAGTGTTTTTTGTACCTATAAGTAAGTACCGATGCAGAGTCTAAAGTTCAAGAGGAAGACTCTGTTCCCTTCATCATTGAAATGTACACCGTCTCCTCTATAAATGTCTTGCATGTTGTAACGCAAGTTGTTGTGGTATATAGAACCCATACCATAGTCTCTGAGGAAAGCAGAAACAGACTTATTGACGTGCTTTCTTGCTTTGTCAATCTGCGGACAAAATTGGTTGGACCAGTTCCACTTTTGCCTTTGGCATATATTAGAATATACAAAGGCAGTTTGTAGAAAGAGTGACATCAATTGCACAAAGGTGTCCTTAATAAGCATTTCCGGACCTACCCCAGTTAAAGTGCCTAGGTCATTTCCACCACAGTGCACAATAATAAGGTTAGGCTGTGGGAGATGCAGAAAGGTTTTCACCAAAGGCATTAATTGGTGCCACTTTAACCCTCTCTGACCAATCCATTTAATGTCTACATTTGGCAAAGCAAGGTATTTCACAATACCTCTTTTTTCTGCATACTTTTCACTCCAGAAGACATAGCTGTGACCTAGAATCCACACTGTGAACATCTTTCAAGCAGATCTGGATGCACTCAGAAGGTGTCTTTCAGTAGAATGGCAATATGAAAAGAAAGATAGATGTAAAATGGAGGCTAACATACTTTTTTTTATTTTTTAAAAGAACTGATTGGCTGATTCAAACCATTTTACAGTTAAAACTAGGCTGTATGTTTAGATTTTTACAAGCATGTTTTGTGTTGGTTCAGAAAAATGTGTTCACACAGAACATTACTTTGGATTTGCTGTTAGGTTTGAAAAGTCAAGCACTCTTGCTCTTTGGATTAGAAACATTGTGTGCTGAACTTCTGACCTCTCTGCTCACACCAGTGTTCCATGATCTGTTGCTATGGTAGCAGTCAGAAGTCATGTTGGGGGAAGGGATCATTTGGAAAGGGATGAAATTTGCAACCAATAGAAATGTGTGTTTCCATTTGAAAAAATTGTGGGAAGCACTGTGATTTGGAGTTAACATGTATATGTGTGAAAAAAGAGAGGGAAACATTGCCATTAACTGGTTCTGGTGAGAGGAGAGAGGTGTACAGCTCAGAGATTGTTGCTGTGATAATCTGCTGTTTGAGTGCCACATTTCTTTCTGAACTAACTACTTTTAAAGGTGAGTTATGAATTTGAGAGGGGATGTGTGTGGTGCATTTTGATATAAATATTAGAAATGTGATTCTTCTTTTAAAGTTGTGTTTCACATTTTGTGTTTTGGGAGATATTTAACTGTCTTGAACTTGTAAGATATTATTGAGTATGTCTTCACCATAAGTTAAGGTGTACTAGTATCACCCAGGAATACTGTTTTCTGCCTAGAATCACACCATGAGTCTGTGTGCACACAGGAATTGTTATCAGAGATTTAATTTGTATTGCTCTTGCTCTGTTAGCCTTGCACTCGCAGGAAAGGAGCAGCTTGTTTTCTTGAACTGTGATGGTTAGCATTCAGCAGAAATCACTTTCTCACAAATGAGAGGCAAATGCTAACACATTTGAAATTAACATGGTACATTTTCCTTCCACTTTTAAAGTTGTGTTTTACATTTTATGTTAAGGAAGATATTTAAGTGCCTTGAACTTGCAAGATATTATGGAGTATGTCTTCTCTAGAAGTTAAGGT
Source organism: Triturus cristatus (assembly GCF_964204655.1). Taxonomy (NCBI): domain Eukaryota; kingdom Metazoa; phylum Chordata; class Amphibia; order Caudata; family Salamandridae; genus Triturus; species Triturus cristatus. The sequence continues at coordinate 1,085,698,248 of NC_140593.1, forward strand.
GTACTGGTATCACCCAGGAATACTGTTTTCTGTCTAGAATCACACCATGAGTCTGTGTGCACAAAGGAATTGTTGTCAGAGATTCAATTTGTGTTACTCTGGTTCTTTCAGAATTGCATTCGTGGGAAAGGGGCAGCTTGTTTTATTGAACTGTGGTGGTTAGCATTCAGCACAAATCACTATCTCACAGGTGAGAGGCAAATGCTAACACAGGATTCACTGTAGATAGTGCTTTTGTAAACATTGGTTCAACTGTGTTCAAAGAAGGTATGGCGTATGTTGCTTTGTCACGAGTGAAAACATTATCTGGTCTATTCATGATAGACTTTGATGACTCAAAAGTTAGTACTGATGCAAACTGTGTAAAGGAATATAATAGATTAAGAAGAAGCTATGCTCCTCATTTAGGTCAGTATCCTGTGTTTGAAAAACGTGTTGTTTGTCGGAAAAGGAGAATTGAGAATATCTGTAATGAGGATGTACAGAAGAGAAAACAAAAGGAGAGTGATGTGATTGCAAGCAAAAAGAAAAAGGACAATGCTGAAGAGGTTGTTGGTTGTCATTTTGAAAATAGCTCTGGTGTCAACTGCTACGCAAATGTAGTGCTGAATGTTGTATTTTATCTTGAAAGTTTGAAAGAGCAGATAATACTAAATTATGAAAAAAGATTCTGTTCTCTGCTGAGTTTCCTTTATGAGAAGCTGAGTAATGATAAAACCAAAATAGAAAGTGCTTCTGATGTTAGAAATCTTTTAGATGTATGTTCAGGAAGTACACAGTTTACTCAAAATGTCCAGCAAGATGTACAGGAATTCTTGATGTATATTCTTATGGTACTGGAAGAAGAAGGGGTAGAAATAGAAAATATGTTTGGTCTCTCTTATAAATGGGAACATAGTTGTGAAAACTGTTTCAACACATGCAGCTCTAATGTTGATTCTGAAAGGTTCATATATTTAACATTACCAGAAAGTCAATCAGTCCCTTTTAGTAAATTAGTTAAAGATGCCAATCACAGCATGGAATGTTCTAAATGTAAATCAGATATGTTTTCAACGTTATTTTTAACCCCTTCCCTGCTCATGACGGAACCGTTCCGTCATGAGCCACGGTTGGCGTGTGCTCATGACAGAACGGTTCCGTCATGACAATCCTGTTGGCGGCCGCTCCGCCTGCGCGGCGCTGTTTCCCCGCCTGTGCGAGGGGACAACGCAAATGGGCGGAGTCATGACGGAACCGTTCCGTCATGAGCACAGCTCAACTGTGGCTCATGACGGAGCGGCTCCGTCATGAGCACAGGCCCGCCGCGCTGCCCCCCTGCCCCCCCCAGCGCTGCAGCGGAATGTCCGCAGCAGCGAAGGGGTTAAAGAAATATGGACAGTATGTAATTTTAATGATGCAACGTTGTAGAGCTGATGGAAAAAAATTGGACACTTCTATAAAGAAGTTTGTAGGAAAACATTTATCAATATCAGGAAAAACTTTTGTTGCAGTTGCAATAATTTTCAATGATGGACCTTCGATAACTTCTGGTCATTATACAGTTTATCTTAAATGTGAAAAAGGCTGGACACTGTGTAATGATTCTCAATTGATTTTCAAGCAACGTTTGCCTGCAGAATTACCAAATTCCTATTTATTTTTTCTAAAACCAAAATTTTAGATACAAATTGCAACATCTGAACAAATCAATCCAACAGCTTTATTCGACAAAAGTCATAAAAGCGATACAAAACAGCACAGGTACACAATATACAATAAAACAGTCTAAAAATGTTACTATTTAAAATATGTATATATTTTGTTAAAAAGCAATTAATATACACAGAAATCATTAAGGGTAACATCCAAAGTGTCTAACACTACTAGCTAAAGTGCTTAAATCTGATTACCCATGCCCACCCCAGAAATTTGGCCAAGGCCACAACAATGACCGGGTCTGTGCAGGTGCGAAGGAGTCTTAAAGCTTCTAAACTCCGTCTTGTGCCCAGTAGTTTACAAACGGGTCTCAACCATACACGCCTCGGGGCCGCATAAGCAGGGCAGGCAAAAAACATATGTGCAAGGGTTTCTACCTGAGATTCACAGTAAGAACATAGGTTGGTACTTATAGGCTTCCATCTAGCTGAAAAGCATTTTAAAGGCAATACTCCCACCCGCATCTGGAGAAATAATTTCCTATCGAGCACTTTGGTGACAAGATCCCAAAAGTGTTCTAACCTTGGAACTGGTTTAATACTCAAAAATTCATCAGTTAATGAGAGGGATTTAGTTTCATGGAAAACCTTGGCATTTACCAACTCCCAATATTTTTCTTTCATGTGTGCTTTAGATGGAAAGGTAGCAGCCAAGGGGTTTTCCCAGAAATCACTCATCCCAAGTGCCACAAGGGATTTTCTAGTCTCGTTGAGCCAAGCAATCTTCCGGGAGCCCACCAAAGACATTATATCCAAAAAACCCTCCGCATAATGGGCTAACTCCGGGGTAGTCCACAGGCGACGCCAATATAAGATAGGACGAACAAATCATTTTTTGCGATTTTATTGGATTACTTTTGGATATTTCATCAAAAAAGAATTTAAAAATTACCATTTGGCCTCATGGAAAGGTAAAAATTTCTCTTGTGGACCTCTTTGACAGATATTATTTGGGTGTATGAGCTTAAGCAACAAGATTTACAGACGTTATTTATTACAAATAGTTATTGTTGCTAGATGATATTTTTATTATATATATTATATTTCTTTCAAGGAATGTTTTACTGAGAAGAGATTCAGGGCTTTTTTTAAACAATCTTTCAGATTGTTAATTTTTTTGCCCGCTGTTAAGTGATGAATGCAATTGGTTTCACAATTTGCAGTGAAATTCAATATATTCTGAAAACAGAAAAAAAGGGCAAAACATGTCTTTGTTAAATATGAAAATATGTGTACTGTATTGTAAAATGTATTGTTAAATATTAATACTTTTTTTCATTTGTTACAGATTGAGAAAGAAATTTTAGGAAAATTAATCCTTTTTTCTAGCAATTTAAAAAAACCATTTAATGAAAATTAAGTTGGTCAGGTAATTTTGAAATATCTGTATTTATCACACATTTACTTTCGTAGTCCCTTGTATTCAGTTCTCCTCACTCTGCTTTTGTCATTTCCCTTGTGGTCCCTCAAGTACATTGAAGGGTGTAATAAATATTTTATTTAAAAACAAAAATAAAAAAAAGATGCGCGCACGGTAAATTATTTTTTTTTTTTTTAAATGATAAAATACATTTAAAAAAATTGTGAGGTAGGGTGGCTCTTAAAAGAGCCCTTGTGTTAATACAGGGACAGAGGAAAGAAAGAATGGGAATATTAGAAGGGACCGCACTTGTGCTGCTCAATCTTATTATCTACTAGAGGAATACTAGATTCCCCCATAGCAATAAGAGAGTAACAAGTGCTGCACCTTGTATGTACCCTCTGAAACCGAGGGTAGATGGGCAGAGGAGCAGAAGAGGGTGATGCTCCCACCACAGAGGAAGTGCTCGGCTGAGCTGCCGAAGATGTACTCGGCTGAGCTTCTGCGGATGTGCTCGGGTGACTTACTCAAGGGTTTGCTTCAGTATGTCAAGCAAAAGTCCTGGGATGTACATCCCTAATGTGTCTAAACATAGTGTAATTACCAAAGGAATACTTCTTCCTTGGATTACCTCTAGATAAGACACGCTCACAAAGTGAGCAGGTGACTAATGGAGCATTTACCTTTTTCTGCCCCTCAGGAAATGTGAAATATTCCCAAACAAAAGAATTCTTCTGTTTCCTCCTTCTCTGTCTAATGATGCTGCTGCCCTGCTCACTCTCAGAAGAGGACTGCTGCTCTGCCATTGCATCCCAAAGACAATTCAGCTCCTTCTCCTAAGGTATCACAAGCAGTAATGAGGGGAATGGGTGTGGTGTTGGAAGTTTCTGGAAATGAAACAAGTTTAAACCAATGAAAAGTGTTGTTTCTGGATCACATGACCTACCATGCGCGCTCCGTAAGCTTACCGTACGCGCACGGTAAAAGTACGCATGCGCGTACGTGAGACACGTGCATGTGCGCATGCGCATTAGAGGCATGCGCGCACGCACGTATGGCGGTTCCACGTAACGTGCGCGCACGCGTGCGCGTAGGGAGCAAGCGCTTACGCGTCGCACACGAATTACGGACGCGTACGTAAATCGCGTACGCATGCGCACACGGAGCATAAACATTACGTATGCGCACTGTACATAAAACGTACCGTGCGCGTACGGTGAGTTTACCGTACGCGCACGGAAAAAAATCCTAAAAAAAAAAGGTTTGTAGAAGATATTAACTATGTTATTCAACTATATCTAACCATTTATTTAAAAAAGGTGAACCTTTCTATATTGCAGGATACAGTAAATCAATGATTATAGACATAGGTAGCATATTGTTTAAAAAAAAAAGAAAAAAAAAAGAAAAAGAAAAAAAAAGGATTTAAAAAACCTTACAAATTCACTTAAAAAACCATAGGTTTCACACACGCTATAGTTAGGAATTAGCATTTAAAAAACCTTGCAAATTCACTGAAAAAACCATAGGTTTCACACACGTTATAGTTACGAATTAGCATTTTAAAAACCTTGCAAATTCAATGAAAAAAACAGAGGTTTCACACATGTTATAGTTAGCTGGACATTTCACTCGTACAAAACCATTGAAATTTCCCCGTTATAGTTAGTTCAGCTAACTATAACTTGCCCGCCCGCAATCCACTGCTGGTGACGTCACATATTACATCACTCATGACATGGTCAGTGACATCACTCATGACATCACTCATGACATCTCAAATGACATCACTGATGACATCACTGATGACATCATCCATGTGATAAATTACCACATCTTCTCACACCCTAATATAACCTTTGATACACCGACTAAAAATTTAAGAGTTCCATTCTCAAAACCATATATACTGCAATACCAATCATTACATACCCACTTATTAACTCTTAGGTCTTCATACACCTCCACTCACTCACCTGTACAGTCACTCATACTTACAGTCACTCCGTACAAAACTATCATATACATTTATACACTTATATAGACACTCACACACTAACAAGTATCCATAGAGCTACTCTTACACCTACTCAGTCATGCAAATAATCACACTCCCATTTACTCACCTATGCGGTTATACACACTCAAGTTCACTTACTCATAAAAATAGTATCACATTCTTACACTCTTATAGAATCATTGATACAAGCACACACTCATCCATACAGTCACTTTCACGATCACACACTCTCACATCTACCCACTTATATACTCTTACACGCACACATACTGCCTTTCACATATGTAGTTAGTCACAAATGTACCACTGAGATATACATTCAATCCCTAACACACCCATACATACACTCACTCATCCATACAGTCCATCACAGATGCACTCTTAAAACCATGCACCCATAGAATCACCCACTCACACATCTGTGCATAGAGTCACACACACCCTACCCACACAAACACTCAGGAACCCATACAGATACTGAGACAAGCAATCAATAACCCATATAGACACTCATATAGCTATTCACAAAACCATGCAGCCACTTATACACCAACATACAGACACATACAGACATTTACACAGTTTAGTCACTAGTCTGCAGTAAGATACATTTAATGACTCACTTATAGAATCATGTTACGCACCACAGAAAATCATCCATTTACACACTTGTACACCCACTCATTCTTCAACAGGCCTTTCCCTATATATATTAAACATGTTAAAATTGTTCAGAAACACATACTCAATGGATGATGTCATCAGTGATGTCATTTGAGATGTCATCAGTGATGTCATGAGTGATGTCACTGGCCATGTCATGAGTGATGTAATATGTGACGTCATCAGCAGTGGATTGCGGGCGCGCGAGTAATAGTTAGCTGAACTAACTATAACGGGGAAATTTCAATGGTTTTGTACGAGTGAAATGTCCAGCTAACTATAACATGTGTGAAACCTCTGGTTTTTTCATTGAATATATATATATATATATATATATATATATATGGATGCATATATATGACTTCGTCGAAATGTGAAAAATGCACCAGACATCCATATTCACTAGTAGACTGCGGTTAGATTTCTTTTAACAACTGTATATATATATATATGCATATTATATATATATATATATATTCACTGAAAAAACCATAGGTTTCAGGGGCGTTATAGTTAGCTGGACTTTTCACTCGTACAAAACCATTGAAATTCCCCCGTTATAGTTAGTTCAGCTAACTATAACTCGCGCACCCGCAATGCACTGCTGAGGACGTCACATATTACATCACTCATGACATGGTCAGTGACATCACTCGTGACATCACTGATGACATCTCAAATGACATCACTCATGACATCACTGATGACATCATCCAGTGAATGTGTGTTTTTCTGAAAATTACATATGTTTTATATATGTATATCTCAAGGTCGATGGAAGAATAAATGGGTATGTAAGTGTCTAAATGGATGATTTGTTTTTGAAAAATTGATTGTATAACTGACTAAGTGTATCTTAGTGAATACATGGCTTAGTGAGTAAAGTTTAAATATGTAAATATCTGTATCAGTCTCTCACTTTGTGTATAAGTGGCTGCATGGGTTGGTGAGTAGCTACATGAGTGTCTATATAGGTTATTAGTTGTTTTTTTGAGTATCAGTATGAGTGTCTGAGTGTCTGTATGGTTCGGTGGGGGTATTACGTAGTGCATAGGTGCATGAATGAGTGACTCACTGTTTGTATGTATTGAAGACAGCATGTATGCAGGACTGTATGGGTGGATGAGTGTGTGCATGGGTGTGTTAGTGAGTGAATGACTGTCTCAATAGTGTCTTTATGAGTAACTACATATGTTTTAAACTAGTATGTGTGACTATTGGTGTATATAAGTGAGTATATGTGAGAGTGAGAGATAAAAAGAGTTCCTGTATGAATAAGTATGTGTTTCTATAAGTGATTGTTTAAAAGACTAAGTATGTGTAAGTTTCTGTAGAAGTAATTGTGGTGGTGTGTGTATAACTGTATATGCAAGTAAAAGGATGTTTGATTCTTTATTAGCATGAGTGACTATGTGTGTGAGTAACTATGGATGAGTGGCATTGCGTAACAGGATGTATAGGTGTATGAGTACATATGATGAGTGAGTACATGTATGAGGGACTGTATAGGACTGTTGGTGAATGAGTGGATGTGTATGTGGATCTTAGAATTACTGAATAGGTTGTTGTAACTGGTATTGGTCAGGGTATATTGTAAGAGACCCCTAGTGTGTAAAATACTGTAGTATGTGTGTATAAATATATATATATATATGTGTTAAGACTTCATGGAAATGGCGCGATCGTCAAGGTTAACAACATCATCGTGATGACCCGAATAACCGTGAAAATGAAAAATAGGTCTGAAAGTATATTTTAAAGAAACTTAGTACAAAAATATGAGTTTTAACATGCTTTGAAAGAAGTATGTATATAGTAATATGTGTAGTGTAATGTGCAGAATGGATTTTTTTACATATTATTTTCGGATGTGTTGGTGGCCATTGAATGTCTGCTTTTGTTTTACGCTTTCAAGACGTGTCCGGGGAAATCGTGATCAACGACATCATTGCGGTCTCCGGAGTCACCACAAAAATGGAAAATAGGTTTTAGAGATGGATTTTCTAGAAATACACTAGAAAAACATGAGTTTGAAGTGTACAGTAATAAACCCCTAGGGGCATATTTACAAGCCCCTTGTGCCGCCGGTGCATCATGTTGCGTGATGCACCGGTGGCACAGCCTGCTGAGTGATATTTACAAGCACAGGTAAAGTCACCCTCCATGACTTAACCTGTGCTTGTAAATATTGCCCCTGTTCACGCAACACTTTGCGAGTTAGGGGTGTGACATTGGTGTTGCTGTGGGTGTTCCCAAGCAACACCCATGTCCACTGATCCATTTCCAGATTTACGAGGAATCGTAAATCTGGATATGCATCAGAATGCTACGCCACCCTAGGGGTGGCAAAGCAAGGTGCAACGAGGAGAAATGTTTTCATTTTTCCTTGTTTTTTATCTCCTTCAACACGTGCTGCATTCTACAGCACACATTGGAAGAGTAAATCACCTCAATTATTGTTTTTGTGCAGGAAGGTGCCCCTTCCTGCCCAAAAACAATTTCCCCACGACTCAGGCAAGGGTGCCTGCGCCGGTGTATGGCTGCAGTTTGTGCGCCAGCGCAGGGGGAAGCACAGAGATGCGACATATTGTTGTAAATATGTTGCATCCCTGTGCTCCGAAAGTAACGCAGCGCGGTGCAGCAAAATGACTTGTAGCACTGCACTGCATTTGTTTCTTATCGATCTGCCCCCTAGTGTGTAAAATACTGTAATATCTGTGCATATACGTGTTTTCACTTTATGGAAACGGTACAATCGTCGCGTTTAACAACATCATTGCAACGCCCTGAATGACCGTGAAAATAGAAAATAGGTTTTAAAGATGGTTTTAAAGAAATTTAGTAAAAAGCATGAGTTTAACATGCTTTGAAAGAAGTATGCATATAGTAATATGTGTAGGGCAATGTTCAGAATAGATATTTTTACATATTGTTTTTGGATGTGTTGGTGGTCATTGAATATCTGCTTTTGTTTTCTGTTTTGTGATGTGTCGGCAGGAATCACGACGTTGTCGCAAATATAACAAATTTAAAGAAAAAAAAACAACACCTATTAAACCAATTAAACCACTGAAGAAAATACAAGCTTATAAAAATATCCCTAATAGAGCCATTTTGGATATAAAATACAATTTAAAAACCTTAAAAATGTAATTACAAACATAGGTTACTTGGACGTTATAGTTGGGAAATAGAATTTGAAAAACCTTAGAGATTCACTGTAAAAACCAAAGGTTACAGGGACATTATAGTTAGGCTGATAGTTCACTCATACAAAACCAGAGAAGTTCAGCAGTTATAGGTAGCTTAGCTAACTATAACTCGTGCCCCCGCAGTGCACTACTAATGACCTCACATATTACATCACTCATGACATTGTCAGTGACATTACTGATGACTTCACTGATGACATCTCAAATGACATCACTGATGGCATCATCCACAGAATCTTTGAATCACCCACCCACACCCCCATATAACCTTGTATACACCCACTCCAACTTCCATTCTACTACCATTCTCAAAACCATTGACACACCCATACCAGTACTTACACATCCTCTCTCTAAATCATAGGTCTAAACACACATCCACTCAGTCACTCATACACCATCTTGCTCACTAATACAGCCACTGATATATCCACTCATCTACCCAAACAGCCACTCACACAGTCAGTCACTCATATAGCTACTCACACACCTAATCACTCACCTGGAGAGTCACTCACACAGCCATTTACTCACCTTTACAGTTATACACACTCATTCATACAGATACTAACAAATACTCACTCACCACAGTCACTGACACACGCACACACTCACCCATACAGCCACTATCATAATCCCTCACTCACACATACAGCCACGCATATACTTCAACACTCACCTATACTGCGTTTCACATAACCAGTTACTCACCCATATACCACTGACACATTCATTCACTAACTGACTCACCCATACACACACTCAGTCACCTTTACAGACCCTCACTTAGATGCTCACTAACCCATACAGCCACTGACTTACCCACTCACTCATCCATGCAGGCAGTCACACTCCCTCTCAGCCAGCCACACAGACACTCATACATAGGTACAGGTACTCAGACACCCATTCAATCACCCATACAGCCACTCACATACCCACTCGCCAACCAATACAGCAACTTAGACACCATCTGACAGACATTGTCAAAACCTAGTCACTCACCCATATATTCACTGAGACACCTAATCACTCACTAATACAATCAGTCACACACCCACTGAATCATCCATACAGGCACTCATACAGCCACTGATTCATCAATACATCGTGTTGTATATATTTAAAATTCATAACCATGTTAAAAACACTCACAGTCACTGAATGATGTCATCAGTGATGTAATCAGTGATGTCATTTGAGATGTCACTTGAGATGTCTTCAGTGATGTCATCAGTGATGTCACTGACCATGTATGAGTGATGTAATATGTAAGCAGTGCATTCCGGGGAGCGAGTTATGCTGAATTTTTTTGGTTTTGTATGAGTGAAATATCAGCCTAACTATATCGTCCCCGTAACCTTTGGTTTTTTCACTGAATTTTGAAGGTTTTTTAAAATTCCATTCCCTAACTATAACTCCCCTGTAACCTTTGTGTTTTTTCAGTGAATATATATATATATATATATATACGATGAGTACAAACACGGCGCCCCCCGAGCGAAAACGACTGCCACTGGGCCGTTATGTTTGCGAGGGGAGAGAGGAGGCAGCGTGTAGTTGCCTGAGAAGGATGCGGACGAGGATGTGAGCCGAATTGATACATCCAGGTGGAATATGCACTTTGAAGTCCAGCGCCATGAACTGTGGGGCATTAATAGGTGTCTGTTTTCCCATCACTGTATGAGGTACCACGTTGGACTGCCAGTACCATCATGCAGTTCTCCTGGAGCCCAGCGGCACCGTCTCACTCACCTGACTTCAGTGGGAGGAGCTGAGAGACTGCTTATCAGGACAGATCTCCTAGCAAACAGATGAATTCACCAGCCTGTGATACCGGCACTGATGACGGCCACGAAGGCCAGAAACGCGTCTGCCATTGTTTCACGAACTGTTTAGCCAAAGCTGGAAATTTTGCTCATTAAATTCTTTTCCGCATCCGGAGCTGTGTCCTGCTTGCTTTTGGGTTTAAGGTGAGCGTTGGACTGTATATATATATATATATATATATATATATATATATATATATATATATATATATTCACTTAAAAAACCATAAGTTTCACACAGATTATAGTTAGGTGGACATTTCACTCGTACAAAAACCAATGAAATTCCCCCGTTATAGTTAGTGCAGGCAACTATAACTCACGCGACCGCAATCCTCTGCTGATGACGTCAGATATTACATCACTGTATTTAGACACTTATTTACCCATGTCTTCTTCCATTAATCTTTAGCTATACATATATTACAAATATTTATTTTTCAGAAAGACACATATGTCATCAGTGATGTAATAACTGACGTCATCAGCAGAGGATTGCGGTCGCGTGAGTTATAGTTGCCTGCACTAACTATAACGGGGGAATTTCATTGGTTTTTTACGAGTGAAATGTCCACCTAACTATAACCTGTGTGAAACCTGTGGTTTTTTAAGTGAATTTGCAAGGTTTTTTAAATGCTAATTCCTAACTATAACGTGTGTGAAACCTATGGTTTTTTAAGTGAATTTGTACGTTTTTTAAAATGCAAAGTTATGTTTTTATTTTATTTTTTTCAGGTTTTACACCGCTTTGCGCACCGTGCACCTCCACATCAAAAGCGCCATACGCGTTTCGGGCGGATTTCCCTTGTTCACTGGCAAGTTTACAGGTCACCTCAGCTGCGCTTAATAAGTCTTTGCCGCCGCCCTCTTTGCGCAAGTGCATTCTGGGTTTAGCAGTTTATTTACCATGGTGGCGTATTTTTCTCAAAGTGATATGCAGTTGATATTGTGTCCGTAAAAACATTATTCCCAAAGTGGGGTGGTATGGAGATACTTCGCCATGTTCTGCACAATTTCCTACCCGAAAATAGTCGGTCCTCAGCTCCAATGCAGGTAACACCAAACCGCCTCGCAAATAAGGAATCGGTAAAAATAAGGGAAACCACTTACCGAATCCTTAATTTGCGATTAGCAGACACCGAAACCCCAAATACCGAATCGCTAATTAAGACATCCTTAAAAACTCGCAAATCGATGTACCAGAATTCGGTAATACTGATTTTTCCATTATTCGGTATTTAGGAGTCGCTAATTACCACTGACTCAAAGCAGGTGGTAATCAGGTGCACTGCATTTAAACAGCCCCAAAATGCAACAGTGTGAACACAATGGCGGCCCTCTACATCACTGCAAGGCGGCTTTGTATGCAAGCAGCAGGACTGAGGATCTGGAGACGGAAGGAACGCGTGTACAGACTGCGCGTTACACTGTTCCAACTGACTGAGGCTGAAATCCATGAGAGGTACAGGCTAGACCCCCAAACCATCCTAGACCTGATACGGGACCTGGAGCATCAGACACCAAGGGCGCACGCTATACCAACACATGTGCAGGTGCTCTGTAGCCTGCACCTACTTGCATCAGGTAGTTACCAGGGGGTGATGGCTGTGGCAGATGGTGTGTCACAGAGTTGCCTGTCCCGTTTCTTCAACACTTTCCTGGATGCCATGATGCAAAGAATGCATCACTACATACGCTTCCCCAGCACACAGGCGGAACTGCAGAAAACCAAGATGGATTTTAATCAAAAGGCACAGTTCCCACATGTAATAGGGTGCATTGACAGGACACACATACCAATCTGCCCACCTGCAGCTACAGAGTACATATATCGGAACGGTAAATCTACACATTCTATCAACGTGCAGGTAATATGCGATGTGGACCACATCATCACTGACATTGTAGCCAAATTTCCAGGGAGTACCCATGACTCCTACATATTCAGGAACAGTGGGATCTACACACGTCTGGCTGGGGGTGAATTTGGAGAAGGATACCTGCTAGGTAAATCAATGTGACACACTCTGATGTATACCTTGGATGGCTGTGTTGGTGACTGTTATTATTGGCAGTTCCTTTCTCGCTCAGGTGATAGCGCATATGCCATGCAGGCATTTATCCTGACTCCATATCTCAACTTATCTACCCCAAGTGAGAGAAGATACAATGTGGCACATAGATCAACGCACAATGTGGTGGAGCGCACATTTGGCCTCCTAAAAAGCAGGTTCCGCTGCCTCCACAAAAGCAGAGGTGCACGTCAGTACCGCCCCATCATCTGCTGTAAAATAATTGCAACATGTGCCATGCTATATAACCTTGCCACAAAGAAGGATACAGCAGTAAAACTAACTGACTCAGAGAATGAGGGTATGATTGTCCACAGCCAGAGCACAGCGCAGCATGTGTGGCTGCAGCACCAGATGGGAGACACAGACAGGCTGAGATCACACGCAACTATTTCTGAGGAAGTAAGGAGACACAGGCAGTTACTGTAATTGAGTGACGGTGTTTTATTTACATTAATTCAGGTAATAGCCAATCACACCACCACAACATGAAGGCCTCAACATTCAAGCCCAATATGCAATGGACATTCAAAAGGCGAAATGGGTTACATCACCCATTTCACAATACCAGGTGATGGCTGGCATTATTTCCTGTGCCCACGCGCAGCACTGCTGTGTTCCCTGGGCACACTGTCCTCACTGGCGGTATGACCTGTGGCAGCGCTGTGCCGTTTGCTGTGCCTCCTGGACTCAGTTATCGGGGGCGTGAAGCTACTGCGGCTAGTTGCCTCTTCACTACCCCCCCCTCCATCACCTGCACCTGTAGGGGCTATTTGGTTTGTTTGTAGCACTTCCAGTGCAGTGGTCACTGTGACCAGGCCCCTTGCCACGGCACGGCTGCAGTGGGCCATCTCCTCCTGCATTGCCACCGAGCGCCTGCAGAGCACAGAGGTGGCGGTGGAGAGGCCGTTCACAGCCTTAGTGTAGTTGTCCAATTTCAGGCGCTCTCTGCGCCTCGCCAACCGATCCTCATCCATTTTTCTGCACAGCAGCCTCACTGCCTCTGATATGTCCCTCATGCCCTCAGCAACAGTATTGTTCATGGTGTCCATGCCCTCCTTGATTTCCATCATGTGTCTATTCATGTGGACCATCTACCGTTGCACTGATTGGATTGCTTTCCCTTGCAGGCGCTGCACCTTGAGCATATTCCCCTCAAGACCGGCGAATACACTTTGATCTTCGCCCTGTGAAACTGGACTGGCTGCCCTTGCTCTGCGGTGTCTAACACCTGTGTGGGCGCGCTCGGTGGGGGACTGTGTGCCTGCACTGTTGTCATCCGCTGCTAGCGTGGATTGTTGGCCTCCCATGCTGGCCTCACCGGACACCTCTATCTGATGGAGGCTAGCCACTGTGTGCCTCCGGGCTCTCGGTGGTGGTGGCGGTGATGGTGGCGATGCTGGTGATGGTGGTGATGGTGGTGGTGGTGGTGGGCTGTGCTGTGAAGGTGACAAGACCTCCTCCTCCTGTGTTTTCTCTCTCCTGGGTGCCTTTCCTATGTCCCCTTCTGCAGCCCTGCGGGATGGCTCGCCTGTGGAGACAGAATGTACATTTGCTCACTTGTCTGGCATCATTTGTGTAATAATAAATGTCATGACTGCCAATCAAACTGACTGTCCTCTGCTTGCTAATTGCAGATGTGTGTCACATGCATTTGGGTTCAGTGGACTGACTGTTATGATATGTGTTACTTCTGACTACATCTCCCATAATGCATTGCTTATTTGTAGTAAAACATGTACTGGACTGGGAATCATACTGCCTCATTGGGGATTGGGGTTAGGGAGTGGGGGGCACAGCATGCTGTGCATGCATCTTACCTTGCCTGTTGCCAGCTCTGGCTGAGCTGTCTGCATCCCCAATCCCACTCACACTCTCCGGCTGGAGGGTGGACTCCACCAGGAGATCCAGGGCAGTTGGTGCAGGTGCTGTGAATCTCCCTCCACCTGTATGCTTGGCTTGCTTCATTCTCTCTGCCAACTTCTCCTTTGCACGCTTCCTGAGGTCATACCAGCGTTTTTTAAGTTCTTCAATGGAGCGCTGGGTGACACTTATGGCATTATTCCTTTCCTGGATGACCAGCCATATCTGCCTCTTCTGTGATTCAGGGACGTGCAGGGAATTCTTACCAGTTTGTCATGATCCTTTGTAACCTCCTCAATCAGGACCTCAAGCTCCCTCTCAATGAACTTGTGTTTCCTTTTGCACTCTCCAGCCTCCTTATCCTTATCCTGATTGTCCATTTCTGGTCTTGGATGTCAGCAGATAATTGGAAAAGTTGCTCCTGGCTTGTTTGCTGTGCTCCCTGCCTCTCCAACAGCTTCAGGATCAGTGCAGCTGCATGGGTGTGGCTACTTCCTGGTTGTGGGGTAATGAGGTAGCACAGGATTGGCTGATTCAACAATTAGCGATTTTTAAAATTACAAAATGCGCTAATTACCGAATCGGTATTAAGGAATCGGTAATACCGAATCGATAATGGGGATTCGGTTATTTTTTTTAAGCAATTTTTACCGAATCGGTAATTTTTACAGATTTTTAACGAATCTGTAATTTTTACCGATTTTGTATCTACATCGGAAATACCGAGTTCTTAATTACGAATCGGTAAAATTTGCTATTAAGGACTTGGTATTTCGAATGTACCTACATCTGGCCCTTAGTTGTCTTAAGGCTTCACCAATGTAGTCCGTTTTATTTAGCAGAACTACTTTTCCCCCTTTATCTGCAGGCTTTATTATTAGATCTTCATTATTCCTTAAGTCCTCCAAAGCCTGTCTTTCCATTTTTGTTAGATTTTCTCTTCTGTTGTTGTTATTCATTTTCTTCATTGATTCCAGGTCATTGACCACCAGGTCATGAAATACATCAATTGTGTTACCTGGACTCAATGTGGGACAACATTTTGATTTGGGTTTGAAGCCACTTCCTTCACTAGTATCAGATATATATATATACATACACATATACACTTGTCTCAGAGCAAAGCATCTTCAGCGATGACCAGGGCAATCCTCAAGGGGTAGTGACAAAAAGTAGAAGCAGGTTGTGGAAGACACTTTTGATGTGATGTAAGTTGGACTTGAACACTGTTCCATGAAGTGTATCACTTTCTGTGGAGGATGAGGCAGCATCTGGGGTAGACGTCTCACTGAATGGACAGGCAGATGGGCAGTGAAGGCAGCTGCCAATTCGAAGAGGAGGAGCTCTATCTTATTCACATTGAGGCAATTCATGTTTAATGTACCCGGCCTGAATATTTGTCAAACAGTACAATTTGTTCATAGTCTTTCTTCTACTGAACCCTTGTGTTCAGCTGAATGACATTGGTGTACATGTGGTATCATAAGATTTAGGCCAAGTAGACCTTGTAAATGCTGATAATAGCGGGCAGCAGTGCAGATCCTGGAAGCACTCTAGTGGGTGCATATGGTATTAAGGAGAATATTCATAGTTTTATCTCCTTAGTCGAGCTTTTTCATAAATGACCTGAAGTAATTTTCCCATTTTCTGCATATGCACCCCAATGGCATTTCACATATTAATTTATTCTGAGTGCACATTTCTCACTTATAAATGCACATTGCGCTTAGTATTATCTGTACATGTGTAATGGCGCTTAGTATTATCTGCACATGTGTAATGTATAACATTTACTTTATTATAGTTTGATAGCGTATCAATTATTCAAATATATGTATTCACGTGACTTATAAGGTTTTATGGAATTAAGTGAAGGTGTTACAGTATTAATAAATATCTTAAATCTTGTATGTGACATAATTCAGTGTGAGGCCAGACCTTTTCAAAATAATTAAAAAAGTGTATTTAAGCTGGGTAAGGCACAGAGGAATGTTCAGTTTCCTGGGAGTTTTAGATTGAACTTGCAGAAACTGTAAACATTCTTTGTGAAGGGCATAGCCAGGCACATTAGGGCCACCCTTGCTTATGATCTAGTGCACAACACCATAACTGCTGAGTGTAGATATAGTCAACCTTCTTCTTGCAAAACAACACTTCTGTTGATCCTAGAGCAGGTCTCTTTAGGTGTTAAAACAACTTAACTAGAAGAAAGAGAGTAGTGGAAGAACAGAGGTTGACTCCATTATTTCATGTAGGTAAATTCTAGTACACTATTACAATGTTACAATTCTTTTTAATATTTTGTTTATTAACCACATTCATTGCTAATATTATCTTTATACTTACAATTGTACACATTATTTGAACTTGGATAGGGTGTTGGTTTTCATAAAATCATAAAATATATTCCTAGTGTGTATTGAGTGTTTCATGTGCTTCATGATGAAATGGGATATGAAACCTGAAGGGATACTTTTTTGCATGAACACCCTCATTCATTTGTACAGCTGCTACTGGTTTTTGAACTCTGTACACTAGGATTCTGCTAACCAGCACCAAGTGCATATCCACGGACCCCTATAACATGTTGCAATTGTCTAAATTCTTAAGTAGCATATTTGACTTACCTCTATAAATCCCTGAGTACCCAGAGTCTGTAATTTAAATGTCACTAGTGGACTGCAACATATATTGTGCTACCAGTCAAGTGATAATGCAAAACAAGACTGCATGTCTGCCACGGGTAACCTGGCTGTGCAGGTTTGAACTGCAAATTCAACTGGTCAAACCAACCCCTTTTGACAGGCATAAACCCTCCTTATTAATATTAGTAAGCCACTCATAAGAAGGCCTTAAATGCCCATAAACCAAGGGGCATGATATTTAAAACTAGGGCATGTGAAAATGTACTTTTAAACATGTCCTTACAGTGACAATGCCCTAAAAGCTACTTTTCTGTAGCAGGGCTAGCTGTTCCTTAGGAAAGCATTCAGATACTTTATTTGTTAATACAGTTATCTCATCCTAAGAACAAGATAAAAAGTTAATTCTTAGTTGTTTTAAAAATATTTATTACAAATCTAATTCATTGAAAAAGTCAGTTTTGGAACAAACATTTTACAAACGGTATGTCTCAAAAGTTACCTTTAGTCTGCCTACAGCCTCTAGAAGTACATTTACCTGAGCTTTCCTCTGTCATGCATGAGCTGAATGGCTCCTTGATTATGGGTGGAGTGGCTCTCAGAACTGAGAAAAAGAGAGAGGAGTTGACCTTTCTCTGACGGGATGGCCATCTTGGCTGTACCCAGGAACCCAATTAACTTAAAAGGAGGCCTTTCTATCACAGGTAGATGTAGCTGCCACCTGGGCCTGCACACTCAACTGTCCTGCTAGCCAGTCAGGAATCAATCCTAATGGGAGAGGAGCTTCTCCCAGAACTGGTTTGGAGTGACCAGAAGGGGGAGTTTGCCTATTATCATAGCCACTCCTCTGGTTCGACACAGGGAGCTCTGCACAGTGGAAGAAATCGTCTGCCATGTTTTAGATAGATAGGGTCACTGTGATTAGTTTACAGTAAAACACACAGGAAGTGCTCCAGAAGTGGGTAAGGCAATCTCTGGGAACTTTTACCCAGTTGGTTAGGGAGTGAGGCCGGGAGTTTCCCCCATCAACAGGCTGGCACTGGGCATAAATGTGGCCCCCCCCAGTGCTCTCTTCAGAACAGTTCTGGACCTGTGGAAAACAGAAGGGCTGTGAGGAGAACCCTAAGGGGTCCCTCTTGTACACAGGACCAAGAAGTGGGCTCCAAGGGACAGTTGCTTGACTTTCTATTAAGATACTGGGGCACAAAAGTGGCAAGAAGTCCAATTTCCTAAAGAGCCCAGCTGACCAGTTCCAAATGGACCTGCCATGAACCCTTCTGGTAGCTTCTACTGGAGTGAGTCCTGGCCCCTAAGTTGAGTCCCTTAGGTCCTGGGGCCGTTATATATGTGTCAAAGTGTTCTACTCCTGCTTAACCCTAAAAGCTGGGACTTAAAAACATTTTCAAGACTTTTTGTCTGGAATACCGACAGAGGAAGGGGACAAACCTGCTCAGTCAATCCAAGAAGTGCATTGCTGCTGTGCCAAGGATTCAAGTTTCTCCCACTCTGAGGTTTTCCGAAATAGCAAATACTTTTCATCTGGACATTGCAAAGAAGATATCTGGCCTCATGGAGTCATGTTCAGCATATATCCTTACCACGCTGGAGTAATCCAAACTTTAAAAAAGTGTTTGAGGGCCAGATGTACGACCAGTCACTTTTGCAAGTCACAAATTGAGTTGAATTGCGACTCCCAATTTGTGGCACGCATAAGTGAATGTACAACAGTGTCTCAGATACTGTTTGCGATTCCCAATGGGGTCGCAAATTGCATGCCTCATTAATATTCATGAGGCAAGTGCAATTTGTTACACTATTGGGAATGGCTAGCACTCTCAGGGATGGTGGCCTGCTGGGGTCAGCAGACCACCATGTCTGTGACTGCGTTTTAAATAAAGCAGTGTTTTTTTTTTTTAATGCAGCCATTTTCCTTAAAGGAAAATGGGATGCATTCAAAAAAGAAAAATTTAACTTTTCAGTTTCATTTTTAAGGGCAGGCAGTGGTCCCTGGGATCACTGCCTGCTCTTACAACATATTTTTGCAAACTGATGGAGGATCACGGGCTACCATATAAATGAATAAATATCGACCTTGGCAGCATGAAGGTCTCTATATAGGCCCCACTAACCATAACCTGGAAATGTGCTACTTTAGCCATTTTTATATCACACAGTCACTGGTGCCATAGTAACTCACACCTCCCCTGACACATCTACCTAGGTCCCTCAGTTCTCATCCTCCTCAAATATAAAAATCTACTAGGCCTCACTGATCACACATATGAATTTCTCTTATGCCCAACGCTGCAAGGCAGCTTGGCCAACCACGAAAACTTTCAAAAGTTGCAAGAATAGCCTATGTCACACCTAGACGAGGCCGGCTGATACATCTTCGGTTTCACAATTATTGTATTGCCTCATTTCTTCTATGGAAATTTCCAAGCTTGCTCAAGATGTAACCAAAGACAGCACCTTGCCCCAACAGCACCTGTTTCAAGTTCCGCTTTCATGTACTCGTTCCGAGAAATGTATGATAAAAATATGATTTTTTTATAAATTGCGGTCAAGCATGGCTGTCCATCCGATCAAACACCTGTCCACTATGAAACCACTTCTGTGTTCTCTGAGGTTTTGCAACACAACTGTAGGCGTGCGGTCAAGAACCTACGTCAATTGAGGTCTTATAATTCTGTCTCAAGCAGGTATAAAATGCCAACACCCCAGTGGGTGCCCAGAACTCTCCTGCCTAGCACAAGCGTGGGTTCTCTGGCCGGCCGTTTATCTAATTTGGGACTTCTATGCCTTCTCTCAGGTGGCACATCCCAATTTAGATAACCCTTATTACCTTTTGATCGCTTCATTTATTCTCAGTTCTCACCCAATTCATTTAATGAGCCTTTAAATTGTAATTCTTGGATGGTCACTTTTCTCATTTCAGGATTGCCTTCCAGGCACCTACACATATATTGATAAGTATTTTGGTTTTGATATTTCTGACTGATTGAACTAAGCTAATGAATAGATGAATATATTTATTTTGCTGTGTTAATGACTTGTTGAATAAAAATGTCACTTCAACTTTATTTCTTCATTTCACATATGTGTTCATTATTCTCAGATAAGCAGTGTTTCGGTGCCTTGTGACCACACCAGAAGGGTAACTTATTACCCTTTAACAAAACACTCACAAAGGGGAAGGAGTACTCTGTGGACCCCTTCCCGTTTGTGAGTGTTTTACCACCTACTTGAAGTAGGTGGTAAACTGTGAGTGTCTTGCGGCCGCACATGCGGTTGCAAAACAATAGTACATTGCATTGAGACTCGCTATTAGGAAGGGACGCCCCTCCCTAATAGCGAGAGTTGCAAACGCTATTTTGCGAGTCAGTGACTCGCAAAATAACATTTGTACATGCCACAACCTGTTTTTGGAGTCGCAAATGGGCCGATCTCCCGTTTGCGACCGCAAAAAACGGTCGTACGTCTGGCCCTAAGTCCTAAGGGACAAATCTTCACAAGGCAAAGGTGCCAAAAGTATCCTTGCCAGCAAGGGACCTTCTTTCGGCGTGAATTTTGAATTTACCCTGCTCAGAGCTTTCCCGACAAAAATCAACAGCTTCACCTGGACAATGTCTGATGGCTGTCCGGCCTTGTGGAACCCATCTTGGCCTTGCCCTGCTGAGGAATTTTTACTTCCATTTAAGAGACTAAGGGCCTGATTATGATCTTGGCGGATAGGATACTCCGTCACAAACGTCCACCGCATTACAAGTCCCATAGGATATAATGGAATTATAATTCGGCAAACAGTATATCCGTCACACTTGTGATGGAGTAACCCTGTCCGCCAAGATCGTAAACAGGTTCTAAGTCAGAAGGTAAAACGTCTGAGTGGTACAAACCTGGCGTCCGGCTCATGCCCCATCACTGTTGACTTTAAACCTTACCTTTGTCCCAGTCTAGCGTGACCGGTAGCCCGCGGTTGGTGCTTTGCACTCTTTGGTGCTATTTTTATTCAGAACTTTATAAAAATTGTAGAGGAATTTTTATCTTGTTGTGTTTTCAACTATTTAACAGCTTTGGTACTTCAAAATGCTGTAAATTGTTTTTCAGCTAAGCCTGTCTGCTCTGTGCCACAGCTACAGATCTCAGTTTTAAATTACTGAAACCTTGACTGGGCCTAACAAGAAGAGTGACATTATTACTTATGGTCGACTACCATCCACTACAACTAATAACCCACTTTCTCACATGCAGTTTGGCAAAGCTCTCATCACAAAAAAAGAATGTGTCCATTGAATATCTGGCACTCTTTTTTATTTAGATATTATTTATTTTATTTATTATTTTAATTTGTAAGGCGCAACAGCTAACCAAAAAGGGTTTCCCGGCGCCGGACAGACTAGGTGTAGGTTAAAGCAACAGTAGATGGAGTTACTGGTTAAATAACCAGGTCTTGAGGGATCTGCGGAAACGTGTGTAGAAGGTCTCTTTGCAAATGGTGGGAGGAAGAGTGTTCCACATTGACAGACCTAGGTATGCGTAAGATCTTACCCCCATCCAGGAGAGTTTGAACCTGGGTACTGTGAAATTTTCATGAGTAACAGACTGTAGATGGCGAGTGTGGGCATAGGGACGGACGAGGGATTGCAGATACTGTGGTGCCGTTCCCATTTTGATCTTGAACATATAGCTCAGAGTTTTGAACTTAATACGGCTCTCTACCCTGAGCCAATGTAGGTCACGGAGGTAGCCAGAGATGGGGGTGGCTTTGGGAAACCTGCAAAGTAGTCTTGCTGCAGTATTGCTTACAAATTTCATAACGATTATAAAGCACTCATGTCACGTTTTTCAGTCTCTAAGCACTTTACATAATAGGTTTTACTATTAATCAGAAGGATGGAAGACTGAGCTGGCTTTTCCAGGATTCAACTCATGAACTTCAGGTCATGTTGGAAAGGAGATGTAGCCTAGTGACTTGAGCTGACATTTTTATAACTGGGGAACTGGACTTGAATGCTGGTCTTGTCTCAACATCTTGTGATTTTGGGCACATTGCTTGTTCTGTTCGTGCCTAAAAAAACGTGTAATGTAATCTGGTTCTTTTGCAAAGTGATCTAATGTCCTCAGGACAAGATTGAGCTACATATGTGTTATATAAAAATTAGTTGTGAGGAGCAAACATTTAGCTCATTGAACTATCTAACTGTTTGTAGTTGCCAACACACTTGTGTAAATGCATAATTCTGAAGAATATGTCCAAAGCCGGATATACGCCAGATATGCAGGATGACTGCTGTGAAAATTAGTTCTGTTTAAATTAATTGGATGTATATTATACATACAATGTATGTAATGTACAATGATATCTCGAAAAGCTGGCAAGCATCTAGCACACTTGGACATACTTTGGACAACCGTGTTCTCTGAAAGCCAGAAAGGTGTGACTTGCCTTGATTGCTCAGTGTTTTGACTTTCCTACCTATAATTCATTGCAAAATGTAGTTTATAGCACACTCTCTTCAGAATTCCTTCTGAAATCCACAGCTATAAATCAAAATCCTACCATTTGTTTGCACTTTTATATAACAGGAACTTGACCGAGAAGCATCAGAGCACTTTATATAAGCACTACATTACATTATGTAAAGTCAGATTTCTTGTTTGTTTGTTTTTAGCTATACAGAAATGAAGTGATGTTCCCAGAATCACAGAATGTTGAGTCAATACTAAAGCGTTCTACCGTGCCTAGGAGTATGCAAATGAACACGCCATACACGGAGCTCCTTAACAGACGCCATTATTCTTCAGCATATGATCACACACTGCACATATTACGTCATGATTTCATTAGCCACACTTTAACACTGCCCAACAGATCACGTCACTTCCTTTTCAGAGTCCACCCAGAACCACGAGAGTCCTGGCACTCCTACCATCAAAGACACTACATCCTCCCCTTTGTTAAACAAAAAGTAAAAATAACAATTAACATCACATGTCCTCAATGAGTTGTCGAGGTGCTCATACTGGTCCGTGAGATCGGGTGATATTTGGTAGTTGCGCTGCATCTGGGCTAGGCCCTGATGATGTGGGGTCAAATGCTTGAGCAGGACTCTCAGGCCAAGCCATTTTGCTTGCGACCTCAGGAGCTGTTGAACACTGAGGCAAATGTTTAAAGTGTGATGAGTCTGTCGTGATGGACTTTCTGGTATGATGCGCTGTCACCATGTGTCCCTTACTCATTTCAACGCTCAAATGGTCAGAAGGAAACGGAGTGTCCGTTGTCCACTTCAGTTTCTGTTTGACCAGTGTCTCTTGGACACCTTGGTGGTGATCAGCATAAGACTTCATCTTGTGTTTCCAAAAAGTGTCTGTGACACAAACCTCTTTGGCATTCACTGATCTGAACAGAGTCCATTGCGGTAGCTTGGTTCCGATGGCTCTCCCAAACAGCAAGGTGGCAGGGCTTTCACCAGTTGTGGAATGAGGAGTCAATCAATAGGCACGAAGGGCTTGACACAGGACTTGATGTAGACTAGTTCCTTCAATCTGTGCTCGCTGGATCACTCTCTTAAGGGTACCCATGAATTGTTTGACAACACCATTTGCTTGAGGCCACAGAAGTGTACTTTACTGATGCTTGACATTGAGTCAAACAAGAAATTCCTTAATTTCTCTGCTGTTGAATGGCGGGCCATTGTCAGATTTGAGGACAGTGGGAATGCCCCATGCTGCAAAGATGGCATCAAGCCTCTCAATGACCTTGTCAGGGGTTGGCGATGGCAAGTCTTCCATCAAAGGAAAACCTGAGTATTCATCAATAACTATGATGATTCTCAAGCCTCTCAATATGATACCCTCTTGGGTGACAGACGGTTCATCCTGCAATTCTTGAATTTCTGAAACTCGACATTATCGGCAAAAGGTTGAATAAATGTCTTCCACAAGTGAGTTGAAATTATGTCTTTGTCTATATCGATGGCAGTAATAATCTGTTCAATAATGGATAAAGCTGATGTTGTGTTAGATCTCACAATGCAATTGATATACTCATCAGTCAAGTTGGACGTTGAACTGTGGTAACGCAGCGGCTCCCGTGAAAAGTAATCAGCAGGGTTTCGATATTTCCCCGGCTTGCGCACAGTTTATACTCTTGCAGTCGCAACCCTCATCTCTTAATGCAAGGGGAAATCTTAGCCTTTGAATTTCC
This sequence comes from Triturus cristatus, assembly GCF_964204655.1. Lineage (NCBI taxonomy): Eukaryota > Metazoa > Chordata > Amphibia > Caudata > Salamandridae > Triturus > Triturus cristatus. The sequence continues at coordinate 1,085,722,816 of NC_140593.1, forward strand.
AAAGATTGTGAGAAGGGCTGGTGGTCCATGATAATGGTGTGTGCTTTTCATATGGAAACACATGAAAATGTTCACAGGCCCATACCACCGTCAGATTCTCCTTTTCCCAGCTGAGAATCGGTATGTTCAGCCTCAGACAAGTTTCGACTGGGCTAGGCCACAATGTGTCTCTAAGCATTTGGATGACCATTGTGTTGATCAAGGATTGCTCCCAGCCCCATCAGGCTTGCATCTACTGTGATATCAGTATGCAGTTTGAGGTCAAAATAGGCCATTTCATTTGGAATCGCTATCATCTGTTTTATTCCTTTGAAACTTTTGTCACACTCAGGAGACCACTGGAATGGGACATTTCACTTCGTCAACTATCTCAATGGAGCACTCAGTCTGACAAAGTCACAAATGTACCTTGAGCAATAACTGGCCATGCCTAAAAAAGATCACAGCATAGTTACATCTTGTGGGCGGAGGGTGGATGACAGTGCTTGCATCTTGTCAGGGCCTGGAGTTATTCCCCATCAGAGAATATGTGCCCAAACAATTTACATTTGGTCTTGTGAAACTCACACTTTGCTGCATTCAAAGTGAGACCTGCATCAGCAAGTAGCTAGCACACTTGTGTAGAAGCCTTGTCACGCTCCTTTTGCTGTCCCAAATACCAGTTGGTCATTACTGTAATTAAAAGCATGCATAACGGGTTGAATTATCCAATTTATAATATTGTGGAATATTTCTGCAGATGAAGACACTCCAAAACTTGATCTTTTATATCTAAACAAACCAACATTAGTCAAAAAGTAATAATGTACCTATAGTTTTCTTCCAGTTTGAGTTGATGGTATCTCTTGTTCAGGTCCACACAAGAGAACACTTTGACTCCATGCAGTTGCATGATAATATCCGTAATGTGTGTACCAGGGCGGCTTTCTCTCTCAATTGCTTTGTTGGCCTGGCACATATATCAACACAGATGTGCACAGCATCTCCACTGTTCTTTTTTGGCACCGCCACTATGAGCGAAACCCATGACGTAGGACCGGTAGAGCGTTCAATTATGTGATGCTTCAACAGCATTTCTAGTTATTTTTTAACTGCTTTTTGCGAGTGAAAAGCAAATCCACTGTGCCGTTGTGCAAGAGAGTGAATGATCTCCTTGATATGTTGTTGTACTTTTAATGTCTTGAGTCTTCCTAAATCATGAAACAATGACACACATCACACTGGGCATGAAGGTTGTAATTGAGGGATATCACTCCCATGTCAGCAGCAAAGACAGAACTGGATGAAGTTTCTTGAAGGGCATGAATTGGCGCTTGCCTTGACGTCGTTTTGTGTTGCATGGTTGCCGTGAATGACCCTTGACTCTGGTTTTGAAGTAGCCCATGCGTACACCTTCATGTTTGACGGAGTAAGGCGTGGAACAGGAGATAGGCTGTTGAACTTCTCCTTTGGCATGAAGTTAATCAATGCACTACTGTCTATAAAGAAGGTTATGGGGCAACCGTTCACCTTTGAGAGAATCTTGGGGCAGTGTCAAAAGAAATCTGGTTGCTTCATCTTGTGACTCTTTTATGGCTTTCGATCTCCTTTGCAAGCAGCTAATCCTATATGGGCATATCGTTCCTTAGTCGACATCATTAGCACACATCCATCGTCCTTGTCAGGTCTTGATGATGATGTTGAAGATTTTACATAATTAATTTGATGATGATTGACTTCGTTTAGTTTTTATTTGTTGTAACTGATGTTGCCTTTTGGTTTTGTGGGTGCGGCAAGAATTTTTCTGGAACATTCTGGCATCCTTTTTTTCTTCTTGCTGTGACGCAATTGGTTTTTACTTTCAATTTGCAGGCTATGAAATAATTTTCTTGCTCACAGCCTATACATATCTGTCTAATGACAGGACATTTACTTTCATGGGGAAATGAAAATCCACTTTGGAAACACAATTTCTTTTTCTTCGGAGACATTGACTTGTGCGCATCTACCTTGTGTTTATGTCTGCTTTTCATGTCAATACTGTATCGCCTTGTGCTGTTCCAGCTTCCATATCAGCGGAATGTCAATCTTTACATTCTTCTGCCCTTAGTACTTTCTGTAAACTGAGTGTCTCTCTCAACATGCGTCTTCTGAATGAGTCTGAAAGACAGCCTTCGATGATCGATGACTCTAAGGCGCATGGCTTCTTCATCAATTAATTCACTGAACTTGCAGTGCATGATAAGCATGTCAAGTGTCTCAACAAACTCATCTATCGTTTTACCAGCTTGTTGTCATGCTGGATTGAAATGTACCTTTCATAGTAGACATTTGGCATCAGATTAAAGTTGGCTTCTAATGCTTGCTTGATTTGACGGTATGAAACTGCATCAGCTTGTTATATTTTCTTTATCACGTCTTTCACTCCATCACCAGCAAGGTTCTTTAAGTACATCTATTAAATTATCAAATGTCTCAAAATATGCAGTCCACCTGGCGTCAATATTCTGCTTCTTCACCATGTCGAATGGCAGTTGTAGTTTCCGGAATGCGGCTGCTGTATATTTTGCACTCTTTTCTACTACCGTTGAGAGCATCTGTTGTTCAGACGACTGTTGCTGTTCATCCATACCTGACACTTCTGCAAGCACTAGCCGTGTGCTTGCACTTGGGTCGTCACGCCTGATCGGAGGTCGTAGGGCACCATCTTCTTTCTTGGCTGAAAGTGACGGTTTAGTGTCTCGTGCTTGGTTGTCACTGTCTTCAGCTTTTTGCATCTTACCTGGTTGTGGCTGCCTTCAGCGTTTTTCTTTTGCATGGATGATGGCTCTGTGTTGTGGCGCAGCGCAATATCTCAGTAGATTCTGGCAGGCATTTTGAATGTGCTCCTTTATAGGGTCTTCAACTTCTTCCACGGTGGTGTCTGGGCTGGAGGGGGGCTTTGACTTCACATATGCCAACCTCAGAGTGCTTTACATCCATTTGGGACACATGTGGCATGCAATACAGTTTGCTGTACCATTGCAAACTCTCAGGGAAAGCAGTCTTGTTTCTTCAGGACATATAACCCCAATCGCGTCGGCAGATGTAGTGTCCTCCCTAGCCCCGGAGAATGCACATGAACACACCACACACGGAGCTCCTTATCAGACGTATTTATTCTTCAATATACGATCACATACAACACACATTACGTCACGATTTTAATAGCCACACATTAACATCTCCCAACAGACCATGTCACTTCCTTTTTAGAGTCCGCCCAGAACCACAAGGTTCCTAGCTTCTAACATCAAAGACACTACAAACATCAGTACTTGAGCCTGGTTCTCAAGTTCCAAAGTTGCTAGCTCTGGCATTAGGCCACATCCCCTCCCCCATTCTACAGTCCTCTTGTATAAGACACTTCTCATTCTATAAGTTTTCTTACCTGGTGAGATTAGAAAAGGAAAAGATCCATGCATGTCAAAATGCAGTTTGAGGCACTCAAGTGGAGCAATCATTCAATAACATGATAGGTCTGCCAATTCTGACTTGGAAGACAAGTTCACTTTGCAGATGTAAGACATTTTGGAAAGAAGAAAAACTGGGGGAACTCTTTGGAAGTCCTTTTTTACCATCATACTCCTTAATTTCTGCTTTCCATTAAAAGTCATTCAGAAGTCTTTCTGCATCTATATGCAGATTAAGGGGCTAATTTAGAAGCCCCTTGCGCCGCCGGTGTGTCATAATATAGGAATAAATGACGTACCAGCGGCGCAAGGGGCTTGTAAATAAGCCTATAAGTCTGGGATTTCCAGAACATATTCAGAGCCATGAGAAAGGCAGTAGCTTAAAAGGGGGTAAATTCCCTGATGCAGTACCTCTCTGCTCCCTAGTTCAACATTTCTGACTTATTGTGTACCTTTCTGCTTAGAATATTCATATCACAAGTCCCCAGAGAAGTGCCGCCCGAATATATCAGTTGCTATTCCCATTCAGAGTGCCCTAACCAGGACTACGATGTGAGGCATGGTGGTCCAATTTAGTTACAATGCTCTGTGGCCTCCATTGGCGGGGAAAAAGATCTTGTGCATTTAGTTTTTGTTTTCTTTCTTTTATAACCAATTTTATTGCATATAACAAACATTGAACAGCCATTCTCACAGACCCTACCAAAGCCTCCTCCGTCACCCCATCTCCAGGATTCCTGCTAATCTCCCATCCCATCCCATCCCAACCCAGCTCCTACAAAGTACCATTCACCGCAGCCAATGCTAAATGTTGACATAAAGCCCCCCAAATCTTCTGATGTTTACGGGGGTATCCCTGTGCCCTGCTTTTCCAGCTTGGCACACTAGTTCATTACTCGTCGCCAGCCCGGTATCGTTGGAGATCGGGGATGAGTCCAGCAGAGTGCAATATCCCTCTTTGCCAAAAGCATGGCCAGTCCAATAAGTGTCCTTTCTGCCCTGGAATTCCCCACCTCTTCTAGTATACCCAGTAAAACAACCCTAGGAGTAAGGTCCAGGGTGATTCCAATTACCTCTGACAGTTCCCGCCTTATCTCTGGCCAGTACGTAGTGATTTGTGACCAGAACCACACTATATGATCGAAATACGCATCTAGTTCCCCACATCGAAAGCAACTCGAATCCAAGAGCATCCCAGCCCTACACAGCCAAAGCAGTGTGTAGTATGTGGTGTGAAGGTAGTTAAGCTGTATCAGTCAGAGTCTTTCTGAAATGGCCAGAGTCCCCAGCACCATTCGGGTATCCCTCCAATTTGCCTTGTCCAAGGGTCCCACCCAGTTCTCCCATGTGGTCTTAACAGCAGAGAATCAGTGTCTTAGTGGATCAGTGTTATATATTTGTGAGACTCCCCCCTTCACCAGATGACCAATAAGGAGTTTGACCTCCAAGAGACTGAACTCAGGGATGTCTTGCAACTATGGGGCTAGCACTGCCAGGGCATGATACAGCTGAAGGTATTTGTGAAATTTTGTGTTGGCCAGCGAAAATTGATCCTGTAGCTCCTAGAACTACATTATGGCCATTCCCGCTGAGACGTCTCCCAATTGTGAAATACCAATCCTATCCCATTTGTTGAACCCCTCACACTGAGCTGTGTGGTAGAGTAATGTGCCCTTCTAGAGCGAGGTAAGCTGGGTGAGTCTCTCCCACACCCCAGTAGCCAATTCACACATCTCCATATAGTGAGGACCACTCTGGTCAGGGTCAGCAGGGTGTGGTGAATTGGCCCCAGTAAAATATGTGCATGATGTTATTTAGACCAAGTAATGTGAGTTCAGTGATATAAGCGGGGTCTCCCCATCCTCCATTAAGCCAATCATTAATAACTTTGAGATGGAATGCCTAATAGTACATCTTAATGTCTGCCATGCCGAGACCCCCGTCATATGTTGGATGACTGCATTTTTTTAAGATAATGCAGGGGTGGCTCTCTTTCCATAGAGAAGTGTGAATCATAGTTGTAAGGGTTCAGAATGAAGCATCTGGGATCTGAAGGTGAAGATTTTGGGGGCATAGGAGAGACGGGGAGGGTCTTCATCTTAAAAATGACTACCCGGTTCATCGTCAAGAGTGGGAGCACGGTCCATCGCCATAGATCATCTCTAGTCCTTGCCACCAATGGCTGCAGATTGAGGCTCCAGGTCAGGTTCAGCTCCAAGTAAATAAAGACCTCATTGAGATATTTGTACTCTAATGTCCCATCGCAGTTCCCGGGCTAACCGGCACCAAAAGCAACTTTGACCAATTGGGGTACAGGCCAGAGGCCTCTCTGAATTGTTCCAGGATAAGCAGTGCGTGGGTACCAAATTCCTGCGGCTGTGCCAAGTACAGTAGCACATCATCAGCATAAAGGGCAATGCAGTCTTCTTTTCCACTCCTCCATTTCCATCCCCAAATCTTGGCATTGCATCGGATGAGTCTCACCAGGGATTCAATAGCTAGGGCAATTTGGTGTGGGGACAAGGGGCAGCCCTTTTTAGTCCCTCTCCCTAAAGGGAAGGTATCAGAGAGCACCCCTTTAACACTAATTAAGTACAACAGCCCCACCAGTTGCCGGAAGCGGGGCCCAAAGTCCATCCGACTCAGCACCGCTTTGAGATAGGACGAATCGACTGTGTCAAACGCCTTCTCAAAGTCCACTAATAGAAGTGCATTTGACTCCCGGAGTTTGCACCTTATTTTTTAAGTAAGTATGTGATTGATAATAATTATGTATATTATGTAATACTGATTTATTTTAATTATATTTTAGATGCAGATTGCTACGTTTGTAGAGGAATAGGGTGGGAACTTAATTAGGTAATAATTAATTAACAATTAATTTTTAATGTATTATTAATTATATAAATGCTTATGTAAATTGTGTAATAATCATATCATTTAGATATATTTGGGTGTGTGCAGCTGGGTTTGTAGAGACATAGGGTTAGAAGTTAATTAAATGATAGTTAATTAACAATTAATTATTAGTTGTTAATTAATTATGTAATTGTTTATCAATTATGTAAATTGTGTTAAACTTATTTATTTTAGCTATATTTTAGTGTGGGTTGATAGGTTTGTAGGGGTATTGGGTGGAAAGTTAATTAAATATTAATTAAATATTTATTGTTCTTTAATTGAAAATGAATGATTAAATTGTTCATGAATTTTGTAAATTGGTTAATTGTTGCTTTTCTTTAAAAATATATATTTATATATTTTATGCTAAGTAATAATGTTTATATTTAGAGTTTTATATATTTTTTAAATTAATATAGTCATTAAAACATGTAATGTGTTTGAAGTGAAGTAGTTTACCTACTCTTGCTTAGAGTGGAGCAGGAATAGTAAAATTAACCCCTCCTAAGACCGACACTTTCCCTACCGTTGCACAGACTGGAGTGGGAATAGTAAATCTTATACCTCTGAAGTCCAACACGTTCCCTACTATTGCACAGATTGGAGTGTGAATATTGAATTTAACCCCTCAGAAAACCAACGCTTTACCTACTGTTACACAGACTACAGTGGGAATAGTAAATGTAACCTCCCCGAAGTCCAACGCTTTGCCTACTGTTGAGCTGTTTGGAGTGGGAATGATTTATTTAATATTCTCACAATCAGGCGACTGGACATATGAGTAAAAGGAAACGGGCGGAATCCGAGAGGACACAGCTTCCTAGTCCTGCCAAGGTAATAGACGCCTCACTCACTTTATCGTGACATGCTTCATCATTGATGCCTATCCACACCCTGATAGGATAGTGCCATCAGGGTGCACTCAACCAAAAGGATAGTGACTATTTGGGAGAATGCAACTGGGTATGCAATCTCTCTCTCTCCTTATGAGAGAACAATAATATATGTAACCCCGCCGAAGTCCTATACTTTCTCTAATGTTGCACAAACTAGAGTGGGAATAGAATATCTATTATTACCAAACTTCAATATATTTCCAAATAGTGATTACATATATTTAATATTAATACATGTTTATAATTGTAATATTATAGTATTTGTTTGTATTTGTTTTTTAACTTTTATATTATTTTTCGTAAATGTCTTTTTGTGTGTTTTAATTTTTTTATTTTGTTTAGTAAATTATTTAATGTTTGGAATTGAATTGTTAATATTTTTTTGTTTCAAGTTAAAAAAAATATATATATATTGAGAATAAGAAAATCCTTTCTTAATTAATTTTTTCTTTGTTAAAGCAATATTTTGTTGTCCATCATCAAGAGTGGGAGCACTGCTGGTGGGGGGATGACGCCCCCTTGACTCCTGAGGGCCTCAGTACTAAAGTGGACTTCTTCCCCAAGCAGCAGTGTTACAGGAGGCACATTTTCAGTGCTGGAAAAATGGGGCATGGCCTCTGACGACCTCCAGCTATATGGGTCTTACTGGAAGTAACAGGAGGGCTAGTTGGCCCCAAGGACCCTCAAGAGCCAAGGGGACTTAATCCCCGAACTAGTAGTGTACCAGGTGGAGCATTTGCAGAGTGGTGGAGAAAGAGGGTGTGGCCTCTGACAACATCTCAGCCATCCTGCTGTGTGGGACTTACAGGAGGGAACAGGAGGGGTAGTTGACCCCCAAGGATGTCCTTGGGGGCCAACTCCCCCCGTGTTACCTCCAGTAAGTCCCACACAGCGAGATTGCTAAGAGGTCTTCAGAGGTCATGTCCCCTTTCTACACCACTCTGCAAATGCGGCTCTTGGCGCACGATTGGTTGGGGGATGAAGTCCACTTTACTCCTGAGGGACCCTGGGGGCCAAGAAGCCCTCCTGGTACCTCCTGTAAGTCCTACACAGCAGGATTCCTGAGAGCTGGTCGGAGGCCCACCCCCTTTTCTCCACAACTCTGCAAATGCCATTGCTACTTTGAAAAACCATAGAAATTCACTGAAACAAAAACAAAGGTTACAGGGACGTTATATTTAGGAATTAGCATTTAAAAAAACCTTTGAAATTTACTGAAAAAACCCAAGGTTACAGGGGTGTTATAGTTAGGAATTGGAATTTAAAAAATGTTTAGAATTTCACTGAAAAAAACAAAAGTTACTGGGACTTTATAGTTAGTCTCAGTTTTCACTCATACAAAACCACTGAAATTCAACAGTTATCGTTAGTTGAGCTATCTATAACTCGCGGCACCACAATGCACTGCTTAAGACCTCACATATTACATCACTCATGACATGGTCAGTAACATCACTGTTGACATCATCCACAAAATCACTAATGCACCCACTCATAATCTATAGAACCTTTCATACACCCACTCAACCATTCACAAACCCATTCACAGACCTATACCACAACTTACATACCCACTCACTGATTCATAGATCTACACAAACATCCACTCACTCACCCATACAGCCACTCACACACTGGGTCACTCACCCATAGAGCTACTCACACACCTACTCTATCACCCATACAGTCTATCACACAGCCACTTACTCACCTATACAGTTACACACACACCCACTTGCTTACGCATACAGATACTAACATGTACTCACTCACCTATACAGTTACTGACATGAGCAGACACTCACCCATACAGCCACTCTCACATTCACTCACTCACCCATACAGTCGCTCATATACCTGCTCACTCACCTATGCGGCCTTTCACATACCAAATTTCTCATCCATATACCACTGACACATCCACTCACTCACCCATACAGCCATACACACACTCACTCACCCATACAGCCCCTCACAAATGCACTCACTAACCCATGCAGCCACTGACTCTCCCACTCCTTCATCCATAAAGGCAGGCACACACCCCCTCACCTACCCACACAGACACAGACACACAGGCACCCATACAGGTACTCAGACAACCAATCAATAACCCATACAGCCACTCACATACCCACTCACACACCCATACAACCACTTAGACACCGACTGACAGACTGATACACACAATCACACAACCAGTCATTCACCCATACATTCACTGAGACACCTAATCACTCACTTATACGGTCAATCACATACCCACTGAATCATCCATGCAGGTAGCCATACACCCAGTGATTCACCAATACACCCTGGTATATATATTTAACACTCATAAGCTTTATAAAAGCCCTCACAGTCACTGGATGATGTCATCAGCGATGTCACTGACCTTCTCATGAGTGATATAATATGTGAGGTCATAAGCAGTGCATTGCGGGGGCGTGAGTTATAGTTAGTTCAGCTAATTATAGTGGCTGAATTTCTCTGGATTTGTACTAGTAAAACCTGAGCCTAACTATAACATCCCTGTAACCTTTGTTATTTTTTGTGTGAATATATCTAAATAAAGAAACAATATTTTTGTTAGTTTTTTAACAAAATTATTGTGAAATGATTTTTTTTCAAGAAATTTGTACTTACCATTATAAGAATAGGAAAACAATATTTGTATAAATAATATTTTTGACACTATATTGCTGTTACACAATATTGTTGTTTACGATATTGTGTCAGTGATCTGCTAGGAGGGTTGCCCCATGGTGGTCATCCGGGAGAGGGCCCCAATCATGCAATGGGGGTCCATTTTGGTCGCGTTGGCTCAGCGCCCTTCTCTCAGCCGCCCACTCTCATGCCTCCTCTGGGTATTCAAAGAAATGGGACTTGGACACGTGGGTCACTTTCAATGTCGCTGGGAAATTCAGTATTAAGCGAATATTTATCACCCACAACTTTTGTTTAACTTCCACAAAAGGCCTACGTTTATCCTGCACCAGCTTCATATAGTTTATGTAGATCATGATTCTGGACCCTTTGCACGTTAGGTTCTTAATCTTACAGACCTCTCATAGTATTGCGTCCCTATGTCTGCACTTCATGTTCAGGACTCGTGCTATGAGCAGTCTCAGGGGGGCACTGGGAGGTGGCCTAGGGGCAAGAGACCTATGGGTCTGCTCCAAGATGAAGCATTAGGAGAGGGTTTCCGTAGGCATCCACAAGCATATCCAGGACTCCAGGAAATGAACAGTCATTGACTTTTGTCACCTCAGAGAACCAAACAAAGCGCAGAATGGTGCTTCCTGATCTATTTTTGGCATCCTCCGTCCACCTCTAACGGTGTTTAGTGGCAAAAAGGAGCTTATTGACTGCGTTTTGAGAGCTGAGACGTCATCTTCCAAGGTCAAGACGCATCCCTCTGACTCTGTGACCCAGCTGGCCATAGCGCAGAGGTCTTGGCGAAGCAGGGTGACATCCACACAGATCTCACCAATGTGGGTTTTGACTGCCTCTCTGGATGCCAGGATACCCTGGAGAATCGCAACTAAGTCTGGGTGGTCAGCCGTCCTCATGGACGTCGTCACCAGTGCAGGGTCTGCGCAGGGGCCTAAGGAGTTGAGGTATACTTGTCCATCTTGACCTGGGCTGCGCAGCCCTTATCTTTGCCCATAGTTGCACCTGGGTGTCATTGTATCCAGGCGGAGACTGATGATCAAGTTTGTGATAGCCCTGGCCCGCTAACCCTGCATCATTGGGGTCTAGGATAGGGGCAGCACAAGCAGCCAGTGCAGCTCAGTACCACAAGCCTTTAGGGGTCCCGTTTCAATAATTCAAGCCACTGGTCTGCTTGACCCACAACACTGCATCCCAGCCACAACCTAGTCAGACCCGTATGTTAAGTGGGGGGCAGCACGAGCAGCCAGGTGTAGAGCTGGTGCAGTCGCTGAGGCCTGGGCCCCTTGTCTCCGGTCATTTCCCAGGTTGGAGTTCATCAGAGGGAGGAAGGAGCTGTCAGACCCTGAGTTGATGGGCCGTAACCCCCTGTCCGAGTGCCGCCTCCAGCAGGCCTCCAGCTGAGAGCTCCCTCAGCGGTATGTGTCGGACCCAGGCGTCTCAGACGGATTGGAGAGTTTCAGTTGATTCCAGCCGTCTCTGGTGCTGAATCAGCATTGCACAGAGCCCTCTAGGGCTCTAAGATAACTCAGGATGCATTGGATGGCCGGAAGCTTCGTTAGGGAGTGACTGCCTTCTTAGCGGCTACGACCACACCCCCTCTCCCCCTGGTTTTTGTTTTCTTAATTGACATTCAGACTTTGGGAGCTTGTTTTTAGAAAACAAAAAAACTTTGATGAATAGGAACATAAAGCATGGTGCCCACGAGCAAAGGTGGAGGGCCTTCAATGGTGCAATGGTACCAGCATCTTCACTGAAGCTCTGCATGTCGGGGATCTCAGGCCTGCCTGGCGGGAATCTCTAAATGCGCGCAGGGGTGTGGACACTGGGGCTCCTGGTGACCTGGCGTGACTGCAGACCAGTCGCCATATTCTAAATGTGGCCCTATGGGTTTTAGTCTGATGCCTTGCCTCAATTAAGGTGATGGCCCCATTCTCAACACTAGTAATTTTGAGACCATGTGGAAATTTTATTTGCACTTTGCACCCCGTGTTACACTCAAAGATTTTGTAGAAGTTGCTCCCAGTTCTTGTGTTTCTCCATGTGCATTTTTGTCTAGTGCTACCTGGAGAAGATTATGCGAGCAAAACAGTGCAGTGATCGGGCTACCATGCACAAAAATTAGTCACAAAGACCATTTACACAACTATTTACCATTGCACTGTGGGAAACCTGGAATAGAGTGTGAAAAGCAACCTGTTCTCTGTGCACAAAGTATTTCCTCTGTTTCTTTTACTCCCACCTCCAACACAATTCTCAGAATCAGGTCGAAAGAACCCACACCACACAGCTGATCGACAAGGAAGAGTCCCTGCATTTAATACTCCGCTTGCTAGCTAGGAATGTACCATTTCTACAGCCACCATTCGCTCACGCAACACTCTGCACACATTTTGAGACAATATATTTTATACCGCCCATTACCAGTGCAGTGTATTTCTTCTAGGCGAGACAGAATTCTTTGTTCTTGATAAGTACACAAAGGACACCAGCCACAGTGTGGCACGCTGAGTGTGCATCAGATAGCGCACCCCAGAGAGCGAAGGAGAGATTACCTTGATGTTGTGCTCAACAGTGCATCCTTTGATCAGGAGGGGGCGCTCATGGAACTGTGTCTAGATTGCTTGTAAACTATCATCTGAAAATTTAACCTCAGAGTTTCTTTTCTCCCAAGATATCATATGTGCATGAATTTTCTGGAATTAAACCAACCAAAAACCTAGATTAGTAAAAATCAATTCATGAAAACATTTTACTAAGTCATGTGCTCAATGTCAAACAGGGTATGTAATTCTCTTTTCACCGGATCCATTTAAGGTTGATTTCCACACCTTGTCCGGTTTTGAGAGTCTGGAAGGGCCAGGAGAACATTTTGTATAAAATCCACTTTATTTTTTTGCACGATACTGTTCGAACTGCTTGCTTTAATAATCATTTAGGAACAGTGTAGAGAGCAGTATAATATATTGGAATCTAATAGTTTACATTTAGATTCCAATAACTTAAACTTAATTTCCTTCAGTTTTTTTTTGCTAAATCTCAATTATAAGTGTTCCTAAATGTTGCCATGCATGGACATAGGTGCCAATTCCGATCCGGTAAAAAAATTCCCCGTCCGACTCGTATCCGGATTTTTTTCCGTCCGAATCGTCAAAGTAGCGTACAAACTGCCAAGTACGATTCGAACGGAAAAAAGTCCATACGAATCGCATTGGGAAGATTTCCCCACACGTCCTCGGGTCGGGAAAAGTCACCGACACGTCCCCGGGCGAGAAACCCACCGTGCGGAAAAATAAAGTCCGACTGCGCAAGTACGATCCCTCCCGTCCTCCCCATTTCACAACCGTACGCAAAAAACACCGTCCGAACCGAACTCCCATAGCAACCATGGAGACATGTGCCCGCATACGCGCCGAACACCCCACCACCCCCCGCCCGCGTATGTACGCCCCGAACCCCCACCCGTGTATGTACGCACCGAACCACCAGCCGTGTATGTACGCACCAAACCCCCCCCCCAGCCCTGTATGTACGCACCGAACCACCAGCCGTGTATGTACGCCCCCGAACCCCCCCCAGCCGTGTATGTACGGACCGAACCACCAGCCGTGTATGTACGCACCAAACACCCACCCGTGTATGTACGCCCCCGAACCCCCCCCAGCCGTGTATGTACGCACCGAACCACCAGCCGTGTATGTACGCACCAAACACCCACCCGTGTATGTACGCCCCCGAACCCCCCCCCAGCCGTGTATGTACGCACCGAACCACCAGCCGTGTATGTACGCCCCCGAACCCCCCCCCAGCCGTGTATGTACGCACCGAACCACCAGCCGTGTATGTACGCACCAAACCCCCACCCCAGCCGTGTATGTACGCACCGAACCACCAGCCGTGTATGTACGCACCAAACACCCACCCATGTATGTACGCCCCCGAACCCCCCCCCCAGCCGTGTATGTACGCACCGAACCACCAGCCGTGTATGTACGCCCCCGAACCCCCCCCCAGCCGTGTATGTACGCACCGAACCACCAGCCGTGTATGTACGCACCAAACACCCACCCGTGTATGTACGCCCCCGAACCCCCCCCCAGCCGTGTATGTACGCACCGAACCACCAGCCGTGTATGTACGCACCAAACACCCACCCGTGTATGTACGCCCCCGAACCCCCCCCCAGCCGTGTATGTACGCACCGAACCACCAGCCGTGTATGTACGCACCGAACCACCAGCCGTGTATGTACGCCCCCGAACCCCCCCCAGCCGTGTATGTACGCACCGAACCACCAGCCGTGTATGTACGCACCAAACCCCCACCCCAGCCGTGTATGTACGCACCGAACCACCAGCCGTGTATGTACGCACCAAACACCCACCCATGTATGTACGCCCCCGAACCCCCCCCCCAGCCGTGTATGTACGCACCGAACCACCAGCCGTGTATGTACGCCCCCGAACCCCCCCCCAGCCGTGTATGTACGCACCGAACCACCAGCCGTGTATGTACGCACCAAACACCCACCCGTGTATGTACGCCCCCGAACCCCCCCCCAGCCGTGTATGTACGCACCGAACCACCAGCCGTGTATGTACGCCCCCGAACCCCCCCCAGCCGTGTATGTACGCACCGAACCACCAGCCGTGTATGTACGCACCAAACACCCACCCCAGCCGTGTATGTACGCACCGAACCACCAGCCGTGTATGTACGCACCAAACACCCACCCGTGTATGTACGCCCCCGAACCCCCCCCAGCCGTGTATGTACGCACCGAACCACCAGCCGTGTATGTACGCCCCCGAACCCCCCCCCAGCCGTGTATGTACGCACCAAACACCCACCCATGTATGTACGCCCCCGAACCCCCCCCCCAGCCGTGTATGTACGCACCGAACCACCAGCCGTGTATGTACGCCCCCGAACCCCCCCCCAGCCGTGTATGTACGCACCGAACCACCAGCCGTGTATGTACGCACCAAACACCCACCCGTGTATGTACGCCCCCGAACCCCCCCCCAGCCGTGTATGTACGCACCGAACCACCAGCCGTGTATGTACGCACCAAACACCCACCCGTGTATGTACGCCCCCGAACCCCCCCCCAGCCGTGTATGTACGCACCGAACCACCAGCCGTGTATGTACGCACCGAACCACCAGCCGTGTATGTACGCCCCCGAACCCCCCCCAGCCGTGTATGTACGCACCGAACCACCAGCCGTGTATGTACGCCCCCGAACCCCCCCCAGCCGTGTATGTACGCACCGAACCACCAGCCGTGTATGTACGCACCAAACCCCCACCCCAGCCGTGTATGTACGCACCGAACCACCACCCCACCAGGGAATGTACGGACCGCACCCCCACCAGTGCATGTACGGACCGTACTGACGCCAAAAAAACACGTACTGAACCCGGACAAACCATATTTACACAAGGAGAGTCAAGTAGAGTTTCCCCACACCACCAAACAGGCCCAACAACCCCACAAACATCACATACACTCACCTGCAACTGCCAAACTGCCAAACAGAGGCCCAAAACTCAATCACTCCTCATAACACACCCACACAAATTTCAAACACAGCCACACCCACAAATGGACCAATAAAAATGGACCACACACACAAACCATGAGCCTTTGCAACAGACCCACTGCTGCCAGAGCCCACAGACGACCCACACCACCATACTTGAACCTCACACTTGCATACCTTCACACAACCACCTACACAAACACCCCCTCATCACATTCACACACACACCTCCACTACCACACCCACACACCCACAGCCATCCACACCCACACCCCCACAACCACACCCCACGCCATGTCCACCACCAAGAATCCAAAGTTCACAAAGGAGGAGCTGGAGATCCTTGTCGACGAAATCCTCAGAGTCGAGCCACAGCTCTTTGGGACATTGGTCAGACAGACCAGCATATCCGAAAAAACCGCCATGTGGCAGAGGATCGTCGATTCTGTGAATGCTGTTGGGACAACCAGAAGGACCAGGCACGAGTGCCAATCCAGGTGGTACGATCTGCGGAGGACGGTCAAGAGGAAGATGACTGACAATCACAACCAGGGGAACATCACTGGAGGAGGGCCGCCCCCCAGACCGGTACAATACCATCCCTGGGAGGAGAAGGTGATGTCCACGCTGGCGGTGGAGGGACTACACGGACTGCCAGGACTCCCAGACCCTGGTGAGTACACAAACAACTCACCTCACATGGGGGGGATGCCATACACAATCAATCATGCATGCCACCCCCCCCAAGCCACCACCGGACACAACAACACTCCACAAACACACACATGCCACTGGCACCTCCATGCCCCATGCATCAATCAGGGCCATGCCAAGTCACAGGCCACACAATACACCAACACAACACAGGATGTGGTCGATGCTGGGAGTGGGGGCAGCAAAACTAACATTGAGCAACTCACAAGCACACAACAATGCCCTCAGCCCATATGGCCCAGGGCACAGCCATACAAACTGTGTGTACCCACACAGTACTGTCTTGCCTGCAAATGATGGCTGCCATGCAGGATGCCATGGGTCTGAAGGCACAATTTGCACATAACAGCAGACAATGAAGATGCATCGCTCTGATAGAGTCTCAGCACACACCGCCACAGCAGCAGCCTACACTCAGACACACTGCCCAATGGGTGCCCGGAGAACAGGGACTAACTCACATGAACAAGCCAATGGCCATTCAAAGACCGGCTAACTGTGTGTGCCCAGGAAGCTGGCCTGAGGTGACAGAGAGTGACAAAGAGAGGGAGGGAGAGGGGGAATGAGAGGGAAGGAGACAGAGGGGGGACACAGGGAGACAGACAGAGGGAGGGAGTAGGGTGACAGAGGGAGACCGACAGAGGGAGGGAGGAGGGTGACAGAGGGAGGGAGGAAGGGAGACACAGGGAGACTAAATCACCCTTGGGTGGTGTGGCCATGTCCACTCGTCAGCCGGTGGACTGTGTGCATGCAGACCAGGTCTGGCAGTGCCTCAACCCCCCCTTCCGTAGATGAAGACCGGTCCATGTGTCAATCTGTGCACGAGTCCATCCGTGCTGCAGGCACAGACCTAACCACACACCCAGTATACCCACCCACCGTGTCGGTAAGAACCCTGTCACAAATGCTTCAGTCCCCTACCTGCAACATCAAATTGCCTTGCCAAAACACCATTTGGCCACGTACAGTGCAACACGTAAGGCGCCTCTGCATGGCTCGCTACGCCCGCACACCACACTGCTGACTGTGTACCCAAATAGATGCATCAACTAAGATTGTGTCTCACACATGCGTAAAGCCCTGACAGCTGTGGCCAAGGGACATAGCCATGCACAAGTGCACTGTGAGAGGAATGCAGGACAGATCCAACTACCCAGAGGAAGAGTGCCAAATCAGAAATGCATGCAACATGGATGCCACATGTGACACTGTCAACATTGTCTCTCTCACACACAGGTCAACGTCGACGAACACCCCCCAACACTGGGGGGGAAGTCACACAGGACCAGGCTCCGCGGGATGATGACCCCACCGCCAGCGATGACTCTCACCACTCCGTGGATGACCCAGACCAACCTGGCCCCTCTGGTGTCCAACCACCTGCAGCACCTGCGTCAGGTACAACTGTGCCAACCACCACCCCCATTCCTGCCACATCCCAGGAGACGTCCAGGAGCCCTGCCCGCACACGACCACCCAGCCAGTCTGCCCAGGAGGGACACGGTCCTCCGGGCACCCAGGAGGAGGCAGGCGGCAACGCAGATGCCATCCCTCAGGGGTCCCGGAGACCCGATGCACCCACAACGGCAGGCCAGGTGCACGTGGGCAGGGGTGGCGGGAGTGGAGGACGGCGGAGGCGCGAACCTGACCAGGCAGCTCAGGACCCGGTAGTGTCCCAGGTCAGCAACATCCTGGATACATACCGGCGTGACACCAGGGGCATGGACCAGATTGCGTCCACCCTCAATGACATCAAGGGGACCCTCCAGGAGATGAAGACCCTGCAGTCCCAGCAACATGCCTGTCAACTGCAACACCAAGGAAGGATGGAGGATAGACAGGCTGAGCTCGTGGCGGTGCAAACCCAAATGACCGGTGTACTCCGTCGGATTGCCGACAACATGGGCAACCCTCCCTGTGGCACCAGGCGAAGGCCATTACCAGACACAGGGAGGGATCAGGAGGAGGAGGATTCATCCGACGGAGCGTCACAGACATCGTCACGGACTGCTTCCGAGGGTCCCCGCAGGAAGGTGGGTCGTCCACGAAAAAGACTGTGAGAGTCAGCAGAACATCACCATCTCCCAGGTCACCTGGCCTGGCACCTGGCCCTCTGGCCCAATAGCAGCACATGACATTGTCTGCCACATGGACTTGCTGGTCACTGTCTGACCTATGTTGACGAAGACTGTGGCATGGACTCTGACATTTTGCTACGACAAGGATACCAACTCCCCCAGTGAACTTTGGATTCTACACTCCCGCTGTGCACCTCTTGTCATCCCCACAAACCCGTACCCCACCACAAATAAATTAATCACACTTACAAGATGATGCCGTGATTCTACATTATTACAATACATGTGTGTGTCGTACAGTCAAAGCATGCCTGATCTCAGAATTAACTCCAACCATCCAAACCGTGGGGTCGCAGTCTTGCCCAGGACACACATGGGTCCCAATGTCTCATCTGATACAGACATGGAGTACCAAACTCACCTGTGCTGGGCCCAACCAGCTGAGTGGTTCCCGCACAACTGTGGCTACAGACACATTCAGGGGAGCAACAGTCATGCGCAGAGGTCAGGGATCATGTGGAGTGACCTGGCTTGCCGCTCCCAGGTATGTCTAGACATGTGTCCCTACAATGTGCAGCATGCTTGCGTCAGGCGGATGTTGAGAATGGTGGCTAGGCCAAGGTTGGATGCATGGAGATGCCAGAATGCAGTTTAGGATCACTGTGCCACATGGTTGTGTTGGGGTTGTGGGCTGCATCATGAGTGTGGGCGTGGATCTAGAAGGTCATCCTGCAGCTGGCTGTGAAACATTCCCCCCATCCCGTTAGGACGTTGATGTGGCCTGGTTGCCCGACGCAGTAGCAGAGCTGTGCAGATGCACTCCGGATATGGACAAGTACCATGGGAGTCGTGAGGCACATGTCCGTAGACTGCAGGGTAGGATTCTACACAGATGTTGTAGTTTCCCTGGGGGATGGTCTCTCTTGCCTTGAGGTGGATGGAACTGTGCATCTTGTGCATAATACAGTTCCCACTCCCTGACAAACCCCTAGCATCTTGTCACTCTACACATAGACACATATGCACCACCTATGAAAACTATGCCAGACCTGCGGCACGCACAGTGGCAACAGGGCACCATTGACAGGGAAGAGGCACCTTGGAGACAGAGGGACAAATTTATTAGTCATGTGTGTTGGAATGACAATGATACTCTGTCAACACATACACAGGTCATGTGGATGTACATGTGGGAGCAACACTGGCACCCCCCATTGCAACACAGATGCTGGCATCCCATTGACCTGGCACACAAGTGACGGATAACAGCTAAACACCCCCTGCTGCCACGGAGAGGCCGCTATACACCATTGAGGCCCTGATGGGGCAATCACACACCATGTCAACCCGGTGCAACCTGTATGTTTCCGAGGCCAGTGTTACACACAATGATGGCCTCATCACAATCCCCAATCCCCTGCCACATGACAGTCACCAAGTCTGAGCATGGCTCCAGGTGAAGCCTGCCCCATGTCATGTTCCCCATGTAGGATCACCATGTATGCAAATGGAACACACATGAACCGGAGAAGTGCACACAGACTACAAACAATTCACACACCCAAAACGACGTGAGGCATCCCTTACCCTGAGGAGATTTCAACACTTGCCCGTGCATGTGACGCTGAATCAGCACATGTCGCTGTGTTCATGAGGAGTAGCAGGAGCACAACAATGCCACCAGCAGACAGCATGCACATGGACCTGTGGAAGAGAGACACACAAGGATTCAGCACAAAGGAGCACATCCGCAAGCATGTACTTAACACGTATCATGTTGTTAACATGACAGGTGACAATGATGACCCTCAGACAACATCCTTCCATTGCGCCATCACTTGAGTGACACTTCAATACACACCACTGACTCACTTGGCAGACATGCAGATGGACACACACATTGCAACACATGCCACACACGGCCCAATGCGTGCACACTCAGACACTGGAACTCACCACTAAGCAAAGAAGTTGCGTATGAGCCGACTCCGCATGTCCTCCACAGCCTCCTCCTCCTCCACATCACTTGCCCCGTCACCAAGCCCTTCATCCTCCACGGGTGGATGGTCCTGGTCATCTTGATCCAGTATGAGTGGAACAGCTTCCTCCACTGCCATGTTGTGCAGCATGCAGCAGACGATGATGATCTTGCACACCTTCACCGGGGCATATGGGAGTGCTCCGCCGGTCTTGTGGAGGCACCGGAATCGGCTCTTCAGAAGTCCAAACGTCCTCTCAATGACTCTCCTGGTCCGCCCATGTGCGTTGTTGTAGAGGTGCTCGGCAGCCGTGCTGGGGTTGCGGACAGGCGTCATCAGCCATGGCATGTTGGGATAGCCAGCGTCCCCTACAAGGAAACATCATGGACAGAAGTGTGTCAGCACAGGCAGTGAGATTGGAAGATGACGCCAAACACAGAACTGCCAGAGTCTACCCACCAACAATACATGCTCGCTCGTTCCGCAGCTGCAGCATCATTTCTGGCACCCTGCTACGCCTCATGATGAAGGCATCGTGTGCTGATCCTGGAAAGCGAACACAGACATGTGAAATCACCATGTTGGACAGACACACCACAAGGGCATTAATGGAGTGATAATGTTTGCGATTCCTATACACCACCTCCTGTGCCTGTGGTGGTACCAACGCAACATGTGTCCCATCTATGGACCCAATGACATGGGGCATCCCTCCCAGGGCATAGAACTCACGCTTGACATCTGTCAACTGCTCACGATTTGGGAATTTAATGTACTCATCCAGGTGAACCAACATGGCCTCTAAGAAATCATGCAGAACACGGCTGAACATCGTCTGGGACATGCCCCCGACATCAGCAATGGTATGTTGGAACGTACCCGTGGCAAGGAAATGTAGGGCTGCCATCACCTTCAACTTGGGTGTCAGTGCACTTGGATACCTGTGGCGCGGGAGGAGTTGTGCTTCCAGCCGGCCAGTCAACTCATCAATCAACCGTTGGCTGAATCTGTAGCGGCGTATACAGTCCCGTTCATGCAGGGCAGCAATGTCTGGCATACGTCGAGGGAGAGGCGGAGCCCTGCAGTGAAATGGAAGGAACACCTAAGAGTGAGCACTGTACAACAACATCGTCAATGCACTGAGCACATGTTACACAGCCAATACACATATGCCACGTTGTGAGTCAGGTCTGTGCCACAGTTCCTGGACACGAACGCCAGTCAGGTTACACTCCTACCAAGGGACAGCCACTAACGGAGGGGGGCAAGATCACGATGACATGGCATGAGACTAGCTGTGGGCCAGTGTAAGTGAACATGCACACGCATCACAGGATTCACAGACATCCACACATGTGCAGAGGTAGTATGCGTATGGTACAGACAGGTAGTTGGATGCGATATGCACTGGTCACATGTCATAGGAATAGGACAGGCCACACACATTGCCTTTGAGGAGTACATGTCGAGACAGAACATACATAGGGAGCATGTGGATATGTACTTGTGTTGATACTCCGTGTAGTTGGATACATACACACCTCATGGCAAATCACATATGTGGGCTGGTGTGCGGAACAGTGTGCCATGCCCATCGACACACAGACACATGTTGGCAGCAGCAACTGCTGACACATTGAATCACACACCTACAGCAAAATCATGGAAAGACATGCCACACACATGACATGGTTGCAGCATGCAACGCAGCCATACACGTGTCATATGTAATATTCCGTGTACCTGGCATCAGGGGACAGGTGCGGGTGTCCGTGACTGGGACATGCAAGTGACTCATGGCTCCACTAGTGTGTACGACATGCACACATGTCAAAGGAGTGCAGGGGATGTGTGGTACAATGCGCACCATCACACACGACATGTGTACACAGCTCATCGTACATGTGCTTTGCCCACACCTCAGGGGTAAAGTGCCACATCACATCCTGACACACCTGTGTCACACACAGGTGGTATTGCACAGACAATGCATTGGTGTCCACCCTTGGCAATACCTGTCCGCTCCATTCCTGTCTGTGTGCCGCCTGTCACCACTGACAGTTGTTATACGCACCGTACATACGCTCGGAGCGCGTGTATAGGGTCCCTGGGCCAATATTGCCGCTGGCGTATGCGTACGCCACAGTAGTACGGACTGTACACGCGCTTGTACGGTCCGGATCACAATATGTGCGCTGGCGTATGCGTACGCCACAGTAGTACGGACTGTACACGCGCTTGTACGGTCCGGATCACAATATGGGCGCTGGCGTATGCGTACGCCACAGTAGTACGGACTGTACACGCGCTTGTACGGTCCGGATCACAATATGGGCGCTGGCGTATGCGTACGCCACAGTAGTACGGACTGTACACGCGCTTGTACGGTCCGGATCACAATATGGGCGCTGGCGTATGCGTACGCCACAGTAGTACGGACTGTACACGCGCTTGTACGGTCCGTACTACTGTGGCGTACGCATACGCCAGCGCCCATATTGTGATCCGGACCGTACAAGCGCGTGTACAGTCCGTACTACTGTGGCGTACGCATACGCCAGCGCCCATATTGTGATCCGGACCGTACAAGCGCGTGTACAGTCCGTACTACTGTGGCGTACGCATACGCCAGCGCCCATATTGTGATCCGGACCGTACAAGCGCGTGTACAGTCCGTACTACTGTGGCGTACGCATACGCCAGCGCCCATATTGTGATCCGGACCGTACAAGCGCGTGTACAGTCCGTACTACTGTGGCGTACGCATACGCCAGCGCCCATATTGTGATCCGGACCGTACAAGCGCGTGTACAGTCCGTACTACTGTGGCGTACGCATACGCCAGCGCCCATATTGTGATCCGGACCGTACAAGCGCATGTACGGTCGGTATCACTGCTTGTGGGGTGCCCTAGGGCGTGGAACGCACCGTACCTGTGTGTAAATGTATGAAAACACATAGGGGACACATGAGGGACAAGTATAAGGGCCTAAATGCCTGATGGTTGCCATGGAGACTGAGTTAAATTTTTGAATTTGAGCACCAGGTGCACAGCAGAAGTCAGTTTGAAAGAATCTACATTGTTGCAATGTGGATGTTGACTTGACATCATTATCAAAACTGAAACCATGCAAAGCCACACACTGGGGTAGGTTTGAAGGGATTGGATGAAACGTAGGATGCTAATGTGACTGACCAATCAATCTGTACTCCTATACATGAACAGGCCAGCCAGGCATATATAAGGCAGCCAGGTCCCATGAGAGAGCACTTGCCTGCACATCCATTCATCCCTGACCACTGCTGCTGATAGTGATTCCTCTGGCACCATGTCCAGGACTGTGGAGAGGTCACAGCCATTCACCCAGGAGGAGAACCTTGCCCTGATAGATGTGATCCTCCCACAGTTCCAGAGCCTGTATGGTCGACCAGGGGTTCAGGTGAGTGCAGACTCCACTAGCTTAGACTGTGCCCCTTTTGTGTGACAGTGACTTCTGGCATTGTGTCCATGTGTGACAGACATGCACTGTTGTTTGGAGTGGGTCCCAGGGTGTGGAAGGCCTCATGTCACCCATGCAGAGCATGCTGTGTTTCCTGTGTGCACTCCTCACTTGCATAGTGCCTACTGTGACAATGAATGCAAGGTGCATGCCACATTCTGCCTGCATACTCCTCCTGGGGATGTTGTTTCCACAGTCCTGATGTGATCCTGTGTTCCCCCCAGTGTGACAGGTGTCAGTACCCATGGATGTGTGTTTGTTCAGTGTACCTGTGCTGTGAGTGTCCAAAGGCCGTGTTCGTCCCCTGCACATTGGTGTGTGTGTTAGTCCCCTGTCATGTGGGTGAGTGCATATGGGGAGTGTTGCACACAAGCAGCATGAGGGATGGATATGGCCTGGCCATCGGATGTGAGCAGGGAGCAGTGCTGTGTGCATGCCGTGCTGAGCCAGCCCCACACCTGTGACACCCCCGTCTACTGGCACATGGGCAGAGTGAGGTGTGTACCCGCAGTTGGCAATGCCATGTGATTGTCCTGTACCTGTGTGTGTCTGTGTACTCTGCTGAGGTAGCATCAGTGTGCTGGGGCAGGTGACTGCTGTGAGGTGCTGTACATAATCCTGGTGTAGCCTGTGAGGCACAGTGTGATCCCTGGTCAGTGAGTGTGTGGTACCCCTCATGCCACCCGTGTGCTTCCACTGGCACGTAGTGCATTTGGCCTTCCACAGTGGATAATGTCCCTATGACAAAGGTGCAATTAGTTGCATGCATACCATGGCCTGTTCATAATGAGGATTGTTCTATATGTGTGTCTCTGTGTCTTTGCTCATGTGGATTAATGTATTCTCTCTTTTGCATCCTCACAGGTAGGCGCCATTGCCAAGGGGGAGATCTGGAGGGAAGCCGTCAGTGCCGTGAGGGGTACAGAGGGTCGGAGGCGGAGCCTGTCTCAGGTGAGGAAACGCTGGCAGGACATCCGGTGCTGGACGAGGAGGATTGCACGGCTCCTGCTGGGGGACTCACCTGAGAGCCGTAAGAACCGTGGCCGCCGTCGTCTGACCCACATCCAGAAGCGTGTGCTGGCGGTGGTCTTCCCCGATATGGACAGGCGCCTACAGGAGAGGCAGCAGCAGGAAGGGGGTAGGTACATGTGTGTCAGTTGTGTGTCCCCAGCCAATGTAAGTGTGCAGTTGCATGGATACACTGCCAGGGTTTGATTGTGCAGTGCGTCAACTTCTCCACAAAGTAGCACAGTGCTGTTCTCACTCCCTCCCTTCCCCTCCTTGCAATGTGTTCCCTGGTCTGTCGCCACTCTTGCACAAGGTTATTTATGCAGGCAGTTCATGCAGGTGCCCTATGCTATCAGCATCATGTGTGGGGGTGATGTGCCACAGGTATGGGGACCTTGCGTGTGCCATGGCCAATTTCAGTCATTGTGGTGTCCATGTCACTTGGCACTGATTGTGAATCACGACATAGGGGTGTGTCTCCAAAATGTACAGCCTTCCAGCATGCATGTCCAATTGTGTGCCCTCTGACATGATGTGCCTGAGTGGGAGGCCTGCTAAGTGCAGGGACGGTTGCTTAATTTGCAGTCATGTCCATCCTGGACCATGGAGGAGTGTGGGCACTACTGTGCCCTGGGGCACCTCTTCCTAGGTATCATGTGCGTCATCCAACAATATGGCCATTCACTGTGTCTTTGCCATGGGTTGCGTAGGGTGGCATTGTACCCTGGGCTCAACTGTTAGGACCTACAGGTTGCTACATGTGTCCACTGTACAGGGGGACCCATTTTGCTTGTGCATACTCACAGTGGGCATTACCTGTGTGTGTTGTTGAGACAATCTGATGATGTTTGCCTGTCAATGATGTGTGGACATGGCCACCAGGGGCTGTGTGTTTACAGTCATGAATTAGTGGAGGCCATGTGTTTCCATCCCAGAGTAAGAGGTGTACATACTTTCTCCGTCTCAATGAGATTGTCTCAGGTGTGGGTGGTTTGTGCGTACAAGGCCTACATGTCAGAAGCTTCATCCTCCTTGCTGGGTTTAGCCTGTGTGTGATGTTTGACTGGACATACGCTCAAGGTGCAGTGACCCTGTCATGTGTGGCCTGGTTTCATGTATTGCCTTTGCAGCATGCGGCAAGAGTAAATGGATATGATTCATGCTCATCCCTTTTTGACGACGCAGTGTGGTGCAGGTGCTGTGCACATTTGTCCCCAGAGGCTGACTCCTCTCTAAAATTTCAGGTGCAGTGATTTGCTGTTGTGTCATGATCTCCATTGTGTCTCAGTGGCATGGTGGGTAGAAAAACTGTGTGTTCCATGGCCTACATGTGTACATTGTTTTGTAGGTGTTACTCCTGTTGCTTTTCAGGCTATGCAATGTGACCTATGTATATTTGACTCATGTGACATAAGTGTACAGGTGTCTGATTTTCTCCTGTCTCTTCACCTTGCCCACAGCATCGCCGGGGGACACGGAAGGAGACACTAGCACGGACCGGGAGGAGAGATTGAGCACCAGTACCAGCAGTGCTGTCCTGTCTGGCACATGGAGTGGCACGGAGGCCGAAGGGAGTGAGGCGGAGGACCTGTTGACTGCCAACACAGACTATGACGCAGACGGGTCCGAGGCTGAGCTCCCAGAGGTGGCGGAGTCTGCCCCCCCAGCTGATGGCAGCCCTCCACATCCCCCCGCCACCTCAGGTTCCATCACCGGCCTCCCACATGCTCGTGGCCCTTCCCTCCGTGCTCGGTCCCCACATGTCTCCTTCCTGCCAGGCACCGCACCCCCTGCCCCTGTCACCACTGCTGCGGTGAGTGCGGAGTCTGTGGACATCCTGAGGCAGTTGCAGGTTGGTCAGACTGCGATGCTAAATGTCCTCCATGCCCACACCCAGGTGCTGACCCAGATGGAGGCATACATGGAGGGCATGTCGGCTGCGCAGTCTGACCAACGGCAGTTGCTGAGGTCCATAGACTCCACACTGACTGCAGCACTGGATCTCCTGCAGCGCTGCGTAACACCCCCTACCCCTGCCCCATCCACAATTCCCACTCCCGTGCCTGTCCCACGCACATCCAGACGTCAGCGTGCACGCACCCCAACAGACACAGGCACCACACCACCAGGGAAGTCGAAGCGCACACCTCCTGTCACGCACACACAGGGTGAGGAAGGCACACCCACTGGGTCGGGGGGGAAACGTAGAACACGCAGCCACAGTGGGAGTCCGCATTCCACACAACCCACTCCCTCCAAATCCACTCCCCTTAGCTCTCCTGGCCAACAGTCAGTGACAGCATCATCCACTGCGAGTGTGCCCCCCAGCCCCAGGATGACACCACCCCGCAAGCGGTGGAGGCGGGACCCGGCCAGGGGAGTTGAGTCCCCCACCCTGTCCACACCCTCCCCCAGTGGCGCTGCGACCCATCCCTTTGCCCCCCCCCCCTCCTTGGGGCCTGTGGTTGGATTGGGTACGGGGGAGTCGCTGGGGGAACTTGCCGACGTGTGCAGCGCCATTCTGTCCTCCACCTTTGGCGCTGGCACCCCCCCTGTGGCAGATTCATCCCTCCCTGCACCCACAACACCTACCCTTTCCCCTCCTGTCCCTGCGGTGCCTGTTTCCACCCTCCCCCCTGATGCCCCCTCTTCTGTGGATGAAATGGACTTGTGAACTGTGCAGGCAAGCTAGGGGACACACGTCCCGATGTGTACCCCCCCCCCGGACATTGCTGCTGGGCTGGCCCATGGCCCTTGTACATAGTGGACATTTTCTCTGATATATTTTCCTGCTGAATAAAGCCTTTTCTTTTTGTTTTGCACACTGATGCTTTCCTGGACTTGCTGTTGGTGCTGGTGCTCCCTGCGTTGGGGTGGTGATAATGTGTTAGGGGTCTGTGAAATGTTGGAGTGTGCTGCTCATGGGGTGTACCCTGCCATCTGCGTGCCATCACAAAGGTCTCTGCAAATGGTATTTGGTCATGTTTGCTCTCACTGTATGGTGACATTGTCCCAAGGTGTGTTCCGTCCTCTGTGGCCCAGGCCATTTTTCCTGCAGGGTGTCTCCCAAATGCTGTGCTGTGCTGTGTCTACATTTCCTGGATGTGTGAGGGTTGCCTTTCAATATAGCCATGCTGGCTCAGCGATGGCTCCGCCTGCATCTGGGGTATCACCCTTGTAGGTCACTGAACTTGTTGATGGGGTATATTGTCCGATGTCTGGGCACTGCTGGGAGTGATAGGTACACACCCCTCCTGTGTCTGGGCACTGCTGGGAGTGATAGGCACACACCCCTCCTGTGTCTGGGCACTGCTGGGAGGACCCTGCACCCACCCCTCCTGTGTCTGGGCACTGCTGGGAGGACCCTGCACCCACCCCTCCTGTGTCTGGGCACTGCTGGGAGTGATAGGTACACACCCCTCCTGTGTCTGGGCACTGCTGGGAGGACCCTGCACCCACCCCTCCTGTGTCTGGGCACTGCTGGGAGGACCCTGCACCCACCCCTCCTGTGTCTGGGCACTGCTGGGGGTGTTTTGCACACCCCATTCTTATAGCAGGTTCGGTGCGTACATGCACGGGTGGGGGTTTGGTGCGTACATACACGGGTGGGGGTTCGGTCCGTACATACACGGGTGGGGGTTCGGGGCGTACATACTCTGCTGGGGTGGGGGTTCGGTGCGTACATACACGGGTGGTGGTTCGGTGCGTACATACACGGCTGGGGTGGGGGTTTGGTGCGTACATACACGGCTGGTGTGGTGGTTTGGTGCGTACATACACGGGTGGGCGTTTGGTGCGTACATACACGGGTGGTGGTTTGGTGCGTACATACACGGCTGGGGTGGTGGTTTGGTGCGTACATACACGGGTGGTGGTTTGGTGCGTACATACACGGCTGGGGTGGGGGTTCGGTCCGTACATACACGGGTGGGGGTTCGGGGCGTACATACTCTGCTGGGGTGGGGGTTCGGTCCGTACATACACGGGTGGTGGTTCGGTGCGTACATACACGGCTGGGGGGGGGTTCGGTGCGTACATACACGGGTGGTGGTTCGGTGCGTACATACACGGCTGGGGTGGGGGTTTGGTGCGTACATACACGGCTGGTGTGGTGGTTTGGTGCGTACATACACGGGTGGGCGTTTGGTGCGTACATACACGGGTGGTGGTTTGGTGCGTACATACACGGCTGGGGTGGTGGTTTGGTGCGTACATACACGGGTGGTGGTTTGGTGCGTACATACACGGCTGGGGTGGGGTTTCGGTCCGTACATACACGGGTGGGGGTTTGGTGCGTACATACACGGCTGGTGGTTCGGTGCGTACATACACGGCTGGGGGGGGTTAGGGGGCGTACATACACGGGTGGTGGTTTGGTGCGTACATACACGGCTGGGGTGGGGGTTCGGTCCGTACATACACGGGTGGGGGTTCGGGGCGTACATACTCTGCTGGGGTGGGGGTTCGGGGGCGTACATACACGGGTGGTGGTTCGGTGCGTACATACACGGGTGGTGGTTCGGTGCGTACATACACGGCTGGGGTGGGGGTTTGGTGCGTACATACACGGCTGGTGTGGTGGTTTGGTGCGTACATACACGGGTGGGGGTTTGGTGCGTACATACACGGCTGGGGGTTCGGGGCGTACATACCAGGGTGGGGTGGGGGTTCGGGGCGTACATGCACGGGTGGCGCTTGGGTGCGTACATACACGGGTGGGGGTTCGGGGCGTACATACCAGGGTGGGGTGGGGGTTCGGGGCGTACATACACGGGTGGCGCTTGGGTGCGTACATACACGGGTGGCGGTTCGGGGCGTACATACACGGGTGGGGGTTCGGGGCGTACATACCAGGGTGGGGTGGGGGTTCGGGGCGTACATACACGGGTGGCGCTTGGGTGCGTACATACACGGGTGGCGGTTCGGGGCGTACATACACGGGTGGGGGTTCGGGGCGTACATACACGAGTGGGGTGGGGTTTCGGTCCGTACATACACGGGTGGGGGTTCGGGGCGTACATACTCTGCTGGGGTGGGGGTTCGGTCCGTACATACACGGGTGGTGGTTCGGTGCGTACATACACGGCTGGGGTGGGGGTTTGGTGCGTACATACACGGCTGGTGGTTCGGTGCGTACATACACGGCTGGGGTGGGGGTTTGGTGCGTACATACACGGCTGGTGGTTCGGTGCGTACATACACGGCTGGGGGGGGGTTCGGGGGCGTACATACACGGGTGGTGGTTTGGTGCGTACATACACGGCTGGGGTGGGGGTTCGGTCCGTACATACACGGGTGGGGGTTCGGGGCGTACATACTCTGCTGGGGTGGGGGTTCGGTCCGTACATACACGGGTGGGGGTTCGGGGCGTACATACTCTGCTGGGGTGTGTGTTAGGTGCGTACATACACGGGTGGGGGTTTGGTGCGTACATACACGGCTGGTGGTTCGGTGCGTACATACACGGCTGGGGGGGGTTAGGGGGCGTACATACACGGGTGGTGGTTTGGTGCGTACATACACGGCTGGGGTGGGGGTTCGGTCCGTACATACACGGGTGGGGGTTCGGGGCGTACATACTCTGCTGGGGTGGGGGTTCGGGGGCGTACATACACGGGTGGTGGTTCGGTGCGTACATACACGGGTGGTGGTTCGGTGCGTACATACACGGCTGGGGTGGGGGTTTGGTGCGTACATACACGGCTGGTGTGGTGGTTTGGTGCGTACATACACGGGTGGGGGTTTGGTGCGTACATACACGGCTGGGGGTTCGGGGCGTACATACCAGGGTGGGGTGGGGGTTCGGGGCGTACATGCACGGGTGGCGCTTGGGTGCGTACATACACGGGTGGGGGTTCGGGGCGTACATACCAGGGTGGGGTGGGGGTTCGGGGCGTACATACACGGGTGGCGCTTGGGTGCGTACATACACGGGTGGCGGTTCGGGGCGTACATACACGGGTGGGGGTTCGGGGCGTACATACACGAGTGGGGGTTCGGGGCGTACATGCACGGGTGGGGGTACGGGCCGTACTTCCACGGGTGGGGGTACGGTCCGTACATACCCCTGCCCACGCTCTGCGTGCCTGGGTACGGGCCGTACCCATGCCTTTGGTGTGTGGGTACGGTGCGTCCCACCATTGTTGCGGGCCGTGGGGTCCGCACCGTACACAGGCCTTGGGGGCGTGGCTACGGGTCGTACCACGCGTACCCCTACATGACCCCAGCAATGCTGGTACGAGCTGTACCAAGGCCTTTCTGACGTGGGTACGGGCCGTACCGCTATTGTTGGAGTGACGTAGGGGGACGCGTGGTACGTTCCGTACCCACGCTCTTGCGGCCTGGGTAGGGTACGTACCGGTTCGCGTGACCATCCACTTCCGTTGTGGCGGACGCTTGCGTTGCTGGCCTTGCCCCCACCCCCTGGAAGTGACCAGGCCCTGATGGTCAGGTATGTCCAGGCCATGTGTGATTTGGTACCATGTGTTGGTGTTGTGTGTCCTGCCCCTGCCCCCCCCTTTGCCCCTGGTTGTTGTGCTGACCTTCTGCGGCGTCTGCGTCGGTTCCTGTACGCCAGGTGGACTGCTAGGAGGGCAGGGATGGCACGTAGGTTCGGGTCCATGTCTGTTCGTCGCGTCCAGCTGCTCCTTGCGTGTGTCGTCCTGATTTCCCGGCAGTTTTTGGCAGCCGGTAAATATTTTCCGTGCGGGATGACGTCGGTTCGAATCGTACTTCCTGGTTCGTGAAACGTAGGCTGGATGCGTACCGACGTCACGTCGGCTCCTTTCAGGATCGGAATTGTGTTTAGTTTCTGTTCGGTCGGTGTTTTGTTCGAATCGTACGGAAATGGTGTTTCCGTATGAATCGTACTTGCATTTTCGGATGGATTTCGCACCGGGTACGAGTCGGACGGAGAAAAGGCTCCGTCCGACGGTTCGTACCCGGTTTTTACCGGATCGGAATTGGCACCACAGTGTTTATCAGGTAGGGCTATGGTTTCAAGATGATTTCATATGATGACTCACACAATTTTCCCGTGTTTAGCGCGGTAAAAACTCAATGGATTCTGGGAGCTGTAGTCCTCTGAAACCTAGCTTGAACCACTTGACGTAAAGTTAGATTACAATGGCATGAAGACTGCAACACTCTCCTCATAGTTGCCAACAGTTTCCACTTGTTCGAATCCAAGTTTTTTGCTTTGAAGGTTTCGAATTTGTAGTCCTGATTCTATAATGAGCTAAACAACACTACAAATTTAAGATTTGTTTTTTAAAAAATGGACTGGAGCAGCCAGTCAAGAATGGACCTAGGAAATTTGGCGAGGACTGTGCTCTCTTATATGGTGTGGCCTAACACATGGAGACACACAATAAATGTACTTGGGACCCAGGAAACACAGTGGAAGAAAAACACAATATTTGCTTAAAGTCCCAAGGCAGTCCATGAGTCCATGTGTTTCTAGAGGAAGATCAGGCACACTATGTAAACCGGATGGAGGACAGATGCGTGCACTTCCGGGAGCATCTCCATGGGAACGTGCCATCGTCTTGGAGCAAGTAAGGAAAAAGGTTAAGCTTGTACAGAAAGATCCTGGGTCATTGCCAGTTCGACCATCTGCAATACTAATTTACACCTGGTACCTCCTTTGGGTTTTTTTTCGTTCTGAGATTAGCAGCTGAGAAGAAAAGGAAAGTATCAATGCAATCAAATTATTTAAAAAAGAGCGTCAGGCGGCGGCGCTGCTCAGGCTACACTGTGCAGCTGTATATAAACAGCACAGAGCTCTCCATTGTACTTGAAATTGAATTTACAATTTGCTTTTGGGCAATGTGTAAATTGGCACTTCATTGATTATTAATGAAGTGCTAATTGCTCTTTGCAACCAATTTTTATGCAAATGAGACCAGTGCAATTTACACAATTTTGCAATTTTCAACACTCTGTGCAGGGATGCTGAAGCCGACAGGTTGTCAAAAAAATTGCAACATGCTAATGTAATTATCAGCTAAATAACTCTGGATTTTGCCACAGGAATCCATTCGCTCTTGATTTATGTCAGCGTACATTTCAGAGCAACATCCTGGAGGGGTCTCAGACTGCTGCAAATCAAGCCTTTTAAGGATGCTGAAACGGATCAGACTGAAGAAATTCATGTTTCTCGATGGCAATGTATTCACCTTGCTGAAGTGTGCTCTGTGCCATACTCTTGTGAGTGTTGTATGAGTTGGTATTCATAAAGTGTGAACCCGAGCTCCCAAATTTCAAGGTTCCATGCATGAGTAGCTCATCCACTCCAGCAATTTCTTTTGAATTCTGGTACTTGTAGTCCTGGTTTTATAATGAGACTACAAATCCCAGAATACAATGAAAAACACTTGGAATTAAGAATTCTGAAAAATTGAATGCTGTACAAAGAATATGATGGCAATCCGCATCTCATGCAAAAGTGGAATACAATAAGGACAGTTGGGGGGGTGTAGAGTTAAGGGATCTTTTGGGTAATGGCGTGAGTGCTGGAGGACCTCGGTTGTTACCAATGGTGGAAGAGGAGCTTCTTGGTATGTAAACATCTAATGCTTTTCTGAAGTGTTCTGTGAGGGGATAAGCCAGGTGTGCGGAGAGATGGCATTGCAGACCATGGGTGTGCAGTTTTAAAAGCGTTGTTCCTTTTTTTCTCTTGTTTAATTTTTTTACTAACTTGAGCATGGAGTGCTCTTCCCTATTAGTGATGGGGCAGCCTCCTCAAGTGTCCAGCTTTTTATAGCTGCTAAGGTTGTGAGTAACTCATCACAGCCTTGTATGTGATGTGTTGCCTCAGTCCTTGAAGGTGAAATGTGCCAGCAGGGGTAGTCTGTGAAGAGCGATTTGTCAGGGTAGATGTGGTCAAGTTTCTGTAGACCTTTAATCAGGTGACCTGAGGCATGGAGCAAGCCCTTCAGTGGGGCAAGTGTAAATTTGAGACACCGTCCATTGTAACATGGCTGAGTGGTTCTGAAATATATTTCCGGAAAGTACGTTTTTTAATAGCAAAATTTCTTGAGGACGCTAAGTCTTGACTGAGCAGTTTTTGTTGATGATGAAACTAAGGGATTTGGCAGTCAGAGAGTTGTAAGTGGGTGTTTAGGTTTATTTTGAACCAGTTCAAGGTTTTTGGTGGTCTCTCTTTATTGGATTAAGATTCATGACACACCATCACTCATTACTAAAGATGCAGCAGGAGCCGTGTTCAAAGTACCAGTGGGGTAGTTCCCTGCCGAAGAGGAAGTCTCCGTACCCCATGCTGGCTATTGCTCCATCTGACAGCACAACTCTGACAGTTCCCTCCAGGACTTGTCTTTTCCATGGAGTTGTCTCTATCCTAGATAAGTCAGCTGGACAAAGAGGACCTCTCCTGGAATATTTGCTCCTTCCTAGCATGGGCATATGTTAGAAAGAGCCTGGACGGCAGCACTTGCGAGAGTCAATCTGCATTCCCGTACAGCACTTGCTGCCATCCATGAAAGACCGGATAAGGGCACCTGACACTGTAGCTTCCTGAGAAGGTAGGATATCTTCCAGAAGGTCTGATCTAGGGGAGGCCCAAATGCAGGTTATGTCTCTTTAAGGATGAAGTATGGTTAGATAAAGGAGGGAGGGCAGATGGTAATAATTCAGGAGGCTCTTGACATCTTAAGAACAATCAAAACGCTCTACATGTGTCAAGGAGCTCCTAGAGGCAGACACTGCCCTCATCGGGCAAGGAATGTCTCCTTCTCGGTGGAATGTCTATCACTGTTAAGTCACCTTCTGGAGATGGCAGTGCATATAGCCCTGGAGGAGGTGCCCTCTCACTGTTCCCAGGTATCTAAGGAGAGAGGAATATGTGCTGCTGAGTTATGCTGCTGTGAGCCAGCTGATGTCCCTCATGTTTGCAATGCAGAAATGTAGGCATCTGTGAGAATGTGGTGAAATGTACTGTATTCTTTCTTGCGAGGAAACCTTGACTTTGCCCTTTCCCCTATCCAGGGTGCTGTGGTGAATGCTGCCATGTGAATTGGCCTGCTTCCAGGGCAGCTCTTCAGCGCAAGGAAGGCTTAGAGGAGAATTCTTTATCCATCTCCCTCACAGCGGAAAGGTCATCCCTCTGGTAGACAACCCATGACACCATAATACTGCCATACAATTTTTTTTGCCTAGAGTAATGTGTTGAGACCACTATCCTTTCAGAATGATGAGCTCTGCTATCTTCACCCTCCGATTCCCCCGACAGCCAGAATCCAGCGTGCCTGTGCCCATCCATCTGTGGTTGCAGTCTGCCCATTCTTTCTATCACTGGAACTCCCATTGTCATGCTTCCACCTATCACTGTGCTGGAGGTCAGACTGTATGACTATCATCAGCCATAATGCAGCAGTCTTTCTTTCCTTGCACTGTGGTTGCAAGGAGATGAAACCCTACAATGGCTCATGGACCTCACTACAATGTTGCTTAAATCCAAGGATATCATTATCTTCTCCCACTGTCCCCACCTGTGCCAACAGAAATGTATACAGCTCATAAGATCCGTGATAAAACCATCATAAGTGATTTTGGTTATGAGCTGGTTATCCATATTCCATTTTAAAACTACAAGTTAATTTACTACTTGAAAATGTGGCCTTTCTGGACGTCATATCCACTCCTCTTTAATTTTGCCATTACAGGCATTATAAAAAGGAATTCAATGGAATGGTGACATTGTTTTTGTCAGATCTCTCTTATCCAATCCAGGTTTCACACACAAGCTCTCAGTATGTGACCCTTGTGAATTATAGCCTGATGTTCCCATTTGGGATCTCATCCAAGGCCATCTTATTTATGTAATTAGGACCATGAGCATCAAGTTGAGCACATCCACTTCAGGCCACGTCGAACTGGCGCACTGGGTCATTAGATTTCATCTCTGAGGCTCTCTGGTTCTTCTTCTTCAACACCCCAATCCAGGTGAGATGGGTTACCTAGCTTTTCATTCCAGTACAATCTAGCACTACTGAGCAAGATTCAAAGGGCACTCCAGGCGCTACATGCTTTCCTCTCCCAGTAGAGTAATGCTACAGTAATTCTAATTGAGGGACTAAAAGAGATGCCAGAGATGTTGCTGTCGCCTGAGATGTGTGCTCAGACTGGCAACATTGCTCTCTAGTGTGTGTGTGTGTGTGTGTGTGTGTGCCCTCTCTATCACATTTTAGATCTACAGAAGCTCAAAACACATGCCACGGATTCTAGAATCATCTATTCATTTTTAATTGAGGTATTAATGCATTTGTTTGTACTACAGAGACACAGGCAAGGGAACTATTCTGGGTTGATGTGAAGATGCAGATCAGAAAGCAGGATTTGAGGTTTATGTTCCAGCTGGCAGGAAACTCGGTGCTTGACACCAGCCTGCGGTGACGTTGCTCTAGGCAAGGTGGGACAAGCAGTGAGTGGAGGGTGTTGCCACCACCTGGAAGAGGGCTACGTACTCATGAAGAGTGAACTGTGTGAGGACGTCTTGTCTTGAACTTAAGGTTCCAGAATGTCTGAGCTCTCGTGTTGTTAGCTGATTGTGGCGGCCATCTTGGATTACTGGGTATTTTAGTCTTCATGTTTCACAGCATCATTGTAAGGCAATCGAGTTGCCTTGTTGCTGAGGTCAAGACCATTGTAGTTGAGTATTCAGAAAAGCTGACGTGTTTGGAACTGAACTTTTAAACAAAGCTTGTTTAGCGAAAGGCACTCTTGAACTGCTCTGTTAGACATAAATGCCAAAGACTTATGTAACATTGACCGACTTTTGAACGTATTTTATTTTTGTGAAACAGCAATAGGAATTCTTTAGATGCACATCATTTATATTATTATGTCATGGGCAATAAATTGTTAGTGATATTTACTAAATTATATGTATGTATTGTCAGGCTATGGATTAACAATACCTTAATAGATGTTTAATTACTTTGCAGTTGTATTGTGGTTATCAGGAAAGAACCAACTTATTTCAGAAGGTATATATTTATAAAGCCAGGAGTAGTTATGTCACTGAGAGTGAGGGAGTTGAATTTGCATTACATATCCGTGATATCTGTTTCAGGAAAAACCCTTTTTCATAATAAGAGACTTGGTTACACAGAGACATATCTAAGGTATATCCTTCCATTGTCGAGGTTATATGCCGGAGGTTAGTGACCGATTACTAAGTGTCTTTATCTAGCCATTACAATATGCAACTGTCTGTGCCCATCAGAATGACGAGGCGGAGAGTAATAGCTAGTGCCTCAGTTTTTCCTTAAATTCCCTTTTCCCCAATGCTGCCATAGGTTTTACTAATCATATTATATGTGGTCATTAGTGGTTTGGCGATGGACGAAAGAGTTTATCGCTTCCGCTGGATCCAAAGTACAAAGTTGGTGCTATCTGACAGTTGAGTGAGCAGAGATTGGAGAACAAATCAAGATTGATGATGAAGAAGAGGATAGAACTGTAGGAGTGATGTTACAGGATAGATTCCATTGTTGGATAACAGCCAAGCAGTCTTTCTGAGCTGGGGAAGTGGGTGGCAGAATGGATTCTTCCTGGTTGGATGATAGACCTAGTAATCTTTGTCAACTGGAGGAGTGATGTAGCGGGATAGATTCTCCATTGTTGGGTGACAGACCTGAGGATCTTTCTGATTGGAAGTGTGATGTAGAGGGATAGATTCTTCATTGTTGGGTGACAGGCCTGAGGATCTTTCTGATTGGAGGACTGATGTAGAGGAATAGATTATCCATTGTTGGGTGACAGGCCTAAGGAGCTTTCTTATTGGAGAAGTGATGTCGAGAAATAGATTCTCCATTGTTGGATGACAGGCCTAAGGAGCTTTCTGATTGGAGAAGTGATGTAGAGAAATAGATTCACCATTGTTGGGTGACAGGCCTAAGGAGCTTTCTGATTGGAGAAGTGATGTAGAGGAATAGATTCTCCATTGTTGAGTGACACGCCTAAGGATCTCTCTGATTGGAGGACTGATGTATAGGCATAGATTCTCCATTGTTGGGTGAGAGACCTGAGGATCTTTCTGATTGGAGGACTGATGCAGAGGGATAGATTCTCCATTGCTGGAAATATAGGCCCCGGGACCTTTTTGTACTGGAGCAGTGATGAAGCAGGACAGATTTCCAATTGTTGAATGATAATCCCAGGGATTTTTCTGAATTGGAGAAGTGATGTAGTAGGATAGATTCTCCATTGTTGGATGACAGGCTCAGCAATTTTTCTGATTGAAAAAGATGTGATGATCTGGAAAGTGATCTAGTGGGATAGGTTCTCCATTGCTGGATACTAGGCTCAGCGATTTTTCTGATTGGAGGAGTGATTTACCAGGACATATACTCAATTGTTGGCTGGGCGAACAACAGATCTTCTTGCACTGGACAAGAAATGTAGCAGGCATCCATGGCAGGATATTGCTCTACATCAAAAGTGCATACATTTAGAAGCTTAACTCATTATCTCTGCTTTGGATTAAAACGATGACACTGATGCGCAGCAGACATATCGCTTCATAAGATGCTGTAATCATATCACTGATTTACAGCACATCTCAGATTTTCGTAGAATAGGAAGTGTTCCATCCTCTCTGAATAAATCATCCGCATATTTCATGTTTGTCAGTCTTTCTTCTAACTTCCATGCCTGTCTCAGCAGAAGCCCTTTTCCATTCCTAGAAGATTACGTTCATGTCAAACATATAGAAAATAGGTCAACCTATAGCAAATATCCATGTTGACGCTCTGGAGCGCATTGTTGCAGAATGGGAGGTAATTCTGATGGCGTGAATACATGATCCAGCCGGCGGCCATGGAGCGACTAATTTGAACATGAGCTAGAAGGTGCCATTTTGTAGTGTGACCTCTCACTTAGCGCTCTTCGAAACATTGCATTCACATATTCTGAGCATTCCTGGGTGCACATGGGTTTTGTAGAAGGAGAGCGACTAAAGTGTGAGAAAGGAAGAAACCGAGAAAGCCATCAAGGGAAATTATCGTGCGCGCACTCCGCAGTTTGTTCTTGATGATGATGAAAAGATATTTAAAATGCAAATCGATTGCCCATAGGCATCAATGAGCTGAACGAGAGCTGATGAAACATCACTTTGAATTGCTTTTGACAATCACGACATTTGTTCACTTAGAAAGAACGAGAAAAGCACACCTCAGTGGAGCAGGAGGGGGAGTGGAAACCCAACCCTCCTGCCGACAGAGGATTTGCAGTTACTGTACCCTGTATCAACAAACGTTCTGCTTCTAATGAGAACACGCGTATTGGTTTCAATGAACGGCAGTCAGCTATGCACGTGCCTTCATAATGGCTCCGCACATAGATAACTTCCGGGTGGCGGAAGTTGTGTTTCCTGTTTCCCCGAATCGCTAGTATTTAATGTGTTCACCCGTGATATCAAACTCCCAAGAGGATAGGGTGAGGCACAGATGGAAACGGCCATCACGAAAGGTGACCACAAAGTTTTCATAAGAACATCTGGCACCACGTTTCAATACAAAAAGCTGTTTCGCTATTTGGGCAACACCAGTGCCAAATGCACAAATGAATGTGATCTTAAGAGGGCAAGCTTAACCGTCTCGGGGAAATCTTACACCCCTAAAATGTGACCAAACCGTTCATTTTGCATCACAAATGTAAACATATGTTGACAGGTCGTTTTTCAGCCTCTTCTGAAGGAATAGAATATTGAAATACTCCAGAGTCAGGCCCTCCCTTCCCTTTAGCAAATCGTGTGTGGGCCTGCAAGAAATTATGAGACCAGGGCTGAGTGGTGAGAATATCCATCAGTTAGTTCTGTCATAAGAAGAGAACCCTTTTCCAAATCTTTATGATGTTTGGAAAGTTTTATGCAAAAGTAACGTGTACGCCATCTTTTCATCCAAGAAGAGAATGAGGAGAAGCAATGGTCAGATTGTGGCGCCATCAACCCCATTGGTCGAGCATGATTTTACCAGCCAAGGATAAGGGTCAAGAGGTGCAGTAAGCTATGATGCCAGACACAAATATCATATATCACCCCAGCACCTATATAGGATCACTGCAAACACATCATGAAGACTGTTCATGAATATTGTTGTCCTGGTGGTCCCTCCGAAGACAGTAGCCATGAAAAAGCTTGTCCAACAGTATGGGGAATTTCTAGGGCGAAAGGTGAGAAGTGAACTTTGTACAAGAGAGATGAAAGAAAGCCTTACACCTGGCACATTAAGCCAAACATTACTAATAAACAAGGATTGACAAAGCCAATAGGTCTAGCCAATGCAAGAGCCATTGGCAAGGCCAATGTGTTTTAACCATGTTATACACCAGCGTGCTGCTGTTCAGCTTGGCTTAAAGTTAGTAGCATTAGGCGTGGAGTGTCATAGACTGGAATAGTGTAGAGTGGAGTAAAGTGGCATAGAGTAGAGTGGCATAGAGTGTCATGTAATGAAGTGTATAGAATTGAGTCACGTAGAGTGGCATAGATTGGACTGGTGTAGAGTGCATTGGCATAGAGTGTTGCAGAGTATAGTGGCATAGAGTGCAGTGGGGGTAGGGTAGAGTGACATAGAATCCAGAGGTGTACAATACAGCGTTGTAGAATGCAGCGGTGTGCATTAGAGTGTTGCATAGTAGAGAGCAGTGGAGTAGAGTGCAGTGGTGCAGAGTAGAGTAGCGTAGAGTAGAGTGGTGTAGAGTACACTGATGCAGAGTAGAATAGATTGGCATAGAGTGCAGTGGGGTAGAGTGGTGCAGAGTAGAGATGCATAGAGTTTTCTACAGTATAGTACAGTGCCATAGAGTGCAGTGGCATAGAGCTAAGTGGCATACAGTGGAGTGCTGCAGGGTGCAGTGGCATAGAATGGAGAGATGTAGAATGGAGTGGAGAGGCGTAGAGTGCATTGGTATAGAATGCAGTGTATAGAGTAGAGTGGGATAGAGCTCAGTGGCGCAGAGTGCAGTGTTGCAGAGTAGAGTGTCATAGAGTGCAGTGGTGTAGAGTGCAGTGGCATAGAGTAGAGTGTCGTAGAATGAAGTGGCATTGAGTATCGTGGTGCAAAGTAGAATCCAGTGGCGTGGAGTGCAGTAGAGTAAAGTGGTGCAGTGTAGGATAGAGTGCAGTGCAGTAAGTGGACTGGTGTAGAGTGTACTGGCGTAGAGTGTTGCAGAGTATAGTGGCGTAGAGTGCAGTGGCATAGAATTCAGCAGCATGCAATGCAGAATAATAGAATGCTGTGGCATGAATTAGAGTAGTACATAGTAGAGTTCAGTGGTGTAGAGTTGAGTGGTGCAGGGTGGAGCAGCATAGAGTGCAGTGACATAGAATACAAACAGAGGCGTAGAGTAGAGTGGCATAGAGTAGAGTGGCATAGAGTAGAGTGTCATAAAGTACAGTGGCATAGATTGGTGCAGGGTAGAGTGGCTTAGAGTGCAGTGCTTTGCAGTGCAGTGGTGTAGGGTGCAGTAATGCAGAGGAGAGCGTTGTAGCCTGCAGTGGTGTTGAGTGCATTGGTTTAGAGTCCAGTGGCGTAGAGTAGTGTCGTAGAATGCAATGGCATTGAGTACAGTGATCGCAATCATAATGATGTTTGTGCTTAAGATTGTGATTGGCACACCGGCCTCTTTGGTCTGTTCCTGAAGCGTTTGGAAGGGCCCCATTAAAAATATACTTCGCAGTTAAGCTATTTCCTCGAGAAATATCTTCACACAAGCTGTTTTGCCATCTATCCAACCCATAGGATTTACACCATGGAGGTTTCATGCAACTCTAGGTTGCCCCATCCTCACGTCCTGATGAAGATCCACCCAGATGGTTTTAAGCAACCGCA
The DNA here is from genome assembly GCF_964204655.1 of Triturus cristatus. NCBI lineage: Eukaryota > Metazoa > Chordata > Amphibia > Caudata > Salamandridae > Triturus > Triturus cristatus. The sequence goes on from NC_140593.1 coordinate 1,085,764,391, forward strand.
CTTTCTTGGGTCGAAATGTCAACGCTCTCAAAATTGCCCGTACTAATCCCATTTGGACATCTAAGGCAACCTTCTTTAGTTGCTCTGATTACATGGGAATTTTGAACTCTGTTATACCTGACTGACAGCAAGCAGGCGGCTGAAGCACTGCAACCTTAATTTTGTATTTTTTGAACCCAGTCACTTCATTCTCACTTGTCACGATGCACAAGCACTTTATTCACTTTGTGCACATTTGGAGCAACCTATAGTACAGCGTACATACACACTTTCATGTACTTGCACCATAATACATGCATTTGAAATACATTTTTCTCTCCTTGGGCCATATGTAGATAGCTAAATACTGGTCGGTAACGGCCGAAAATCGGTAATTTTCCCGTTACCGACTGGTATTTAGCCCTTTCTAATGTAGGAGGCTGGTTTTAAGGATTCAGTAATTTACCGAATCGGTATTTTAAGAAATCGGTAAAATACCGAATCGGTAAATTACCGAATCCTTAAATCCTATGTAGGGAGCACTCAAGTGAGTGCATTTTTGGTTTAAGGATTCGTTATTTACCACCAACTACAAGTTGATGGTAAATAACGAATACCTTTTCAAAAGCAATTTTGTGCTTTTTTAAAAGTGCCATGTGGCAGACTCGCCACATGTGCACACATGCACGATTCAGGGGTGCAACAGGGTGTCAATGTGACACCCTGCCACCCTTGAATATGCTCCCCCTATTACCGATTCGGTATTTACCGAATCGGTAATAGTGAATGGCTTCCCATTCATTCCTATGGGCCTCCAGGCCCAAAGGAATTAAAAGGAAGGTATGCCTTATTACCGATTCGGTAAATACCGAATCGGTAATAACGAATATTACCGATTCGGTAAAATTTACCGATTTTTTACCTACATTCTATTTACCGATTCTTAAATACCGAATCGGTAAAATTCGGTATTTAGGAATCGGTGAATGGAAATTACCTACATATGGCCCCTTGTGTTTTCTTTTTCCTTTGATTAATTTTTATGTTGTTAAAAAACATTGTTTGTGTGAATTTGCTTGTTGCCGACGGGACTATTTGTTTACTGTACTAAACACTACCCAAGTCCTGAGGTTCACTGGGTCACCCCATTGCAATGTAATAATCACTTTGTTTAGAGCAGGGGATTTCAACTGATGTAGTAGGTGCACAATCTGACTGAATAAATCCAAGCTGAATATGTATTTGCCTGGATGCTCAATTAATTAAGTAGCTGATCTTGGGGCGTGGCCAACAACATGGCCGGCTAGCTGCGTTCTCTGCGAGCTCCGCCGGCCCCGAATAAATCCTGCTGTAAATCCTGACCCTCAATGCCATACAACTACCTCAGTGGAGACCGGAAGGTGAGTTGCGGCGGAGGAATGCTGCAGTACTGGCAAATAGAGGAGTTAAGGCATAATTAGAGACTTTTTTGCGGCAAGATCGATATAACGTTCCCCAAGATGGCGCCCTGCCGGACCAGCCAGCGATGACACACAGAGGCCGTTGCACCCTCAAGCTGAGGGATGACAGTGGAGTGCACTGGCAAGAGACTTGGGTAGCTGACCGGGGCTCGATGATCAACGGAGCCCCCCTTTCAATCACTAGAACTGCGACGAGGAGCGGCACATGCCCCCCCCGATGCCGGCGGCGATTTCTACTGGTGGTGCGAACTGGCCGACACATCCCTGCTTTGTGTTTAGAGGAGAGATTCCCTACCTTGGATCACCGATCCTGGTGAAGGAGTGGCTGGATTGCTGATACCGGATTCGCTGCCCTGAGACTGGGTGAGGGGCCCCCACGTCTTTCCTCCTTCACGGCGGGTGGCGGAGGCCGCAACTGAGACCGCGCGGGCCGACCCGCCTGCTCCAGACTGCCCTGGGGACTCTCTTTGGCACCGGCAACGCAGTGTCTGAGAAGCTGCGAGTCTGGGCTCCTCAACTATGCGGTACGCTTCAGAACTGATTCGGAAGGCCCGCTGAGACTGGTGATGCACTCTTCTCCCTTCCCCCCGCTGATTTCAACAACACAGGTGTGGGCGGCCGAGGTGCGTGTGAAGGGGACTGATGAACCTGCAGGCCCCGGTGTGCATCTCAGGCCATCGATTTTCAGGGAAATAATATTTCAACGTGTGGATGCATGGGGTGGGCCTAGCATTTCTCGGCTGCAAGGATTTGCAACTTAAAGGACAATCGTCTCTCTGCTCTGGACATGATCCCATGGTGGTGCCGGTGGGAGACATAAGGACACGAGTGGCATGATAATCCACCTCCTGTGTGGGGGGATCCAAGATGACACCCTGTAGGTGGTCCGTGGGCCTGGGTCTGGACTCTGGCGGAGAGTACTGAGAGAAGGGCCGGACGGCCGCCAACAGGCAGTAAGATAACCCTAGGGCCTGACAGATATTGCAGAATTCTGGCCTGAGAAAGGGAAGTACATTGTGTGTTGTTATCATATTCTTGAGTAGTTAATTGGAACGGGGGGAAGGAGGGTTACAGACCTCTTAGTGGACTACCCGTGCCAGAGTTGTCATGTTGATGAATTTGTGGGGTATGGGTACCTGAAGAGTGTAGGGTGGGGGGCAAGTTAGACATTGTCAAATGTTGTGTACTGAGATTGTCGCGGGGGGGACTGTTCCTTTCAGTTAAATCACATGAATGCTGAGATTGAGATGGGATTTGGGGATGTGGGCAATCCTCTGGGAGGGGGCTGGGCATGTACTGAATCAAGAATTGCATTGCAATTGCTGAGGGCGGATTCACGGCATTAACATGGAATGTCAATGGGTTAGGAAACAAAATTAAGCGGGGTCTTGTATCTCATTATCTCAAACGACTTAAACCCGACATAATCTTTTTGCAGGAGACGCACCTGATGGGTTCAAGTTGTTCTTTCCTGGGAGGAGGGCATTTTACTACCCTGGCACATGCAGGTTTTACTAAGGGTTCGAGAGGAGTGGTGATTCTCATTAAAAAATCACCCCCCTTCCCTGTTTCTCAACAATGCGTGGACTCTGACGGCACTTATGTTGCAGTACAGGGAATTTGGAATTGTAAGACGTTTTCACTTATTAGTGCCTATGCGCCCCCGCGACTAGAGCAACATACGTTAGATAGGCTAACGGAAATCCTACTACACTCCGGACCCACCATACATATTATAGGAGGAGACTTCAACTACGTAGTCGAGCCCTCCCTAGATCGAACTCAACTAAGACTTGGGCCCCATGGCCCAACTATGTTGGCCAAATTGCACGACGCCCTTGGACTGATTGACTTGTGGAGATGACACCACCCAACCATGTGGGCCTATTCCTACTTTTAGGAGGCTCATAGATTATTTTCGAGACTAGACTATCTCTTTGCTCCTGCGGGGGCTGTTGGACAGGTGGAGAGGGTGGAATACTTAGCTGGGGGCATCTCAGACCATTCACCGCTTCTATTAACAGTGGGAAGGACGGGTGAACACCAGATAATGAACTGGAGACTGAGCCCATGGACATTGAAAGATAAAAGAGTTGCTAAAGAGCTCAGGGTAGATTCAAAGCTTTATTTCAGGGAAAATGTTGGTTCAGTACAGTCAGCAGTCATTTTATGGGAAGCATTCAAGACGGTGCTTAGAGATAGAGCACAAAATATAATTGCACATAAAAAGAGACGAGAAACCCAGGAGATGGAGGCATTAGAACGCAAGCTTTTGAGTTTAGAGGGAAGTGGCGCCTCCACACTAACGGGGCATTCCCTTCGCGAAATTGAAATAACCAAAAGGGAATATCAGGCGCTGGCAACCAGGGAGGTGAGGGCTCAGCAATTGGCAGTCCAACATCGACTCTACGAGACAGGTGAAAGGGCAGGGAAACTGCTAGCGTGGTTGGGCAGGAAGGAAATGGACTTGAGATGGGTAAAGTCCATTACAGACCAAAGCTCCACATATGCCACACCCGCAGATATTGCAGGGGCCTTTCACGATACTTCACAAACTTGTATGCAGCTAACCTACAGACGGACGTGGTGCCAATAATCCAATACTTAGACGCAATCGAGCTTTCCTCGCTCTCTCGGTAGGAGAGGGACAGACTAGAGGAAGACCTCACTCTCGAGGATGTAACAGAGGCCATTGGCCGCCAAAAGTCAGGAAAAGCCCCGGGCCCAAACGGACTCCCGGGAGAATTATTTTAATTAAATAGTAGCTTGGTCGCACCGCACTTAATGAACATGTTCCTGAAGGCAAAAGAACAAGGGATTCTCCCACAAGATCGTCGAATGGTTACTGTAGTGGTATCCATAAGACAGGGAAGCCTCTGGAGGATTGAGGGTCCTATCGGCCCATATCGCTGCTCAACATTGAGACCAAAATTCTGGCCACTATTCTTGCAATGTGGCTCCTGACCGTTATTACCCCCTTGGTACATAGAGACCAATCCGGTTTTATGCTTAAGCGAGCCACGCTTTTCAACCTACGACGCTTGGCCAATTGGATGGCCATGGTTCAGAGTCGGTAAAGCCCCCATCTGCTCCTTTTGTTAGATGCCGAGAAGGCGTTCGATACCATTCATTGGCCCTTCATGAGATGCACCTTAGAAAAGTTTGGCTTTGGCTCAATATTTAGGGACTGGTTGGCACTCCTGTATAATGCTCCCGAGGCTAAAGTCCGAGTTAACGAGATTGTCTCGACGAGTTGGTCGATTCAACGAGGCACTAGGCAGGATTGCCCCCTGTCTTCCTTACTGATTGCCCTTATACTGGAGCCTTTGGCCTGTGTAGTTCGAACCCGCCAAGGACTGGGTGGCTTCATTGACGAGTCCCGATTTTTTGAGGAACAACGTATATATATATATATATATCCAACATCCAGGAAGCACCAACGAGAGAGGCCACAGGAACCAGGTATCGTTCAATTATTTATTGATCGTCGACTTGCCAGCAGTCACCACACTAGGATTAAGCCTCAGAGTACAGCCAGACGCGTTTCAGGATTCTTTCCTTTCTTCAGTGGCTCATCGTAAGGGGTTAGAAGACGCGCTGTTCACGCGCAATTTAAAGTTCGCAACCACCCGCCCCAGTGGGCGTGGCTGTCACCACAGCTTCTTGGTGGTTGTAGTCCATTAACAGTGTAACCTCAGTGGGTATTTCCTTGCGCTACACAATTAGACCCCAGTGGGTGCGCATTCAGTCCTCCTTTAATGACGAAAATAAAACCCATGTGGGTTGAAGCTTTCTCGAAGCGTTGTGGCTGCCCTGCTTTGCAGTCGTAGATCTTGAACTTGTGCAGGCTGCAACCCTGTAATGCAGCCTCACACAGATTCCTCCCGATGTGTGTAGCTCTGAGTTTGAGCCAAACCGGGCCCGCAAGGTTAGCAAGATTGGCAGTGGGCGTCTCTCAGCGGCTGTGCAAAGCCGTATAATCTGTGTGAGGCTGCATTACAGGGTTGCAGCCTGCACAAGTTCAAGATCTACGACTGCAAAGCAGGGCAGCCACAACGCTTCGAGAAAGCTTCAACCCACATGGGTTTTATTTTCGTCATTAAAGGAGGACTGAATGCGCACCCACTGGGGTCTAATTGTGTAGCGCAAGGAAATACCCACTGAGGTTACACTGTTAATGGACTACAACCACCAAGAAGCTGTGGTGACAGCCACGCCCACTGGGGCGGGTGGTTGCGAACTTTAAATTGCGCGTGAACAGCGCGTCTTCTAACCCCTTACGATGAGCCACTGAAGAAAGGAAAGAATCCTGAAACGCGTCTGGCTGTACTCTGAGGCTTAATCCTAGTGTGGTGACTGCTGGCAAGTCGACGATCAATAAATAATTGAACGATACCTGGTTCCTGTGGCCTCTCTCGTTGGTGCTTCCTGGATGTTGGATATATACGGCTTTGCACAGCCGCTGAGAGACGCCCACTGCCAATCTTGCTAACCTTGCGGGCCCGGTTTGGCTCAAACTCAGAGCTACACACATCGGGAGGAATCTGTGTGAGGCTGCATTACAGGGTTGCAGCCTGCACAAGTTCAAGATCTACGACTGCAAAGCAGGGCAGCCACAACGCTTCGAGAAAGCTTCAACCCACATGGGTTTTATTTTCGTCATTAAAGGAGGACTGAATGCGCACCCACTGGGGTCTAATTGTGTAGCGCAAGGAAATACCCACTGAGGTTACACTGTTAATGGACTACAACCACCAAGAAGCTGTGGTGACAGCCACGCCCACTGGGGCGGGTGGTTGCGAACTTTAAATTGCGCGTGAACAGCGCGTCTTCTAACCCCTTACGATGAGCCACTGAAGAAAGGAAAGAATCCTGAAACGCGTCTGGCTGTACTCTGAGGCTTAATCCTAGTGTGGTGACTGCTGGCAAGTCGACGATCAATAAATAATTGAACGATACCTGGTTCCTGTGGCCTCTCTCGTTGGTGCTTCCTGGATGTTGGATATATATATATATATATATATATTCACTGAAAAAACCATGGGTTTCACACACGTTATAGTTAGGAATTAGCATTTAAAAAACCTTGCAAATTCACTGAAAAAAACATAGGTTTAACATACGTTATAGTTAGCTGGACATTTCACTCGTACAAAACCATTGAAATTCCCCCGTTATAGTTAGTTCAGCTAACTATAACTCGCGCACCCGCAATCCACTGCTGATGACGTCACATATTACATCACTCATGACATGGTCAGTGACATCACTCATGACATCACTGATGACATCTCAAATGACATCACTGATGACATCACTGATGACATCATCCAGTGAATGTGTGTTTTTCTGAAAATTAAATATGTTTTATATATGTATATCTCAAGGTCGATGGAAGAATAAATGGGTATATAAGTGTCTAAATGGATGATTTGTTTTTGAAAAATTGATTGTGTAACTGACTGATTAAGTGTATCATAGTGAATACATGGCTTAGTGAGTAATGTTTAAATATGTAAATATCTGTATCAGTCTCTCACTTTGTGTATAAGTGGCTGCATGGGTTGGTGAGTAGCTACATGGGTGTCTATATAGGTTATTAGTTGGTTTTTTGAGTATCAGTCTGAGTGTCTGCATGGTTCGGTGGGGGGTATTACGTAGTGCATAGGTGCATGAATGAGTGACTCACTCTTTGTATGTGTTGAAGACAGCATGTGTGCAGGACTGTATGGGTGGATGAGTGTGTGTATGGGTGTGTTAGTGAGTGAATGACTGTCTCAATAGTGTCTTTATGAGTAACTACATATGTTTTAAACTAGTATATGTGACTATTGGTGTATATAAGTGAGTATATGTGAGAGTGAGAGATTGAAAGAGTTCCTGTATGAATAAGTATGTGTTTCTATAAGTGATTGTTTAAAAGACTTAAGTATGTGTAAGTTTCCGTAGAAGTAAGTGTGGTGGTGTGTGTATAACTGTATATGCAAATAAATGTATGTTTGATTCTTTATTAGCATGAGTGACTATGTGTGTGAGTAACTCTATGGATGAGTGGCTTTGTGTAACAGGATGTATAGGTGTATGAGTACATATGATGAGTGAATACATATATGAGTGACTGTATAGGACTGTTGGTGAATGAGTGGATGTGTATGTGGATCTTAGAATTACTGAAGAGGTTGTTGTAACTGGTATTGGTATGTCCATTGTTTTGAAAAGTTTAGTCTCTATTTTTGAATGTGTGTATCAAAGGTTATATTAGGGTGAGAGGAGGTCTGCCACTCTATCACAAGGATGATGTCATCAGTGATGTCATCAGTGATGTCATTTGAGATGTCATCAGTGATGTCATGAGTGATGTCACTGACCATGTTATGAGTGATGTAATATGTGACGTCATCAGCAGTGGATTGCGGGTGCGCGAGTTATAGTTAGCTGAACTAACTATAACGGGGGAATTTCAATGGTTTTGTACGAGTGAAATGTCCAGCTAACTATAACGTATGTTAAACTATGTTTTTTTTCAGTGAATTTGCAAGGTTTTTTAAATGCTAATTCCTAACTATAACGTGTGTGAAACCCATGGTTTTTTCAGTGAATTTGTATGGTTTTTTAAATGACAATTCTTAAATTTAACGTGTGTGAAATATTTCGTTTTTTATTTTACTTTGCAAGGTTTTTACATCTTTTTTTAAAACTTTTTTTCCCTTTAAACACTATGCTAAAATTTAATGCATTCTGCAATATATAAAGTTTCACCTTTTTAAAAAAAAAGGTAAGATATAGTTGTATAACATAATGAAACTCTTAAACAAACTTTTAAAAAAAAATAAAAAATGTTACCGTGCGCGTACGGTAAGCTTACCGTAAGCGCACGGTTCGCTTTATGTACGTAATATTTCTACTCTGTTTGCGTATGGTTACGCAATTTGCGGAGGCGTCCGTACTTCCGACGCAACGTGTAAGCGCATGCTTTACACGCGCATGTGCGCGCGCAGGTTATGCGGAAGTTTTCGAGCGTGCCTGTTATGCGCATGCGCGCGTGCGCGTGTCTTTCGTACGCGCATGCGTACACTTACCGTATGCGCTTGGTAAGCTTAACGTGCGCGTACGGTTGATCATGTGATCAAGAAACAACACTTTTGATTGGTTTAAACTACTTTCAGTTCTAGAACCTTCCTACACCACACCCATTCCCCTCATTACTGCTTGTGACCCCTTAGGAGAAGGAGCTGAATTGTCTTTGAGATACGATGGCAGAACAGCAGTCCTCTTCTGAGAGTGAGCCTGGTAGCAGCATCATCAGAGAGAGAGAAGGAGGAAACAAAAGACTTCTTTTGTATGGGAATATTTTACCTATCCAGAGGGGCAGAAAAAGGTAAATGCTCCTTTAGTCACCTGCTCACTTTGTGAGCGTGTCTTATCTAGAGGGAATCCAAGGAAGAAGTATTCCTTTGGAAATCACTCTATGGTTAGACACATTAAGGATAAACATCCCAGGACTTATGCTCGACAAACTGGAGAAACATCTCCAGTAAGTCACCCGAGCACACCTGCAGAAGCTCAGCCGAGTACATCTTCGGCAGCTCAGCTGAGCCCTTCCTCTGCGGTGGGAGCATCACCCTCTTCTGCTCCTCTGGATATAAACCCTCGTTTTGGGAGGGTTTCAATGAGATGCATAAGATGTCATGGCCTAATTGTTCATGCGGAGACCAGTGTTTCCCTAATAAACAATAGGATAGACCAGCACATCTGTGTTTCTTATTAGTATTCCTATTCTTTCTTTCCTCTTTCCCTTTATGAACACAATGGTTCTTTTAAGAGCCAACCTTACCTCTTAACTTTTTTTAAATTTTTTTAATCACTTTTTTTTATTATTTTTTTTTTTACCGTACGCGTACGGTACGCGCATTTTTTTTTTTTTTTTTAAACAAAATTTTTTTAATCACGCTACAAGGTCCTTGAGGGACTACTACAGAAATGAGAAAAACATAGAGAAGAGTAGTGAAAAAAAGTGAGCATTAAAGTAAATGTGTGATAATTCCAGAAATTTCACACTTACCTGCCAATCAAAATAACTTAATTAAAAATAAGTGATTTATTTAACTTTCTATAAAGAAGTTTATTTTTCATATTTTTCCTTTCTCAGTCTGTAAAAAAAGTAAAAAGTATTAATATTTAACAATACATTTTAGAATACAGTGCACATATTTTCATATTTCAACAAACATTTTTTTGCCCTTTTTTTGCTGTTTTCAGAATATATTGCATTTCACTGTAAATCGTAAAAGCAATTGCATTCATCACTTAACAGCGGGCAAAAAAAAAAAAACAATCTGAAAGATTGTTTAAAAAAAGCCCAGAATCTCTTCTCACTAAAACATACCGTAATAGAAATGTAACATTTGCAATAAAAATCTCACCTAAGAACAATAACTAATTCCAATAAATATCGTCTGAAAATTCTGTTGCATAAGCATAATCACCAAAATAATTTGTGTCAAAGAAGTCCACAATGCAAATTGTTACCTTTCCTTTAGGCCAAATGGTAATTTTTAAAATATGTTTTGATGTATGCTAAGAGTCTGCTTATGCAGACTGTGTATTTTCAGATACAAGAGACATATGCATGGATACATCCAAAAAGACCCAGAGTGACACGAAATACATCTCTGACAACAATTCCTGTGTGCTCACAGACTCATGGTGTGATTCTAGGCAGAAAACGAAATTTGCTTGTCAATTTGAAAGCACACTTACTACTGGGTTTTTCTGCAAGTGTTAAGTACTGTAACAGTCTGATACATTTTCATTACAGTTTTCAGATACAGAAAACAGCACATGTGCAAACAGCTTTTTGAGACCATGAACATGTGTGACCTTGGTGACTGACTACACTCCAGCAAAAGTAATCAGCCTTAGTGATGTTGAATGTATTAGCGTTACTCACTGCTACCTGAAACACCACTCACTTGTGAATACTCAGCATGATTCTACAGGATAAACTACTGGGTGTGTGCTAAGAGTCTGCTTATGCAGACAGTGTATTTTCATTTGCAAGAGACATATTAATGTATGCATCCATAACAGCTTAAACATTGTAGTAATGTATGTAAAAGTACATGTGTGGCAAGGTTTAATTGCAGTTTTGTATATGTATGACCAAGCTCAGCAATTGCATGATTACAAGCAAAATCTGCGATATCAATTTCAAATGTGTTAGCATTTGCCTCCCATTTGTGTCTTACTGATTTATGCTGAATGGAAACCATCACATTTACAAAAAGAAAGCTGCCCCTTTCCTACAAATGCCATTCTTACAGAACCGGACCATCACTATTAAAATCTCTAACAACAATTCCTGTGTGCACACAGACTCATGGGTTGATTCTAGGCACAAAACAGTATTCCTCAGTGATACCAGTACACCTTAACTTATGGTAAAAACACACTCCATAATATTTAACTAGTTAAAGACAGTTAAATATCTCCCAAACCACAAAATGTAAAACATAACTTTTAAAGAAGAATCACAATTCTATTATTTATATAAAAAATCACCACATACATCCCCTCTCAAACTCATAACTCACCTTTAAAATTAGTTAGTTGAGAAAGAAATGTGGCACTCAAACAGCAGACTATCAGAGTCAGAATATCAGAGCTCTACACTTCTCTCCTCTCTCCAGAACCAGTAAATGGCAATGTTTCCCTCTCTTTTTTCACACATATACATGTTAATTACAAATCTCAGTGCTTCCCACTTTTTTTCAAATGAAATAACACATTTCTATTGGTTGAAAACTTCAACCCTTTTCCAAATGTACCCTTCCCCCAACTTGACTTCTGCCTGCTACCATAGCAACAGCTCATGGAACACTGCTGTGAGGAGAGAGGTCAGAAGTTTAGCACACAATGTTTCAAATCCAAAGAGCAAGAGTGCTTCACCTGTCCAACCTAACAGCAAATCCAAACTAATCTTCTGTGGGAACACAATTTTCTGAACCAATACAAAACATGCTTCTAAAAATGTACACATACAGCCTACTTTTTACTGTAAAAAGATTTGAATCAGCCAATGAGTTATTTTTATTTAAAAAAAATATGTATGCCTCCATTTTACAACTGTCTTTCATTTCATATTGCCATTCTACTGGAAGACACCTTCTGAGTGCATCCAGATCTCCTTGAAAGATGTTCACAGTGTGGATTGTAGGTCACAGCTATGTCTTCTGGAGTGGAAAGTATGCAGAAAACAGAGGTATGGTGAGAGACCTTGCTTTGCCAAATGTAGACATTAAATGGATTGGTCAGAGAGGGTTAAAGTGGCACCAATTATTGCCTTTGGTGAAAACCTTTCAACATCTCCCACAGCCTAACCTTATTATTGTGCACTGTGGTGGAAATGACCTAGGCACTTCAACTGGTGTAGGTCTGGAAATGCTTATTAAGGACACCTTTGTACAATTGATGTCGCTTTTTCCTCAATCTGCCTTTGTATATTCTAACATATGCCAAAGGCAAAAGTGGAACTGGTCCAACCAATTTTGTCCGCAGATTGACAAAGCAAGAAAGCACGTCAACAAATCTATTTCTGCTTTCCTCAGAGACTATGGTATGGGTTCTATATACCACAACAACTTGCGTTACAACATGCAAGGCATTTATAGAGGAGACGGTGTACATTTCACTGATGAAGGCAACAGAGTCTTCCTCTTGAACTTTAGACTCTGCATCGGTACTTACTTATAGGTACCAAAAAACACTTCATAAACACAACGGCTCTTTTTAAAGCCCCCTAATATCTTAACACTTAAATTTGTTTTTTACTTTTTTTTTTTTATTGTGTTTTTTTTCTACCGTACGCGTACGGTAAGCTTACCGTACGCGCACCACGCGATTTTTTAAAAAAAAATTTAAATTTATTTTTCATACTTTTATGACCTTCTTGGACCCCCTGACAAACGCTAGGGGGTCTGGAACTCTCTTCGTTGCCCCCTTTTCACGTTCTCCTCCTTTGTTTATCAGTGTGAGACACACAAAATGGAGGCCGACACTTCCTGATTTCGACCGATTCGAATGTTTACAGTCATGAATCCACCAATCAGAATTAAGCTCGCGCACGGCAGCGTGCGCGTACGGTAAGCTTACCGTACGTGCTCGGAGCGCGCCTATATATATATATATTGATTTAAATGCTATTTTCTCTGGAAATACTGAACACATTTACACCAGACCTACAAAAGGCACATCCCTGACCTGAGGACTACCTCTCTGCCAAATTTCAAGTAATTCTGTTCAGCCGTTCGGGCTGTAGCTTGGACTAAAGGTCCTATGGAAAAATGCATGGGGAAAACGCTTTTTGGGACCCCCCTTTTTTCTCAGCCCCCGCTTGACGAATCCCCCCGAGACTTTCAGGGAAGGAGCGGAGCGGAGCGCCCCACCTATTTTGAAAATTTCCCGAGGATTCGTCAACCGGCGCCAAAGTTATTCCAAATAGAATGTTGCGGATTTCCTATGGAAACACGGTCCTAACTATAACTATATGATAGTTATAGTTAGGACCGTGTTTCCATAGGAAATCCGCAACATTCTATTTGGAATAACTTTGGCGCCGGTTGACGAATCCTCGGGAAATTTTCATGCATCCTGTTACACAATGCCACTCATCCATAGAGTTACTCACACACATAGTCACTCATGCTAATAAAGAATCATACATACATTTACTTGCATATACAGTTATACACACACCACCACACTTACTTCTACGGAAACTTACACATACTTAGTCTTTTAAACAATCACTTATAGAAACACATACTTATTCATACAGGAACTCTTTCAATCTCTCACTCTCACATATACTCACTTATATACACCAATAGTCACATCTACTAGTTTAAAACATGTGTAGCTACTCATAAAGACACTATTGAGACAGTCATTCAATCACTAACACACCCATACACACACTCATCCACCCATACAGTCCTGCACATGCTGTCTTCAACACATACAAACAGTGAGTCACTCATTCATGCACCTATGCACTACGTAATACCCCCCACCGAACCATGCAGACACTCAGACTGATACTCAAAAAACCAACTAATAACCTATATAGACACCCATGTAGCTACTCACCAACCCATGCAGCCACTTATACACAAAGTGAGAGACTGATACAGATATTTACATATTTAAACATTACTCACTAAGCCATGTATTCACTATGATACACTTAATCAGTCAGTTACACAATCAATTTTTCAAAAACAAATCATCCATTTAGACACTTATATACCCATTTATTCTTCCATCGACCTTGAGATATACATATATAAAACATATTTAATTTTCAGAAAACACACATTCACTGGATGATGTCATCAGTGATGTCATCAGTGATGTCATTTGAGATGTCATCAGTGATGTCATGAGTGATGTCACTGACCATGTCATGAGTGATGTAATATGTGACGTCATCAGCAGTGCATTGCGGGCGCGCAAGTTATAGTTAGCTGAACTAACTATAACGGGGGAATTTCAATGGTTTTGTACAAGTGAAAAGTCCAGCTAACTATAACACCCCTGAAACCTATGGTTTTTTCAGTGAATATATATATATATATATGTAGTTTTCTTCAATCCAAGCTGTAATTTTCACCTGACCACGCTCTCAGATTGGCCCTTCACTCACTGTGAGCAATTACAATCCAGGCCACAAGTATCACCCGCCCCGGCCCAACATCCCAACATCGCGCTGCATTGTGGGACATGTAGTTTCTACATCTCAAGCTGCATGGGTGGTGCTAGAGTACATGGGGGTCAGGTGTGCTCACTCTATTTTAGGAGAGGCTGGACTACTTCAAGACATACAAGCAGACTAATCAGCTATGAGAACTCTGGCATTTGAAAAAGGAAAAAGATATTTCCGAAACGCGTCACGCCTTAAAGATCAATAAAGACTGCCTCACCGTGCTCCGCTGTGTCCCTCTCATCTTTTCCTCAAGGAGAAGGTGTTTCTGTGCATATATATATATAAATATATATATATATATATATATATATAAATATTACCTTCTGGCGGTCGCCAGTAGGCAGTTATAGTTAGGACCTAGTTACTATAGGAAAAGGGCAACATTCTATTCGCATTAACTTTGGCGCAGATTGATGAATCTTCGTGAAATTTTCAAAACTAATTCTTTGGTTAGATCAGCTCCTATGTTGAACGTTTGGGGGTGATCCGTCAAGGGGGGCCGAGAAAAAAGGGGGGTCTCAAAACGTGTTTTTTCAATGTTCATTTCCGTAGGAAACTTTAGACACGGCTACAGGTCGAATAGGTGAACGGAATTACCCCAAATTTGCCAGGGAGAAGGGTCTTGGTCTAGAAAGCATGCTTTTGTTTATTTGGTGTAAATCCATTCAGTAGTTTTTGAGAAATATCGAAATTTACAGATATCGATATTTGGGAATTCTGCCATCTGATTAGCTGAGGCGTTACGAGCACGAGCTTGCTGCTGATTGGCTGCGAGCGCTGCGAGCGTTTGCAACTAGGAAGTGTTGGCCGCCATTTTGTGAGTCCATTGAAGTGAGTAAGGGGGAAAAAGGGTAAACCATGTGGGAAAGAGGAGGGTAGGAGCACTGTAACCTCTGTGGGGTGTTTATGGTGTGCTATAGAGGGGGTGCGAAGCAAACTACTCATACCTACCGGTCTGAAAGTGCTGGGTACGGAAATTAAGTGAGGTATTGCATAGTCTGATGCTGCTAAGGTGAGCTGCTGCGGGAGTCGAGGATGAAAGCGTGAGCCTAAACTTTGTGTCTTATGGTGTGAAGTCATGTGCCCTGGCTGCTGCAGCACACCTGTGGAAGTAGTGTCAGCATGTGTTTATACATGCTAGGACGAACTACTGACTCCTACTGGTTGAAAGTCCTGGGGTATGGAAAATATGTGAGGTATTGTCTAGAGTCTCATGGTGCTAAGCTGAGGTGCTGCCGGAGTCGGGGATGAAAGCGTGAGTCCAAACTGTGTGTCATATGCTGTGAAGTCATGTGCTCTGGCCGCTGTGCCACATCTGTCAAGTAGTGTCAGCATGTAGTTATAGCTACTCGGAGGAACTTTTGTTTTGAACATTGTAACTGTTGTATGGTGCTTAGGGGGTGTTATACAGGGAGTGTGAAGGTAAATTTGTGCGTATCAAATCAATATGGTATTTGTAAAGTGCAAACTACTGACCCCTATGGGTCTGAAGGCCCTCGAGGCCGGCGTGGAAATTATGTGAGCTATTAAGTAAGCTATTGCCCAGAGTCACATGGTGCTGAGCTGAGGTATCCAAAGATGTCCTTCATAAGCATTTCCAAACCTACCCCAGTCAATGTGCCTAGGTCATTTCTACCACAATGCACAATCATGAGGTCAGGGTGTGGAAGATGCAAAGACGTTTTAACCAAAGGTAGAAATTGGTGCAACTTCAATCTTCTCTGTGTAAACCATTTAATGTCCACATTTTGTAAACCTAGGTCTAAGTCAATACGTCTGTGTTCTGCATACCTCTTGCACCTGAAAATATAGCTATGGCTTACGATCCACACTAGCATTTTGAAGGTATGGTTGGAAGGTATGAAAAGATGTCTGTAGCTCATGCAGTTCCTTGATAGAATAAGAGATACGTTTAAAGATGGGGAAGTATTTTTCTTTGCCATACAAAACGATACGTGATTGGGAGTTGAAAAGCATTCTTTTTAAAAAGTAGGGTGCACATTCGTTTTGTGGAAAAGCATCTTTGTTATTGGTTAAGAAAAAGCAGTTTCAACGTGGAGTACATATCATAGGATAAAATTTGCTCAACTGAACCACAGCTACTACTTGCATTTGGAAGGCACTGTTCGAACTTACAACAATCGTGAACTTTTAACCTGCACGTGGCCTTAAATGTTCGAGAAAATGTTGCAAAAAAATATCGTTAAGTTTAAAAAAATTGATGAACTTTTAACCTGCACATGTTGTAGATTGTTCTAGAAAGTGTGTTGATAGAATACGTTGCACTTCTGACTTCTATGTGTTCTTGAATATTTAAAAAACGGTTTATATGGAAAATTAAAAAGAAACCAATATAGAGAAGTTTTGAAACCTAAAAGAATCAAGGAACTATTCTAATTTGTTCTTTACATGTGTTTATGTGTGGAGCAACAAAATTATAGACACAACTGCACCAGGAAGAGTAAGAAGCAGGGAGTGGGAGGATGGGGGGAGATGGGCAGAATGGTACACATGCACAATTAAGTACAGCACAAGTATAGACAAACAATGGCCAAAATGAAACACACCAACAAGGAGCACAAGTCACACAACCCGCCAACATCAACCCACTGAAGTGAAAACCAAGCTGCATTCATACAGGATGTGTACAAAGGCCGGTCGTTGGTGTTGTGGGATGTCTGCGACCGTGGTTATCATGGATGAGATGCCCAGCACGTGGCACATGGGCGAGTTCACTGTGTGTTACATTGCCAGACAGCTGCTTCTCCCTCCCACGAGCCTCCACACTTTTCTATGGTGCACTGTTGTATCTCGTGCACTCGTACGGCACACCATTGTAATGCCTATTTGCGCATGTCCTGCTACATTCAAACTACACCAGCACAGTGCCGTTTGGAGGTGGTGCATGGCACTTTACAACATCGAGTGCTGCGGCCTTTGTGGCAGGCCACACCAGAACACAGAGACACACTTGCCGCACTTCCTGTACATGGACATGTCCGAGACACCCTGTTCCCCTTGCCGGATAGGCACACCCCTGTGCTGACCTGTGTACTCCGGACCAGCACATGCCGGTTGTGCATGCAGGAGGATGCGTGCGTAGCTACCTGTCCAGGCTCACTGCCAACACTGAGGTGATAGCACACTGTGATGTTGCAGGGCTCGTGCCTATCATGCTAAGACAATGACCACAGGGACACACTTGCTCAGATGCGGGTTTGGAGGGCGTTGGTGGTCCTGGAGTTGTTGCGATGAGTCTTGTGGCCCTCATGGGTATCCCTGCATCATGCTCATTGATTCTACGGCACCTGTGGGTGTTCTGGTGTGGCTCTTGGCTGTGTTCCTTTTCATGGTGCAGGTAGTCGTCCTGCTTAACACCAGCAGAAAGCAGGTGTAAAATACCTGGTGCTAACGTGGCTTATCACCGGAATTTGTTTCGCATTGCAGTTGGTGTGAAAGTTGTGATGTGATTATTTTCGTGTGCAGAACAATATACGAACTGAGCAGTGTATCTCGTCAAGATCCAGCACTTGATGCACTATTCCCAATCAATATAAATACAATGAGAGTTCTTAATTGATTTTGTGTGTACACTGTAAATGCAGCCACTACCTCAGTGCAATTCAATACAGGATTTTAGTATTTAGAATAAATCGCAAAGGTGCACCTCGTGTCTTTTTGTATGGGAACGGCTAGTCTGCATTTCATTATCAGCACTTTAATGGAAGTAAAGTTGAGATAAATCTAACACACTATTCAGAAGTTGGTGTAAACTGCAGACATCACCAGTATTCCCACGATAAGTGCCCCAAAATTTAACACCATGGTGGACTCCATCAAATAACAGTAATAAGAACAAGAAAGAGTCACACAGCAGTGAAGAGAACAACCAAAAACGTTATTAAGTTTTTTTAAAAACTTTTTTTTTACATAAATATATATGTTAACGATAAACGAAAAACTATTTGCAAATTTTATTTTTTTATTAACATATATATAAATGATAAACTAATAAACAAAATGTAACAAAAATAATAGAAAACAAGAAGGCGGAACACTCCTGTGGGGACCATGGATGTCGACGACAGAGCCTGGAAATTAAAGCACAAAATAAGGACGTGTGCAATGGGCATATCAAAGGAGAGCGGCACAGAGAAACAGAGAAGGAAAAAAAAAGCCAGAGAGAAATAGAGAGGGAAAGAAAGAAAGGGATTGAGAAAGGGAGAAGGAAGAGAGAGAGTTAGAGAGATAGAAGGAAAAGAAGGAAGAGAGAGAGAGAGAGAGAGACAGACACTGCCGCCTCTGCGCATCCATAAGCAAATAATTACCAGGTGCCACCGGAGTGTGCAACAGTGGGCAATCCACGTGCTCGTCAAAACTCCGCGCATCCCAGATATGTCGCTGAGTGCTAAGTCATGAATGGCGGAGACAACATTAGCTTCTCCGCGGATCTCACAGATGTCGCTGAGTCATGAATGGCAGAGACCACATCATCTTCTCCACGTCCCAGCAGATCTCACACATGTCACTGAGTCCTGAGTCATCAATGGCGGAGACCACATCAGCTTCTCCGCGGCCTGGCAGATCTCATACATGTCGCTGCTCCTGAGTCATCGATGGCGGAGACCACATTAGCTTTTGGGGCCGCTAAGCCTGTGGAACTCAAGTGTGTGCACGTGGTGGTAGGCCCCTGATGGCCATATGAGGTTTGGGTGGTACTAACCCTGTGCATCTGAAGTCCGCGCCAAGGGGGTGGTAGGCCCCTGATGGCTATACAGATCAGGGTGCGACTAACCTTCTGCACAACTTTTCAAAGACTCTTTATGGTTGAGACACGTGGAGCGTCCACCATCTAATCAGCACCAGCAATAAAGGATGTGACGTTGTCGATCTATTATATTTGCGTGGTCACATGGCCTGTGACGCATGTGCCGGATGGGTGTGTGTGTGTGCAAACCTGCCCTGAGGGAGTGACCGTGAGATGTTGAGAACTAGACCACTGACCTGCACACCAACAGCGAGTACGCCTGCGACAGGTAGCTATGCGGGGCCAACATCGGAACGTTATCGCAGTGGCGTGGCATGCCGTGGTGTGGCGTACGACGGAACAGGGCAGGGATAGCTACAATAATGCGGACAGCTCGTAGTACTACATCTGTGAGTCCAGCGGACAGGCCGCAGCTGGCCCTCTGCGAGCCTGGGTGCGAACTGTTTATAACTCACACTACATAAGCATTGAAAAACCATTTTGTGATTCAGTCCGTCAGCTGGCATTTGTCCGAGGCATTTGTGAAAACATATCGGAGTTCTTTCTGTCATAGATACCCCTTTGACGCTGCATCTCCAAATATCAGCAGGTAACGCACCCTCTTCCCACATTACCATCATACCCCCAACAACCTTCTTGGGCCTGGAAGTGTCGCTGTGCGGTTGGACAAAGAAGAACCTTAGTCATGTATAGATTTACATAAAAAAAAAATTATTTAAAGAAAAAAACAACAAATAAAACTGAAGGGAGTCTGGTGCTGTGGTCGCTACCACGAAGTTGGAGTCACTGCCATTCAGGACTCAGGACACAGTTACACATGTGGGATCGGCTTGTGTTAACCCCTTCTGTGCCCATGACGAGCTGGACTCGTCATGGGCCGCGGTTGCGCTGTGCCCATGACGAGTCCAGCTCGTCATGAACCCCGCCCGCTAATGCAACGCCCGGCACAGGGCGGGGAAAGGGCGTGGCACACAAGGGGTTAAAGAGGGTTAGTGGGACTACGTGTCGTCGGCCTTGCATATCGAAATATGCCTCACTGATCGAAGGGGGTGTGGTGCTGTGGTCACTGCCATGGACTTGGGGTCACCGCCATTCAGTCCTCAGGACACAGTTACACATGTGGGATCGGCTTGTGTTGGACAGTGTTAGTTGGCACCACATGTCCAAAATTCAAATTGTGAGGTCTGCTGGCCGCAGTGTAGACTGCTGAGTGTTCATTTGTACTTAAAAATGAATTTGGTCATTGTACTAAAGCTATAACCGATATAAAAAATGTTCAAGAAGAAAGGATACTAAAATGATATCATGTAGATTTGAGGCCTGTAATAGTTACTTGCCTAGTGGACTCTGTAGTTAATGAATGAAGAAATTATTTTCATTGTGAGCCCTACTGAGTGCAGTGTAGGCGTATGATGAAAAGATTAAATAAGTATAGAATACATTGACGAAGTGTTGTATTTTCTGAGTACAATCTTGTTAGAAATTAGCATTTAAAATTGGAATTGCGAGCGGTACTGTTAGTTTGCATTTGAAGATTAATTTGGTCATTGTGGTAAAGCTATAACTGATATAAAAAAAAAATCTTGAAGCGAGGATACTAAAAGGATAATATGTAGGATGTAGGACTGTGATAGTTAGTTGCCTACTGGAGTCTGTAGTTCCATAGGGAAATACCCCTCACTGATCAAAGGGAGTGTGGTGCTGTGGTCGCTGCCACAGACTTGGGGTGACTGCTATTCAGGACTCAGGACACATTTACACATGTGGGATCGGCTTGTGTTAAAGAGGGTTAGTGGGACTACGTGTTGCCGGCCTTGCATATGGAAATATGCCTCACTGATCGAAGGGAGTGTGGTGCTGTGGTCGCTGCCACGGACTTGGGGTGACTGCCATTCAGGACTCAGGACACAGTTACACATGTGGGATTGGCTTTTGTTGAACAGAGTTATTGGCACCACGTGTCGCCGCCGTTGCATATGGAAATATGCCTAACTAATCAGAGGGAGTATGCTGCTGTGGTCGCTGCCATGGACTTGGGGTCACTGCCATTCAGGACTCAGGACACAGTTCCACATGTGGGATTGTTCGGCTTGTGTTGAACAGAGTTATTGGCACCATGTGTCGCCGCCGTTGCATATGGAAATATGCCTCACTGATTGAAGGGAGTCTGTTGCTGTGGTTGTCTCACGGAGTTAGGGTCACTACCATTCAGGACTTAGGACACAGTTCCACATGTGGGATCGGCTTGTGTTGAAGACGGTTAGTGGCACCATTTGTCGCCGGTCTTCCACAGTGTAGGCCAGAGGTAGCGGTGAGCAAGGTCCCACAGACACGTGCATACGTTGGTGGCCCCACCGGCCTGCGTAGTGCAGGTTCAGTGGCACCACGTGTCGCCGGCCTTCCATATGGAAATACCCCTCACTGATCGAATGGAGTCTGGTGCTGTGGTCGCTGCAATTCAGGACTCAGGACACACTTACACATATGGGATCGGCTTGTGTTGAACAGGGTTAGTTGGCACCACGTGTCTTCAGTCTTCCACAGTGTAGGCCAGAGGCAGCGGTCAGCAAAGGCCCACAGGCAGGTGACGTTGACTTGAGCTGCACAGATTGGGAGCATGTGGTCTTCTTAACCCATTATAGTGTCTTACACAAATTGCATCACGACTAATCTTGAATTGTGAACCGTGTATCCCCAGTGTAGGACGGAGGCAGCAGTCAGGATGGGCGCACAGCTACGTGGCGATGATTTATGATGCAGTGAGTTAGTAGCACCTGAAGCACATGACGTCAGATATTACATCACTGTATTTAGAAACTTATTTACCCATTTATTCTTCCATTAATCTTTAGCTATACATATATTCCAAATATTTATTTTACAGAAAGACACATATGTCATCAGTGATGTAATATCTGACGTCATCAGCAGTGGATTGCGGGCGCGTGAGTTATAGTTGACTGCACTAACTATAACGGGGCAATTTCATTGGTTTTTTTACGAGTGAAATGTCCAGCTAACTATAACATGTGTGAAACCTATGGTTTTTTAAGTGAATTTGCAAGGTTTTTTAAATGCTAATTCCTAACTATAACGTGTGTGAAACCTATGGTTTTTTCAGTGAATTTCAAAGGTTTTTTAAATGCTAATTTATGTATTTATTTTTATTTTTTTTATGGGATTTTCACCGTGCGTGCACCGTGTGCGCACCTCGCGTTTTTTTGGTAAAAAATGAAAATGTTTTTTCTCACCCTTCGGGGTCCTTCAGAGACCCCCTGACAAAGGCTAGGGGGTCAGGAACTGTCCACCCTGCCCCCTTTTCACGTTCTCCACCTTTGTTTTTCACTGCCTCAGACTGCGAGAGACAAAATGGCGGCCAACACTTCCTGATTTCGACCGATTCGAATGTTTACTGACATCTAACAACCAATCAGAATTACGCTCGCGCACGTTAGGGTGCGCGCACGGTGCGCGCGTATAGATATTTATATGCTTTTAAATTCTATTTTCTCAGGAAATATTGAACAGATTTACACCAGACCTGCAAAGGGCACTTCCCTGACCTGAGGACTACCTCTCTGCCAAATTTCAAGTAATTCTGCTCAGCCGTTCGGGCTGTACCTTCGACTAAAGGTCCTATGGAAAAATGCATGGGGAAAACGCGTTTTGGGACCCCCCTTTTTTCTCGGCCCCCGCTTGACGAATCACCCCGAGACTTTCAGGGTAGGAGCTGAACGGAGCGCCCCATTTGTTTTGAAAATGTCGCGAGGATTCGTTAACCGGCGCCAAAGTTATTCAAAATAGAATGTTGAGGTTTCCAATGGAAAAAAAAATCCTAACTATAACTATCTACTGGCGACCGCCAGTAGATAATATATATATATACATATATATATATATATATATATATATATATATATATATATATATATATATATATATATCCACACAAGCGTCTTCCTCAAAGTAGGACTCGCACTCAGAAAGTAGACCACAAATGTAATCGTGTAGGTTACGCGTTTCGACAGCAAGCTGTCTTGTTCACACAGTATACTACAAGGTGAGGAGGCATTACATAGGTAAGGAAAGTAATGACGGACTTTGTGTTTGACAAGTGAATCACGATCATAATGGCAGCCATATTTGAATGTACTCGGATTACATTGACTTCAATACGTGCATAACTTAAGTTTAAGGAATAAATGCAGTCTCGATAGATATTATATTCAATCATAATGCATTGATCGTATATGCTGTTTGTTAGTACAATATTATGATTATTCCCAGCATATTACCTTCCGTATTATGATAAATTCCGTTAAGTTTTAAATAAGAACTGTATAGTACACGAAAACGGAAAAAGGGGATGGAAATCAGCCACATGAAACCTTGATAGGAAACTGTGTATTGCTCGATATTGTGCTACTCCTAAGCTGAAAACCTTGCTTGCCTTATAAGCATTTGGTGCACTTTGCCTATATAACGTCCCCAAGTGGGCAATGCATTTGAACATAAAACTTATACACGCCTAAACATTAAGATGCATGTACTTCGATTTCATAGAAGGACATTTTTTGTACAAAAATCCTCGTGGTCATGTTAATACATTGCATCCAGATTGCAAAATTCAAAAACCTTAGTGGTAAATAAATGAATTACAGTATTATACAACATTATGACCTAATCCAAATAAGTCTGCTTTGATACCATCGTTGTTCAAAAAACTTTCAAAATCAGTAAGCCTCCAAAAGCAAGAGAAGTGCCCAAAGTGAGTAAAAATGTAATAACAAAATAGTCTTATCTGAGGAAGACCCACAGACCACGGAAGAAAGGGGTAGGGAAACCGGAACGAATGAGACAGTCCGCTGACGGTACGACCCCTCCTTTCTTCCTGTACAAAAAACAAGAAAAGAAAAATATTTGTTAAAATTAAATATTAGACCTACTATTTAAATACATAGTGAGTACTAATGAATTAAAATATTAAACATATTAAACACAATCAGCATGTTTCATATAGCCAGTAATACATTCAAAGTACGAAAGGAATTGATAATTACATCAGTCAAAACGTAAGTGTGTACTCAGCTCCTCATCCAAATTATGGCCTGTAGGGTACTTCGTTTCGAGTTCAATTATCCATTTGGATTCTCGTTTACGAAGTTGTAAGGTTCTATTTCCTCCTCTAGGACCACTATGGACTTGTTCCAACACAAAGTATCGCAGTAGCGAACTGTTAGACAGATGGAATAGCTCAAAATGTCTAGCAATTGGGTAATGACTGTCTTTTTTGTTTATAGCGCGTAGATGTTCCAACTAAGGGTGGGCGTAGTGGGCGTAGTGGGGCTACGTGAAGCAGCACGTAGTGTGCCCAAATCTACGCACACTACGCGCTTCGCGTAGCCCCACTACGTGCCACCCACCTCCCTCCCGCCCTTCTTTTAAATAATATAAGCAATGAAAAATAAATTAAAGTAAGTCGACTTACCCGTAAGCGCGGCGTCTCCGGGGCTCCCTCTTTCTGTTTCTTATTTCTTCTGGCAAATGCGCATGCGCGGACGCCCGCGCATGCGCATTTCTCGCGAGAAATGCGCATGCGCGGGTGTCCGCGCATGCGCATTTGCCAGAAGAAATTAGAAACAGAAAGAGGGAGCCCCGGAGACGCCGCGCTTACGGGTAAGTCGACTTACTTTAATTTATTTTTCATTGCTTATATTATTAAAAGGAGGGCAGGCGGGAGGTGGGTGGCGGGTGGCAAGCAGCTACGCTTCGCCCTCGGCGTGTGCGTAGCGCTGCCCTGCTTCGCCTACTTCGGAAAGTGCGAAGCAGGCAGCGCTACGTACACTACGTGGGCGAAGCGTAGTGCTACGCCCGGGGTTAGTTCCAACACTCTTTTTTTGGCCATAAATGTGGTACTGCCCACATACCATAGCTCACATGGACATACCAGCATATATATGCAGTATGTAGTACTACATGTTAAAAATTGATTTATATTCCTAGGTAGTCTATGGCCAGGAATATTAAAAGATTTTGCAATGGCCACATGGAAAAAGGCCTTTGAGATTGTGTTCACTAGTAAGGGACGTAGATGTTATGTCATTGTGGACAAGGATATCTCTAAGGCTCCGCCGTTTACGGTATGTTATTTTAGGGCGACCTTGAAAAGTATGACCAAATGATGCAATCACTTGTTAATATTTCCCATTTATCTGCAAGTATCTTTTGTATTTGTCCTGAATTTCCAATTTATGCAAGAATAACTCTGTTAGTTTCATCCACATTAGTGGTATTCTCAGTATTCTCTTTTACACTAAGAGTCTGACTACGGTCAATTTGATTGACTCTGTTGATAGCTTTTCGTAGAACCCACTTTGGGTAACCTCGGTCTAAGAATCTCTTAGTCATGACTTCCTGTTCTAATTGGAATGCTGCGGTAGTACTACAGTTTCTTCTCGCTCTCAGCAGTTCCCCATAAGGGATACTCCATTTAAGGGTATCTGGGTGACTGCTGAGAGCGTGAAGGAGGGTATTACCTGCAGTAGTTTTTCTGAATAGGCTAGTTTGGAGAGTATTATCCTGGGGTCTAACAAGTAGATCAAGAAATTCAATAGAGAGTCTACTCATGTTACTTGTGAGTGTAATATTATAGTTATTAATATTAAGTTTCTCAATGAATTTCTTGGCCATTTCCTCAGTGTCAGTTCAGATCACAAAAAGATCATCTATATAGCGAAGCCAAATCTTGACTTTGCCAAAAGATGAAGATAGACTCTCATCATTTTTTGATGTCTTCCTCCCATTTGCCCAGAAAAAGATTAGCAAAACTTGGGGCAAAACAAGTTCCCATTGCCGTACCAAGTATTTGTCTATATAAGGTACCATCAAACATGAAAATGTTATTTGTGAGACATAAGAGCATCATCTCTATGAGCATTCTAGTATGTTCTAAGTAGTCCATAGATCTTCTTTTTAAATAGTGATGACATGCTTCAATACCCTGCCTGTGATCTATAATCGTATAGAGTGAATTTACATCTAACGTTATCAGAAGGTCAGTAGGTTCCCATCTAACATTCTCAAGTTTAGTATCTTGAACATATGAAGGAAGTCCTATTACATATTCCCGAAGGAAGTGGTCCACATATTTTGAAACATTTTCTAGGGCACTACCTATAGATGAGACAATAGGTCGTCCTGGAGGCAAAATGGGGTTCTTATGTATCTTCGGCAGGAGATACACTATTGATAATTTGGGGAAATCTCTTTTCAAAAAACAATATTCTTCCCAAGTGATATAGCATTTTTGTTCCCACTCTTTTAGTTTGTCCCAAATTTCAACAATACTAGCATTATAAATGTTCATATTCACTTTAAGATAGAATTTGTGATCATTCAATATCCTTACTGCTTCCGTAATGTACATATCTCTGTCCCAAAGGACAATATTCCCTCCTTTATCCGCAGGACGAATAATGATACTTGCATCTTCTGCTAAATTAGTCAAAAATTCCTTTTGTTTCAAAGATAGATTTGACTGCATTCTCTTGTTGGTTTGATGTTTCAATTTCAAAAGAGCTTGTGTTACCACTTCTTGGAAGGTATCTATGTTGTCATGGGGAAGGTTGGGATAAAATATTGATCGAGGTTTAAAATTAGTTGGAGCTGCAGAATCTGTAGGGATATCAGTCTCCCATCCCTCGATCTGTGTGGTTGCTACGGATTCATGTTCCATAACTAAATCATGTATATCATGTAGTATTTCGGCATCTGCAATATTTAAATTAGAAAAAGGTTGATTACTATCATCATCCCTATTCACTTTGTGATCACGTTTATATAACAGGTGCCATTTCTTCAATTTTGCTTTTCGTACAAATTTATATAAATCTATACGGGTATCTGCATAGTTGAAGGTTTCCGTTGGACAGAAAGGAAGGCCAAGGCATAAAGTACTTTTCTCCAGAAACGTCAATTGTCTATTGCTAAGATTAACAATTGTTTTGTTTACCGTATCTGGATCCATTATTTCCTGCTTCTTGAGCCTCGTGCCTTGTATCCCATGGGCTCTTTTATGCTGATCTTTTGATTCCCTTTGTTTTCTCCGTTTCCGTCTTTGCTCCTCCCCTCCCTCTTCCTCTTCCACGGCCTCTGCCTCGTGATGCTCTCCCTCTTCCTGGTGGTGACTGTGGTGTCGATCTTGGTATTTGTCAACCTCTTCTTAGAATCCGGAATTCGTATAAAAAAGTCGCTATTTTTTCTGGAATTTGTCTTTTAGATATTGAACTGTCTGTAGAGATTGAGTTGTCAGTATCTGTCCCACTAGCTTCTGTTGCGATGGTTTCTGTCACCAATGTTGTAGTTTGTATAGGCTCCTTTGTTTGTGGTAAATCATCATATAAGTAGTCATATTTATGGCTGTACGCAAGAATACGGCCTGACTCATAGTCCATGCAATCCCTATGAAGTTTCCTTTGTTTGCGATTTTTTATATCTTCTTCATGTTGTTGTAATTTAGGGTTGAGCTCTGACAGGAATTTATTGATCATATCTTGCTCGCAATTTTGCAATCTGGATGCAATGTATTAACATGACCACGAGGATTTTTGTACAAAAAATGTAATTCTATGAAATCGAAGTACATGCATATTAGTGTTTAGGCGTGTATAAGTTTTATGTTCAAATGCATTGCCCACTTGGGGACTTTATATAGGCAAAGTGCACCAAACGCTTATAAGGCAAGCAAGGTTTTCAGCTTAGGAGTAGCACAATATCGAGCAATACACAATTTCCTATCAAGGTTTCATGTGGCTGATTTCCATCCCCTTTTTCCGTTTTCGTGTACTATACAGTTCTTAATTAAAACTTAACGGAATTTATCATAATACGGTAGGTAATATGCTGGGAAGAATCATAATATTGTATTAACAAACAGCATATACGATCAATGCATTATGATTGAATATAATATCTATCAAGACTGCATTTATTCCTTAAACTTAAGTTATACACGTATTGAAGTCAATGTAATCCGAATACATTCAAAAATGGCTACCATTATGATCGTGATTCACTTGTCAAACACAAAGTCCGTCATTACTTTCCTTACCTATGTAATGCCTCCTCACCTTGTAGTATACTGTGTGGTCAAGACAGCTTGCTGTCGAAACGCGTAACCTACACGATTAAATTTGTGGTCTACTTTCTGAGTGCGAGTCCTTCTTTGAGGAAGACGCTTGTGTGGATTATTATATGTCGGGAGACCCGCCCGACGAAACTCGCCACCTGTCAACGGGCCAAACAGACTCCAGAAACCGTGGTCGATATGTGGATATATATATATATATATATATATATATATATATATATATATATATATATATATATATATAGATATAGATATAGATATAGATATATATATATATATATATATATATATATATATATATATATATATAGATATATATATATATAGATATATATATATATATATATATAGATATATGCAGATGATATTTTATTGTATGTCACTGACCTAGCTGAGACACTCGCCAAAATGTTACAAATCTTTGAGGAATATGGCCGACAGGATTAATTGGGGTAAGTCGACCCTATACCCCATAGCTGGGTTGGTGGAGCCCCGGACCTATCCGAGCTTCCTACGATTATCCACAGAGGGGTTCACTTACCTGGGACTCTACATTACCACTGAGGTAGCGACTAATTTAGAATACAATATCAGACGAATTCTCTTAAACTTTCAAGAAGATGTCAAGAGGTGGAGGAAACTCCCTCTGACGATCATGTGGAGGGCCGCTATGTATAGGATGATCACACTCCCTCAGCTGCTGCATATCTTGCAAAATACCTTTTGTAAAATCCCAGAGACCGTGTTGACAACTCTCAATAGCGAGCTACGCTTGCTTCTATGGGACGGGGCCCATCCGCGAATAGCGTTGCAAACACTGCAGCGAAACCTACCCATATAATGGGGCCCTAGCCCTGCCGGATATTAGAGCCTACTACAGAGTGGCCCATCTCATTGTAATCAATTAATGGAACCACGCTCTGGGAGACCATTCCACCTACAGGTTGGAAAGGTTAAAATTTAGAGAGCACACACAATTACACTTTATATACGGAGGCAAAGGTTGTACTCGACTCCTACCAGCTACCCTACGTGTGCTGGAAGCATTGAAAAGTGCTGAGAAGCAGATGAAATGGTACATGAAACCAACAAGGGAGACCCCGCTATGGGAGGGAACTAGACTGACCGAAATCAGAAAATTGAGTGGCTTTAAACAGTGGGATCTAATAGGGATCTCTAAAATAGGGGATGTAATGGAGGCAGGCGCACTGGCCCCATTCGCCTCCCTTCAAGCCACATATCAGCTTCATGATACTCAAGCTTATGCCTATCTCAGACTAAAACATGCTTGGCAGGCGGAGGGACTGGACACAGAGACACTGCCGGAATATGCCCCATTAGAAGGCAGACTTTTACAGGAAGAGATTCCAACCTCCATTTCGCTGACATACAAAACACTAATTAACAATTTGCCTGACATACTAGGCCCTCTTCGAGCTAAATCGGAACTTACCACTGGTCCACTAGAGGATATCAACTTGGAAGCGGCCCTTATGCACCCAGATGAAGTAGCGATTGAACTACAATTACGGCTCATTTAGTATAAAATCCAGCATAGGACCTACTTTGATAGAGCACGACTTCATTCTATGGGGAGAGCTGACAACCTAGATTGCCTCAGATGCCACACACAACGCGGTACATTCATACACACCCTCTGAGGTGCAGTAGGGTTCAAACTTATTGGGGAAAGATAATACAGGAACTAAACAACATATTAGAGGCCCAGCTTGAGTTGGACGCAACATTTCTCATACTGGGAATCCCCACAGATGTGAACCTGACACAGCATAAGCTCATATTGGCTACTTTGGGGCTGGTTGTAGCCAAGAGAGATATCGCTAGGTATTGGGGTGCCCACTGACTCCCTGCACTTAAGGAATGGAGAGCATGTTTAGATCTCTATATGGTTGTGGAGAAAGGGACAAACAAGGCGAGGGGTTGCCCCCGGAAATTTCAGAAGATATGGGCGCTGTGGATAAAATACTATGGTTTAGACCTGAGTGAGGAAGAGAAGGGATTGCTCTTGCCACCGGGAAGATCGGGGAAAGAGACTTGATGCTTGTGAGGCCAGGCCCATCATTGACAAGGGGGGTTGGGCTGGATCTAACCCTTAGCACATGTACATATATCATGTTGTACTCTAACCTTATGCTGACTTTCAGGGGAACTGTTGTACTTTTTGGTCTATGTCAATTGCGATTGCCCAACTACCAATCTGTATTGTGTATTCAAGCTTTCTTTGATTGTACATTCAAATTATTAAAAATAAATAAAAACATTTATTTAAAAAAAAAACTATTTAAGTAGCTGCTAGAAGGACTTGTAAAGTCAATGGATGTGTCAAATAGAAAAACAATTCACCCCATGATGGACAATCTGACAAATGGGAAAAGTACACAGTGCATGATTGAGTCACTAGGCTTGCTTCACTGTCTGAATTTCCAGAAATACTCAAGCAGCCAGTAAAAACGTGGCTTTCCTTCAGCAAACTACACTGCCTGCAGATATTGGAAAAGGCAGAGCACAAGGCTGGCACTGTTCGCCAAATTGCATTCTGTGCTTCAGGATTTGCTTGCAAATCAACCACATAAGCTTCAATTTGTGAGGTTTAACAATGCTGCCAACATTGTAGCTGCCAAAACAGCACGCGCCAATCTCAATATGCACACATTTTGCATATGTCTTAAATCTAGCAGTGATCCACTTCCTATCCAACTCTGTGTTGTCCCCTGAGATACTCGAAGGGGTGGGTCATATTTCAGGTATTTAATTTATACAGCACTCAAAATGCCATTTATGATCTTCAATGACAAGAAGTCTTGAAGTACCTTCAGCAAAGCTAGGGGGCGCAAGTCTATTTATTTTTGTCAAATTTTCATGTTATAGAGACTGTGTGCGCCAGTTACTGGCAACTGGGTACAACAGGTTAGGGGTTACTGTTTGCGACTGAAGTGGCTTACAGGTCATGAGTTTCTGTCCTGTCAGTGCCATTCCCACCTGTCGAGGTCACAGGTTGGTAAATTGAGTAGCATTAAATGGGGTAATTTGCAGTCCTTCAAAATGACACCAGTATGTAGCGCTATATAGAAAAAAAAATAGTATAGTTATGATGAGGAGCAGCAGACCATTACTGTATATTGTATGGAGAAGAGACGATATTTGGGAAATGCATCATTGGCAACTGATCAATTGTACAGATTTTGCACAATCAGTGTGCCTCCTCAAAGGAGCCGAGTGTAGCAGCAATGCACAGGAAATTGAACACAGGCAGATGGGGAAGAACAACTCAGGGCTTCAGGACATTTCCCATAGAATTGTTCTTATTTCTGCAGAGCCATCCATATATTTTGACATTATGAGTGAAGTATGTATTAGCATTTTTGTGCCCTCTGCCTTAAGTGAACTGTGTTAGAATGTGTTCGGTGGCAACACTGGCTGTCACTCGGCAATGGTGGGTGCTGACAAATGGTGTCGCTGGCTGGTGACACTGGCTACCGCTGCTGACAGTAGCAACGGCCGCTGAAGTTGGC
Organism: Triturus cristatus; assembly: GCF_964204655.1. Classification (NCBI taxonomy): domain Eukaryota; kingdom Metazoa; phylum Chordata; class Amphibia; order Caudata; family Salamandridae; genus Triturus; species Triturus cristatus. The sequence continues at coordinate 1,085,796,042 of NC_140593.1, forward strand.
AATGCTATTAGCTGCCGATGGTGGTAGTGGTGATGGTTGATGAAGGGGGAGGTGGTAGTTACTGACAATGGTGGCAGTGCTGGCTACTGCTGACAGTGGTGACGGTGGTGACTGATGACACTGGCAATGGTAGGGCCTGTTGAGAGTGGCAGTGGTAGCAGCTGCTGACAGTGGCAGTGGTAGTGGCTTACAACAGTGGAAATCATGGAAGTTACTGACAGTGGCTGTGGTGGTGGCTGCTGACAGTGGTGGTGGCCGCTGTCAGTGGTGTGGCTGCTGACAGTGGCTGTGGTGACTGCTGCTGATAGTGGTGGTGGCTGCTGACAGTGGCTGTGGTTGTGGTTGCTGACAGTGGTGATGTCTGCTGACAGTCCACCAATCCAAGTTCAGCTCTTCCAAAGCCTGTCTCTCTTCTTCTGCCTTCTGCTCTTACACCCTTTCCTGTACTGCCCCTGGGTTGCCAGCATGCTACTTTAATCAAAGTACTTGTCCCACCAGCTGACTTAGGAGAGCAGTGTCTTTGAGTCATAGTGCAACACGATAAAGGTGGCACTGACACAGGGAGACTTTCAATGGACTGAGGCTATCTCCAATAACAGTAGGTAAAATGGTAGTTGCTAAAGATGCAGCTGAACAAAAACATAGTTATGTTAATGACTTATGTTTCTAGAGGCTGGGAAGATATGAGCAAGGCTGAAGGGCTGATGACAAGTGAATCAATCATTGCTGTGGGGCTTTCTACGGAACAGGTGGTGGGGATGAGAGTTTTTTTTTCACTTCCAGTCATTACACTGCTGCTAGTAGCTATGTGCTGAGAATAGGAGGAGAGTGTACTGGACGGATGTATGACCAAACCATGCATTCCATTGTAAATCATGCCATTCCAGCGTGAATGCCATTACCATGCATAACCTTTACCACTCATGTTTTCACATTTCATATGCCTTTACCATTCATTCCTTTGCAACAAACTTTGTTGCAAAAGCATGAATGGTAAAGGCATTCGCATGGTAAAGGTTTCACCAGTAAATACAAGTATTTTACATGTAAGTGTAAACCCTTTGTGTGTGTGTGTGTGTGTGTGTGTGTATATATATATATATTTATTTTTTCTCTCCAATCCTAGTTTCGCCAATACAAAACAGGCACTGACTCCGTGGGATGCGGTGAATCAAAGAAAATCTTTAATCCATGCGATGAAGCCCAGACGCATTTCGGCGGACGAGTCCGCCTTGCTCACTGCATCTGGCATCACTCAGGTAGGTTTCATTTAATCATTTTGCACTCGTGACACAAACCAAAATGGTTGTCATGACAACTAAAAAACTAGTGAAGGACATAGAAGAGTTTCCAAAACGTGCATGTCATGACTCATCATTACTTAAAAAATATACAGACATCACTGACCACCTTTACCTAAATACCAAATGCAGTACAATATTAGTTATGAAATTCATAATTAAGGAAATGAACACAGGGAAATACACCAAATCATTCCAAAAGATTACAATGCATTCACAAGTGCTGGTGCTGTATGCCTCAGAGTAAGACGCATGTGCGTGAAATAATATTTGGGTGGGTGCGGGGTGTAGCGCACTTATATGCTCGTTGTGCCCAAGTGGGCGGGAATGTTGGTGTTTCTGTCGTTAGGTCATGCCCTCTGTCTGTTCTGTTTCCTTGGTACTAAGTGGATCAGTTTGTAGTAGTTATCTCTGTGTTGAGTGATCTAACGTTTTTTTGTGAAAATAGGGAGTGTTTAAACAAAAACGGATGGTGTGTGTCAATAATTGATAAGTGAAGAACATAATGTGAAAGAAGAGTGAGTCAGATGTTAAAAAGGATTGATTTAAGGATCTGGAGTGGGCCGTTACTGTTGTCCTAGTTTGACAAAGGTGGATAGTTAAAGGTGTACACTCATTGCCTCGTCAGCGTTCATGCCGTTCGGGATTTTGCAATCTAACAGGATTATGTATCTGGATTCTAGTCTCCTGAGGGCTAGTTGTCTATTGCCTCCTCGTATGTTCTGTTTTTACACTGTCTATGAGAAAATAAGTTAGGTCCTCCGCTCTGCCGCCATGTAGTGTATTTATGTGGCAGTCCACAGGATACGTAGGGTCATCATTACTAATGTTGCAGTATCCTTACATGTACGGGATTAATAGTATTTCCCACGTACATTTTGTTGCAAGTGCAACGTAGCACATACACTGCAAAATCAGTTTTGCAAGTGTAATTCTCCCTGATCTCGAGCGGAGTTTATCTTAAAGGAATGAAGACTGTTTTAGTGTTTGTTCCGTGCTTACAGGCTTTGCATTTTATGCATTTATGAAAACCTTTCTGAGAGTTGAGCCAACTACCTCCTTTGTCCTGCGCAGGAGCATTGGACACAAGCTCTTGTTTCATAGATTTGGCTCTTCTGAAAGGTAGCTGAGGAAGCTTGGTACAGGAGGGGCCTATAGTGGGATCACAACGCACTATTGGCCAGTGCCTATACAAGATTTTACGCAGGTTGGAGTGGTATGTGTTATACCCTGTAATAAGCCTGGGCATGTTTTCTGCGGATTTCCTTGGGCCTATCTTGCTCTCCTTGTTTTTAAAAATGAGATCCTCCCTGGTGGTGGCTGCATACTTCTGTTTAGCTTTCTCTAAGGTTTTTGTCTTGTAACCTCTGTTACTGAGTCTCATGAACAGGCCCTCTGTGGAATCTTTCAGGCTCTCTTGAGCGCTGCAATTCCGTTTCATTCGCAGACACTCAGCATAGGGAATGTTCTGAATAAGATTAATGGGGTGAAAGCTCTGGACGTGAAGAATGACATTCCCTGATGTCCGCTTTCTGAATGTTCTCGAGTGTACTTTGTTGTTGCTGATGCACAATTCTAAATCAAGAAATACAATTGACGTCATACTTGTAGTACATGTGAATTTCAGATTTAGGGCATTGCTATTGATTTTATCAGCAAATTCAATGGCACTCTGTTCAGTGCCCTTCCACAACATGAAAATATTATCTATGTAGCGCCGATATATTACTACATTTTTAGACATTTGTGTGTTGTATGTTTTCATGAGTACTTGCTCCTCCCACCAGCCCATATGCAAATTCACATAGCTGGGGGTGAAGCAAGTACCCATGGCTGTGCCTTGTGTCTGTTTGTATAGTAACCTATCAAACATGAAGATGTTGTTCTCCAAGCACCATTCAGTCATGTGTAATAACATGAGTGTGTGTTGGTAAAATCCTATGTCTCTTGTACTTAAGTAGTGTTTCATTGCATTCAGGCCATCTTGGTGCTTGATACTTGTATAGAGACTTTGTACATCCAATGTTACAAACACATAGTCTTCATGCCAGTTACAGTCAAAGATCTTGGTTAGAAAGTCCCCAGTGTCTTTTGTATATGCAGGTAAAGCTTGGACAAATGGTTGAAGAAAAAAGTCAATGAATTTACTTGTATTTTCAAACAAACTTCCAATGGCAGATATGATTGGTCTGCCTGGTGGGCACTCTGCATTCTTGTGGACTTTCGGGAGTAGATAGAGTTGTGGTGTCACAGGATAGTAATTTTTCATGAATTCCAACTCATACCTCGTAATCAGCCCATTCCCTCTCCATTCATATAGACATCTGTGATATCTTTCTTTGATACTGATGATGTTGGTGGCACTGATGCGAATATAACAGTCCTTGTCCTGTAGTTGTGTCATTGCTTCTCTGTTGTACATTTCGAGGGGCCAGAGCACGACGTTGCCCCCTTTATCTGACCACTGTACAACTATGTTGGGGCGTTCTTTTATTTTCTGCATAACTCTGGAGTATTTTGTTCTTTGGTTATGCTTCGTTTTGTTGAAATCATTACTGCTGTATAATGCCGATTACTTAAGGTCTTTGATCACCTTATCCGCAAATATATCAATGTTGTCTCTAGGCATTAGTGGATTAAAGACAGTTTTAGGTCTGAACGGCGTTTGGACAGTTGCATATACATTAAGGTCTGATCTGATTGCTACTTGACCACTGGTTATTACACCTGCTTCATCATCATTTTCTAACTCCGTCATGTCTCTCAGAAAGGTCATGTCCGCTACACTTAGAGTATTTGATACTGTGGGCACTATGCCTCCATATTCTCCTTCATTGGTTTTTTCTTTCATATTAAAGAAGTGCTTTCGTAATTTCAATGTACGTATGAAATGGTACAGATCTATCCTGGTCTGCGTATAATCAAAGTTTGTTTCTTTGCAAAACGATAGACCTAGAGCAAGTGTTTGTTCTTCCTCCTGTGTTAAAGCCATGTGTTTTGTGTCCCTGTTGTATCTTTCATCTCCTTCTGTATGTGGATTTTGTTGTTCTTTGCGTTGCGCTTGCCCCATCGTCGGTTCTTCCTCCTTCTGCTCCTTGATTCTGAGTCCTGTTTTGTGTATGCTCCTGTCGTGGTGGTCTTGGACGTAGACTCATCAAACGCTCCACGCGTAAAAAACCAAGCTCTTGAACAGGTGTTGGTGCCTTGCGTGTTTGATTCCCACTTCTACTTGCTTCCGGATCAGACTCTACTTCTGAACTCAGTTCGGATTCACTGGGTTCATGATGTCCTGGTGGGCCACTACTTGTTGTTGATAACTGTTGGCGATGGATGTTTTCAAATTTCCTCGAGAAGGTGTAAATTCTGCCATACAGGTAATCGTTCCTATCCCGTTGGAATTTGCTGGCTTTCCTTTCCTTAATCGTTTGCTCATATTTTAGTACACGGTTCTTAATATCTGTCAAGCCCTTCTTTACTTCGTCTTGGTTAGTTATTTTTTCGAGCTCTCTGCATATTTCATCTATTCTGACCAATAATTTCTCTCTGTCCGTTGTTGCGAACTTGATTAGTATCTGTAGCATGTTCCTTGACGATTGGGCACTGTTGTCAGCCCATTCCTCAAGCATAGCAGGATCCGGATTCTCGTAGGTTGGAACTACGAGAATCCTTAGTCCTCTCGGTATGCGGCCCACCTCTAGATATCTTTTGAGCGATGTGCATTCCCACCATTTGGCCACCTCATGCCTTCGCAGTCTCTCTAATTCACCCAGTAGTTGTTTCAAATCGCTGCCTGCCGCTGAAGGTTGCACGAGCCATCACTAATCACGACAAGGCATATCCAGTTGCAAGGCATTTTGCGGAGGTACATGAAGGGAGAAGTGATAGACTACAGTTTTTCTGCATTGATCAAGTTGCCCATAAAGACAGAGGCAATGACCGCATAAGGCTTCTGAGACAGCTAGATTCCAGATATATCGTGGCGCTTAGAACGCGTGCACTATTTGGGCTTAACAGTGAAGAGGAACTGTGGTCCCACATTGGTAACACATGATAGGTTTGCATGGTCTTCAAGGCAACTGGTCCCCATGAAGATATGAGTATCAGGACTGCAGGGAGTTTTTCCATTTGGTAGTCAATTTATTTAGATACAGTATGTGGCCATTCAACTACCTTTTGCACAATAGGGCAGCTGGCAGCAATGTGGGTGATCAAGAAAGGTTAATTTGGAATACTTGCCCATTTAAGGCTTTATTAGCTTTACATTGATCTATGTGTCCCCATTCCTGAGCATCATATAGTATAGTTCTAGTTGAGAGATGATGTGGGAGGCTATCCGAGATAAATACAGTATTTAGTGAATCATAGGCACATTCAGGGCGTAACCGCGATGCTCCCAGGGGATGGAACATGGCATTAGTTAAGATGCGATTGTAAAATATATCCATATCTGCTTATAAGTTCTTTATAGCTGCAGTACAAATGCAGACTCACGCAATTAGCATGAATTTATTACTGACTATCATGATTTCATTTTTGAACGAACCTAATCTTCTACCGGTTGTGATGTAATACGAGGCAGTCGTCAGTCCCGCCATATCTCAGAATGGTTTTACGGTCTAACTAATGTTTTTTTCGGCAAGAGCCAATGTATTTCAATTATAATTTAAACATTTTAAGATGGCCGCCATAATGAACTTATTTTCTACACCAAAAAATGCTGCTATAGTCCATTTTCTATTATGGTGAATGAACTGCCATCCAGTCGATTTCTTTGATGTTATAAGGTGTTTTTGCACGTATGGACACTGACATTGATGAAGGCCCGGAGGCCGAAACGCGTTTGTCAGCCATATTTTTGGTTGCACAAGATGAAATAATAAAAAATTACTGAATCGAACAGCCCGAGAGGGCCCAGTATCGTCTGTTGACTGTATCCTGAATATATATGTACACACACACACACACACACACAAAGGGTTTATATTTTCCTTTAAAATACTTACATTTTCGTGGTAAACAAATGCGTTGTAAAGGAATATATGCTTGCTGAAGAATGTACAGGTAGGTGCAAACACTTTTTTTGTGTGTATTTTTTAAATATATTTACTCATGCATAAATACATAAGAGAGTGTGTGTGCGTGCATGTTTATATATTAATACCCCACAAACCCTCAACCCGTACCCAGCCTACACCATAAAAATTACCCTTGCCACCCTAAAACCCATACCCACCGTAAACCCTAAAAATGCCCCTTGCCACTCAAAAGCCCATACTCACCCTAAACCTTAAAATTACCTTTGCCACCCAAAAACCCATACCCACCCTAAATCCTAAATTACTCTTACCACTCAAACACCCATACCTACACTAAACCCTAAAATGACCCTGGCCACCCAAAACCCACACCCACCCTAAACCCCAAAATTATCCTTGCCACCCAAAAACCCACACCTATCCTAAGCCCTAAAATTACTCTTGCCACCCAAAAACCCACACCTATCCTAAACCCTAGAATTGCCCTTGACAACCAAAATTCCATACATACCCTAAATCCTAAACATTGCCATTGCCACCCAAAAACCCATACCCAACCTAAATCCTAAAAAGTTCCCTTGCCACCTAAAAAGCCATACCCACCATAAACCATAAAAACTTACCCTTGCCACCCAAAAACCCATATCCACCCTAAAGCCTATAATTTCCCTTGCCACCCAAAACCCATACCCACCCTAAATCCTAAAATTACCCTTACCACCCAAACACCCATACCTACACTAAACCCTAAAATGACCGTTGCCACCCAAAAACCCATACCCACCCTAAACCCTAAAAATGCCCGTTGCCACTCAAAAGCCCATACTCACCCTAAACTCTACAATTACCCTTGCCACCCGAAAAACCATACTCACCCTAAATCCTAAAATTACTCTTACCACCCAAACACCCATACTTACACTAAACCCCAAAAGTACCCTTGCCACCATAAAACCCATACCCACCCTAAACCCTGAAATTACCCTGACGACCCAAAAACCCATATCCACCTCAACCCTGCAAATTGCCCTTGCCGCCTCAAGACCCACACCCACCCTAAACCCTAAAAATTACCCTTGCCAACCAAAAACCCATACCTAGCCTAAACCCTAAAAATTACCCTTGCCTCCCAAAACCCATACCCACCCCAAACCCTAAAATTACCTTTGCCATCCAAAAAACCCATACCCACCCCAAAACCCTAAAATGATCCTGACCACCCAAAAACCCACACCCAACCTAAACCCTAACATTACTCTTGCCACCCAAAAACCCACACCTATCCCAAACCCTAAAGTTACTCTTGACACCCAAAAACCCACAAATATCCTAAACCCGAAAATTGCCCTTGACAACCAAAAACCCATACACACCATAAACATTGCCCTTGCCACCATAAAAATTACCGTTTCCACCCAAAAACTCATACCCACCCTAAACCCTATAATTATGCTTGCCACCCAAAACCCATAGCCAACGTAAACACTAAAATTATCCTGCCAGCCAAAAACCCATACCCACCCTAAATCCTAAAATTACCCTTACCAGCCAAACACCCATACCTACACTAAACCCTAAAATTACCCTTGCCACCCAAAAACCCACACCCACCTTAAACCCTAAAATAATCCCTGCCACCCAAAAACCCACACCCACCCTAAACCCTAAAATGACCCTTGCCACCAAAGAACACCCACCCACTGTAAACCTTAAAATGACCCTAACCACCCAAAAACCCACACCCACCCTAAAATGGGCCATGCCACCCAAAAACCCACACCCACCCTAAACCTTAAACTGATCCTTCTCACCCCGAAACCCACACCCTACCTAAACTCTTAAATTAACCTTGCGCCCCAAAAACACATATCCACCTCAACCCTGCAAATTGCCCTTGCCACCTCAAGACCCACACCCACCCTAAACCCTAAAAACTACCCTTGCCAACCAAAAACCCATACCTAGCCTAAACCCTAAAAAATACCCTTGCCTCCCAAAACCCATACCCACCCCAAACCCTAAAATTACCGTTGCCATCCAAAAAACCCATACTCACCCTAAACCCTAAAATGACCCTGACCACCCAAAAACCCACACCCAACCGAAACCCTAAAATTACCCTTGCCACCCAAAAACCCACACCTATCCCAAACCCTAAAGTTACTCTTGACACCCAAAAACCCACAAATATCCTAAACCCTAAAATTGCCCTTGACAACCAAAAACCCATACACACCCTAAACATTGCCCTTGCCACCCAAAAACCTATACCCAACCTAAATCCTAAAAAGTTTCCTTGTCACTCAAAAAACCATACCCAACCTAAACCATAAAAATTACCGTTTCCACCCAAAAACTCATACCCACCCTAAACCCTATAATGATGCTTGCCACCCAAAACCCAAAGCCAACGTAAACACTAAAATTATCCTGCCAGCCAAAAACCCATACCCACCCTAAATCCTAAAATTACCCTTAAAACCCAAACACCCATACCTACACTAAACCCTACAATTACCCTTGCCACCCAAAAACCCATACTCACCCTAAACCCTAAAATTATCCCTGCCACCCAAAAACCCACACCCACCCTAAACCCTAAAATGACCCTTGCCACCAAAGACCACACACCCACTGTAAACCTTAAAATGACCCTTACCACCCAAAAACCCACACCCACCCTAAAATGGGCCATGCCACCCAAAAATCCACACCCACCCTAAACCTAAAAATGATCCTTCTCACCCAGAAACCCACACCCTCCCTAAACTCTTAAATTAACCTTGCGCCCCAAAAACACATATCCATCCTAAACCCTAAAATTGCACTTGCCACCCAAAAACCCATACCCAACCTAAATCCTAAAAAGTTCCCTTGCCACCCAAAAAACCATACCCACTCTAAACCATAAAAATTACCCTTGTCACCCAAAAACCCATACCCACCCTAAACCCTATAATTACCCTTGCCACCCAAAACCCATACCCACCATAAACCCTCATCTTACCCTTGCCACCCAATAACCCACATATACCCTGCCACCCTAAAACCCATACCCACCCTAAATCCTAAAATTACCCTTACCACCCATACCCACACTAAACCTTAAAATGACCCTTGCCCCCAAAAACCTATACCCACCCTCAACCCTGCAAATTGCCCTTGCCACCTAAAAACCCATACCCACCCTAAACCCTAAAAATTACGCTTGCCACCCAAAAACCCATACCTAAACTTAGCCCTAAAAATTACCCTTGCCACCCCAAAACCCACACCCACCCTAAACCCTAAAATTACCCTTGCCACCCAAAAACCCACACCTATCCTAAACCCTAAAATTACTGTCGATACCCAAAAACCCACACCTGTCCTTAACCCTAAAATTGCACTTTACAGAAAAAAAACAAGCACACCCTAAACCCTAAAAATTTCCTTTGCCACCCTAAAACCCATACCCAACCTAAATCCTAAAAATTTCCCTTGTCACCCAAAACCCATACCCACCCTGAACCCTATAATTACACTTGCCACCCAAAAACCAATACCCACCCTAAACCCTAACAATTACTCTTGTAATCCAAAAACCCATACCTAACCCAAACCCTAAAAATTACTCTTGCCACCCAAAAAGCCAGTAGATAATATATACATATATATGTATATATATATATATATTCACTTAAAAAACCATAGGTTTCACACATGTTATAGTTAGGTGGACATTTGACTCGTAAAAAAACAATGAAATTCAACCGTTATAGTTAGTTCAGATAACTATAACTCGCGCACCCGCAATCCACTGCTCATGACGTCACATATTACATCACTCATGACTTGGTCAGTGGCATCACTCATGACATCACTGATGACATCATCCTTGTGATAGAGTGGTGGTCGTGCGAGTTATAGTTATCTGAACTAACTATAACGGTTGAATTTCATTGGTTTTTTTATGAGTGAAATGTCCACCTAACTATAACATGTGTGAAACCTATGGTTTTTTAAGTGAATTTGCAAGGTTTTTTAAATCCTAATTCCTAACTATAACGTGTGTGAAACCTATGGTTTGTTCAGTGAATTTGTACGGTTTTTTAAATGCTAAGTTATGTATTTATTATTATATTTTTTATATATTTATTTTCCAATAAACTACGCATTTTTTTTATATTTTTTAGGGTTTTTCACCGTGCGCACACAGTGCGCTACCCCGCGATTTTTTGAAAAAAATTAAAATGTTTTTTTCTGCCTTCGGGGTCCTTCAGGGACCCCCTGACAAAGGCTAGGGGGTCAGGAACTCTCTACCCTGCCCCCTTTTCACGTTCGCCACCTTCCTTTTTCACTCTCGCACTCAAAACAAACAAAATGGCGGCCGACACTTCCTGATTTCGACCGATTCGAACGTTGGCTGACATTTAACCACCAATCAGAATTACGCTCACGTACGTTAGGGTGCGCGCACGGTGCGCGCACGGTGCTCGCACGGTGCGCGGCTATTGATATTTATGTGCTTTTAACTAAATTTTCTCAGGAACTCCTTAACAGATTGACTCCATATATGCAAAAGGCACTTCCCTGACCTGAGGACTACCTCTTTGCCAAATTTCAAGTAATTCTGTTCAGCCGTTCGGGCTGTACCTTCGACTAAAGGTCCTATGGGAAAATGCATGGGGAAAACTCGTTTTGGGACCCCCCTTTTTTCTCAGCCCGCGCTTGACGAATCACCCCGAGACTTTCAGGGTAGGAGCTGAGCGGAGCGCCCCATTAGTTTTGAAAATTTTGCGAGGATTCGTCAACCGGCACCAAAGTTATTCAAAATAGAATTTTCAGATTTCCTATGGAAACACGGTCCCGCACCGTGCGCGCACCCTAACGTGCGCGAGCGTAATTCTGATTGGTGGTTACATGTCAGTCAACGTTCGAATCGGTCGAAATCAGGAAGTGTCATCTGCCATTTTGTTTTGTTTTGGGTGCGACAGTGAAAAAGAGAGGCGGCGAACGTGAAGAGGGGGCAGGGTAGAGAGTTCCTGACCCCCTGGCCTTTGTCAGGGGGTCCCTGAAGGACCCCGAAGGGTGAAAAAAACATTTTTTTTTTAAATCGCGGGGTACTCGCACCGTGCGCGCACGGTGCGCGCAGGGTGAAAAACCTTAAAAAAATATATAATAATACATACATAACTTAGCATTTAAAAAACCGTACAAATTCACTTAAAAAACCATAGGTTTCACACACGTTATAGTTAGGAATTAGCATTTAAAAAACCTTGCAAATTCACTTAAAAAACCATAGGTTTCACACATGTTATAGTTAGGTGGACATTTCACTCGTAAAAAACCAATGAAATTCCCCTGTTATAGTTAGTTCAGATAACTATAACTCGCGTGACCGCCACTCTATCACAAGGATGATGTCATCAGTGATGTCATGAGTGATGCCACTGACCATGTCATGAGTGATGTAATATGTGACGTCATGAGCAGAGGATTGCGGGCACGCGAGTTATAGTTATCTGAACTAACTATAACGGGGGAATTTCATTGGTTTTTTACGAGTGAAATGTCTACCTAACTATAACATGTGTGAAACCTATGGTTTTTTAAGTGAATATATATAGATATATATATACATATATATATATATATATATATGTATATGTATATGAAAAAACCACAGGTTTCAGGGACGTTGTAGTTAGTAATTAGCATTTGCGATGTCATCAGTGATGTCATCAGTGATGTCACTGACCATATCTTGAGTGATGTAATATGTGACGTCATCAGCAGTGCATTGGGGGGGCGTGAGTTATAGTTAGCTGAATTAACTATAACAGCCGAATTTCACTGGTTTTGTATGAGTGAAATGTCCAACTAACTATAACATCCCTGAAACCTGTGGTTTAGTCAGTTAATTACAAAGGTTGTTTAAATGTTAATTACTAACTATAACATCCCTGAAACCTGTGTTTTTTCAGTGAATTTCAAAGGTTTTTTAAATGCTAATTTCTAACTATGCCTACAGAGGTAGGGTATGTGCAGAAAGAGGAAGAAAGGCGCAGAAAGAAGCAGGAGAAATGCAGAAAGAGGCAACAGAAGTCCAGAAAGACGAAGAAAGGTGCAGAAAGAAGCAAGAGATGTGCACAAAGAATCAACAGAGGAGAAGAAAGATGCCTTGTTGCAAAGTCATCCTGTGCCACCGACTTTTTGATGATGGAAGACACTTAGAATACAGTGAAAACACCTACATACATTAGGGAACACTATGCTTTGGGGTACCCCTGTGATTGGCATGACCTCCTCTGTAAGTCCCTAGTACATAATAGGGCAGGGGGATTAAAATGACCTGTAAGTCAGAGGTGCAGAAAGATGCTTGTTTAAGTAGTACTCATGTTTGCAGAGTGGTGGAGAAAGGGTGCTGGGCCTCCGACCAGCGCTCAGGAATTCCGCTGCAAAGTCCCTCAGGAGTAAATTGGACTTCATCCCCCATCCCGGAGTCTGCCAGGAGGCGCGTTTGCAGAGTGGTGGAGAAAGGGGGGCATGTCCTCCTTAGACATCTTAGCAATCCCACTGTGTGGGACACACGGCAGGTAACAAGAGGAGTAGTTGGCCCCCAAGGACAACCTTGGGGGCCAACTACTGCTCCTATTACTTCCAGTACGTCCAACACAACAGGATTGGTAAGTTCTTATAGCAGGCCACACCCCTTTGCCCACCACTATGCAAACGCACTCCCTGGCGTGCTCTTGGATGGGGATTGAAGTCCCCTTCGCTGTTGGGGGTCCTTTAGGGTCCAACTAGCCTACCTCTTACCTCCAGTAAGCCCCACACAGTGGGATTGCTGAGAGGTGGACAAAGACCACGCCCCCTTTCACCCACCCCTCTGCAATTGTGCCTACTGGCGCGTTCTAAGTTGAGGTTTTAAGTCCCCTTAATTCCTGAGGGTCCCTGGGGGCCAACTAGTCCTAAAGTAAGCACCACCCACCTGGATTGCTGATAGTGGTCCTAGGCCAAGCCACTTTTTACACCATGCTGCAAACTCGGCTTCTGGCACACTGCTGCTTGGAGAATGAAGTCCACTTGTGTCCTGAGGTCCTCAGGAAAACAAGATGACCTCATCGCCCCACCAGCAGTGCACCAGAAGCTGTGTTTGCAGACAGGTGTAAAAAGGGGGGAGGCCTCGGACTACCTGTCTGCAACGCAGCGCTGTGGTGCTTACTGGAGGTACCTGATGGGCTAGTTGGCCCCCAGGCACCCCCAGGATTGAAGGGGACTTAATCCCCCAATTTACAACATGCCAGGGGGCGCATTTGCACACGTGTTATGTCAGGCCCCCCCTCCCTGCACCACTGTGCAAACGCGCCCCCTGGCACATTGTAAATTGGGGGATTAAGTCCCCTTGATTCCTGAGGGTCCCTGGGTGCCAACTAGCCCACCAGGTACCTCCAGTAAGCGCCACAGAGCTGCGTTGCAGAGAGGTGTAAAAAGGTAAAAAGGGGGGTGGTCTCAGACCACCTCTCTGCAACGCAGCTCTGTGGTGCTTACTGAAAGTACCTGGTGGGCTAGTTGGCCCCCAGGGACACTCAGTATTCAAGGGGACTTAATCCCCCAACTTAGAACGCGCCAGGGGGCACATTTGCAGAGTGCTGCAGGGAGGGGGGCGGGACCTCCGGCGAGTTGCTGGTTTCTTTTTTTAAATTCTTATTTTATGGGAGGGGGGCTGCGTGACCCTCCTTCCCTGGGCCACTTTGGGCCCCGGGGACCCCATCCCCCGGGGCCTGAGCATTTTCTTTGGTTTAAAAAAGAAAAAATGGGAAGGGTGTTGTGTGGCCCCCGTTTCCTGGGCCATTCTTGGCCCCGGGGACCCCATCCCCCGGGGCCTGGCCTGGTTTATTTACTTATTTTTTTATATTTGCGGCGAGGGGGGCCACACTGGGCCACTCCTGGCCCCGGGGACCTCATCCCCCGGGGCCGGCCCTTTGCGTTGGGGACCATGGGGGGAGCCCCAATGCCCCCACAGTCCCACTGGCTCCCCGCCTCCTGCAGGAGCCAGCATTGCCTTTAAGCAAGGGGAGCTGCTGATATGCAGCTTCCCTTGCTCAAAAGCAATTCTGCTTTGCTTCATTGAAGCGAGAGCAGGTTGTTGTAATGGCTGTTTGCCCTGGGCTATTGATGCTGGTGGAAGAGGCACTGCTGCCCTGGGCTATTGATGCTGGTAGGAGTGGCACTGTTGCTGCTGGGTTATTGATGCTGGTAGGAGTGGCATTGCTTCCATTGGGCCATTGATGCTTGTAGGAGTGGCACTGCTACCACTGGGATATTGATGCTGGTAGGAGTGGCACTGCTGCCGCTGGTATATTGATGCTGGTAGGCGTGGCATTGCTGCCGCTGGGCTATTGATGCTGTTAGGAGTGGCGCTTTTGCCTCCGGATTACTGATGCTGGTTGGAGTGGCACTGTTACCACTAAACTGTTGATGCTGAGTGGACTGGCACTGCTGCCACTGTGCTATTGATGCAGGTAGGAGTGGCACTGCTGCACCGTGTCTATTGATGCTGGTAGGAATGGCACTGGTGCCACTAAACTGTTGATGGTGAGCGGAGTGGCACTGCTGCCACTGGGCTATCGATGAGGGTAGGAGTGGCACTGCTGTCGCTGGGCTATTGATGCTGGCAGAAGTGGCACTGTTGCCCCGGGTCTATTGATGCTGGTAGATGTGGCACTGTTGCCTCTGGGCTATTGATGATGGTAAGAGTGGCACTGTTGTTGCTAGGCTATGGATGCTGGTAGGATTGGCACTGTTGCTGCTGGACTATTGAGGCTGGTAGGAGTCACACTGCTGCTGCTGGAATATTGATGCTGGTAGGAGTGGCACTATTGCTGCTGGCCTATTGATGCCTGTAGGAGTGCAATGTTGCTGCTGGGCTATTGATGCTGGCAGAAGTGGCATTGTTGCGGTTGGGCTATTGATGCTTGGAGAAGTGGCACTGCTGCCACTGGTCTATTGATGATGCCAAGGGTGACACTACTGCCGATGGGCTATTGATTCCGGTAGGAGAGGTACTGCTGCTGCTGGGCTATTGATGCTCGAAGAGTGGCACTGTTGCTGCTGGGCTATTGATGCTGGTAGGAGTGGATGCTGGCAGGAGTGGCCCTGTCACCCCGAGTCTATTGATGCTGGTAGGAGTGACACTGTTGCCTCTGGGATATTGGCGCTGGTAGGAGTGGGACTGTTGCTACTAGGCTATTGATGCTGGTAAGAGTAGCACTGCTGCCGCTGGGATATTGATGTGATAGGAGTGGCACTGTTGCCAATGGGCTATTGATGCTGGTAGGAGTGGCACTTTTGCCCCAGGTCTAGTTATGCTGCTAGGAGTGGCACTGTTGCTGCTGGACTATTGATGCTGGTAGGAATGGCACTGCTGCTGCTGCTGGGCTATTGATGCTGGTAGGAGTGGCCCTGCTGCCACTGGGCTATTGATGCTGGTAGGAATGACACTGTTGCCTCTGGCATATTGATGCTGGTAGGGGTGGCACTGTTGCTGCTGGGCTATTAATGCTGATAGGAGTGGCACTGCTGCTGTTGGGATATTGATGCTGGTAGGGGTGGCACTATTGAGGCTGGGCTATTAATGCTGGTAGGAGTGGCACTGCTGCATCTGACTATTGATATTGAGAGGAGTGGCACTGCTGCTGCTGCTGGGCTATTGATGCTGGTAGGAGTGCTACTGCTGCCACTGGGCTATTGATGCTGGCAGGAGTGGCACTGCTGCTGGGCTATTAATGCTGGTAGGAGTGGCCCTGCTGCCACTGCCTATTGATATTGAGAGGAGTGGCACTGCTCTTGGGCTATTGATGCTGGTAAGAGTGGTACTGCTGCCACTGGGCTATTGATGCTGGTAGGTGTGGGAATATTGAGGCTGGGCTATTAATGCTGGTAGGAGTGGCACTGCTGCCTCTGACTATTGATGTTGAGAGAAGTGGCACTGCTGCTGGGCTATTGATGCTGGTAGGAGTGGTACTGCTGCCACTGGGCTATTGATGCTGGTGGGACTGGCACTGCTGCTGCTGCTGGGCTATTGATGCTGGTTGGAGTGCATGCTGGTAGGAGTGGCACTTGCTTTTGGTAGCAGGAGCAGCAGCTGTACTACCAGAGTTTGATATCACTAGTGATGTGGTAGTGATCGAGCTGCTGCTTTGGCTAATCCTCTCTGTCTCCACTGAGAAATTATTGCAATTTATGTTGCCCTGAGGCATGGTGGTTCATACCCAGTAGAAATGCTGGTAATACAAGTTCCATGACAAATATCTAAAATAATCAAATTGCTGGTACCAGTAAGGCCAAGTAGGAGTGCTCTGGAGAGTGGTGAAAATCCAAGAACAGAAAGTCGTCACACTCCGGTCTCAATATGATCATGAAAATGGCACCTTATGTCCAAACGTTTTAACTCAGATTGGACCCTCTCTTGCTTTCTGCACCCCATCACGTGCGTTTGTACATTTTTTTAGCCAGCAGTTATATTTTGACCACTGTAAAAAACATATGTTGTAAAGGTGAATTGTTAGTGTCAAGATGAAAAAACTATAAATGCCAAACATTTTTGCGTAAAATCTTAAAGTAGATGGTGGCCTGTAATTTATTCCTAAAAATAATTAATTCACAATTATTTTCCAGAAATATTCCTCTCAAAATCCCACACCTTGCTCTTGCCATAGGCTGAATGTATATGCATGGAGCATGACAATAACAGATTTCCAGAAAATGTCTTTCAGTGGCCAAAATTCCCAATATTAAAGGCAGAAAAGATAGGTTAATTTCCAGACTGAATGAATGATTTAGCCCATGTTCTTCCCCTCATTGTCTATCCCGCTAAGAAATGGTCCTCTTACGTTTCTTACTTTGCCTCCTAATTTTGAATGTCAATGGCCATAGAGGCCATGTTTTTTGAGTGGCCATTTGACTATCAATGTTCATAGGCATGTAACATAAATGCACATAGAAGGCCTGATTCACAAAGGTAAACTTACTCTTTTGTGTGCGTTTAGGACTTTTTGCAATTCACCATAAAATGTTCTGAGTAGTATCTTTATGGCTGACTATCGTATTATGTGTCTAGTTCAGCACCACGAGTGCTGAGACTCTGCGGTTTTAAAGATACTACTCATAAAATTCCATTCTGAATTTCAAAAAATCGTAAACGTACACAAAAGTGTACTTTTATCTTTGTGAATCGGGCCCAAAGTGATTTCGCTGTTTAATCTAATAATGATTCGCTGAAAGCAAGAATTGCAATTTTTTCCTCTGCCCTTGATGCAATGCAATTCTTTTCCACCCGTTTTCCTAAAAAGAAAGAAAGAGTTGTCAAAGTTGAAAATGTAAAATTCCATGTGGACTCAAATTGTAGAAAGTTACGAATCACAACAAAAAAGTAGATCACTTGAAATGTTCAAGTGTGCAGCAAGGTTTCCAAAATGCAGGAAACTAGGTAACACATTCCATATTCTACCTGTTTTGTCAATGTATTTAATTGGTCTGAAGCAGTGCTTAAATTGAGCCGGTGGTTTCCGGTGCTGAGCACTTAATTGTCAACACCGGTGCTTATAGCAGTCTGCCACAAGATGGCACTGTCTAGCTAATTTAGTGTTGACCACAACAACAGTAAATTACTTATTCAATATACATTAAAAATGACTATTACCTGACACCTAAGCCATTCTTATCGTGTCACCTTTGTAGAAGTGTGATGGTTATTAGTTGTGTTATTACTATCACTAGCCCAATGGCAGGGGCACAGTGTGCTGCAAGCTGCAGCGGCCTCTTGATGAGAGCTCTGGCACTTATGCTTTTTTACAAATTAAGCACAGGTCTGAAGGACTAATCAAAGGTTATGTATTAGCTACTGTGCCTTGTTGTTGGTGAAGCAATTCACTTTGTAATTTTCTCAAGAATATATTTAATCAAAGCACTACTTGTATATTAGCACAGGTATAATTTAAATTTACTGGACCCATATTTCTTTTTTAATTACGCACGATTTGACAGAAAACCTGCAGATTTGTGCTTCCGAATTTTCATCATTCTGCCACGAATACCGAAATCTATACAACATATTTTGGGGTGGGGGCCTGTTTGAAAGTGGAATAGCCCCTTGGTGTGACGCAGATACCTGAGATGTTTAAAGCATTGAAAGGGACCTCCCTCCGTATGTTTGCTGCCTCTGGGAGATTTCAGATATTGACCCTCCACCGCTGACCGACACTAAGGGCCAGATGTATCAATATTGGGAATAGCGATTATCTAATTGCGATTCTCTGTGAATCGCAATTAGGTAATCGCTATTCCTAACATGTGAAACTCATAGAGTTTCATTTCGCGATTCACATTGGGTCGGCAATTGACCTACCAATTTGCGACTCATTAGGAATTTCTAAAATCAAGGGGATGTCCAAGATTTCTTTTAAATAAAGCAATAATGTGTTTTAAATGCAGCCTGTGTTCCTTAAAGGAAAACGGTCTGCATCTAAAAAAGAAAAATGAAAAGTGTTCCTTTCATTTTTTTAGAGCAGGCAGTGGTGGTCCGTGGGAACACTGCCTGCTCTGAAAAAACGTTTTCGGTATCATTTCCAATGGGGCCCTTTCCTTTCCTATGTGCGAATGAATTACCACATACTTGATGTAGGTGGTAAAATGCGAATGTTTTGGAACCGCATTTTGGTTGCAAATCATTCTTACATACCGAAGCGATTCAGTATTAGGCAGGGATGCCCTAAACATGCCCCATCTATTACCGAAACAGTATGTATTCGAAATTCCAAATTGCGATTCGATAACATGTTACTGAATCGCAAATTGTAATTCATACATACCAAAATGCATTTTACCGGTCGCAAACGGCCTGATTCTGTCAATCAGGCCTTTTGCGACTAGTAAAATGCATGATACCTATGGCCCTAAGTTTATAGATTTCAGAGATTGATTCCTGTAGGGAGTCTAATGTTAATGTACATGTTCCAGACAACTCAACCAGCCTTTGGCTCTCATGGACGGACTGCAGGGATCAGACGATGGGGCAGTAATTTGCTTTTTACACTCACAGTCTTGATACTCGTTCGATGCCCAATTTGGTTTATTTGTTTATGTACTTCTACGTATATACAACTGTATGGTACCAAAATGCTATGATAAATGAATCATAACGATAATATGTTACAAAAAATTTGAGAACGCAAAAAAAGAAAAAAGAAAGTGGAATAACAGTGTGTCTAAGAGTGTGACTGTCAGACGTTATGGATCGGACACAGTGGAAGAGGTTGGGTTATATGCACTCTATTGTAAGAGCAAAGGGAGAGAATAAATAGATAAGAGACAGTTGCTTATCGAAGTCTTTTGGTTGTACGTTCCCTGATCATTTATCCCTTTGTTTATATTGTCTATTTACGTTTTTATTTTCCAGCAATCTTTAAAGCTCACAAGTGACTGAAATTTTTGTCTCTAGGGCCAGATGTACACTGCACTGGTCGTAAAAAACTGCGACCCTTATTTTGCGACTAGTGTCGTCATTTGTAAACCAACCTATATATTAATAGTCAGTTCACAAATTACTGACTCCAAGTGAGTTGCAATTCAGGCTACCTCATGAATATTAATGAGGTGAGTTACAAATTGCGACCAACTAGGAATCGCAGCTATCACAAAGATGGTGGCCTGCAGAGGTCATCAGACCACTATGTCTGTAATTGCTTTTAAATAAAGCAATATTTTAGTGTAAATACAACCTGTTTTCCTCAAAGGACACAATGTTAAAAAAAAGTTTAAGTAGCAGTGTGCATGATTAGGTAGTGGTCTATCACACCCCAAGGGACCCCTTACATGTGTGTGAATGGCTTACCACCATATCTGGGGGATATTTTGCAAGACGAACACGAGGGAAAATTAATTATATATTTAATTTTCCCTTGTGGTCGTCTCTCGAAATCCCCCCCACAGTGGGCCCACCGCTCTTACCTGCTGTGGCCGTGGCTGCTCCATACGGGTGTTTCTGCCTTAAGGCCACTCTCCCAACTCATATCCTTCACCAATTTGTTCTGTGCTTGTATGTCCACTCAACTAGCTGGCAGTATACTGCTGGTGTTTACCATTCAATTCTTTCCTGCCATTTAGAGTGCTCTGTCACTGATGCATGGAGCCAATCATTCAGCATTAAATGTGAAAGCCAATAAAATGGAGACGCAGTTCACCATCTTGCATAGTACACTATAATTTTGACCGAGCTTCTCAAGGGACATCCTCTTCCCATAGGAGTCGACATGCTTTCCATTCCAGTTCCTGATAATTTGCCAATTGGTCCTCAAAGGGGCACGTGCAATCTTTAAAAACAAGTTAGCAATTAAATAATTTTTAACAGCCATTTCCCTCATAATTGGGTTTGGAGTCCTTCCAAGTGTTTCATGTTATCTTGGAACCTGTTCAGAAGTGGATCTAATTTTTGTTCATTATCTAACTCCTCCCTGCTTGTTACGTGCGGCCCTAACTATCAGAAACTTATGATTTTGCTTCTAAAGGGACAGTGCTTAAGCAATGCTGCTTTAGCTACATATAAAAAGAATATTACTGATTGCCACTTGTTATCAATTATTGCCAGAGATGTGCTAAAGACTTCGATCGTGTCTGTCAGTTTAGATCCTGATCCCTGTGGCTTGTCCACATAAAACCGCTTGTCATTAACGCAGAGCTAGATGTGTTTTTTTGCCGCTATGGCCAGCACTAACATTACCGACAGAATCCCATCTTATTCAAACAAGTGGGGAATGGTCACCACAGGTCTCCATTCACCCTCACTGGGCTACATGGTCGTGGTTGATGTGTAATGTTTAAAAAATATCAATAACTTTGGCCCAGGCTAATATTCTCAAAGATCCAGAAAGTATAATCCCTCATCAGAGTGAATAGCCACTGGACTCTCAATCTTACCCGTGGATGCCAATATATCATGCAGTCTTTTTTAACGTAAAATAATTGATTACATGATGTTTGTTGAAAATGACAGTTAAAATTTGCATTAAAAACATTGGGCCTGATTACGATGCCGGTGGGTTCAACACAGACGGCTCATCGGTGTCAGACCCACCGAGATCTTCACCTGCGGTCTGCCCGCAGCATCACGAGGTGGCAGACGGAGGCATCTGGCGGAGAGACCATCCAATGCGCTTCTGACGGCCTCAAGGAGCCCGTCAGTGCATCGGAGGGTCAGTAATTCCTACGAGGGCGGTAATTGCTCAGGCACCGCCGTAGGGATTACAATGTCCATTTCCGCCTGCCCTGTCTTTGGCGGTTCATCTGACATGAAAAAGTATGCAGAAGGTAAATTTGAGGACCCCTAGCAGGGCCCTCTTCCCCTCTGGCCCTCCGCTATGGTGCCTGGGGAGCACCTATGGTGTCCCCTTAAACATCTTTGCACCATGTGGCAGGCACCATGTGGCAGGCACCGCATTGTGCCTGCCACATAGTGTAGGGATGTTTTTAATGTGTTTATTTTCTATTGGGGCATGTGCTGCAGCCTGCAGCACACACCACAATAGAAAATATAAACATTGCAACTGCTGTGAAGGCGGTCGCATCATAATCAGGGTAGCGGGACTGCCAACTTCTAGTCGGGCAGTCCTGCTTCCGCTAGGGTGCCGGTCGGACGAGAATCCAATCGGCATAGTAACCAGGCCCTTAATATCAGAAATATGTTACAAAATATTGAACCAGTTCTATAATCGTATAGATGATTGTCAAGTCAAATCAACTTTTATTCGTCAAAATGCCATAACAGCTACAGTTCATTCATAAAATTTACAGTGAAACACATAAAATATATCAAAGCTACCAATTTAAAAGAAACACCTCTGTATTATTAATAAGGCTCCCTGTTTTCACTTTTTACAGATTTTTACAGATAAATGCAGATATAAAACATTTGTTTTCATGTTCATATTTATTTTTAAATGTGGATAAAAACGGAAATTGGGTTGCTTTTTGAGTAATTCTAAATACTGTCTGCCATGACTACCAGGCCAATAGCTGGTGGATTGATAGGTAAGGGGGTTAAAAAAAAGAAAGGAATTTTAGTAAAGAGGATTTAATAGCAGTAGATATGCACAAGGTGATACTGAAATTTGCATATTTTCATATAAGTGCATTGATTTATCTTCTGCTGATGTACACAGCATTGAAACCTGGCAGGCATTCAAGCAAGAGTGCATATTTATCCGTTCAATAAATGTGGAAATATACTAATTTCAGCTTAATTTCTCCACAAAACCTAAAATAAATATGGATAAATACAAATGGAAATGCCCCAAAAATAAATACCATAAAACCGGGAGCCCAAATTATAAATAGAATAATTGCCAATGGAAGAGTGCATAACAGTTAATTAAATGACTGGTGCCAAATGTATCACAAATATTTATTGTTCATGCTTACATTTATTCAAACAATGATATCTTCATAACGTTTCCTAATGGTTAAAGCTAATTTAAATAATTTAAAACAGTGTAACAAATCGCTAAAGTAGGAAGACTTTGCAACAGTTCTAATCCCAAGTGGTAATTTCTGACCATTGAGCTAGGCCATACTGGGGCCAAAAAACGTTGACGTGGACCTTGATACAGAGGGCAAAACATAATAAGGTGACGTGCTTTGTTTTGTAATGTTAGTGCATCTACATGGGGGTAAATAACAGTACCTGTTTTATTTATCAGGAAAGCCACCTCAAAATCTATGATATTTAACCGAAAAAATATTAGCAAATGCCGCTGAAATTAATTTTCTACCCAGCACAAATGTGGTTCCAAACATCTGGTTGTTGATTCTTATTTTCTTACGTCTCCCTAAGTACTGATTTTTAATAGACTATTTATACTTTAAGTTGAACTCCTGTGGATTTGTAAATACTTCGACCATCTCCAGTTTACTACAGATTTTCCACACATATGTAACCCAAGGGATTCTATTGCTGCCATCTAGAGCCAGGTAATCGGACATCGGGGTTCTCCCAACACTTTATCCATAACTATAGAGGGGCTAATGCTATTTGATCTTTAATATATGGCAAACCGAGTTCCTCATGGGCAATAAAAGCTTCAATACGTTTCGGCACTGACAAGGCTTTGCGGGAAAAAGCATTTTCTAGACGCTGAATAGGCCCTACCTTCCCATAACCCCTGAGCCATATAACCTAGCAGACATACACTTAGTCCTATATATCTCTTTTATTGAATTATTTTTCAATTTTCGGGCAAATCTAAAAATTCTTTCCATGCTCCTTCCCATTTGCTTTGCTTCTGCAGTAATGAGAGCATTCTAGGTGAGAGATTAACTAAAAGTAACGCCCAGATAATTCAAGGCATTCACCTTCTCCAACTGTATGCCTCCCATCATGAACAACTTTGTTTTCAAATTAGATTTCCACATGACATAACATATGTTTTGGCAAAATGAACATGTAGGACAAGAACAAATCCAGCAATACCTGTAGACCATTTGCTGTGCGGGACATTAGAACCGCTTAATTCGCATATAGCAATATGAGTATATATTGTGTCCCCATTTTTGGCATATCCATCCCTATTCCTATAAGATGTTTACTAGCCCCATATATGTAAAATAGGAACAGGATGGGCGCTAGGATCCACACCTGTCTCACGCACAGTAAGGAGCTGATCTGTGTGGTCTTTGCTTCCTGTGGACCATAAGGAACAGATATAGGTAAGTCATAATTTAAACGCTTAATTTGGTCCAGCAAGTCAGAGTCCACTATTTGCTATAGGTTGGACATATTTACCAGGTCGAATGAGCTAGTTAAATCTATAAATGCCATATGTAGGGTACTTTTATTAGCCAGCGTATTCTTCCCTACAATGAGGTATAAGTTTAAGGATTGTTCGACTGTGCCAAAAGCTTGCCTAAAGCCGAACTGTGCCTCAGATAAAGTTTTATGTTCAAGGGCCCAGGATTCAAGGTGTGACAGGATGACTCGCCCCAAGATCTTGGCACTCGAGTCTAATAAGGAAATCAACCTATAACACGAGGGTGAGGCTCAATCTCCTTTTTTAGAAACAGGGTCGATTATAGCTGTACTCCATGAGGCTGGAATAGGGCCTACCATAACTCTCCTAAATACATTCAGTCGTGGCCGGCACAGGTAAGAGTGGTGAGGAGGGGACGGGGCGGGGTCGGGGAAGTCGACATACGACGAGATAAGTTAAATTACATTTTTTTTAAATAAAGCCACTTACCTTTCACTCGCCAAGTCGGTGACATTACGAGGTTAATTTTGATCCCTACAAGTTGGATGAACACAAAGGTGGCAAGGCCACCCTTTGCTCTCCCCACCGGGGATGGAAAGGTGGGCTGTGTCAGGACCCTGTACCCTTCAATGTGGAATGACCCTGTAACCCATGTTTCCTGACAGCAGATATTGTAGGTTGTTACGAAGCCTAGCCAGTCAGGGGTACAATCTTAGAATGAGCATCTACTATGTTGCATGAAATCAAACTTAAACACTCCAATATTTCAGGCACTATAATTAAGACCTCACAAAGCGCAAAGGGTTGCAGGACTTCCGGTACTTGCTCTATAGGAAGCATGTCGCTGGATAGCATCCACCCCTTGGATTCGGGTTGACCAGCCCAGCATGGTGCAGTCAGTCTAACATATCCAGTTAGCTTATTGGTCAAAACATGAACTCACTGGAACATTAAACTCCAACTGTGTCTCTAGAGTGGGGATGCAGGTTCTCTGGGTATAGTAGGAGTTCACAGCAGGTATATAATCTGGTTTATAAAAATGACCAAGATGATGCGCATGTGTTCCCTCATGGCTTTTGGGCGCTGGTTAGGCGCAACAGCAATAAACGCACTATTCCTGAAATTGATAACAACACATTCGCCATCTGAGGATCTTGGTGAACTGCCAATCCAGTCCACCCTACGTGCAAAAATTATGCTATTAGTCAGATCCGTGTGAAACCCTGAATTGTTCCGTAGCCAGTGTGCAATCTTCCGTTTCAACATTTCATCATTTTCCCAAGCCCAGCCCCAATAAGGGAATATTTTTTGAAAATAATTTTGACACTTGACTGCTCTTACTTTGTCAATCATAATTTAAGGTTAGAGTAAAGAAAATCAAACCTTAGAAGGGTATGGAAAAAGGGGAAACGAGAAACCTCCATTCAATAAGAATAGTATATCATGATTTATCATACAACTCAATAAAAGTAGCCAAACTTCATCAAATATTCTGGGGTATTATCTGTTCCAAATCCTGCCAGTGAAACACAAATCTCAAATAACGACTCTATTGAGGTTTTACTCCATTTACTCTCTCTTACCAGCGACACACATCTTACTTAGCATGAGTATGTCCTTTCAAAATTTGCAGGACTGTATATCCTCTGGTTCTGGTAAGATTGCAAGTGAAGTCAAGAGCAGGTAAGCAAAAGTTAATTTCAGCTTGTTGTCTACGACTAACTCAGTACCTTGTATAACGCACTGTAAAGAGAAACACGTTTCTGGGCTGATTCATAAACTGCATTCCCTTGTACATAAAGTAGTACTACAATAGTACTACTTATAATACAAAATACAGTTCACAATCCTACATGCTCTATGGGGAGATCACTGCACATCTAATTTACTGCTTATCAGTAAATGTGGGAGGGAATAGTGGGAGTTGTTGGAAAATGGGGAATATACTACTAAATAGGATGGGTTTAGGAAGGTAAACCAGGGGTTCAGAGTTGATTAAGGAGGAGTTTAGGGAGTGGCATGCTAATACAAACTTATAGAGTAGGACCATTGCTAGTCTCAAACTACACTTCTAAGGTTACTACTGCCCAAAAGGTGACAAAACAGTAGTGAATATATGCTAGCCCTGCCGTAGAGTAAGTCTAGAGCCACACCAGGCATCTCCCAGGTATTGCAACACTTTAAAAAAAAAAATGGTACAGGCACTCAATAGGAAATAATGGTTAACACAATTAAAATATTTCGACTTTTAAATTCCTTGTATGCATATATATGTTTTGCCTGAACAAAATATGCAAAATTAGTAATTAAATAGTTTATCAGTTTTAAAATTTATAGAAAACTAATTTTTTAAATCACAGTGTTTAACTTTCATTAACAATTAAAGTAAGTTACATTAATTAAACACAATTTTTGATTACATTTCCTAAATATTAATGAAAAATACATTTGCTGGTATGGTTT
The DNA here is from genome assembly GCF_964204655.1 of Triturus cristatus. Taxonomy (NCBI): domain Eukaryota; kingdom Metazoa; phylum Chordata; class Amphibia; order Caudata; family Salamandridae; genus Triturus; species Triturus cristatus. Next base: position 1,085,822,628 of record NC_140593.1, read on the forward strand.
TGTTTGTAAATTAATACTTATAAAATAAATAATATATTTGATTATTTAGTAAACATTTATTGTGAAGAGGTAATATGCTCTAATGCTTTATTTTATTAGTTTTGGGTAAAAATTATTATTTTAATTCATTTAAAATCTATATTTTATTATAAAATAAATACAATATTTAAAAAAAATTAAAATAAACTTTAATCATTTTCAAAATTCTTTTTTCCTAGAGAGAGCTCCACCGCTGTGGCAGAGAGCTCCACCAAGGTGGTGAGATATCCACCTACATGGAGGCACGTATGTCTATACTTTGAAGTCAATTTACACTCTGAAATGGGGAATAGCCAAAAGCAGTAACTTTACTCAAAAGTGTGAAAGTAATTTTACTTGTAGATTTACTGACATGAAAATGTACCTTTCTAAACGGGCCCCAATGTCATGAAGTAAACTTAAATTATGATTTGCTGACATGTAAGAAACAAAGGCATTGTGATCCAGTTGTCCATTTTCTTTGATCATCCTGATAGCGAGTATTTGGTTAGAACCTTTGTTTCTATATTTTTTTTTGAACAATTGGACAGTGAGACAAAAGGTCCCATGGCAGCCTCTCTTTTTTCAAGATGAAAGGTCTCAAATCACCTCTAAGGTTTATGGAGATTCAACCACTTACAGAATTTATCAAACATTTGTCACACTTGACACATACCTGCTTCTCCATTTTCCTGAAAGACTCCATCCTTATGCCATACGACCTTTCATTATTTCCTTCATCTCTATGGCTAGGTGTTTCATCTCTTCCATACTCACTAGGTGCTCTGCATTTCGCCTGTACATGCCATGTGACTTTTATATAAGCTTTACAGATTTCAGTGGTGCAGAGTACTGTTCAAAAATACCTCTAGGAAATATATTTCCCTCTGCATCATTATGACTTTCCATATTTTGCATGAAGAAGTAGTGAAGTCTTGTTAATAGACGGTTTACCTGGAAAACGAGTGAAAAGATTTTCTCCTCTGGATGTCTTTCTTACAAAATATTTCTAATTCCCAGTGTGTCCAAGAATGTGTGTGGTATTGTGTTCCCCTTAAAGGTCTATGGAGCTGGGTTGGGCCTATCCATATTGTAGTCTGCTCAAATGTTTAAGTCCCCCACCCAAAGGCTTTGAATCTGTTGATCAGGACTTATCAGAGATCTCTGTTCCACCAAATGTTGCATTTCTCCATTGGTATGTTTTTTCTAAGTAGGGCAACTAACTTCAGTAGACCCACTCTTCAGTTCCCCACATATCACTTGTTTAAATAATAACACACCCAGTAAGTGGCACTTCTTGCCTTACAGGTACACTCTCTTTGGTGATAGTCTCAGTATTTAGTCACAATCGTGCTCTTGATCTTACCTCTTCAGCTCTGTACATTTCATGTTAAGGGGGTAAATAATTCCTCTGTCAGATGCAATGTATGCCACAGATAAAAATAAATGCCCTTGAACACCTTCTTCGACCAATCGACCACGCCTAGAACACCAAGGACCTGCACTTTCGCCCCGGGGGCATCAGTGGACCTTAAACCTTGCTTTCTTTCTCATTGCCTCGAGGGTTTTCCCTTTCTCAAATTCTGGACCCCTTAACACATCCTCTAAGTCAGGCCCATGGTGTTATCCCCATTAAGTAGTACATTTAATGTTCGTTGCACTTTTGGTTACCCAATACTCATGTAGGCTATAGCAAAGGTGTATGAATTTTAGTGACAGTGCTTCGCGAGCTCAAACATTAGACATTTCTGTTATCATCTAAAGCACCAAAAAGGCTTTAGCTATAAGCTTACTCTGACTTCTCCTTCTAAATACACAGTATCCCTCAGCCTGCACTGAATCCTCACCTGGTGAATCTACATTATCTCATGACCTTGAATTTTCATCTTTCACCATCTCTGTCTGCTGTTTCCTATCGGATACTGTCTCGACTCACTTGCTCTTAGGTAAGTTTGTAACCATAACTTCTCCTGTCTGCATCACCTTAGGCCCTACCCAATGCTTCTTCCCCTTGTTTGGCACACATCTCTAGCAGGGCATCCATAATATGTCCCCTTGGCCTTGTCTGAGTTATATAACTTCATAGAGCTTTGATTACTGACATAGGATTTTCTCATTTCTGATCACCTTGGTGATCAAACCATAAAGCTTAGTTTTTCTTACCAGTGTGATTTACTTCTCAGTGTCTTTTTCTCACTTCATTCCACCAGTTCCCATAACTTTATGTTTCCCACAGTGTATACATTAGCTTTCACTCAAATCCTTTCAAATAGGAGGAATACTTTATTCAGGTATTTCTTATGCAAGCACCACAGCATCCAAAATCATAGTCAGCCTCTATCTAACATTTTCTAATTCTGGTGTTTAAATATTGATCACCCATGTGACCTTGATGGGGGGGGGGGGGATGCCCTCGATTGCCAGAAGCACTTGTGCTGTTCCCACCATAATACTGTATTGAATTGTGAAACTCACTCATTAGGGGACCTGAGCAGGGGGGTGGGAAGGGAGAAAGTTGATGGATTAATGAAATTGTGCGAACTAGGTGCGTTCACACCATCTGCTACAGTTTGTTGTATAATGCATGATGTATTTTTCACTAAAATGCTAATAAAAGTTATACTTACATATATATATAATTTATAATTTAAAAAAAAAGATGTGATGTTGATATGTCCAAGCCATCTCCTTCACCATGTATTGGCTCGATCATTGGTATTCCGCAAACACGCCGCAGAACTTTCTGAGTTGCTCTCCAACTTGAATCTGGACCAGCACGTATCCTCCCCCACTCATGTAAAGGGACATATTCTAGACCAAATCTGGTCCTCAAATTTTATATTGTCAGTGCCCACAATTTCACCATGTATCTGATCAGACCATTATTTAATAAAATTCACGGCCACCATAAACTCTAGGATCAAAACTCCTATGGCAGTGGGAGGCGTGACAAGAAAGTGGAGGACATTTGATAAATAAGAATTTGTTAAAACCTTGGCAAGCACCTATCTTCAACCCTGATGTTAACATCATGGAAGAAAACATATCGGATTGGCTACTGCTGGCACCAATGTCCATGTCACACTTACTAAATTTTCCTGTGCCCGCCACTCAGATGCACACAAATGGTTCACTGCTGAGGTCAAAAAACAAAAACTCGAGCTCCGTCAAAAAGAGAGAAAACGGAGGTCAAGATACTCCAAAGAAGATAAACTGCAGTTTGTACTAGCCCGTAAAGAGTATAAAAAAGCAATACTGGAAACAAAAGCGGCCTATTTCTCAGCCAGAAATGTAAATGCTCATAATAAACTGAAATAATTTTTTGGGATAGTCAATGGCCTCTGCAACTCTGAGAGAATACTCCCTAGTCAGACTCCTACTCAAGAGCTATGCAACTCCCTGAATAATTATTTCTTGGACAAAATGTCCACTATCAAAGCCACCATTCCTACTAGCGTCAGCACGGATCTTTTGGAAAGTATGCCTATTAACTCTGCCATTCTGGCTCATTTTCCAGTCATATGTCCTTAGATACTATCTGAATTAATGACCTGTGTAAAATCCGGGTCCCCCCTCAGGTTATGAGGGCCGTTTTTTCCGATCTTTCTCGTCAATGTGCTTCCCTTCCTGAATGAGTCTCCTGTGCAGGGCAAGGTCCCCACAGCCTTTAAGAACGCTATTGTAGTCCCTCTATTGAAAAAGCCAGGGGCTGACCCTCTGCATCTTTTGAACTATCGTCCTATTTCTCTCCTCCTTTTCTTGGCTAAGATCCTAGAGGCCCATGTGGCCAGTTGTCTTTCCAATTTTGTTGAATGAACAGACTACCTAGAGCCATGTCAAGCTGGCTTTTGGCCTGCTCATTCTACTGAGTCTGTGATCCTTGCAGTATTGGACACTCAGAGCGAACTCAGACAAGGGCATTCCCCAGGCTTTGGTGCTTTTGGATCCGTCGGCCGCATTCGACACGGTCGATCATAAAATCTTGATGGACCGTGTCGAGCAGGCCGGCATACCAGGCCCGCATATAATTGGATTAAGTCCTTTCTTGAAGGCAGGGCACAAGCGGTCCGACTTGCCCCTTTTACCGCCTCTAAGCTCGCCACCACATGCGGGTGCCACAGGGCTCGTCCCTATCCCCACTTCTTTTCAATCTTTATCTTAGGCCCTTGATTAATTCATTAAAGGATAGAAAGATAACGTCCTTTAATTATGCTGACGATCTTCAGCTTGTCTTCACCTTGGATTCTTCTGACTCTGCTCTTGAATATCAAGCCACCATGCTTCACATTCAGCGTTGGATGGACCTCAATCATCCCAAACTCAACCCAGGCAAGAATGAATTAGTTTTGCCTGGGAAGAGTGAGATCTTTTGGGGCCATCATTACTAGCCAATAGAACTAGGTGCTCCCCCCACTCCTTCCTCCTCTGTGAAAAGCTTGGGGGTCACCATTAATGCTGATTTGTCACTTAAAGGACAAGTAGGGGCAGTGGTCTCTGCCTGCTTCTTTCAATTGCGTAAAATCCGTAAGGTCGCCCATTTGCTGTCTCACTCAGCACTCATACAAGTCGTGATAGCCCTGGTCCTCTCGCGTCTTGACTTTTCAAACTCCATTTATCTTGGCTTGCCCCTGTTTTTACTTAAACGCCTTCAATTAGTGCAGAATCAGGCTGCAAGATTAATTTATAAACAACCTAAATGGCAATCTGCCAGACCTTGGCTATCTAAACTTCATTGGCTACCTATTGCCCTACGTGCAGCTTTTAAGACCGGGTGCTTGATCTTTAAAGCACTGCATGGCAAGAGTCCTAAATTCATTAGTTGCATGATTGCAAAGCATGCCCCACTCCGTAACTTACACTCTGCTCATCTTCATCTTCATCTACTGACTACCCCTGCCTTCAAGCTCAAACGTCAAGGAGGGTGCAGGTTTTCCTACCTCGCCCCATAAATTCTGGAACTCTTTGCCTCTAGCAATCAGGATGTGCGACAACCTGCTGGGATTCAGAAAGGCGCTCAAGACTTGGCTGTTTGAGCAAGCTTATGCATAGTTCCTGTGCAGTAACACCACCCACGTTTAGCACCATGAAACCTTTTGGTGACCGTGCGCTTTATAAGTTTTTGATAACATAACATAACAAACAGCTACCTAAGGGAATTGATGATCCATTTTCCCAGTTCAAAGACATGTATTGTGCCCCATTGATGCCTTTCAATAGCTGTACAGAATCTGTCTATTATGTCTCACTTCAGTCCTCTTATGAAAACATGTGCTAGTTGCTCCACTCTTCCTGTCTTCCTAATCCCTCAACACCTTCATGTCTCAGGGAAGTAGGTAATCCATTTTGTCTCAGTCAATCTTTGTTACAGGCACTCCTTTTTTGACTCTGTTTACTGATGCCACTAATGCTGATGCAAATTCACTTTTTTCAAGAGTGTTTTCAGCATTGTTAAATTATGTTCAATTCGAAAATATGAGCAATGCACTTTTTATACTTTACTCACTTGTTGATAACTGTTCCCTTCCCCTTACAGGATTGTATTCTTAAAGTAGGAGCCATGCATTTTCCTACTCTGTCTCTAACACTGATATAAATCTCCTTACTTTTTGACTATCTCTTTTCACCCGTGATGACTAAATTTCCAGGAACCTACAACTTCTTGCACTCACTAAAATTGCATACTCGGGCCGGCACTGCTCTTCGCACTTCTACTTTAATCCATACAAATATTTTTTCATTATCTTTCTCACTCAGATAGACAGAGTTAGTTGATTGTTTTCTTCCCACTTCCTCTAAAATCAGCCTTATTCTCACAGAGTAAATATCTTCACTCCTTCTTTCAAATATCAAACCACACTGTTACCCTGTCGTTTTTGACCTCTTTCTTATTTCCCCACTATTCTTTCCTCCTATCTACTACAACAATGAACTTGGATCTTCTTCTTCCTCTCCCTCTTCTTTCATCTCCATACTCATGCCGGATATCCTTGGTCTCACCACACTTTATTTGCACACCTGCCACTATGGCTGTTGTTTCGACTAGTGCCACAGCATGAGGTGGAGAACCCTGGATGTGTTGGGTTCTGTTCTGGCCTTTGGTCAAATACTAATGAATGAAGATGTCTTCAAACAGGTCAAAGACCATGATGCCAATCTCTCTGTGAGTTTCAGAAAGGAATAATAGTACATTTGACTACTCAGTGGGGACTAGTTTTCCACAGAGAAACATGAGCAATGGTTGACTTCAGATGTCAACAAAGATTCACTAAGAGTGCACTCCACAGGGGCAGAGTAGACTGTACAATTCCCAGTGTTCTCATTACTTCCTGGGAATGGTGCCCATGTTTTCAAACTTTAGGGGATACACATTTTAGAACTGTTCTTGCTCACATCATGCATAACTGTTCCAAGAGTCACATTTTAGCTGGATTATATTTGAAAGCGCGTACAGGTTTTATGTTTAATGCAGTAGTATCTAACTAGCTAGGAAGGGCTGAGGGAGCTGGGGATCTTGTAATCTATAATATGTTATTGATAATTTGTTTCCTGGTTAGGTTCGCAAACAATAAAACCATGGTAAACAGCACTGGCAAATCCATATACATAGTATGTAATGGGCATTTAGGATGCTCTCATGAAGTTGAACAGCTGCTTTTTGGGAGCACATTCTTGCCCATGAGAGGGTCACACTACTGTGAATCTGTATGGGAAAGGTAGCTGGTTTGTGGTATGTTACTGCATCATGATGTTTTGTTTTTTAAAGAGGTGACTCTCCAGCCCTTTTCTCAATTGGAACATGGTTGGGCCTGTCCTGATGAACATGGAGATATTGTTCCAGATTCTACGAGTATAAATATGAGAAGGCCTGTTACCTTCTTTTTTCCTTTTGCACTACTTTGACTTTCAGTCTGATGGTGCCCTAGTAGTGCTTGTGCCGAGAGCTACCAGAGATGAAGAGCTTGTCAGCTAGGTATGTAGGTGTGCCAATCCTGATAACTTTGTAGATGATGCAGTTGGTTTAAAGGTAGTGCGGGCCAACTTCAGCTTTGCAAAGAAAATGTTTTAAAGTTATCTCACAAGAATTTGCCACAACTATTTTTATCACTGTTCAGCTCCAATTTAGCACTCACAAGGAAATATTGTAAATTTATGTGGAAAGATTACACAAAGGCACAGATGTAATAAAAAGTGTGAATCCCTGCTTATTGTAGGTAGGCCAGAAACCAGATCATCTTCACATATCTCTACAAAGCTTTGCGGCACAGTCATCTCTCTGCTCACGCCAACCGGCTCCCTTAAATTCTACTGACCTACCAATGATTGGAGGTGGGGCCCACCGGCACTCATTTTTGGTGAATGGAATTTCATTTTCCTTATCTGACTTAGGTCCAGAGCAAGAGAAAGAAAAATACAAAAGGGGAACTACCTGCCTTTGGGCAAACATTCCTACTCATCTTACATTCAAACTTAAGTGAAGGGTTTTTGTATCTGGCCGTACAGCAAGTGTAGGCTCTTAATGAGCCAGGGCTTTAATATATTTTATCTATTTATTTATTTGAAAGGTTTTATATAGCGCTGGCTCAACCCAGGGGTATCAGAGCGCTTTACATGTGCACAAAAAATTTACAGGACAAAGAAAGGTTGAGCGTTCAGACAGGTAATATTGAAACAAATTAATTAAAACAAATGGGAAAAGAGCAATAAACATGAAAAGGCAATCACGGAAGGCTATTTCAAACAGTAACAAGAAGCGCAGGTAAAGTTCAGTAAAGAGTGAAGGGGGAGAAAAAAAATTCTGGGTGGGACTGCGGGTGAGGAATAAGTAGATAAGAAATAGGTGAGTGAGAGCCAAATTGGAGAAGAAGAGGTAATGTAGACAGAGAGAGATTTTAGAAGGAGAAGGGTAAGGGTAGTAGGTGTGGGAGAGGGGAAAGAAGGGGTATAGGGAGAGAGAGAACAAGGTGAACATAAAAAGAGGGGGGAGGTGAGGGATAGGAATGAGGTAAAGGTGAATCAGAATGGGGGAAGCAGAGTGTAGGGTCAGAAGCGAGGTTATGGACCCCAATACTTGCTGAGAAGGTGATGTTTGAGGTCTTTTTTAAAGCTGAGGTAGGAGGGGTTACATCGCAGATCCTTGGGGAGGGCATTCCAGATGTTCAGGGCATTTCCAGAGAAGGAGTGTGATTGTGTGGATTTCTTTTTTAACAAGGGGTGGCGACGAGGAGGAGAGAGTTAGTGCTTCTCATCGGTCTGGAGCAGCTCGCTATTTTGAGTTTGTTAGAGAGGTACAAAGGGGTATTTTGGTGGAGAGCTTTATGCGTAATGCATGCTGTCTTGTAGGAGGATCTACTTTCAAAGGAAGCCAATTAAGGGCTTTAAGTGCTGGAGAGATATGGTCAAAACATTGGAGCACAGATCTGAGGGGGGCTAGGTGTACTTTAGGGGTTACTGTGAGGATAGCGTTACCATAGTCAATTTTCGAGAGTACTAGTGATTGGACAATCCATTTGAAGTCTTCAGATGGAATGAAGGGTTTGATTTTCTTGAGATGGCGGAGAGTGAAGAGAGCTCCTTTAGCTGAGTTTTGTATGTGGTCGTTAAGAGTTAGGTTTTTGTCAATGGTGATACCAAGTGATTTCACTGAAATGGATGAGGAGAGCGAACAGTTGAGGGCATTAAGGTCAGAGATCCAGGATTGGATGGGGAGCCTGTTGGTTTTTGTAGAGAAGAGGATGACTTCATTTTTTATGGGGTTTAGTTTGAGATGATTAAAGTAGAACCAGGATTGGATCTTGCTCAGGGTATTGTTAAAATGAAGTACGTCAGAGTGGGACCTAATCTTATAGTAAAGTTGGGTGCCATCAACATAGAGGTGATAATTGATTCCAGCTTTTTTCAGAATGAGGGTAAGGGGTTCCATAAAGAGGTTAAAGAGAGAGGAGGAGAGAGTAGAGCCTTGAGGGACACCTAGGGAGACAGATGAAGGGTTTGAGAGGCAGTCATTGATTTTGATATGTTGTGTTCTGTGTTGGAGATACGAGGCGAACCATTTGAAGACAAGACCGTTAAGGCCAAAGTGAGTCTTGAGCGAGTTAAGTAGAGAATTGTGGTTAACTGTATCAAAGGCAGCAGAGAGGTCAAGGAGAATGAGTAGGCAGGACTCACCATTGTCAAGGCAACATTGGATGTCATCAACTATATTAAGCACGGCGGTTTCGGTACTGTAGCCTTTTCTGAAGCCGGATTGCAAGGAGTCAAGTTAATTGAAATTGTTAATCTGCTTATCCAATTGGAGCAAAGCACATTTTTCAAGGGCTTGGAAAGAAATGGGAGGTTAGAAATAGGGTGGAGATTGTTCGGGTCATTAGGGTCAGCAGTGAGGTTTTTAAGAATAGGAGTGATTTGTCCGAGTTGGAGTGAGTCAGGGACACTTCCTGTGGAAAGGGAGGTGTTAATGATAGTAGTCCAGTAAGGGGCAATGATGTGGTTTAGATCTTGGACAAGGTAAGAGTGGAGAGGGTCTTTGGCGTGTGAGGTCGGTTTTAGTTTGGCAGTGATGTTAAAGACTTCGAGTTCAGTCACGGGGTGGAAATTAAGCCAGGATGCATTGTTTTTAAGCTGTAAGTTGGGAAGGCTGGAAACAGGAGGGGTTGTGACGTGTCGGTGAGAGGAAGAATCAGGAGGTAGAGTCAACAAGGAAGGAACGTCTAAGGTAATGTCGATTTTATCCGAGAAGAAGTTAGCCATTTCCTCACATCTGTCTGTTGAGGCTGTCAGCTTAAGGGGGCTGAAGATGTTTGTTTTCTAACAATGTTAAACAGTTCTCTGGGTCTATTTTTGGCGCGATCGAGTTGTGTTCGGAAGAAGGTTGGCTTTTCATTGAAAATGTGTTTCTTATAAGAAGATCTAGCGGCTCGGAGCAGGGCGAGATGGGAGGGGTGTTGTCTCCATGTTCTCTCCGTCAGTCTAAGTGAGTGTCTTTCGTTATTTAGGTCTGAGTTGAACCAAGATTTAGATGGAACACTTCTTTGTTTGTTTAGTTTGGGAGGGGCTAATAAGTCTACAACATAATTGACAGTCTTATTGAAAAGCTCAGTGAGCTCATTAGCATTTTGGGAGCGAGGGGTGAGAAGAAGTTGTGCTTGGAGTTTAGACTCAGGTTCACCAGGGGGGATTTGATTCAAATTTCTGATCCATTTCATGGGTTTGCAATTTTTTGAGGGAGTGGAAGGGGAGTGGTTGCGATCTTGAACAAAATGAGGTGATGGTCAGACCAGTCGATGGGGAGGATATTGGAAAGGGAGGCCAAGTCATTGTTGGAAATGATGGCGTCGAGAGTGGCCCCTTTGGAATGGGTAGGAGTGTGGCATAGTTGAATAAGTTCATTGATCTGTAGGATAATCAACATTGTTCCAGTGGATGTTAAAATCTCCTAAGAAGAGATTTTTCGAGTTAGAAAGTGAGGATTGTGTAAGAAGGTCAGATAGTTCTTCATTGAAGGGAAGAGGATCACCCAGAGGGTGGTAGATGTTATATAGACGAATTGAAGAAGAACCCTGCACAGTAAGTTTGGCGCCAAGGTATTGAAAGGTTATGTGGTCTGTGTTCTTAACCCCTTCCATGCTGCGCGAATTCCGCCGCTGTGCTGACGGTTTCTTGCGCGGGCGTGGTCATGACGGAACGGTTCCGTCATGAGCACAGCTCAACCGTGGCTCATGACGGAACCGTTCCGTCATGAGCACCGAAGGGGTTAAAAAGGGAGAGTTGGAGTTTGTTTTTATAGATAATAGCTAAACCAGCCTTTATTGTCTACCTCCCAAAACCCAGATAAATGCCATACAAGCATTATTCACATTTTTTATCCAGGACACATATCACCACTAGATTATACATTTCCTGATGATGTGTACTTCTGCCCACCATTCACTAAATTTCTTTTCACAGATTGAACTACTGCCTGCATCAACCAATGTGTTCACCATAAAGAACCCGAGCTACTGCCCCTCCTCACATTGACAATTTGGAGCCCTCCATGAGCTAAACCATTTCCCAAACTTAGCACACTTCCCTTGACCTCTCATTATCTTTAACGATCTAGTGACTCTCATGGGGAACATACACATATCTTTCTTATTCTCCTTGTCACCTCGATATATTTATTCTGCTGGTCGCTTTACTCCTCTGGACCAAATGATATGATTATACCCCCAGCATCAAAAGTGATACACTCAAATCCTTTTCCCTGAACTCACTGCTCACTACCTTAAACTCTCAGAAACACTTCCCTGAAAATGCCCTTCCTTGCTGTTTCCACTCTAGCTCTGGTGTCAGAGCCATACCTTCTCCCTCATATCTAATAAGAAGGCTATGGCCTTTCCTCTTTTAATTTTTCAATCAGTTTTCCTCATGTTATGCCCCGCCTCCTTGACATTCTTGCCACAAATTATGTTTCAATTCCCTACCATACTTTCATCAATCGAGGAGAACTACTGACGTCTGAACTCAATGTTCATGACACATAATTTTTCACAAAAGCCTTCCACTACCATCCATGTATGAATATCAAGGTCTAAACATCTATCACCTCATATGACTCCCACCATGTCTGCATAACTCCCAACTTCTTAAAAACATCTTAAATGCACAGAGACCTTTAAAATGGCCTAGTAAATTGTGTTGCATGAGCCGCCACACAAATCTTTAGTAAATAAGGGCCATATTTATTTATTCCAGCCATTCAGCTTCATGTTGAAAGGGTATGGTGGAAGTGTGCTGGGGCAGATTAAATAAGGTTTGAGTAGCAAAGTTAATGACTATAGCCAAATGGAAGAAGGTATATTGAGAGAGGCCCGCTACCAATCTGCTGCAATAATCCAATATACTGAGAACAATCGGATTGATTAATAATTTGGAAGTGTGGAATGGGAGAAGATGAACACATTTTCTATATGTCAAATACTTGACCCTGGGCTGCGGTGGAATCCTGAGATTCCATATGCATCTAGATGCTGATTAGCATCTCTATATTTCTGGCTGAAACAGTGGAGAATGCTAATGTGTCAGGGGGAAGTAGATGGAACCGGGTGGAGAGATATGAGCATATGTATATATGGCTGATGGGGACACGCAGTAGCCAATCAGTCCTTAGAATACTCAGATCAGATCCAAACCAGGCATATGTATGGTCTTTTGCTAAGTTTCTGGGTAAAATGTGGGTCATACATGCAAAGGCATTGACAGCTATTGTTTAACCCTATTAACATCTCCCAGACTGTATAAGCAATCATGACACCTATCATCTATGTTTACTCACTATGAACCTGTGTGTGGTGGTTATTGTTATTTTCATATGAATGATTTCTTAGGGACGTGTCATTGTCTATTTCACCCTTTTTGTTTTTACTTTTGTGCTCTTTTGTGACTCTTTATATAAATTGTGGGTGTAGTTGTTCTTACGAATTTCCTAAAACCTCTTTTTATCTGGCTTCCCTAATGATATGCTATTTTCTATTGATATGCCATTCTATATGTTTATTGAATTGGTTTTATGATGTTTTATATAGCTTGTATTTTATGAACATTTTGGGGCAAATTTACAGGGTACTGATGCATCTGCATAGATGCGTCAGTTTCCTTGCATCAGCACCGAAGGTCCTTGCGCCACTATAGATGTGCTGTATTTCCAATACAGTGCTCCATGGTGCAAGGATACACAGATGCGTCCGAAATTCGGACGCATCTGTTGGTGCAAAAGTGACGCATTGCTGGAGTTGCAAAAACCAAAGGAAATGATGGACGGAGTGTTGAACATTGCAAGCACTCACCCCCAGTCAACCGTTCTTTAGACCACTCTGCCACCCCAGTTCAGACATGGCCATATGCAAATCAGTCTGACCCTGTGCCTCATGGGAACAGTCCAGCCCGAACTGCCAAGCCTTTGGTTTTTGCTTTGTTCCCCATAAGTTGGCAGGGTATGCTCAGACATGAGTCCCATGCTCACTTTGCCACTGGATTCAAGCAAGCCTGGCTGAAGACAGTTGAAATGCCAGAAACCGGTCCTAGGAAGCTTGTTTCCGGTCCAGGGTAGACATGGCTTGGTAGTTCGGGCTGGACTGTTCCCATGAGGCACAGGGTCAGACTGATTTGCATATGGCCATGTCTGAACTGGGGTGGTAGAGTGGGCTAAAGAAGGGTGATGGATTAAACCCAGATCAGTTGACTGGGGGTGAGTGCTTGCAATGTTCAATACTCCGTCCATCATTTCCTTTGGTTTTTGCATTGCTGGAGTTGCTCATGAAAGTGACGCACATCCAGCAATGCGCCACAATAGATGGGTGAGTCCCATTCAAAAAGCCCTGTGTCATTCCTTACGCCTGCTCTGACCAGGCATAGGGATTTTGACGCAGTGAAGACGTAGAGTGACGCAGTGAAATCTTGTAGATTTCACTGCATTAGTTCTACATGGCGTTTTGCGAGGGAACGCCAACCCTGCATACATTATACCTGACGCCAGAATAATGCGACGCAGGGCTTTACGAGATGCATCTCCCTAGATGTGTCACACTGTAAATGGGCCGCAACATTTCTGCAGCAGCTGCATCACAAAAGTGACACAACGACGGCGCAAAAGTCACGCAAGGGGCTTGTAAATCTGCCCCTGTGTATTTATTGTATGCTTTTATGACTAGTATTGTCGAATAATGGAAGCAATTGGGTTGGATTGGATCTGAGTAAGGGAGATAAATAACTTCCGTTTTGAAATATCATCTGGACATTCAGTGTCAGTGAGGCTTTCAGAGACACAATGTTGGAGTGTCATCCACAACTAAGTGCTTATGGAAGGCCAGAGAGGTGGTCTACACAGAAAAAACTGAGTAAACGTTTGCCTGAGTTTTGGGGGACACGAGCTGATAGAGAGGCTGAAAACAGAGATTACAAACAATGCCATGAAACAGAGAAGTTATGTAAAGGCCACAGGAGCTACCTATAAAGCAATAAAGGTCAGGGTTCATATAGTGTAACAACAACAAGGTCATTCAGGGTAACACTAAATATTGAAACAAGATGGACAATTCGGAGATAGTTATGAACCCTATCTAGTTATACATAAATATTCACAACATTTTAGGGAGACATATTTCATGAGGAACGTTTGTTATGTACATATATCCAAGTAATAAACACAGTTAATCAAGTAATGCATTATAATCAAAGGGTTTACAAAAATAACAGTGCTCTATGCAATAAGTGCTCACACGGTGCAGGTGAGTGAGAACAACAAATCAAAAAGCCTGACGGTCCCTAGAGTCCAACTAGCCCACTAGGTACCTCCAGTAAGCGCCACAGTGCTGCGTTGCAGAGAGATGTAAAAAGGGGCACGGCTTAGACCACCTCTCTGCAACGCAGTGCAGTGGCGCTTACTGGAAGCACCTGGTGGGCTAGTTGGCCCCCAGGGTCCCTCAGGATTGAAGGTGAATTATTTCCCCAACTTAAAACGCGCCACAGGGCGTGTTTGCACACGTCACCTCAGGCCCCGTCCCCTCCCTTCACCACTGTGCAAACACGCCCTGTGGCCATTTTAAGTTGGGAGATTAAGTCCCCTTGAATCCTGAGGGTCCCTAGGGGTAAAATAGCCCACTAGGTACGTCCAGTAAGCGCCATTGCAGAGAGGTGTAAAAAGGGGCACGGCCTGCACCACCTCTCTGCAACGCAGCACAGTGGCGCTTACTGGAAGCACCTGGTGGGCTAGTTGGCCCCCAGGGTCCCTCAATATTTAAAGGGAATTATTTCCCCAACTTAAAACGCTCCACAGGGCGTGTTTGCACACTTCACCTCAGGCTCCGTCCCCTCCCTTCACCACTGTGTAAACGCGCCCTGTGGACATTCTGAGTTGAGAGATTAAGTCCCCTTGAATCCTAAGGGTCCCTAGGGTCAAACTAGCCCACTAGGTACCTCCAGTAAGTGCTACAGAGCTGCGTTGCAGAGAGGGGTAAAAAGGGGCGTGGCCTCAGAACACCTGTCTGCAACGCAGCTCCCTGGCGCATAATGGAGATAACTGTTGGGCTAGTTGGCCCTCAGGGACCCTCAGTATTGAAGGGGAATTAATTCCCCAACTTACAACTCGCCAGGGGGCGCATTAGCAGAGTGCTGCAAGGAGGGGGCGTGGCCTCCGGTGCGATGCCAGTCTTTTACTTATTTTAATTATTTAAGAAGGGGGTCTGTGTGGCCCCCCTTCTTTTTCTAATTTATTGGTCCTGGGGACCCCATCCCCCAGGGCCTGCCCCCTAATTTTTTTTTTCGAAAAAAAAAAATTGGAAGCGGGCCGCGTGGCCCCGTTCCCGAGGCCTTAATCGGCCCCGGGGACCCCAACCCCCGGGGCATGGCCTTTTTTTTTTTTTATTCTTTAGGAGGGGGACTGTGTTGCCCCCCCTTCAGGCCACTAATTGCCCCGGGGACCCCATCCCCGGGGGCCGGCCTTTGTTTTTTATGATTTTTTTATATATATATTTACAGAAACACCTAGGACATGCTGGACAAACCGTACGTACCCATCACCATGACGATTTGCATGATATTCATTAAAAGGCGACTATGCATACAATGAATCCACGTGGAATGTATTTACACCGCTAGTGAAGATCTGACATGTCTGACGCCCTACCGTGCCTAATCCCGGCGCCCCCGCCGGTGGGTACTCTCAAAGTAAACACCCTTGTCGTTTATTTATACAGACATGGGTAGCTATTGATGGGCACATTTAGTACACACGCACACCAAGCCATTCATATGGGATTCGACAAAAATTCGACCAAAACTATGCAGGAAACCTCCCTCACGGTTAATAAAACACACATCCACCGCCGGATGTGTAATACTTTTTATTTTACTCTCTGGAAAGGAGACGAACCTCACTTGAGAGTCACAGTGCGCTCCTGGCTGCGCCCAATGCTGTGTTACACACACCAGTGCCCGCCGAGTGCCACACACCTCTGTGTTGTATTCCACCAGCTAGTGCGTATGCTATGACACTCTCTAGCCCATGTGCACTGTAACACCACCCTGTGAATATGTCATGCCACACTTGCCTTCGCACAGGTTATATTGCCCCATCTAACGTGCCTTCCTCGATGCCTATGTTATAACGCACAGCGCTATGCCATACATATTACAATCTGGGATCCATATCTTTGTCACAGAGCATATGCAACGTTACACTCCCCAGCACATATTTCATATTACAACTTTAGAGACAAGTTAGGTTACACAACACTGCCCTGTGCATATTACACTCCAAAGGTGCATATCGCATAGCACGCGCTAGTGCCTGTGCTATCTCGCGCTCTCAAATGAATCTGTCATTGCGCACAATGTATTGCATATCATATTTCACGCCCCGGTTCATCTTATATCACACTTTTTGGTGCATAGTTTATACCATACGCTATATCTAGTTTTCATTTTCAATTGTGCTCTCAGGACTATATTCTATATAACACTGCGTTCACCTACCCTTTTCACGGGCATTACATTTTGCGATGGGGGTGGAGGGACAGGGGGTCACAGTCACAGTCACAAACGTCCTCTTCTTCCTGAATAAAAGTGAGATTATGCTGCATACTTGTTCATATTTTAAGTAGTTCGCACAGACACATATTTTAAAAACAATAAAGTTCCTAATACCCACCTTCTCTGAACAGCCCCATCCACCTCCTCCCTATCCTCTGTTGTCTGACTCCATGGACTAGCCTCCTCCCTCCTGCCATGCATGGTCTAATGTGCTGTCACTGCCCTCCATTTAGCATGATGTACCAGTCCACTCCTCCTGCCCTCCATTGCCCAATTCTATGCCCCATCATTGACCTCCTGCTTAGCCTCTGTGCTT
This sequence comes from Triturus cristatus, assembly GCF_964204655.1. Lineage (NCBI taxonomy): Eukaryota > Metazoa > Chordata > Amphibia > Caudata > Salamandridae > Triturus > Triturus cristatus. The sequence continues at coordinate 1,085,839,528 of NC_140593.1, forward strand.
AGCTTGCTGCCCCTATTCTCCTTCCCCCGCTCTCCGATGTCTTTGTGCATGCCCCTGCTCCATCCTTTTTGCCCACCATGTTCCATGGACCTGCCACTCCTATCTACTCTGAGTGTTCTGTTGAGCTGCCACTCCCCTCCCACCTGCCTAGCATTTTCAGATGACTGTAACCTGTCCCTGCCACCTCCGCCCTTCCTGTCCACATTCCATGCCCCTAACCCCTTCCTCCTGTCCTCCATGGTCCATTTTACTGCCACACCCTTCTGCCCTCCCTGGTCTGTTGTGCTGCAACTGCTCCTCCTGAATGCCCCGTGTGGTCTGTTGTGAGGCCCCTTCACCTGAACTCTCTTGTCTGTGCCCAGGTCCTGACCCTCCCTTCTATCCTCCATGGTCCTTTGTGCATGCCCCTGCACCCTCCTTCTTGCCCATCATAGCCATTGTGCTGCCACTAACCCTCCCGCTTGCCATGTATGGTCTTCTGTGCTGCCACAGCCCCTCCCACCTTCCCTGTGTGGTCAGCTAGCTGCCCCTGACCCCCTCCCACCTTCTCTCCATGGTCTGTGTGTATGCCATCATAGTCTCACTGTTGCTCTCCATGGTGTGTCTTGCTTCTAGTGCCCATCCTGCCTGACCTCCATGGTCATCTTGCTGCTCTTTCCCTCCTCCCTTGCCCCCAGCCCTCTGTTTCCATGTGCAGACCCCTATTCCCTCCCTCCTGGCTTGTCTGTTCCATTGTAATGCCCCTGATCCGTTCCTCCTGCCCAGGATGGTCTGTTATGCTGCAGCTTTCTCTCCTTTCTGTCTATTATGTTCAGCTAGATACCATTGCCTCTTTCCTCCTCTTCTCTGTTGTCCATGTGCATTGTCCTGTCCCCTCCCTATTGCTTTCTATGGTTTGTTGTGCTGCACTCCCGTCCCGCATGCCCTGTGTGGTGTATTGTGCTGCTGAAAACCCTGATGCCTGCCCTGTAGGGTCAGTTTGGTGCACCTCTCCATGTCTCTCCTGTCCTCTGTTATCCGAGTCCATGTCCCTACGCCAATTCCTCCTGCCTTCCATGATCCAATGTACCATACTTGCGAACATTTTGAACTTGGTAAGAGGGAGTTTTTGAAAAAAAACTGGGGTATTGATTTTCCCCTTTGAGTTACATTGAAAAAGAGGAGATTGTAGACAGGAGACAGATCAAATAAAGCCCATTTGAGCATAAAAACATTGAACGTTTCCTGGCTGAATCGGGTCTGTTGGCATGTATGGGTGTACTACCACTGCCTCTAATTTCTGCCCACAATGGTCTATTATATTGCCGCAGCCTCTCTTGCCAGTCCTGTATTGTTGGTATGTTGCCCCTGCCCCCCTTTCCACTGCCCTCCATAGTCTGTTGTGCTGCCACTGCCCTTCCTGCCTGCCCAGTGTGGTCAAATTGTTGCCTCTGCACCCTCCTACCTGCCTTCAATTTTCAGAGTCCGTGCCCCTGGCCTATGCCTCTCAACAGTATCTTAATGAACAACTAGATTGCTAACATTCTATATTTATTACAAAAGTGTGGAACGCCTGACGTCATCTTGATGTAATCAAAACTGCAATACCTAGAGCATTTTCCTTTAGAAATTACATATATGAGAGAGTCTTATTTGCACCAAAATTATGGTTAGTGCTCTAAAAAACTAAAATGAGACATATTTTCTGAGTTTTCAAATTGCAACAAAGCACTTTTAAATTATTTGTTATCTTTATGTTTTTTTATCCAGTAGACCCCTTTATTAAATGTTGCACTTAGGGGAGAGGATGTGGTGTTACTTCCAGAGCTGCAGACTTTGCAACTGGGGAACCAGGTTGGAGTTTCTGCTTCAGCTCGACATTCTGTGATTCTGGTCAAATCACTTAATCTCCCCATGTCTACAACCAAAATGAATTTGTTCTTGTGTGATGTAACCAATGCTCATGTAAAGGACTCCAATACCTGACAAGTCTGCACTATATAAAACTGCAAATACACAAAAAATAAAAAGTGTTTTGCACAATTCTGTCATTGGGCTACATGTGGGCTACACCTGGGTGATATTTGTGCTGCATTTGGGCTCTTTTCTCTGGTGGCCATCTTGGGAGATTTATTTGTTATGAAGTTTCCTAATTTCCTCATTTACTGCAGTCTCCTCAGTAGGAAATGCTTTCAGTTTTTCACTTTGATTCCAACAAGAAGGTATTCAGATATATCACACATTTGCCATAAATTCTGAATACTAGCACTCTAGTTGCTCATTAGATCACTGTAGTAAAGCCACTGCTCACTGCGGAAGTCTGCTGCTGGTATTAAAAGTGCATGTTTCAGTCTGCATGTCAGAGTTTTTTTATGAAATAGAAGAGGATTTGAGAAGTCACTCAAAATGTGCCCTAATTTTTCTTTCTTCAGCAATAATCATAATTTCTATGGCAAAATGAAGCCCCTCATTGTGTTCCTTCATAAATTAAATGTATGAAGTGTTACCAGTTTATTCCAATCAAGATGGCTTCAGGTGTGCCATACTTTTGTCATAAGTAGGACAGTAAGCGCTCTAGTTGTTCTTAAGAACACTCTGGGACATTCTGTCATTGGGCTATACTTGGGCTACATCTGGGTGATATTTATGCTACATTTGGGCTCTTTTGCCTCTGGTGGCCATCTTGGGAGACTTATTTGTTATGAAGTTTCCTAATTCCTCATTTACTGCAGTCTCCTCAGTAGGAAATACTTTCATTTTTTTACTTTGGTTCCATCAAGAAGGCATTCAGATGTGTCACACATTTGCCATATATTCTGAATGTTAGCACTCTAGTTGCTCATTAGATCACTGTAGTAAAGCTACTTCTCACCAGGGAAGTCTGCTGCTGGTATTCAAAGTGCATGTTTAAGTCTGCATGTCAGACTTTTTTTTATGAAATAGAAGAGGATTTGAGAAGTCAAAATGTGCCCTAATTTTTCTTTCTGCAGCACTAATCATAATTTCTATGGCAAAATGAACCCCCTCATTTTGTTCCTTTGCAAATTAAATGTTTTAAGTGTTACCACTTCATTCCAATCAAGATGGCTTCAATACTTTTGTCATAAGTAGGACAGTAAGCGCTCTAGTTGTTCTTAAGAACACTCTGGGACATTCTGTCATTGGGCTATACTTGGGCTACATCTGGGTGATATTTGTGCTACATTTGGGCTCTTTTGTCTCTGGTGGCCATCTTGGGAGACTTATTTGTTATGAAGTTTCCTACTTTTCTCATTTACTACAGTCTCCTTAGTAGGAAATACTTTCAGTTTTTTAACTGTATTCCATCAAGAAGGCATTCAGATGTGTCACACATTTGCCATAAATTCAGAATGTTAGCACTCTATTTGCTCATTAGATCACTATAGTAAAGCTACTGCTCACCAGCGAAGTCTGCTGCTGGTATTGAAAGTGCATGTTTCAGTCTGCATGTCAGAATTTGTTAAAGAAATAGAAGAGGATTTGAGAAGTCACTCAAAATGTGCCCTAATTTTTCTTTCTGCAGCACTAATCATACTTTCTATGGCAAAATGAACCCCCTCATTTTGTTCCTTTTTAAAGTAAATGTTTTAAGAGTTACCACTTTATTCCAATCAAGATGGCTTCAGGTGTGCAATAACTGTGTCATAAGTAGGACTGTTAGCGCTCTAGTTGTTCTTTAGAACACTCTGGGAAGCTGCAGTAGAACACAAAGGAATCAACTGACAGTCTCTGCCCTTGTTGGATGTACATGTTTTACTGAGAATGTCGACTTCATTCTCACATGACTGAGAAAGATAATGTGAATTTACAGAAAATATGCTCTCAGTTTAGCTTATAGCTCACCTTCCAAACCTCTGTGGGAAAAGCATGAGAAAATAGTTTTCTCTCAAACATGATTCATGATATCCCAGCAGAAGGCTTTTTCACATGGTAAAATCACCTTAGAACACACCACAATTCCTAAAATGAGTATGGTACCATCAACAAATGATTTATAATGGAACTAAAGTCTTAAAACCTTCTATTAACTGCAATGCTTTTTAATGAGGTGCTATCATGTGTATTGGTCCCAAGATGGCTGCCAACACTTCTTGGATGAAATGCTGATAGCCAATCATATCTCACGATGAGATGTGTGGTTAGGCTCTGCCTAGATATATATGTGATTTTACTTTTGATTTTCTCAGGAACTACTGAACGGATTTACACCATTTAACCAAAAGGCATGATTCTGAACCAAGGGCTACCTTTTTGCCAAATTAGGTGTAATTCCGTTCAGCAGTTCCCTTCTATCCTCCATGGTCCTTTGTGCATGCCCCTGCACCCTCCTTCTTGCCCATCATAGCCATTCTGCTGCCACTAACCCTCCCGCTTGCCATGCATGGTCTTCTGTGCTGCCACAGCCCCTCCCACCTTCCCTGTGTGGTCAGCTAGCTGCCCCTGACCCCCTCCCACCTTCTCTCCATGGTCTGTGTGTATGCCATCATAGTCTCACTGTTGCTCTCCATGGTGTGTCTTGCTTCTAGTGCCCATCCTGCCTGACCTCCATGGTCATCTTGCTGCTCTTGCCCTGCTCCCTTGCCCCCAGCCCTCTGTTTCCATGTGCAGACCCCTATTCCCTCCCTCCTGGCTTGTCTGTTCCATTGTAATGCCCCTGATCCGTCCCTCCTGCCCTTTATGGTCTGTTATGCTGCAGCTTTCTCTCCTTTGTGTCCATTATGTTCAGCTAGCTACCATTGCCTCTTTCCTCCTCTTCTCTGTTGTCCATGTGCATTGTCCTGTCCCCTCCCTATTGCTTTCTATGGTTTGTTGTGCTGCACTCCCGTCCCGCATGCCCTGTGTGGTGTATTGTGCTGCTGCAAACCCTGATGCCTGCCCTGTAGGGTCAGTTTGGTGCACCTCTCCATGTCTCTCCTGTCCTCTGTTATCCGAGTCCATGTCCCTACGCCAATTCCTCCTGCCTTCCATGATCCAATGTACCATACTTGCGAACATTTTGAACTTGGTAAGAGGGAGTTTTTGAAAAAAAACTGGGGTATTGATTTTCCCCTTTGAGTTACATTGAAAAAGAGGAGATTGTAGACAGGAGACAGATCAAATAAAGCCCATTTGAGCATAAAAACATTGAACGTTTCCTGGCTGAATCGGGTCTGTTGGCATGTATGGGTGTACTACCACTGCCTCTAATTTCTGCCCACAATGGTCTATTATATTGCCGCAGCCTCTCTTGCCAGTCCTGTATTGTTGGTATGTTGCCCCTGCCCCCCTTTCCACTGCCCTCCATAGTCTGTTGTGCTGCCACTGCCCTTCCTGCCTGCCCAGTGTGGTCAAATTGTTGCCTCTGCACCCTCCTACCTGCCTTCAATTTTCAGAGTCCGTGCCCCTGGCCTATGCCTCTCAACAGTATCTTAATGAACAACTAGATTGCTAACATTCTATATTTATTACAAAAGTGTGGAACGCCTGACGTCATCTTGATGTAATCAAAACTGCAATACCTAGAGCATTTTCCTTTAGAAATTACATATATGAGAGAGTCTTATTAGCACCAAAATTATGGTTAGTGCTCTAAAAAACTAAAATGAGACATATTTTCTGAGTTTTCAAATTGCGACAAAGCACTTTTAAATTATTTGTTATCTTTATGTTTTTTTATCCAGTTGACCCCTTTATTAAATGTTGCACTTAGGGGAGAGGATGTGGTGTTACTTCCAGAGCTGCAGACTTTGCAACTGGGGAACCAGGTTGGAGTTTCTGCTTCAGCTCGACATTCTGTGATTCTGGTCAAATCACTTAATCTCCCCATGTCTACAACCAAAATGAATTTGTTCTTGTGTGATGTAACCAATGCTCATGTAAAGGACTCCAATACCTGACAAGTCTGCACTATATAAAACTGCAAAAACACAAAAAATAAAAAGTGTTTTGCACAATTCTGTCATTGGGCTACATGTGGGCTACATCTGGGTGATATTTGTGCTGCATTTGGGCTCTTTTCTCTGGTGGCCATCTTGGGAGATTTATTTGTTATGAAGTTTCCTAATTTCCTCATTTACTGCAGTCTCCTCAGTAGGAAATGCTTTCAGTTTTTCACTTTGATTCCAACAAGAAGGTATTCAGATATATCACACATTTGCCATAAATTCTGAATACTAGCACTCTAGTTGCTCATTAGATCACTGTAGTAAAGCCACTGCTCACTGCGGAAGTCTGCTGCTGGTATTAAAAGTGCATGTTTCAGTCTGCATGTCAGAGTTTTTTTATGAAATAGAAGAGGGTTTGAGAAGTCACTCAAAATGTGCCCTAATTTTTCTTTCTTCAGCAATAATCATAATTTCTATGGCAAAATGAAGCCCCTCATTGTGTTCCTTCATAAATTAAATGTATGAAGTGTTACCAGTTTATTCCAATCAAGATGGCTTCTGGTGTGCCATACTTTTGTCATAAGTAGGACAGTAAGCGCTCTAGTTGTTCTTAAGAACACTCTGGGACATTCTGTCATTGGGCTATACTTGGGCTACATCTGGGTGATATTTATGCTACATTTGGGCTCTTTTGCCTCTGGTGGCCATCTTGGGAGACTTATTTGTTATGAAGTTTCCTAATTCCTCATTTACTGCAGTCTCCTCAGTAGGAAATACTTTCATTTTTTTACTTTGGTTCCATCAAGAAGGCATTCAGATGTGTCACACATTTGCCATATATTCTGAATGTTAGCACTCTAGTTGCTCATTAGATCACTGTAGTAAAGCTACTTCTCACCAGGGAAGTCTGCTGCTGGTATTCAAAGTGCATGTTTAAGTCTGCATGTCAGACTTTTTTTTATGAAATAGAAGAGGATTTGAGAAGTCAAAATGTGCCCTAATTTTTCTTTCTGCAGCACTAATCATAATTTCTATGGCAAAATAAACCCCCTCATTTTGTTCCTTTGCAAATTAAATGTTTTAAGTGTTACCACTTCATTCCAATCAAGATGGCTTCAATACTTTTGTCATAAGTAGGACAGTAAGCGCTCTAGTTGTTCTTAAGAACACTCTGGGACATTCTGTCATTGGGCTATACTTGGGCTACATCTGGGTGATATTTGTGCTACATTTGGGCTCTTTTGTCTCTGGTGGCCATCTTGGGAGACTTATGTGTTATGAAGTTTCCTACTTTTCTCATTTACTACAGTCTCCTTAGTAGGAAATACTTTCAGTTTTTTAACTGTATTCCATCAAGAAGGCATTCAGATGTGTCACACATTTGCCATAAATTCAGAATGTTAGCACTCTATTTGCTCATTAGATCACTATAGTAAAGCTACTGCTCACCAGGGAAGTCTGCTGCTGGTATTGAAAGTGCATGTTTCAGTCTGCATGTCAGAATTTGTTAAAGAAATAGAAGAGGATTTGAGAAGTCACTCAAAATGTGCCCTAATTTTTCTTTCTGCAGCACTAATCATACTTTCTATGGCAAAATGAACCCCCTCATTTTGTTCCTTTTTAAAGTAAATGTTTTAAGAGTTACCACTTTATTCCAATCAAGATGGCTTCAGGTGTGCAATAACTTTGTCATAAGTAGGACTGTTAGCGCTCTAGTTGTTCTTTAGAACACTCTGGGAAGCTGCAGTAGAACACAAAGGAATCAACTGACAGTCTCTGCCCTTGTTGGATGTACATGTTTTACTGAGAATGTCGACTTCATTCTCACATGACTGAGAAAGATAATGTGAATTTACAGAAAATATGCTCTCAGTTTAGCTTATAGCTCACCTTCCAAACCTCTGTGGGAAAAGCATGAGAAAATAGTTTTCTCTCAAACATGATTCATGATATCCCAGCAGAAGGCTTTTTCACATGGTAAAATCACCTTAGAACACACCACAATTCCTAAAATGAGTATGGTACCATCAACAAATGATTTATAATGGAACTAAAGTCTTAAAACCTTCTATTAACTGCAATGCTTTTTAATGAGGTGCTATCATGTGTATTGGTCCCAAGATGGCTGCCAACACTTCTTGGATGAAATGCTGATAGCCAATCATATCTCACGATGAGATGTGTGGTTAGGCTCTGCCTAGATATATATGTGATTTTACTTTTGATTTCCTCAGGAACTACTGAACGGATTTACACCATTTAACCAAAAGGCATGATTCTGAACCAAGGGCTACCTTTTTGCCAAATTAGGTGTAATTCCGTTCAGCAGTTCCCTTCTATCCTCCATGGTCCTTTGTGCATGCCCCTGCACCCTCCTTCTTGCCCATCATAGCCATTGTGCTGCCACTAACCCTCCCGCTTGCCATGCATGGTCTTCTGTGCTGCCACAGCCCCTCCCACCTTCCCTGTGTGGTCAGCTAGCTGCCCCTGACCCCCTCCCACCTTCTCTCCATGGTCTGTGTGTATGCCATCATAGTCTCACTGTTGCTCTCCATGGTGTGTCTTGCTTCTAGTGCCCATCCTGCCTGACCTCCATGGTCATCTTGCTGCTCTTGCCCTGCTCCCTTGCCCCCAGCCCTCTGTTTCCATGTGCAGACCCCTATTCCCTCCCTCCTGGCTTGTCTGTTCCATTGTAATGCCCCTGATCCGTCCCTCCTGCCCTTTATGGTCTGTTATGCTGCAGCTTTCTCTCCTTTGTGTCCATTATGTTCAGCTAGCTACCATTGCCTCTTTCCTCCTCTTCTCTGTTGTCCATGTGCATTGTCCTGTCCCCTCCCTATTGCTTTCTATGGTTTGTTGTGCTGCACTCCCGTCCCGCATGCCCTGTGTGGTGTATTGTGCTGCTGCAAACCCTGATGCCTGCCCTGTAGGGTCAGTTTGGTGCACCTCTCCATGTCTCTCCTGTCCTCTGTTATCCGAGTCCATGTCCCTACGCCAATTCCTCCTGCCTTCCATGATCCAATGTACCATACTTGCGAACATTTTGAACTTGGTAAGAGGGAGTTTTTGAAAAAAAACTGGGGTATTGATTTTCCCCTTTGAGTTACATTGAAAAAGAGGAGATTGTAGACAGGAGACAGATCAAATAAAGCCCATTTGAGCATAAAAACATTGAACGTTTCCTGGCTGAATCGGGTCTGTTGGCATGTATGGGTGTACTACCACTGCCTCTAATTTCTGCCCACAATGGTCTATTATATTGCCGCAGCCTCTCTTGCCAGTCCTGTATTGTTGGTATGTTGCCCCTGCCCCCCTTTCCACTGCCCTCCATAGTCTGTTGTGCTGCCACTGCCCTTCCTGCCTGCCCAGTGTGGTCAAATTGTTGCCTCTGCACCCTCCTACCTGCCTTCAATTTTCAGAGTCCGTGCCCCTGGCCTATGCCTCTCAACAGTATCTTAATGAACAACTAGATTGCTAACATTCTATATTTATTACAAAAGTGTGGAACGCCTGACGTCATCTTGATGTAATCAAAACTGCAATACCTAGAGCATTTTCCTTTAGAAATTACATATATGAGAGAGTCTTATTAGCACCAAAATTATGGTTAGTGCTCTAAAAAACTAAAATGAGACATATTTTCTGAGTTTTCAAATTGCGACAAAGCACTTTTAAATTATTTGTTATCTTTATGTTTTTTTATCCAGTTGACCCCTTTATTAAATGTTGCACTTAGGGGAGAGGATGTGGTGTTACTTCCAGAGCTGCAGACTTTGCAACTGGGGAACCAGGTTGGAGTTTCTGCTTCAGCTCGACATTCTGTGATTCTGGTCAAATCACTTAATCTCCCCATGTCTACAACCAAAATGAATTTGTTCTTGTGTGATGTAACCAATGCTCATGTAAAGGACTCCAATACCTGACAAGTCTGCACTATATAAAACTGCAAAAACACAAAAAATAAAAAGTGTTTTGCACAATTCTGTCATTGTGCTACATGTGGGCTACATCTGGGTGATATTTGTGCTGCATTTGGGCTCTTTTCTCTGGTGGCCATCTTGGGAGATTTATTTGTTATGAAGTTTCCTAATTTCCTCATTTACTGCAGTCTCCTCAGTAGGAAATGCTTTCAGTTTTTCACTTTGATTCCAACAAGAAGGTATTCAGATATATCACACATTTGCCATAAATTCTGAATACTAGCACTCTAGTTGCTCATTAGATCACTGTAGTAAAGCCACTGCTCACTGCGGAAGTCTGCTGCTGGTATTAAAAGTGCATGTTTCAGTCTGCATGTCAGAGTTTTTTTATGAAATAGAAGAGGGTTTGAGAAGTCACTCAAAATGTGCCCTAATTTTTCTTTCTTCAGCAATAATCATAATTTCTATGGCAAAATGAACCCCCTCATTGTGTTCCTTCATAAATTAAATGTATGAAGTGTTACCAGTTTATTCCAATCAAGATGGCTTCAGGTGTGCCATACTTTTGTCATAAGTAGGACAGTAAGCGCTCTAGTTGTTCTTAAGAACACTCTGGGACATTCTGTCATTGGGCTATACTTGGGCTACATCTGGGTGATATTTATGCTACATTTGGGCTCTTTTGCCTCTGGTGGCCATCTTGGGAGACTTATTTGTTATGAAGTTTCCTAATTCCTCATTTACTGCAGTCTCCTCAGTAGGAAATACTTTCATTTTTTTACTTTGGTTCCATCAAGAAGGCATTCAGATGTGTCACACATTTGCCATATATTCTGAATGTTAGCACTCTAGTTGCTCATTAGATCACTGTAGTAAAGCTACTGCTCACCAGGGAAGTCTGCTGCTGGTATTCAAAGTGCATGTTTAAGTCTGCATGTCAGACTTTTTTTTATGAAATAGAAGAGGATTTGAGAAGTCAAAATGTGCCCTAATTTTTCTTTCTGCAGCACTAATCATAATTTCTATGGCAAAATGAACCCCCTCATTTTGTTCCTTTGCAAATTAAATGTTTTAAGTGTTACCACTTCATTCCAATCAAGATGGCTTCAATACTTTTGTCATAAGTAGGACAGTAAGCGCTCTAGTTGTTCTTAAGAACACTCTGGGACATTCTGTCATTGGGCTATACTTGGGCTACATCTGGGTGATATTTGTGCTACATTTGGGCTCTTTTGTCTCTGGTGGCCATCTTGGGAGACTTATTTGTTATGAAGTTTCCTACTTTTCTCATTTACTACAGTCTCCTTAGTAGGAAATACTTTCAGTTTTTTAACTGTATTCCATCAAGAAGGCATTCAGATGTGTCACACATTTGCCATAAATTCAGAATGTTAGCACTCTATTTGCTCATTAGATCACTATAGTAAAGCTACTGCTCACCAGGGAAGTCTGCTGCTGGTATTGAAAGTGCATGTTTCAGTCTGCATGTCAGAATTTGTTAAAGAAATAGAAGAGGATTTGAGAAGTCACTCAAAATGTGCCCTAATTTTTCTTTCTGCAGCACTAATCATACTTTCTATGGCAAAATGAACCCCCTCATTTTGTTCCTTTTTAAAGTAAATGTTTTAAGAGTTACCACTTTATTCCAATCAAGATGGCTTCAGGTGTGCAATAACTTTGTCATAAGTAGGACTGTTAGCGCTCAAGTTGTTCTTTAGAACACTCTGGGAAGCTGCAGTAGAACACAAAGGAATCAACTGACAGTCTCTGCCCTTGTTGGATGTACATGTTTTACTGAGAATGTCGACTTCATTCTCACATGACTGAGAAAGATAATGTGAATTTACAGAAAATATGCTCTCAGTTTAGCTTATAGCTCACCTTCCAAACCTCTGTGGGAAAAGCATGAGAAAATAGATTTCTCTCAAACATGATTCATGATATCCCAGCAGAAGGCTTTTTCACATGGTAAAATCACCTTAGAACACACCACAATTCCTAAAATGAGTATGGTACCATCAACAAATGATTTATAATGGAACTAAAGTCTTAAAACCTTCTATTAACTGCAATGCTTTTTAATGAGGTGCTATCATGTGTATTGGTCCCAAGATGGCTGCCAACACTTCTTGGATGAAATGCTGATAGCCAATCATATCTCACGATGAGATGTGTGGTTAGGCTCTGCCTAGATATATATGTGATTTTACTTTTGATTTCCTCAGGAACTACTGAACGGATTTACACCATTTAACCAAAAGGCATGATTCTGAACCAAGGGCTACCTTTTTGCCAAATTAGGTGTAATTCCGTTCAGCAGTTCCCTTCTATCCTCCATGGTCCTTTGTGCATGCCCCTGCACCCTCCTTCTTGCCCATCATAGCCATTGTGCTGCCACTAACCCTCCCGCTTGCCATGCATGGTCTTCTGTGCTGCCACAGCCCCTCCCACCTTCCCTGTGTGGTCAGCTAGCTGCCCCTGACCCCCTCCCACCTTCTCTCCATGGTCTGTGTGTATGCCATCATAGTCTCACTGTTGCTCTCCATGGTGTGTCTTGCTTCTAGTGCCCATCCTGCCTGACCTCCATGGTCATCTTGCTGCTCTTGCCCTGCTCCCTTGCCCCTAGCCCTCTGTTTCCATGTGCAGACCCCTATTCCCTCCCTCCTGGCTTGTCTGTTCCATTGTAATGCCCCTGATCCGTTCCTCCTGCCCTTTATGGTCTGTTATGCTGCAGCTTTCTCTCCTTTCTGTCCATTATGTTCAGCTAGCTACCATTGCCTCTTTCCTCCTCTTCTCTGTTGTCCATGTGCATTGTCCTGTCCCCTCCCTATTGCTTTCTATGGTTTGTTGTGCTGCACTCCCGTCCCGCATGCCCTGTGTGGTGTATTGTGCTGCTGCAAACCCTGATGCCTGCCCTGTAGGGTCAGTTTGGTGCACCTCTCCATGTCTCTCCTGTCCTCTGTTATCCGAGTCCATGTCCCTACGCCAATTCCTCCTGCCTTCCATGATCCAATGTACCATACTTGCGAACATTTTGAACTTGGTAAGAGGGAGTTTTTGAAAAAAAACTGGGGTATTGATTTTCCCCTTTGAGTTACATTGAAAAAGAGGAGATTGTAGACAGGAGACAGATCAAATAAAGCCCATTTGAGCATAAAAACATTGAACGTTTCCTGGCTGAATCGGGTCTGTTGGCATGTATGGGTGTACTACCACTGCCTCTAATTTCTGCCCACAATGGTCTATTATATTGCCGCAGCCTCTCTTGCCAGTCCTGTATTGTTGGTATGTTGCCCCTGCCCCCCTTTCCACTGCCCTCCATAGTCTGTTGTGCTGCCACTGCCCTTCCTGCCTGCCCAGTGTGGTCAAATTGTTGCCTCTGCACCCTCCTACCTGCCTTCAATTTTCAGAGTCCGTGCCCCTGGCCTATGCCTCTCAACAGTATCCTAATGAACAACTAGATTGCTAACATTCTATATTTATTACAAAAGTGTGGAACGCCTGACGTCATCTTGATGTAATCAAAACTGCAATACCTAGAGCATTTTCCTTTAGAAATTACATATATGAGAGAGTCTTATTTGCATCAAAATTATGGTTAGTGCTCTAAAAAACTAAAATGAGACATATTTTCTGAGTTTTCAAATTGCGACAAAGCACTTTTAAATTATTTGTTATCTTTATGTTTTTTTATCCAGTTGACCCCTTTATTAAATGTTGCACTTAGGGGAGAGGATGTGGTGTTACTTCCAGAGCTGCAGACTGTGCAACTGGGGAACCAGGTTGGAGTTTCTGCTTCAGCTCGACATTTTGTGATTCTGGTCAAATCACTTAATCTCCCCATGTCTACAACCAAAATGAATTTGTTCTTGTGTGATGTAACCAATGCTCATGTAAAGGACTCCAATACCTGACAAGTCTGCACTATATAAAACTGCAAAAACACAAAAAATAAAAAGTTTTTTGCACAATTCTGTCATTGGGCTACATGTGGGCTACATCTGGGTGATATTTGTGCTGTATTTGGGCTCTTTTCTCTGGTGGCCATCTTGGGAGATTTATTTGTTATGAAGTTTCCTAATTTCCTCATTTACTGCAGTCTCCTCAGTAGGAAATGCTTTCAGTTTTTCACTTTGATTCCAACAAGAAGGTATTCAGATATATCACACATTTGCCATAAATTCTGAATACTAGCACTCTAGTTGCTCATTAGATCACTGTAGTAAAGCCACTGCTCACTGCGGAAGTCTGCTGCTGGTATTAAAAGTGCATGTTTCAGTCTGCATGTCAGAGTTTTTTTATGAAATAGAAGAGGATTTGAGAAGTCACTCAAAATGTGCCCTAATTTTTCTTTCTTCAGCAATAATCATAATTTCTATGGCAAAATGAACCCCCTCATTGTGTTCCTTCATAAAATAAAAGTATGAAGTGTTATCAGTTTATTCCAATCAAGATGGCTTCAGGTGTGCCATACTTTTGTCATAAGTAGGACAGTAAGCGCTCTAGTTGTTCTTAAGAACACTCTGGGACATTCTGTCATTGGGCTATACTTGGGCTACATCTGGGTGATATTTATGCTACATTTGGGCTCTTTTGCCTCTGGTGGCCATCTTGGGAGACTTATTTGTTATGAAGTTTCCTAATTCCTCATTTACTGCAGTCTCCTCAGTAGGAAATACTTTCATTTTTTTACTTTGGTTCCATCAAGAAGGCATTCAGATGTGTCACACATTTGCCATATATTCTGAATGTTAGCACTCTAGTTGCTCATTAGATCACTGTAGTAAAGCTACTGCTCACCAGGGAAGTCTGCTGCTGGTATTCAAAGTGCATGTTTAAGTCTGCATGTCAGACTTTTTTTATGAATTAGAAGAGGATTTGAGAAGTCAAAATGTGCCCTAATTTTTCTTTCTGCAGCACTAATCATAATTTCTATGGCAAAATGAACCCCCTCATTTTGTTCCTTTGCAAATTAAATGTTTTAAGTGTTACCACTTCATTCCAATCAAGATGGCTTCAATACTTTTGTCATAAGTAGGACAGTAAGCGCTCTAGTTGTTCTTAAGAACACTCTGGGACATTCTGTCATTGGGCTATACTTGGGCTACATCTGGGTGATATTTGTGCTACATTTGGGCTCTTTTGTCTCTGGTGGCCATCTTGGGAGACTTATTTGTTATGAAGTTTCCTACTTTTCTCATTTACTACAGTCTCCTTAGTAGGAAATACTTTCAGTTTTTTACTTGTATTCCATCATGAAGGCATTCAGATGTGTCACACATTTGCCATAAATTCAGAATGTTAGCACTCTATTTGCTCATTAGATCACTATAGTAAAGCTACTGCTCACCAGGGAAGTCTGCTGCTGGTATTGAAAGTGCATGTTTCAGTCTGCATGTCAGAATTTGTTAAAGAAATAGAAGAGGATTTGAGAAGTCACTCAAAATGTGCCCTAATTTTTCTTTCTGCAGCACTAATCATACTTTCTATGGCAAAATGAACCCCCTCATTTTGTTCCTTTTTAAAGTAAATGTTTTAAGAGTTACCACTTTATTCCAATCAAGATGGCTTCAGGTGTGCAATAACTTTGTCATAAGTAGGACTGTTAGCGCTCAAGTTGTTCTTTAGAACACTCTGGGAAGCTGCAGTAGAACACAAAGGAATCAACTGACAGTCTCTGCCCTTGTTGGATGTACATGTTTTACTGAGAATGTCGACTTCATTCTCACATGACTGAGAAAGATAATGTGAATTTACAGAAAATATGCTCTCAGTTTAGCTTATAGCTCACCTTCCAAACCTCTGTGGGAAAAGCATGAGAAAATAGATTTCTCTCAAACATGATTCATGATATCCCAGCAGAAGGCTTTTTCACATGGTAAAATCACCTTAGAACACACCACAATTCCTAAAATGAGTATGGTACCATCAACAAATGATTTATAATGGAACTAAAGTCTTAAAACCTTCTATTAACTGCAATGCTTTTTAATGAGGTGCTATCATGTGTATTGGTCCCAAGATGGCTGCCAACACTTCTTGGATGAAATGCTGATAGCCAATCATATCTCACGATGAGATGTGTGGTTAGGCTCTGCCTAGATATATATGTGATTTTACTTTTGATTTCCTCAGGAACTACTGAACGGATTTACACCATTTAACCAAAAGGCATGATTCTGAACCAAGGGCTACCTTTTTGCCAAATTAGGTGTAATTCCGTTCAGCAGTTCCCTTCTATCCTCCATGGTCCTTTGTGCATGCCCCTGCACCCTCCTTCTTGCCCATCATAGCCATTGTGCTGCCACTAACCCTCCCGCTTGCCATGCATGGTCTTCTGTGCTGCCACAGCCCCTCCCACCTTCCCTGTGTGGTCAGCTAGCTGCCCCTGACCCCCTCCCACCTTCTCTCCATGGTCTGTGTGTATGCCATCATAGTCTCACTGTTGCTCTCCATGGTGTGTCTTGCTTCTAGTGCCCATCCTGCCTGACCTCCATGGTCATCTTGCTGCTCTTGCCCTGCTCCCTTGCCCCTAGCCCTCTGTTTCCATGTGCAGACCCCTATTCCCTCCCTCCTGGCTTGTCTGTTCCATTGTAATGCCCCTGATCCGTTCCTCCTGCCCTTTATGGTCTGTTATGCTGCAGCTTTCTCTCCTTTCTGTCCATTATGTTCAGCTAGCTACCATTGCCTCTTTCCTCCTCTTCTCTGTTGTCCATGTGCATTGTCCTGTCCCCTCCCTATTGCTTTCTATGGTTTGTTGTGCTGCACTCCCGTCCCGCATGCCCTGTGTGGTGTATTGTGCTGCTGCAAACCCTGATGCCTGCCCTGTAGGGTCAGTTTGGTGCACCTCTCCATGTCTCTCCTGTCCTCTGTTATCCGAGTCCATGTCCCTACGCCAATTCCTCCTGCCTTCCATGATCCAATGTACCATACTTGCGAACATTTTGAACTTGGTAAGAGGGAGTTTTTGAAAAAAAACTGGGGTATTGATTTTCCCCTTTGAGTTACATTGAAAAAGAGGAGATTGTAGACAGGAGACAGATCAAATAAAGCCCATTTGAGCATAAAAACATTGAACGTTTCCTGGCTGAATCGGGTCTGTTGGCATGTATGGGTGTACTACCACTGCCTCTAATTTCTGCCCACAATGGTCTATTATATTGCCGCAGCCTCTCTTGCCAGTCCTGTATTGTTGGTATGTTGCCCCTGCCCCCCTTTCCACTGCCCTCCATAGTCTGTTGTGCTGCCACTGCCCTTCCTGCCTGCCCAGTGTGGTCAAATTGTTGCCTCTGCACCCTCCTACCTGCCTTCAATTTTCAGAGTCCGTGCCCCTGGCCTATGCCTCTCAACAGTATCCTAATGAACAACTAGATTGCTAACATTCTATATTTATTACAAAAGTGTGGAACGCCTGACGTCATCTTGATGTAATCAAAACTGCAATACCTAGAGCATTTTCCTTTAGAAATTACATATATGAGAGAGTCTTATTTGCATCAAAATTATGGTTAGTGCTCTAAAAAACTAAAATGAGACATATTTTCTGAGTTTTCAAATTGCGACAAAGCACTTTTAAATTATTTGTTATCTTTATGTTTTTTTATCCAGTTGACCCCTTTATTAAATGTTGCACTTAGGGGAGAGGATGTGGTGTTACTTCCAGAGCTGCAGACTGTGCAACTGGGGAACCAGGTTGGAGTTTCTGCTTCAGCTCGACATTTTGTGATTCTGGTCAAATCACTTAATCTCCCCATGTCTACAACCAAAATGAATTTGTTCTTGTGTGATGTAACCAATGCTCATGTAAAGGACTCCAATACCTGACAAGTCTGCACTATATAAAACTGCAAAAACACAAAAAATAAAAAGTTTTTTGCACAATTCTGTCATTGGGCTACATGTGGGCTACATCTGGGTGATATTTGTGCTGTATTTGGGCTCTTTTCTCTGGTGGCCATCTTGGGAGATTTATTTGTTATGAAGTTTCCTAATTTCCTCATTTACTGCAGTCTCCTCAGTAGGAAATGCTTTCAGTTTTTCACTTTGATTCCAACAAGAAGGTATTCAGATATATCACACATTTGCCATAAATTCTGAATACTAGCACTCTAGTTGCTCATTAGATCACTGTAGTAAAGCCACTGCTCACTGCGGAAGTCTGCTGCTGGTATTAAAAGTGCATGTTTCAGTCTGCATGTCAGAGTTTTTTTATGAAATAGAAGAGGATTTGAGAAGTCACTCAAAATGTGCCCTAATTTTTCTTTCTTCAGCAATAATCATAATTTCTATGGCAAAATGAACCCCCTCATTGTGTTCCTTCATAAAATAAAAGTATGAAGTGTTATCAGTTTATTCCAATCAAGATGGCTTCAGGTGTGCCATACTTTTGTCATAAGTAGGACAGTAAGCGCTCTAGTTGTTCTTAAGAACACTCTGGGACATTCTGTCATTGGGCTATACTTGGGCTACATCTGGGTGATATTTATGCTACATTTGGGCTCTTTTGCCTCTGGTGGCCATCTTGGGAGACTTATTTGTTATGAAGTTTCCTAATTCCTCATTTACTGCAGTCTCCTCAGTAGGAAATACTTTCATTTTTTTACTTTGGTTCCATCAAGAAGGCATTCAGATGTGTCACACATTTGCCATATATTCTGAATGTTAGCACTCTAGTTGCTCATTAGATCACTGTAGTAAAGCTACTGCTCACCAGGGAAGTCTGCTGCTGGTATTCAAAGTGCATGTTTAAGTCTGCATGTCAGACTTTTTTTATGAATTAGAAGAGGATTTGAGAAGTCAAAATGTGCCCTAATTTTTCTTTCTGCAGCACTAATCATAATTTCTATGGCAAAATGAACCCCCTCATTTTGTTCCTTTGCAAATTAAATGTTTTAAGTGTTACCACTTCATTCCAATCAAGATGGCTTCAATACTTTTGTCATAAGTAGGACAGTAAGCGCTCTAGTTGTTCTTAAGAACACTCTGGGACATTCTGTCATTGGGCTATACTTGGGCTACATCTGGGTGATATTTGTGCTACATTTGGGCTCTTTTGTCTCTGGTGGCCATCTTGGGAGACTTATTTGTTATGAAGTTTCCTACTTTTCTCATTTACTACAGTCTCCTTAGTAGGAAATACTTTCAGTTTTTTACTTGTATTCCATCATGAAGGCATTCAGATGTGTCACACATTTGCCATAAATTCAGAATGTTAGCACTCTATTTGCTCATTAGATCACTATAGTAAAGCTACTGCTCACCAGGGAAGTCTGCTGCTGGTATTGAAAGTGCATGTTTCAGTCTGCATGTCAGAATTTGTTAAAGAAATAGAAGAGGATTTGAGAAGTCACTCAAAATGTGCCCTAATTTTTCTTTCTGCAGCACTAATCATACTTTCTATGGCAAAATGAACCCCCTCATTTTGTTCCTTTTTAAAGTAAATGTTTTAAGAGTTACCACTTTATTCCAATCAAGATGGCTTCAGGTGTGCAATAACTTTGTCATAAGTAGGACTGTTAGCGCTCAAGTTGTTCTTTAGAACACTCTGGGAAGCTGCAGTAGAACACAAAGGAATCAACTGACAGTCTCTGCCCTTGTTGGATGTACATGTTTTACTGAGAATGTCGACTTCATTCTCACATGACTGAGAAAGATAATGTGAATTTACAGAAAATATGCTCTCAGTTTAGCTTATAGCTCACCTTCCAAACCTCTGTGGGAAAAGCATGAGAAAATAGATTTCTCTCAAACATGATTCATGATATCCCAGCAGAAGGCTTTTTCACATGGTAAAATCACCTTAGAACACACCACAATTCCTAAAATGAGTATGGTACCATCAACAAATGATTTATAATGGAACTAAAGTCTTAAAACCTTCTATTAACTGCAATGCTTTTTAATGAGGTGCTATCATGTGTATTGGTCCCAAGATGGCTGCCAACACTTCTTGGATGAAATGCTGATAGCCAATCATATCTCACGATGAGATGTGTGGTTAGGCTCTGCCTAGATATATATGTGATTTTACTTTTGATTTCCTCAGGAACTACTGAACGGATTTACACCATTTAACCAAAAGGCATGATTCTGAACCAAGGGCTACCTTTTTGCCAAATTAGGTGTAATTCCGTTCAGCAGTTCCCTTCTATCCTCCATGGTCCTTTGTGCATGCCCCTGCACCCTCCTTCTTGCCCATCATAGCCATTGTGCTGCCACTAACCCTCCCGCTTGCCATGCATGGTCTTCTGTGCTGCCACAGCCCCTCCCACCTTCCCTGTGTGGTCAGCTAGCTGCCCCTGACCCCCTCCCACCTTCTCTCCATGGTCTGTGTGTATGCCATCATAGTCTCACTGTTGCTCTCCATGGTGTGTCTTGCTTCTAGTGCCCATCCTGCCTGACCTCCATGGTCATCTTGCTGCTCTTGCCCTGCTCCCTTGCCCCTAGCCCTCTGTTTCCATGTGCAGACCCCTATTCCCTCCCTCCTGGCTTGTCTGTTCCATTGTAATGCCCCTGATCCGTTCCTCCTGCCCTTTATGGTCTGTTATGCTGCAGCTTTCTCTCCTTTCTGTCCATTATGTTCAGCTAGCTACCATTGCCTCTTTCCTCCTCTTCTCTGTTGTCCATGTGCATTGTCCTGTCCCCTCCCTATTGCTTTCTATGGTTTGTTGTGCTGCACTCCCGTCCCGCATGCCCTGTGTGGTGTATTGTGCTGCTGCAAACCCTGATGCCTGCCCTGTAGGGTCAGTTTGGTGCACCTCTCCATGTCTCTCCTGTCCTCTGTTATCCGAGTCCATGTCCCTACGCCAATTCCTCCTGCCTTCCATGATCCAATGTACCATACTTGCGAACATTTTGAACTTGGTAAGAGGGAGTTTTTGAAAAAAAACTGGGGTATTGATTTTCCCCTTTGAGTTACATTGAAAAAGAGGAGATTGTAGACAGGAGACAGATCAAATAAAGCCCATTTGAGCATAAAAACATTGAACGTTTCCTGGCTGAATCGGGTCTGTTGGCATGTATGGGTGTACTACCACTGCCTCTAATTTCTGCCCACAATGGTCTATTATATTGCCGCAGCCTCTCTTGCCAGTCCTGTATTGTTGGTATGTTGCCCCTGCCCCCCTTTCCACTGCCCTCCATAGTCTGTTGTGCTGCCACTGCCCTTCCTGCCTGCCCAGTGTGGTCAAATTGTTGCCTCTGCACCCTCCTACCTGCCTTCAATTTTCAGAGTCCGTGCCCCTGGCCTATGCCTCTCAACAGTATCCTAATGAACAACTAGATTGCTAACATTCTATATTTATTACAAAAGTGTGGAACGCCTGACGTCATCTTGATGTAATCAAAACTGCAATACCTAGAGCATTTTCCTTTAGAAATTACATATATGAGAGAGTCTTATTTGCATCAAAATTATGGTTAGTGCTCTAAAAAACTAAAATGAGACATATTTTCTGAGTTTTCAAATTGCGACAAAGCACTTTTAAATTATTTGTTATCTTTATGTTTTTTTATCCAGTTGACCCCTTTATTAAATGTTGCACTTAGGGGAGAGGATGTGGTGTTACTTCCAGAGCTGCAGACTGTGCAACTGGGGAACCAGGTTGGAGTTTCTGCTTCAGCTCGACATTTTGTGATTCTGGTCAAATCACTTAATCTCCCCATGTCTACAACCAAAATGAATTTGTTCTTGTGTGATGTAACCAATGCTCATGTAAAGGACTCCAATACCTGACAAGTCTGCACTATATAAAACTGCAAAAACACAAAAAATAAAAAGTTTTTTGCACAATTCTGTCATTGGGCTACATGTGGGCTACATCTGGGTGATATTTGTGCTGTATTTGGGCTCTTTTCTCTGGTGGCCATCTTGGGAGATTTATTTGTTATGAAGTTTCCTAATTTCCTCATTTACTGCAGTCTCCTCAGTAGGAAATGCTTTCAGTTTTTCACTTTGATTCCAACAAGAAGGTATTCAGATATATCACACATTTGCCATAAATTCTGAATACTAGCACTCTAGTTGCTCATTAGATCACTGTAGTAAAGCCACTGCTCACTGCGGAAGTCTGCTGCTGGTATTAAAAGTGCATGTTTCAGTCTGCATGTCAGAGTTTTTTTATGAAATAGAAGAGGATTTGAGAAGTCACTCAAAATGTGCCCTAATTTTTCTTTCTTCAGCAATAATCATAATTTCTATGGCAAAATGAACCCCCTCATTGTGTTCCTTCATAAAATAAAAGTATGAAGTGTTATCAGTTTATTCCAATCAAGATGGCTTCAGGTGTGCCATACTTTTGTCATAAGTAGGACAGTAAGCGCTCTAGTTGTTCTTAAGAACACTCTGGGACATTCTGTCATTGGGCTATACTTGGGCTACATCTGGGTGATATTTATGCTACATTTGGGCTCTTTTGCCTCTGGTGGCCATCTTGGGAGACTTATTTGTTATGAAGTTTCCTAATTCCTCATTTACTGCAGTCTCCTCAGTAGGAAATACTTTCATTTTTTTACTTTGGTTCCATCAAGAAGGCATTCAGATGTGTCACACATTTGCCATATATTCTGAATGTTAGCACTCTAGTTGCTCATTAGATCACTGTAGTAAAGCTACTGCTCACCAGGGAAGTCTGCTGCTGGTATTCAAAGTGCATGTTTAAGTCTGCATGTCAGACTTTTTTTATGAATTAGAAGAGGATTTGAGAAGTCAAAATGTGCCCTAATTTTTCTTTCTGCAGCACTAATCATAATTTCTATGGCAAAATGAACCCCCTCATTTTGTTCCTTTGCAAATTAAATGTTTTAAGTGTTACCACTTCATTCCAATCAAGATGGCTTCAATACTTTTGTCATAAGTAGGACAGTAAGCGCTCTAGTTGTTCTTAAGAACACTCTGGGACATTCTGTCATTGGGCTATACTTGGGCTACATCTGGGTGATATTTGTGCTACATTTGGGCTCTTTTGTCTCTGGTGGCCATCTTGGGAGACTTATTTGTTATGAAGTTTCCTACTTTTCTCATTTACTACAGTCTCCTTAGTAGGAAATACTTTCAGTTTTTTACTTGTATTCCATCATGAAGGCATTCAGATGTGTCACACATTTGCCATAAATTCAGAATGTTAGCACTCTATTTGCTCATTAGATCACTATAGTAAAGCTACTGCTCACCAGGGAAGTCTGCTGCTGGTATTGAAAGTGCATGTTTCAGTCTGCATGTCAGAATTTGTTAAAGAAATAGAAGAGGATTTGAGAAGTCACTCAAAATGTGCCCTAATTTTTCTTTCTGCAGCACTAATCATACTTTCTATGGCAAAATGAACCCCCTCATTTTGTTCCTTTTTAAAGTAAATGTTTTAAGAGTTACCACTTTATTCCAATCAAGATGGCTTCAGGTGTGCAATAACTTTGTCATAAGTAGGACTGTTAGCGCTCAAGTTGTTCTTTAGAACACTCTGGGAAGCTGCAGTAGAACACAAAGGAATCAACTGACAGTCTCTGCCCTTGTTGGATGTACATGTTTTACTGAGAATGTCGACTTCATTCTCACATGACTGAGAAAGATAATGTGAATTTACAGAAAATATGCTCTCAGTTTAGCTTATAGCTCACCTTCCAAACCTCTGTGGGAAAAGCATGAGAAAATAGATTTCTCTCAAACATGATTCATGATATCCCAGCAGAAGGCTTTTTCACATGGTAAAATCACCTTAGAACACACCACAATTCCTAAAATGAGTATGGTACCATCAACAAATGATTTATAATGGAACTAAAGTCTTAAAACCTTCTATTAACTGCAATGCTTTTTAATGAGGTGCTATCATGTGTATTGGTCCCAAGATGGCTGCCAACACTTCTTGGATGAAATGCTGATAGCCAATCATATCTCACGATGAGATGTGTGGTTAGGCTCTGCCTAGATATATATGTGATTTTACTTTTGATTTCCTCAGGAACTACTGAACGGATTTACACCATTTAACCAAAAGGCATGATTCTGAACCAAGGGCTACCTTTTTGCCAAATTAGGTGTAATTCCGTTCAGCAGTTCCCTTCTATCCTCCATGGTCCTTTGTGCATGCCCCTGCACCCTCCTTCTTGCCCATCATAGCCATTGTGCTGCCACTAACCCTCCCGCTTGCCATGCATGGTCTTCTGTGCTGCCACAGCCCCTCCCACCTTCCCTGTGTGGTCAGCTAGCTGCCCCTGACCCCCTCCCACCTTCTCTCCATGGTCTGTGTGTATGCCATCATAGTCTCACTGTTGCTCTCCATGGTGTGTCTTGCTTCTAGTGCCCATCCTGCCTGACCTCCATGGTCATCTTGCTGCTCTTGCCCTGCTCCCTTGCCCCTAGCCCTCTGTTTCCATGTGCAGACCCCTATTCCCTCCCTCCTGGCTTGTCTGTTCCATTGTAATGCCCCTGATCCGTTCCTCCTGCCCTTTATGGTCTGTTATGCTGCAGCTTTCTCTCCTTTCTGTCCATTATGTTCAGCTAGCTACCATTGCCTCTTTCCTCCTCTTCTCTGTTGTCCATGTGCATTGTCCTGTCCCCTCCCTATTGCTTTCTATGGTTTGTTGTGCTGCACTCCCGTCCCGCATGCCCTGTGTGGTGTATTGTGCTGCTGCAAACCCTGATGCCTGCCCTGTAGGGTCAGTTTGGTGCACCTCTCCATGTCTCTCCTGTCCTCTGTTATCCGAGTCCATGTCCCTACGCCAATTCCTCCTGCCTTCCATGATCCAATGTACCATACTTGCGAACATTTTGAACTTGGTAAGAGGGAGTTTTTGAAAAAAAACTGGGGTATTGATTTTCCCCTTTGAGTTACATTGAAAAAGAGGAGATTGTAGACAGGAGACAGATCAAATAAAGCCCATTTGAGCATAAAAACATTGAACGTTTCCTGGCTGAATCGGGTCTGTTGGCATGTATGGGTGTACTACCACTGCCTCTAATTTCTGCCCACAATGGTCTATTATATTGCCGCAGCCTCTCTTGCCAGTCCTGTATTGTTGGTATGTTGCCCCTGCCCCCCTTTCCACTGCCCTCCATAGTCTGTTGTGCTGCCACTGCCCTTCCTGCCTGCCCAGTGTGGTCAAATTGTTGCCTCTGCACCCTCCTACCTGCCTTCAATTTTCAGAGTCCGTGCCCCTGGCCTATGCCTCTCAACAGTATCCTAATGAACAACTAGATTGCTAACATTCTATATTTATTACAAAAGTGTGGAACGCCTGACGTCATCTTGATGTAATCAAAACTGCAATACCTAGAGCATTTTCCTTTAGAAATTACATATATGAGAGAGTCTTATTTGCATCAAAATTATGGTTAGTGCTCTAAAAAACTAAAATGAGACATATTTTCTGAGTTTTCAAATTGCGACAAAGCACTTTTAAATTATTTGTTATCTTTATGTTTTTTTATCCAGTTGACCCCTTTATTAAATGTTGCACTTAGGGGAGAGGATGTGGTGTTACTTCCAGAGCTGCAGACTGTGCAACTGGGGAACCAGGTTGGAGTTTCTGCTTCAGCTCGACATTTTGTGATTCTGGTCAAATCACTTAATCTCCCCATGTCTACAACCAAAATGAATTTGTTCTTGTGTGATGTAACCAATGCTCATGTAAAGGACTCCAATACCTGACAAGTCTGCACTATATAAAACTGCAAAAACACAAAAAATAAAAAGTTTTTTGCACAATTCTGTCATTGGGCTACATGTGGGCTACATCTGGGTGATATTTGTGCTGTATTTGGGCTCTTTTCTCTGGTGGCCATCTTGGGAGATTTATTTGTTATGAAGTTTCCTAATTTCCTCATTTACTGCAGTCTCCTCAGTAGGAAATGCTTTCAGTTTTTCACTTTGATTCCAACAAGAAGGTATTCAGATATATCACACATTTGCCATAAATTCTGAATACTAGCACTCTAGTTGCTCATTAGATCACTGTAGTAAAGCCAC
Source organism: Triturus cristatus (assembly GCF_964204655.1). Lineage (NCBI taxonomy): Eukaryota > Metazoa > Chordata > Amphibia > Caudata > Salamandridae > Triturus > Triturus cristatus. The sequence goes on from NC_140593.1 coordinate 1,085,865,274, forward strand.
TGCTCACTGCGGAAGTCTGCTGCTGGTATTAAAAGTGCATGTTTCAGTCTGCATGTCAGAGTTTTTTTATGAAATAGAAGAGGATTTGAGAAGTCACTCAAAATGTGCCCTAATTTTTCTTTCTTCAGCAATAATCATAATTTCTATGGCAAAATGAACCCCCTCATTGTGTTCCTTCATAAAATAAAAGTATGAAGTGTTATCAGTTTATTCCAATCAAGATGGCTTCAGGTGTGCCATACTTTTGTCATAAGTAGGACAGTAAGCGCTCTAGTTGTTCTTAAGAACACTCTGGGACATTCTGTCATTGGGCTATACTTGGGCTACATCTGGGTGATATTTATGCTACATTTGGGCTCTTTTGCCTCTGGTGGCCATCTTGGGAGACTTATTTGTTATGAAGTTTCCTAATTCCTCATTTACTGCAGTCTCCTCAGTAGGAAATACTTTCATTTTTTTACTTTGGTTCCATCAAGAAGGCATTCAGATGTGTCACACATTTGCCATATATTCTGAATGTTAGCACTCTAGTTGCTCATTAGATCACTGTAGTAAAGCTACTGCTCACCAGGGAAGTCTGCTGCTGGTATTCAAAGTGCATGTTTAAGTCTGCATGTCAGACTTTTTTTATGAATTAGAAGAGGATTTGAGAAGTCAAAATGTGCCCTAATTTTTCTTTCTGCAGCACTAATCATAATTTCTATGGCAAAATGAACCCCCTCATTTTGTTCCTTTGCAAATTAAATGTTTTAAGTGTTACCACTTCATTCCAATCAAGATGGCTTCAATACTTTTGTCATAAGTAGGACAGTAAGCGCTCTAGTTGTTCTTAAGAACACTCTGGGACATTCTGTCATTGGGCTATACTTGGGCTACATCTGGGTGATATTTGTGCTACATTTGGGCTCTTTTGTCTCTGGTGGCCATCTTGGGAGACTTATTTGTTATGAAGTTTCCTACTTTTCTCATTTACTACAGTCTCCTTAGTAGGAAATACTTTCAGTTTTTTACTTGTATTCCATCAAGAAGGCATTCAGATGTGTCACACATTTGCCATAAATTCAGAATGTTAGCACTCTATTTGCTCATTAGATCACTATAGTAAAGCTACTGCTCACCAGGGAAGTCTGCTGCTGGTATTGAAAGTGCATGTTTCAGTCTGCATGTCAGAAATTGTTAAAGAAATAGAAGAGGATTTGAGAAGTCACTCAAAATGTGCCCTAATTTTTCTTTCTGCAGCACTAATCATACTTTCTATGGCAAAATGAACCCCCTCATTTTGTTCCTTTTTAAAGTAAATGTTTTAAGAGTTACCACTTTATTCCAATCAAGATGGCTTCAGGTGTGCAATAACTTTGTCATAAGTAGGACTGTTAGCGCTCTAGTTGTTCTTTAGAACACTCTGGGAAGCTGCAGTAGAACACAAAGGAATCAACTGACAGTCTCTGCCCTTGTTGGATGTACATGTTTTTCTGAGAATATCGACTTCATTCTCACATGACTGAGAAAGATAATGTGAATTTACAGAAAATATGCTCTCAGTTTAGCTTATAGCTCACCTTCCAAACCTCTGTGGGAAAAGCATGAGAAAATAGTTTTCTCTCAAACATGATTCATGATATCCCAGCAGAAGGCTTTTTCACATGGTAAAATCACCTTAGAACACACCACAATTCCTAAAATGAGTATGGTACCATCAACAAATGATTTATAATGGAACTAAAGTCTTAAAACCTTCTATTAACTGCAATGCTTTTTAATGAGGTGCTATCATGTGTATTGGTCCCAAGATGGCTTCCAACACCAATAGTGAGATATACTGCCACTCCGTACAGTATTACTGGATGACAATTACACAAGACACATCAGTATATACATGTTGAGATCATATTGGACTGTGCCCTTGTACATGACGATTATTATAACAGTAATCTCGCAAACACAAGTACAAAGCAGACACATGTATTGTATATTGCAGATGTCAGTAAGGTTAAAGGATTAAATACAGATGACCTGGAATAAGTAAACAAGTAAGAAGGAAAAGTCAAAAGTTGTCCAATTGATGCTACAACATCAGGGGATATTCTCAAGGGTCCTGAATCAGTGACCACATTTCGTCTCTGTCATTCAAGCCCAACGTTGCTGTGTGGTATTTTTCTATAAGTCTTGCTTCTGATCTGTTCAGTTTAGTTTGAATGGTATCTTTATTGGAATCTCGCACAACCAACAGTATAGACCAATGTAAGTCATTTTCTGTATGGTTATGTGAGAGAAAATGTTGGACCAGAGGAGCTCCCTGTGACTTACATTTGATCCTCGATTTGTGTTGTAAGATCCGTTTTTTTGCAGTTTGAGTCGTTTGTCCAATGTCAAACTTTTTACATGGGCAATTAACACAATATATAATGTTACTTGTGTTACAGTTTGAAAAAACTCTCTGGTCGTGTTTGAATCCGTTGATGATTATTTGTTTGGAATCGTCGGTCATTATGCACGCCACACAGTTTTGACATCTATAATGTCCTGTCACCGGTGGCAAACTTAAGAGACCCAAAAGGTCTCTTCTTGGGGGATCCGTATTTCTTGCTGCTCGTACAAGATGTTGTCTGATGTTCCTACCTTTCTTGAATGCAAACAGTGGCTTCTGGATGCCTAAGGTGTCAATAAGTTTCCAATTGGATAGAATTATCTTTTTAATCTTGTTCGCTTTGGGCCCATACGTCAGCACACACGTGAGAGATGACTTGTCTTCACGATGTTTAGGGGTGAGTAATTCTTCACGTGGTGTGTACCAAGCTCTTTTAGGTGCTGTCTTAGTCAATTTCTTGGGGTAACCTCGCAGAATAAGTTTATTTTTTAGAATTTCAGCACAAGAGAAATAATCCTCTTTATTAGAACAATTCCTCCGAATCCGGAGGAATTGACCATATGGCAAATTCTCCTTCATAGTGCGTGGATGTCCACTAGAGAAATGCAACAAAGTGTTGCCATCAGTAGGTTTGGTGTAGAGGCTGACTTTCAATTGGCCACTCTGGTGTTGTACGAGGACGTCTAAAAAATTAATCTTTACTTTATCCTTAGAGATGGTGAATTTAAGTTCAAATGTTCTAGCATTAAGCCAACTGTGAAAGTCTGACAGTTGTAGTTCATTTCCTCCCCAAATCATAAAAATGTCATCGATATAGCGACACCAAAAACAGACCCAAGGTTTAAAAGGGTTGGTGTCGTCATATATCCATTTTTTCTCGAACTCATCCATAACCAAATTGGCTATCTCAGGTGAGAAACAACAGCCCATTGCAACTCCCATTATTTGAAGATATAGGACATCTTTAAAGCTAAAGAAATTATTTTTTAGACATAATGTCGCTAGCGATATTATGAAGTCTGTAGGTACTTGATGTGGCCTTTCTCTTTCCTCCAATTTAGATTTCATGACTGCCAGCGCCTTGTCTTGTGAGATATTAGTATACAATGATGTGATATCAAAGGATACCAAGAGTTGACCGTCAGCGTTGTACGGGAGATTTTCTATTTGTGATATGAAATCCATCGTATCTCTCACATACGATTGAGTTTTTTTAACCAACGGGGTGAGAAAAGAACCGATGTATTTCGCCAATGGTTCCAACAAGGAACCACAGGCTGACACAATAGGTCTTCCCGGCGGGCATTCGGTATTTTTATGTACTTTGGGGAGTACATATATACTCGGAATTTTGCATCTGTCTGTGTTAAAAAATTCGAATTCATTTTTACATAGCCACCCCTGATTAAGTGCTTTCAACGTAATCTCCAAAATATCTGCCTTTAGTTTACGTGTGGGATTCTCATCTAAAAGTCTGTAATGTATAGGGTTTGCGAGTTGTTTGAGTACTTCCTGTTCATATTTATCAACATCCCATAGTACAAACCCCCCTTATCTGCCGGCTTGATAACAATCGTCCGGTTTTCAGCAAGGTTCTTAAGTGCTAGTGTTTCTTGTTTAGTATATAATAGGGCAGGTGATTAAAACTACCTCTTAAAACGCGCCACAGGGCGTGTTTGCACACGTCATCTCAGGCCCCGTCCCCTCACTTCCCCACTGTGTAAACACGCCCTGTGGCCGTTTTAAGTTGGGAGATTAAGTCCCCTTGAATCCTGAGGGTCCCTAGGGTCCAACTAGACCACTAGGTACCTCCAGTAAGCGCCACAGAGCTGCGTTGCAGAGAGATGTAAAAAGGGGCACGGCCTAGACCACCTCTCTGTAACGCAGCGCAGTGGCGCTTACTGGAAGCACCTGGTGGGCTAGTTGGCCCCCAGGGGCACTCAGGGTTGAAGGGGAATTATTTCCCCAACTTAAAACGCGCCACAGGGCGTGTTTGCACACGTTAACTCAGGCCCCGTCCCCTCCCTTCACCACTGTGTAAACACGCCCTGTGGCCGTTTTTAGTTGGGAGATTAAGTTCATTTGAATCCTGAGCGTCCCTAGGGTCCAACTAGCCCACTAGGTACCTCCAGTAAGCGCCACAGAGCTGCATTGCAGAGAGGTGTAAAAAGGGGCACGGCCTGCACCACCTCTCTGCAACGCAGAGCAGTGGCGCCTACTGGAAGCCCCTGGTGGGCTAGTTGGCCCCCAGGGTCCCTCAGGATTGAAAGGGAATTATTTCCCCAACTTAAAACGTGCCACAGGGCGTGTTTGCACATGTCACCTCAGGCCCCGTCCCCTCCCTTCACCACTGTGTAAACGCGCCCTGTGGCCGTTCTAAGTTGAGAGATTAAGTCCCCTTGAATCCTAAGGGTCCCTAGGGTCAAACTAGCCCACTAAGTACCTCCAGTAAGCGCCACAGAGCTGCGTTGCATAGAGGTGTAAAAAGGGGCGTGGCCTCAGAACACCTGTCTGCCACGCAGCTCCCTGGCGCATACTGGAGATACCTGTTGGGCTAGTTGGCCCTCAGGGACCCTCAGTATTGAAGGGGAATTAATTCCCCAACTTACAACTGGCCAGGGGGTGCATTTGCAGAGTGCTGCTAGGAGGGGGCGTGGCCTCCGGCGCGATGCCGGTCTTTTATTTATTTTTTTAAGAAGGAGGGCTGTGTGGCCCCCCTTCTTTTTCTAATTTACTGGCCCTGGGGACCCCATCCCCCAGGGACTGCACCCTAATTCTTTTGATAAAAAAAAAATTTGGCCCTCCCAAGGCCTTAATCGGCCCCGGGGACCCCAACTCCCAGGTCAAGGCCTTTTTTTTTTTTTATTCTTTAGGAGGGGGCTGCGTTGCCCCCCTCCTCAGGCCACTTATGGCCCCGGGGACCCCATCCCCCAGGGCCGGCCTTTGTTTTTTATTATTTTAAAAAAATATATATTTACAGAAACACTTAGGACCTGCTGGACAAACCGTATGTACCTATCACCATGACGATTTGCGTGATAATCATTAAAAGGCAACTATGCATAGAATGAATCCACATGGAATGTATTTACACCGCTAGTGAAGCTCTGACAAGTCTGACGCCCTACCGTGCCTAATCCCGGCGTCCCCGCCGGTGGGTACTCTCCAAGTAGACACCCTTGTCGTTTATTTATACAAACATGGGTAGCTATTGACGGGCACATTTAATATACGCGCACACCAAGCCATTCAAAGGGGATCCCACAAAAATTCGACCAAACTATGCAAGAAACCCCCCTCACGGTTAATAAAACACACATCCACCGCCGGATGTGTAATACTTTTTATTTTACTCTCTGGAAAGGAGACGAACCTCACTTGAGAGTCACAGTGTGCTCCTGGCTGAGCTCAATGCTGTGTTACACCCACCAGTGCCCGCCGAGTGCCTCACACCTCTGTGTTGTAGTCCACCAGCTAGTGCGTATGCTATGACACTCTCTAGCCCATGTGCACTGTAACACCACCCTGTGAATATGTCGTGCCACACTTGCCTTCGCACGGGTTATATTGCCCCATCTAACGTGCCTTCCTCGATGCCTATGTTATAACGCACAGCGCTATGCCATACATATTACAATCTGGGATCCATATCTTTGTCACAGTGCATATGCAACGTTACACTCCCCAGCACATATTTTATATTACAACTTTAGAGACTAGTTAGGTTACACAACACTGCCCTGTGCATATTACACTCCAAGGCGCATATCGCATAGCACGAGCTAGTGCCTGTGCTATCTCGTGCTCTCCAATGAATCTGTCATTGCGCACAATGTATTGCATATTATATTTCACGCCCCGGTTCATCTTATATCACACTTTTTGGTGCATAGTTTATACCATATACTATATCTAGTTTTCATTTTCAATCGTGCTCTCAGGACTATGTTCTATATAACACTGCGTCCAACTACCCTTTTCACGGACATTACATTTTGCGATGGGGGGTGGAGGGTCAGGGGGTGTTTCTGCCAAGTGAGCCCGGAGTCACAGTCACAAACGTCCTCTTCCTCCTGAATAAAAGTGAGATTATGCTGCATACTTGTTCATATTTTAAGTAGTTCGCACAGACACACATTTTAAAAACAATAAAGTTCCTAATGCCCACCTTCTCTGAACAGTTAGCTTGCTGCCCCATCCACCTCCTCCCTATCCTCTGCTGTCTGAATCCATGGACTAGCCTCCTCTCTCCTGCCATGCATGGTCTGATGTGCTGCCACTGCCCTCCATTTAGCATGATGTACCAGTCCACTCCTCCTGCCCTCCATTGCCCAATTCTATGGCCCATCATTGACCTCCTGCTTAGCCTCTGTGCTTAGCTTGCTGCCCCTATTCTCCTTCCCCCTGCCATCCGATGTCTTTGTGCATGCCCCTGCTCCATCCCATGGACCTGCCACTCCTATCTACTCTGCGTGTTCTGTTGAGCTGCCACTTCCCTCCCACCTGCCTAGCATTGTCAGATGACTGTAACCTGTCCCTGCCACCTCCACCCTGCCTGTCCACATGCCATGCCCCTATCCCCTTCCTCCTGTCCTCCATGGTCCATTTTACTGCCACACCCTTCTGCCCTCCCTGGTCTGTTGTGCTGCAACTGCTCCTCCTGCCTGCCCCGTGCGGTCTGTTGTGAGGCCCCTTCCCCTGAACTCTCTTGTCTGTGCCCAGGTCCTGACCCTCCCTTCTATCCTCCATGGTCCTTTGTGCATGCCACTAACCCTCCTGCTTGCCATGCATGGTCTTCTGTGCTGCCATGGACCCTCCCACCTTCCCTGTGTGGTCAGCTAGCTGCCCCTGCCCCCTCCCACCTTCCCTCCATGGTCTGTGTGTATGACATCATCGTCTCATTGTTGCTCTCCATGGTGTGTCTTGTTTCTAGTGCCCATACTGCCTGACCTCCATGGTCATCTTGCTGCTCCTGCCCTGCCCCCTTGCCCCAGCCCTCTTTTTCCATGTGCAGACGCCTATTCCCTCCCTCCTGGCTTGCCTGTTCCATTGTAATGCCCCTGATCCGTCCCTCCTGCCCTTTATGGTCTGTTATGCTGCAGCTTTCTCTCCTGTCTGTCCATTATGGTCAGCTAGCTACCATTGCCTCTTTCCCCTCTGTTCTCTGTTGTCCATGTGCATGGTCCTGTCCCTCCCTATTGCTTTCCATGCATTGTTGTGCTGCACTCCCTGATGCCTGCCCTGTAGGGTCAGTTTGGTGCACCTCTCCATGCCCCTCCTGTCCTCTGTTATCCGAGTCCATGTCCCTACCCCAATTCCTCCTGCCTACCATGATCCAATGTACCATACTTGCAAACATTTTGAACTTGGTAAGAGGGAGATTTTGAAAAAAAACTGGGGTATTGATTTTCCCCTTTGAGTTACATTAAAAAAGAGGAGATTGTAGACAGGAGACAGATCAAGTAAAGCCCATTTGAGCTTAAAAACATTGGACGTTTCCTGGCTGAAACGGGTCTGTTGGCATGTATGGTTGTACTACCACTGCCTCTTCCTTCTGCCCACAATGGTCTATTATATTGCCACAGCCTCTCTTGCCAGTCCTGTATTGTTGGTTTGTGGCCCCTGCCCCCCTTTCCACTGCCCTCCATAGTCTGTTGTGCTGCCACTGCCCTTCCTGCCTGCCCAGTGTGGTCAAATTGTTGCCTCTGCACTCTCCTACCTGCCTTCAATTTTCAGAGTCCGTGCCCCTGGCCTCTGCCTCTCAACAGTATCCCAATGAACAACTGAATTGCTAACATTCTATATTTATTACAAAAGTGTGGAACGCCTGACGTCATCTTGATGTAATCAAAACTGTAATACCTAGAGTATTTCCTTTAGAAATTACATATATGAGAGGGTCTTATTTGCATCAAAATTATGGTTAGTGCTCTAAAAAACTAAAATGAGGACATATTTTCTGAGTTTTCAAATAGCGACAAAGAACTTTTAAATTATTTGTAATCTTTATGTTTTTTTATCCAGTTGACCACCTGATTAAATGTTGCACCTAGGGGAGAGGATGTGGTGTTACTTCCAGAGCTGCAGACTTTGCAACTGGGGAACCAGGTTGGAGTTTCTGCTTCAGCTCAACATTCTGGGATTCTGGTCAAATCACTTAATCTCCCCATGTCTACAACCAGAATGAATTTGATCTTGTGTGATGTAATCAATGCTCATGTAAAGCACTCCAATACCTGACAAGTCTGCACTATATAAAACTGCAAATACACAAAAAAATAAGTGTTTTGCACACTTCTGTCATTGGGCTACATCTGGGCTACATCTGGGTGATATTTGTGCTGCATTTGGGATCTTTTGTCTCTGGTGGCCATCTTGGGAGATTTATTTGTTATGAAGTTTCCTAATTTCCTCATTTACTGCAGTCTCCTCAGTAGGAAATGCTTTCAGTTTTTTACTTTGATTCCATCAAGAAGGTATTCAGATATGTCACACATTTGCCATAAACTCTGAATGTTAGCACTCCAGTTGCTCATTAGATCACTGTAGTAAACCTACTGCTCACCACTGAAGTCTGCTGCTGGCATTAAAAGTGTATGTTTCAGTCTGCATGTCAGAATATTTTTATGAAATAGAAGAGAATTTGAGAAGTCAAAATGTGCCCTAATTTTTCTTTCTGCAGAACTATTCATAATTTCTATGGGAAAATGAACCCCCTCATTTTGTTCCATTGTAAATTAACTGTTTTAAGTGTTACCACTTTATTCCAATCAAGATGGCTTTAGGTGTGCCATACTTTTGTCATAAGTAAGACTGTTAGCGCTCTAGTTGTTCTTAAGAACACTCTGGGACATTCTGTCATTGGGCTATACTTGGGCTACATCTCGGTTATATTTGGGCTACATTTGGGCTCTTTTGTCTCTGGTGGCCATCTTGGGAGATTTATTTGTTATGAAGTTTACAAATTTCCTCATTTACTGTAGTCTCCTCAGTAGGAAATACTTTCAGTTTTTTAGTTTGGTTCCATCAAGAAGGCATTCAGATGTGTCACACATTTGCCATAAATTCTGAATGTTAGCACTCTAGTTGCTCATTAGATCACTGTAGTAAAGCTACTGCTCACCAGGGAAGTCTGCTGCTGGTATTCAAAGTGCATGTTTCAATCTGCATGTCAGAATTTTTTTATGAAATAGAAGAGGATTTGAGAAGTCAAAATGTGCCCTAATTTTTCTTTCTGCACCACTAATCATATTGCTGTGGCAAAATGAACCCCCTCAGTTTGTTCCTTTGTAAATTAAATGTTTTAACTGTTACCACTTTATTCCAATCAAGATGGCTTCAGGTGTGCCATACTTTTGTCATAAGTAAGACTGTTAGCGCTCTAGTTGTTCGTTAGAACACTCTGGGACATTCTGTCATTGGGCTATACTTGGGCTACATCTCGGTGATATTTGGGCTACATTTGGGCTCTTTCGTCTCTGGTGGCCATCTTGGGAGATTTATTTGTTATGAAGTTTACAAATTTCCTCATTTACTGCAGTCTCCTCAGTAGGAAATACTTTCAGTTTTTTAGTTTGGTTCCATCAAGAAGGCATTCAGATATGTCACACATTTGCCATAAATTCTGAATGTTAGCACTCTAGTTGCTCATTAGATCACTGTAGTAAAGCTACTGCTCACCAGGGAAGTCTGCTGCTGGTATTCAAAGTGCATTTTTCAATCTGCATGTCATTTTTTTTTATGAATTAGAAGAGGATTTGAGAAGTCAAAATGTGCCCTAATTTTTCTTTCTGCACCACTTATCATAATTGCTGTGGCAAAATGAACCCCCTCAGTTTGTTCCTGTGTAAATTAAATGTTTTAACTGTTACCACTTTATTCCAATTAAGATGGCTTCAGGTGTGCCATACTTTTGTCATAAGTAAGACTGTTAGCGCTCTAGTTGTTCGTTAGAACACTCTGGGACATTCTGTCATTGGGCTATACTTGGGCTACATCTCGGTGATATTTGGGCTACATTTGGGCTCTTTTGTCTCTGGTGGCCATTTTGGGAGACTTATTTGTTATGATGTTTCCTAATTTCCTCATTTACTGCAGTCTCCTCAGTAGGAAAAACTTTCAGTTTTTTACTTTGATTCCATCAAGAAGGCATTCAGATGTGTCACACATTTGCCATAAATTCAGAATGTTAGCACTCTAGTTGCTTATTAGATCACTGTAGTAAAGCTACTGCTCACCAGGGAAGTCTGCTGCTGGTATTGAAAGTGCATGTTTCAGTATGCATGACAGAATGTTTTAATGAAATAGAAGAGGATTTGAGAAGTCACTCAAAATGTGCCCTAACTTTTCTTTCTGCAGCACTAATCATACTTTCTATGGCAAAATGAACCCCCTCATTTTGTTCCTTTTTAAATTAAATGTTTTAAGAGTTACCACTTTATTCCAACCAAGATGGCTTCAGGTGTGCCATACTTTTGTCATAAGTAGGACTGTTAGCGCTCTAGTTGTTCTTTAGAACACTCTGGGAAGCTGCCGTAGAACACAAAGGAATCAACTGACAGTCTCTGCCCTTGTTGGATGTACATGTTTTACTGAGAATGTCAGACTTCATTCTCCCATGATGTGAATTTACAGAAAATATGCTCTCAGTTTAGCTTATTGATCACCTTTCAAACCTCTGTGGGAAAAGCATGAGAAAATAGTTTTCTCTCAAACATGATTCATGATATCCCAGCAGAAGGCTTTTTCACATGGTAAAATCACCTTAGAACACACCACAATTCCTAAAATGAGTAATGGTACCATCAACAAATGATTTATAATGTAACTAAAGTCTTAAAATCTTCTATTAATTGCAAGGCTTTTTAATGAGGTGCTATCATGTATATTGGTCCCAAGATGGCTGCCAACACTTCTTGGATGAAGTGCTGACAGCCAATCAGATCTCACGATGAGATGTGTGGTTAGGCTCCGCCCAGATATATATATGATTTTACTTTTGATTTTCTCAGGAACTACTGAACGGATTGACACCAGATATGCAAAAGGCACACCCCTGACCTGAGGACTACCTCTTTGCCAAATTTAAAGTAATTCTGTTCAGCCGTTTGGGCTGTACCTTGGACTAAAGGTCCCTATGGAAAATTGCATGGGAAAAATGCGTTTTGGGACCCCCTTTTTTTCTCAGCCCCCGCTTGAGGAATCCCCCCGAGACTTTCAGGGTACAAGCAGAGCGGAGCGCCCCACCAATTTTGAAAATTTCGCGAGGATTCGGCAATCGCGCCAAAGTTATTCCAAATAGAATGTTGCGGATTTCCTATGGAAACACGGTCCTAACTATAACTATCTACTGGCGACCGCCAGTAGATAATATATATATATATATATTCACTTAAAAAACCATAGGTTTCACACAGGTTATAGTTAGGTGGATATTTCACTCGTAAAAAACCAATGAAATTCCCCCGTTATAGTTAGTTCAGATAACTATAACTCGCTCGCCCGCAATCCACTGCTCATGACGTCACATATTACATCACTCATGACATGGTCAATGGCATCACTCATGACATCACTCATGACATCATCCTTGTGATAGAGTGGCGGTCGCGCGGGTTATAGTTATCTGAACAAACTATAACTGGGGAATTTCATTGGTTTTTTACGAGTGAAATATCCACCTAACTATAACCTGTGTGAAACCTATGTTTTTTTAAGTGAATTTGCAAGGATTTTTAAATGCTAATTCCTAACTATAACGTGTGTGAAACCTATGGTTTTTTAAGTTAATTTGTACGGTTTTTTAAATGCTAAGTTATGTATTTATTAATTTGTTTTTTTTCAAGGTTTTTCACCGTGCGCGCACGTGCGCGCGCTTTGGGCGCGCGGTGCGCTGCACACACCGTGCGCGCACCCCGCTATTTTTGAAAAAAAATAAATAAATTTTTTTTGCCCCTTGGGAGTCCTTCTGTGACCCCCTGACAAAGGCTAGGGGGTCAGGAACTCTCTTCCCTGCCCCCTTTTCACGTTTTCCACCTTTTTTCCCCCTTTCCTTTTCAGTGCGCGCACCGTGCGCGCGTATAGATATTTATATGCTTTTAAATGCTATTTTCTCAGGAAATACTGAACAGATTGACACCAGACCTGCAAAAGGCACTTCCCTGACCTGAGGACTACCTCTCTGCAAAATTTCAAGTAATTCTGTTCAGCCATTCGGGCTGTACCTTCGACTAAAGGTCCTATGGAAAAATGCATGGGGAAAATGCGTTTTGGGACCCCTCTTTTTTCTCGGCCCCCGCTTGACGAATCACCCCGAGACTTTCAGGGTAGGAGCTGAGCGGAGCGCCCCATTTGTTTTGAAAATTTCGCGAGGATTTGTCAACCGGCGCCAAAGTTATTCAAAATAGAATTTTGAGATTTCCTATGGAAACACGATCCTAACTATCACTATCTACTGGCGACCGCCAGTAGATAATATATATATATATATATATATATATTACCCAAAATGTATCCCACATTCAAGGACGACGCTTGAGTGAACTGGCGGAGTCTGCTTGTTCATGCAGCATTCCTTTATTCTTTACAACCGGAACATCAAGAACTTGTTTAATATTAACACCGCCCTACGCGTTTCGGAGCTCCTGCTCCTTGCTCAATGCCGAGAGCCCGTGAGCAAGGAGCAGGAGCTCCGAAACGCGTAGGGCGGTGTTAATGTTAAACAAGTTCTTGATGTTCCGGTTGTAAAGAATAAAGGAATGCTGCATGAACAAGCAGACTCCGCCAGTTCACTCAAGCGTCGTCCTTGAATGTGGGATACATTTTGGGTAATATATAACGGTCGGTCCCGGCCGTGAGGACGAACTACCACTACCCAGGTGGGCTGCTGCACACGGACTGTACTGTGATGCTGTTGCAGGTTTCAACTGGTATCTTGTAAATTTGCCGGAATCAAGTTCTTGTAGCTCACTGGAGAGCTTTGATTGTGCAACAAAATTGTGTTTGGCAAGGTGGAACCCACTGTGGGAAGAAATACAGCGAGGCGAAGACTACAAGTCCCAGAAATCTTTCTGATGAATTACGCCCACCAGAGGGCTGCACCTACTAAAGGACTATGAATGGCGGACTGTCTTCACGCGCTAATCCATCTGCAAACAATGCCGAGAGCCCGTGAGCAAGGAGCAGGAGCTCCGAAACGCGTAGGGCGGTGTTAATGTAGTTAGGACCTATTATCCATAGGAAAATTGCAACATTCTATTCCCAATAACCTTCGTGAAATTTTCCAAACTCGTGGGGCGCTCCGGTCAGCTCCTATCTTGAAAGTTTTGGGGTGATTCGTCAAGCGGGGGCCGAGAAAAAAGGGTGTCTCAAAACGTGTTTTCCCCAGGCAATTTTCCATAGGAAACGTAAGACACGGCTACAGCCCGAACTGCTGAATTGAATTACACCAAATTTGCCAAAAAGGTAGCCCTTGGTTCAGAAAGATCCCTTTTTGTTAAATGGTGTAAATCTGTTCTGTAGTTCCTGAGATATTCCAAAAATCAAAAGCTTTGATATCTGGGCGGAACCTAACCCTCCAAGCACGAGCTTGGCTCTAATTGGCTGCTAACACTTCAAACCAGGAAGTGTTGGTAGCCATCTTGTGCCTCGCATCAAGTAAAAATAAATGTGCCGGTTTGTGAAGGTAGAGGTAGCCTGGGAAGGACTTTCGTTGTGGCGCTCTGCCGTTTTTGCAGACTTGGTGTGGCGCTAAGGTAAAAATCAATGTGCTTATAAATGTAAAGCGCAGACTTTTGTTGCGGCGCTCTGCTGTCGTTTTTGCCGACTTGGTGTGGAGACTAGGGTCCGGTAGAGTAGCTGATCAACAGGATGAAAAACAATACCCAGATCATTTCTTTTCTTCTGGGTGTTTTACCCAGGGTCCGTTTACCACTTTGAATCTTAAAGGGCACAGGGATGGTGCCAGCCTTGCCACGGAAGTAGGGGCGAGGGGGATTATGGTCTTCGGTCGCACTGTGAACATTTTGCCATGTTTGGTGGGGATTCGCGCCCCTATGTGGCCCACTGGTGTAAGAGGACAGTCGGGGCTGTGCTGTTTCTCTTTCACGGGATATTGTCATCTGGCATGGAGGCAGAGCGGTAGCGACATTCGTGAGCCCCGCTGCCCGCAAACCGATTTAGCACAGCAAGGTGCTGCCCTTGCGTCACCTAACATTAACAAAGAACCTCCGGTGCGCTGGGCTGCTGCCAGAGCACGAGTTTCCTAGCTGCGAGCGGAGGCACGGAGGAATCCTGGACATCATTAGGCGGCTGCAGTGCAAAATGGTGCTGGTCGGCGTCTCCCGAGGGTCGGCGGCCTGAGGCGGCCGAGAGGGCTCGGTGGCGCCCTGGAGCAAGAGGAGAGGAGGGCGTAGGTTGTGGGCTAGAGGGAGATAGGCAAGTGCACTCCCCCCAGAGATTGGCGGTGAGGAGCTGTAAGGCTTGACTGAATCCCTTGCATGGATCCCGCTGGCAGGTCTCCCATTTCCCGATGGGAGGCCAGCTGAAACCTCGACCAGTGACTCCTCAGCATGACCGGCAGTGCGCAGATTCATGAGAGGCTGAGGCATCGTCCTTGTCATTTCCTGGGCCTCACCCGCTGCCCATCAGCCTGGGCCGTGCAGGTGGAGTGAGTCATCGCAGTGGACTGCAGCTGGTATCGTGAAAAGTAACAGGAGAGCCCCCAGGGTGCAACTAGCCTTCACTTGGGCATGCTGGCAGAAAACCATGATATAGAAAATGGACGACCCAATAAACCCTTGAGGGCTTGGGTAATGTAACATGAACTGGTAAAAGGATGCCTTCAAGGGATTAATTTGGATACTTAGTTGTATATTTTGGCAATTATTTGATATAGGATAATTATTTTCCTATAAAACTGAATTCCATCAGTATTCACGTATTTCTAAATTGTATCTTATACATCAGTCATATAGATCAATAAATGAAGAAAGAAAACAAAATTCATTGAGAATCAATCAAACTAGAAAAAGCAGAAAAAGCAAAGGGTGTGTAAAAACGAAACTTTATATCAATCAATGAAGTCAATGAAATCAAGGGTACTGAAAGTGGACAGTTATACAGATAGTGGAAGGAAATGGTACAATCAATTGTTCCTTCACATGAACTTAATCAAACACTTTTTCACAATAATAGTAAATAATTATAAAGAAAAAAGTGTGACAGTCGACGTTTCGGTCTTTTAAATATCCATTCATAAGACCATCTTCAGGACAAGTCGATTAAAAGGTGACCCCTAGAGATAAAAATACAAATTAAACTTAACACACACCCGTATGAAATAGTCCGTAATCTCTATTACAGTAGAATGGACAAATCATTATCAATTGCACATTATATAGAGATACAATTCATAAAAAATGCATCAAAGATGCATCAAATTAAAGGAATGCAAATGGTACAAATTTGTCAATACTGAATTATTTCCATAGAGCATATAAATGGTCATAGATCCAAATGTGCATCCTAGATTGCAACAAATATTTGTAATGTACTGAATAGTTAACTATATTTAAATTAAAGAACAGCTAGGTTGAATCAGCGCCGATTTGTTTTATCCAAAATGAAACAAACATTTATATTGATTATGACAATTAAATGTCAAATATCCCAGTGATATACTCGACTATAATGTGTTATTAGTCTAGCTTTCTGTATATAACGATGGATCAAAAGTTGAAAATTGGTCTAATTTTCATAAGGAGTGACTACTAACTTCAATTCAAATTTGAGAAGTATAGCATTAAATAAGGCAACCTTGGAGAATCAAAGAGTCACCAAATGCTTAGTATAAACAACACACAGTGATCAATAAGTCATATTGGTAAATGTATATATCCCCATTCAGAGATTGCGATACAGGATATAATATAAAGCAGATAATGCAATCTTTTTAGGATGTTAATAAATTTAATTAGACAACAACAAATGGACTTTGTGGTACCTTATTCTTTGGGGGATTATCTCCCAAACAAGAAACCTGATGAAATTGGAGAGTATCGAAGTCTGGTGATATTTAGATCTCACTTTTGTGAAGCGTGTGTCTTCAATTTAATACTACTAAGAAAAGAGAATAATGAGGCATTTAGGATATGTCAACAGACATTGCCACACGGTGAAAGACGCACACAATTCTGAAATGCCTACCTGGCAATTCACAGTAGTTATGGCCAAATCCAAACATCAAGTGGCTTAATTCAAATAGAAGGAGAAAGGAATCTCACTTCAACCGGCACGTGTCCTCAGTCGATTAAAACTAGTGGAGGAAACATTTAGACATTTTTTAAGAGATCGTATCTGACTATCATCAAGTCAGGCTATTTAAAGCATCTAAATGCTATGAACGTACCTCGCGGTTCACCAGCGGTTACACGGGCGGCATGCAATCAGGTAGCAACGACCGCACGCCATTGAACCACATTTAAAGTGTACGTAATAATCGAAGAGGGACTTAACCGAAGCCTCGGGGCATATAGTTTCTGTATGTCGCGGCCATCTTAACATGGCAAAGTATTATCCGATTTGGATATCTGATGAAAAATGACTTTAGCTTCTATTATGCCTAAATGATGTATTATTATTGACTTACTCTACATAGTTAATACTCGTAGAAAATGAAAAAAGTGGTGAAGTTAGTCAACATCTTTAGCGCGAAGGTAATCGATCGGCCATCTTGGTTTGGGATGGCAGATTTAACAAATATAACGGCTCACATGGAATTATCTAGATCAGAAGTATATTAAAACACATGTAAATAAGGTTTAAACGGTTTGGCCTCATATTTATACTGTGTCTGTCATCACATTCAAAAATTAGAGCAAAATTGTTAAATCAACAGAAATAAACATTGGATATTATTCTCAACAGCTTATTCAAACGTGTCAACAATATTCACATAAAGATCTTCAATCAAAATTGTGAAACCTGATTTAAACAAATACAGTCTAGTAATCATTGTACGTGATGAGCAGTCTAATTTCGTACATATTGCGAACATGTAGACGGGAATAGCAAGGCAAACAGATTGTTGACACAACAGACTTACGCAAAGTACAGAACAAAGCTGCAGAGATTGTTTCTATAACGTTCATTCATAAAACGTACATAAGTACATCGTGTCCCAGTTGATTATCAGTACAATAACATCCAATACAGAACGTGTATTTTAAAAAATAGCACAATTGGTTATCTGTCAGGTGAAAGGATGATATTCTAACATTTCCAGGCAGTGTCGTTATAATGTTGATATCACAATAAATTTGGAAAATATACAGATATCAGGGGAACCTAACAGTCTTATAAGCATGCTAAAGTATGCCATTCAGTTGATGAGTTGAGTCCTTGGTGAATCAAGTTGGTAAGGCATATCAATTTACCTTCTCGCATAGTTAAGACCTGATCAACATTATTTTGTCTTTTAGTGGGTTTTATTACATCCAGTACCCACCATTTCATCTCATTTTCAGAATGACCATATTTATGATAATGGTCAACAAGAGGTGCATTTTCCGTCAGGCATCTAATACGGGATTGATGCTGTAAAATTCTTTTCTTCACAGGTTGAACCGTTTTGCCAATATAGTGAAGATTACACGGGCATTGTATGCAATATACCACATTTCGTGTATTGCAATTGGAAAAATTTTTGAGTGAGATTGTAATGTTATTAATGGTACAAGTCTTCGTGATTTGTGTGGTGTTGCACGCTAGACACATATTGCATTTGTAGTGTCCAATAATAGGAGACAGTTGTCTCATATTATCCACAGTATATTTTGTATCATCTTCATAGGCCCTCACTAACCTATCTTTTAGGTTGGTACCCCTTTTGAAAGAAAAAAGAGGTTTTTCGATAAGTTCAGGTAGATTCCTCAGCAGATTCCAGTGTTTGTTTACGATCTTTTTGATTGCGTTAGTGTGTGTGCCAAATGTGGAAACACAGACCAATCGTGGCTCTTTAGGACGTTCTTTGACACTAAGTAATGTCTCTCTATTATTGAACCAGGCACGTTTCATAGATTTCTTAAGGAGTTTAGAAGGGTAGCCTCTGGCTTTAAGTTTTTCTCTCAGTTTATTTGCCTCTATGAAGTAATCATCTTTGAACGTGCAATTCCTACGTAAACGTAGGAACTGGCCAAACGGCAGGCCGTCTTTTAATGCCTGGGGGTGATGGCTTTGATATTCTAGAAGTGTATTTCTAGAGGTGGGTTTTGTATATAGAGAGGTATATAGATGGTTAGTCGTGTCATTCTGGATAGTGATATCCAGAAAATTCATCTTGTTTTTATCAAATTCTATAGTGAATTGTAGATGAGGACTTCTCAAGTTCAACCAACAATGGAACGCTTCCAGTTCATCTTGTGTGCCATGCCAAACCATAAACACATCATCAATATATCTAAGCCACTTCCTGATGTTGGTAAAAAATGGATTAGATATATTGAGGACGTGGTCATTTTCAAATGTGGAAACATAGATATTAGCAATATCTGGGGCATAAACAGCTCCCATCGCCACTCCTTTCTGTTGTTGGTAAAAGGTGTTGTGGAATATGAAGAAGTTTTCACATAATGAAATACGCACACATTCAATTATGAACTCTGTAGGTACCTGATGAGGTCTAGGTCTAGTCTCAAGAAGTTTATCCAAAATCTGTAAGACTTCTTGTTGTGGAATATTTGTATATAAGCTCTCTATGTCCATAGAGACCAAATATTCAAATGTGGGGTCAAAATCATAATTTTCGACCGTGTTAATCACAGCCATAGTATCCCTGATATAGGAGGGTTGGTTAATGGCAAATGGTCTGATGAAATAATCCGCGTATTGAGCCAATGGTTTCAAAATAGAATTACAGCCTGAAACTATCGGGCGTCCTGGCGGATTAAAAGGGTCTTTATGCACCTTTGGGAGCATATATATTGCGGGTACTGTAGGTGTTTTATTGATAAGGAAAGCCGCCTCCTTATCAGAAAGCCATCCACCCTCAGAGCCTGATTTGCTTAATTTTGCTATTTCTTGCGTTAGTCTGCTGGTGGGGTTAGTCGCCAGTTTTTTATAATGGGATGTAACCGAGAGTTGTTTAACCACCTCTAAATCATATTTCTCTCTGTCCCAAAGAACTATACCTCCTCCCTTGTCCGCCGGTTTTATAAGAACATTAGGGAGTGATTGTAAGTTCCGAAGGGCTGATTGTTTCTCTTTGGAGAAATTGGATTTGTATTTCATCCTTTCACTGAAAAGATTGTCAATTTCAATGAGTATGGCGTTCTCGAAGGTTACAATTTCTTTTCTGATCATTGAATCCGTAGGATAGAATGTTGACCGATTTCTTAGACCTGTCACTCCAGGGTTAGTTATTAAATCCCTGTTAGCACAGTAGTTCTTAAGTCTTACCGTGCGGAAAAATTTGTACATTTCTAGTTTTGTCTGAAATAGATCATTCCTATAGGTGGGGATAAAACTCAAACCTGCTGAAAGGACTGCAGTCTCCTGTTCTGATAATATATGTGACGACAGATTGAAGATAGGTATCGTTTGATTAGGATCTACCATTCGTAGTATTGATTGCGAGTCTGGCGGAACCCTGGTGTGTATTGGTTGCGATACCATCCTCGTTTGGATGGCCGTTGTCTCCGAGGGGGACCCGTGCCTCGGCGATCCTGGCCTAAAAAATTCTGTCTAGAGGTAGATGGTTGTTGGTCGTATTGTCGGTAGGGTGTGTCTGTTGAATGATCACTACCCGTATCCGAATTTGTGTCAGAAAAAGTGATTCTTTTTTTATTAGTCTGGGCTGAATTTTGTGGATTATAAAAATCCTTTTGTAAATAGGGGTAAGTCTTTTCTTTATTGTATCTTTTAATATCGTTTTGAAGTTTCTCAGTTTTTTTGTGAGCGTTAAACTCTTCAAATTCTTTTATCGTTTGTTGAATTTTTTCCAAAAGAAATTTACCATTGGTTATGGCCGAATCTCCTAGTATCTTTTTTTCTAGGGTTTCTATTTCTTTTGTTAAGATTTTGAGTTGCCTGAGAGCTGTTTCTATGCTCAAAACCATCCAGGTGCGAGAGCACTTGTTTGCTGAAAAACTGAAGCCTGTTTTAAATTCTTCATCATCCGTAAAAATTATTGGAATGTTACGAATTTGTAGACCGGATGGAATAATGTTGGCATTGAGACAGTCGGTTAGGAACTTAGCATGCAGTTCTGTGCGCACGAGTTTCTTTTTAAGGCGCTCTAGTTGATTTAGGTCTGATTCATACGGAAATTGGGCTGTTAGACCTTTGTTACCCAATAATGAGGGACCTCCTGCAATTTTAAGAATATATTCATCAGAGTAAGATAACGTCTCTGCTTCAGACATAGATAACGAGTTGCTAACACAAATAAACAAACAAAACCACTTAGAAGTGATCCACAACAGACAACTGTCTGCGCTTAAAACTGATATAGAAAATGGACGACCCAATAAACCCTTGAGGGCTTGGGTAATGTAACATGAACTGGTAAAAGGATGCCTTCAAGGGATTAATTTGGATACTTAGTTGTATATTTTGGCAATTATTTGATATAGGATAATTATTTTCCTATAAAACTGAATTCCATCAGTATTCACGTATTTCTAAATTGTATCTTATACATCAGTCATATAGATCAATAAATGAAGAAAGAAAACAAAATTCATTGAGAATCAATCAAACTAGAAAAAGCAGAAAAAGCAAAGGGTGTGTAAAAACGAAACTTTATATCAATCAATGAAGTCAATGAAATCAAGGGTACTGAAAGTGGACAGTTATACAGATAGTGGAAGGAAATGGTACAATCAATTGTTCCTTCACATGAACTTAATCAAACACTTTTTCACAATAATAGTAAATAATTATAAAGAAAAAAGTGTGACAGTCGACGTTTCGGTCTTTTAAATATCCATTCATAAGACCATCTTCAGGACAAGTCGATTAAAAGGTGACCCCTAGAGATAAAAATACAAATTAAACTTAACACACACCCGTATGAAATAGTCCGTAATCTCTATTACAGTAGAATGGACAAATCATTATCAATTGCACATTATATAGAGATACAATTCATAAAAAATGCATCAAAGATGCATCAAATTAAAGGAATGCAAATGGTACAAATTTGTCAATACTGAATTATTTCCATAGAGCATATAAATGGTCATAGATCCAAATGTGCATCCTAGATTGCAACAAATATTTGTAATGTACTGAATAGTTAACTATATTTAAATTAAAGAACAGCTAGGTTGAATCAGCGCCGATTTGTTTTATCCAAAATGAAACAAACATTTATATTGATTATGACAATTAAATGTCAAATATCCCAGTGATATACTCGACTATAATGTGTTATTAGTCTAGCTTTCTGTATATAACGATGGATCAAAAGTTGAAAATTGGTCTAATTTTCATAAGGAGTGACTACTAACTTCAATTCAAATTTGAGAAGTATAGCATTAAATAAGGCAACCTTGGAGAATCAAAGAGTCACCAAATGCTTAGTATAAACAACACACAGTGATCAATAAGTCATATTGGTAAATGTATATATCCCCATTCAGAGATTGCGATACAGGATATAATATAAAGCAGATAATGCAATCTTTTTAGGATGTTAATAAATTTAATTAGACAACAACAAATGGACTTTGTGGTACCTTATTCTTTGGGGGATTATCTCCCAAACAAGAAACCTGATGAAATTGGAGAGTATCGAAGTCTGGTGATATTTAGATCTCACTTTTGTGAAGCGTGTGTCTTCAATTTAATACTACTAAGAAAAGAGAATAATGAGGCATTTAGGATATGTCAACAGACATTGCCACACGGTGAAAGACGCACACAATTCTGAAATGCCTACCTGGCAATTCACAGTAGTTATGGCCAAATCCAAACATCAAGTGGCTTAATTCAAATAGAAGGAGAAAGGAATCTCACTTCAACCGGCACGTGTCCTCAGTCGATTAAAACTAGTGGAGGAAACATTTAGACATTTTTTAAGAGATCGTATCTGACTATCATCAAGTCAGGCTATTTAAAGCATCTAAATGCTATGAACGTACCTCGCGGTTCACCAGCGGTTACACGGGCGGCATGCAATCAGGTAGCAACGACCGCACGCCATTGAACCACATTTAAAGTGTACGTAATAATCGAAGAGGGACTTAACCGAAGCCTCGGGGCATATAGTTTCTGTATGTTGCGGCCATCTTAACATGGCAAAGTATTATCCGATTTGGATATCTGATGAAAAATGACTTTAGCTTCTATTATGCCTAAATGATGTATTATTATTGACTTACTCTACATAGTTAATACTCGTAGAAAATGAAAAAAGTGGTGAAGTTAGTCAACATCTTTAGCGCGAAGGTAATCGATCGGCCATCTTGGTTTGGGATGGCAGATTTAACAAATATAACGGCTCACATGGAATTATCTAGATCAGAAGTATATTAAAACACATGTAAATAAGGTTTAAACGGTTTGGCCTCATATTTATACTGTGTCTGTCATCACATTCAAAAATTAGAGCAAAATTGTTAAATCAACAGAAATAAACATTGGATATTATTCTCAACAGCTTATTCAAACGTGTCAACAATATTCACATAAAGATCTTCAATCAAAATTGTGAAACCTGATTTAAACAAATACAGTCTAGTAATCATTGTACGTGATGAGCAGTCTAATTTCGTACATATTGCGAACATGTAGACGGGAATAGCAAGGCAAACAGATTGTTGACACAACAGACTTACGCAAAGTACAGAACAAAGCTGCAGAGATTGTTTCTATAACGTTCATTCATAAAACGTACATAAGTACATCGTGTCCCAGTTGATTATCAGTACAATAACATCCAATACAGAACGTGTATTTTAAAAAATAGCACAATTGGTTATCTGTCAGGTGAAAGGATGATATTCTAACATTTCCAGGCAGTGTCGTTATAATGTTGATATCACAATAAATTAAGAAATCTATGAAACGTGCCTGGTTCAATAATAGAGAGACATTACTTAGTGTCAAAGAACGTCCTAAAGAGCCACGATTGGTCTGTGTTTCCACATTTGGCACACACACTAACGCAATCAAAAAGATCGTAAACAAACACTGGAATCTGCTGAGGAATCTACCTGAACTTATCGAAAAACCTCTTTTTTCTTTCAAAAGGGGTACCAACCTAAAAGATAGGTTAGTGAGGGCCTATGAAGATGATACAAAACGTACTGTGGATAATATGAGACAACTGTCTCCTATTATTGGACACTACAAATGCAATATGTGTCTAGCGTGCAACACCACACAAATCACGAAGACTTGTACCATTAATAACATTACAATCTCACTCAAAAAAATTTCCAATTGCAATACACGAAATGTGGTATATTGCATACAATGCCCGTGTAATCTTCACTATATTGGCAAAACGGTTCAACCTGTGAAGAAAAGAATTTTACAGCATCAATCCCGTATTAGATGCCTGACGGAAAATGCACCTCTTGTTGACCATTATCATAAATATGGTCATTCTGAAAATGAGATGAAATGGTGGGTACTGGATGTAATAAAACCCACTAAAAGACAAAATAATGTTGATCAGGTCTTAACTATGCGAGAAGGTAAATTGATATGCCTTACCAACTTGATTCACCAAGGACTCAACTCATCAACTGAATGGCATACTTTAGCATGCTTATAAGACTGTTAGGTTCCCCTGATATCTGTATATTTTCCAAATTTATTGTGATATCAACATTATAACGACACTGCCTGGAAATGTTAGAATATCATCCTTTCACCTGACAGATAACCAATTGTGCTATTTTTTAAAATACACGTTCTGTATTGGATGTTATTGTACTGATAATCAACTGGGACACGATGTACTTATGTACGTTTTATGAATGAACGTTATAGAAACAATCTCTGCAGCTTTGTTCTGTACTTTGCGTAAGTCTGTTGTGTCAACAATCTGTTTGCCTTGCTATTCCCGTCTACATGTTAGCAATATGTACGAAATTAGACTGCTCATCACGTACAATGATTACTAGACTGTATTTGTTTAAATCAGGTTTCACAATTTTGATTGAAGATCTTTATGTGAATATTGTTGACACGTTTGAATAAGCTGTTGAGAATAATATCCAATGTTTATTTCTGTTGATTTAACAATTTTGCTCTAATTTTTGAATGTGATGACAGACACAGTATAAATATGAGGCCAAACCGTTTAAACCTTATTTACATGTGTTTTAATATACTTCTGATCTAGATAATTCCATGTGAGCCGTTATATTTGTTAAATCTGTTATCCCAAACCAAGATGGCCGATCGATTACCTTCGCGCTAAAGATGTTGACTAACTTCACCACTTTTTTCATTTTCTACGAGTATTAACTATGTAGAGTAAGTCAATAATAATACATCATTTAGGCATAATAGAAGCTAAAGTCATTTTTCATCAGATATCCAAATCGGATAATACTTTGCCATGTTAAGATGGCCGCGACATACAGAAACTATATGCCCCGAGGCTTCGGTTAAGTCCCTCTTCGATTATTACGTACACTTTAAATGTGGTTCAATGGCGTGCGGTCGTTGCTACCTGATTGCATGCCGCCCGTGTAACCGCTGGTGAACCGCGAGGTACGTTCATAGCATTTAGATGCTTTAAATAGCCTGACTTGATGATAGTCAGATACGATCTCTTAAAAAATGTCTAAATGTTTCCTCCACTAGTTTTAATCGACTGAGGACACGTGCCGGTTGAAGTGAGATTCCTTTCTCCTTCTATTTGAATTAAGCCACTTGATGTTTGGATTTGGCCATAACTACTGTGAATTGCCAGGTAGGCATTTCAGAATTGTGTGCGTCTTTCACCGTGTGGCAATGTCTGTTGACATATCCTAAATGCCTCATTATTCTCTTTTCTTAGTAGTATTAAATTGAAGACACACGCTTCACAAAAGTGAGATCTAAATATCACCAGACTTCGATACTCTCCAATTTCATCAGGTTTCTTGTTTGGGAGATAATCCCCCAAAGAATAAGGTACCACAAAGTCCATTTGTTGTTGTCTAATTAAATTTATTAACATCCTAAAAAGATTGCATTATCTGCTTTATATTATATCCTGTATCGCAATCTCTGAATGGGGATATATACATTTACCAATATGACTTATTGATCACTGTGTGTTGTTTATACTAAGCATTTGGTGACTCTTTGATTCTCCAAGGTTGCCTTATTTAATGCTATACTTCTCAAATTTGAATTGAAGTTAGTAGTCACTCCTTATGAAAATTAGACCAATTTTCAACTTTTGATCCATCGTTATATACAGAAAGCTAGACTAATAACACATTATAGTCGAGTATATCACTGGGATATTTGACATTTAATTGTCATAATCAATATAAATGTCTAGGATGCACATTTGGATCTATGACCATTTATATGCTCTATGGAAATAATTCAGTATTGACAAATTTGTACCATTTGCATTCCTTTAATTTGATGCATCTTTGATGCATTTTTTATGAATTGTATCTCTATATAATGTGCAATTGATAATGATTTGTCCATTCTACTGTAATAGAGATTACGGACTATTTCATACGGGTGTGTGTTAAGTTTAATTTGTATTTTTATCTCTAGGGGTCACCTTTTAATCGACTTGTCCTGAAGATGGTCTTATGAATGGATATTTAAAAGACCGAAACGTCGACTGTCACACTTTTTTCTTTATAATTATTTACTATTATTGTGAAAAAGTGTTTGATTAAGTTCATGTGAAGGAACAATTGATTGTACCATTTCCTTCCACTATCTGTATAACTGTCCACTTTCAGTACCCTTGATTTCATTGACTTCATTGATTGATATAAAGTTTCGTTTTTACACACCCTTTGCTTTTTCTGCTTTTTCTAGTTTGATTGATTCTCAATGAATTTTGTTTTCTTTCTTCATTTATTGATCTATATGACTGATGTATAAGATACAATTTAGAAATACGTGAATACTGATGGAATTCAGTTTTATAGGAAAATAATTATCCTATATCAAATAATTGCCAAAATATACAACTAAGTATCCAAATTAATCCCTTGAAGGCATCCTTTTACCAGTTCAGGCAGAAAACCATGGCATGCTGTTGAAGAGGCCTGATCACCGCAAGCTTAGCTTGCTAAGTCTGAGGACGGCGGCCCAGCCGTAACGCAGCCCGGGCACACTGAGCAGTGTGGGTTAAATACATATCAGCCTATCTCAGGTAGGATCTCTGTGGGGTGAGGTGGGGAGGGGGTAATAGAGCCCTCTTCTTCATTTCCATCACCCTTGGCAGCATTGCCCTGCTGGGGCCTGTGATCTTGTGCCATTTCATATCACCTTGACAGTTTGCTTAATGTGTATTTTTTTCTAGGGCAGTGTCTGTGGGTCTTCTGTTTCTCATCTGGGATGTATTGTTTCTGAGGTAAGATGTAACTCAAACATGCTCTTCTGGGGTCTTTCAGCCCTGCAGTAGGACCATGTGTCCCTTTCTTCCATAGTTTCTTTTATTGTCTGATGCAAAATGTGTTGTGTTTGTGGTTCCTGGCCCGATGCCACTCAGTGTGAAACTCACTCGGTACCTTTGTCTGCAGTTGTAGTCTTGTATAGTGCCAATAACAAGTTTTCCTGCCTCTAAGCACTCTCTTCTGCACCACATCAAAGAGTTTGTTCCTTGAATCTCTCTGTGCCCTTGAATCGCCCTCTGCCCCCACCCCCAGTGGTTCTCTAGATCGCACTGATGAAAGCAGGGATGAAGGGATAAAGGCACCGTTTGACTTCAATATTCCGCCTTTCTTTGCTTCCATAAAACTTTTTTTAAACTGAGAGAAGCGGTTTCCAGGCCACCCGCATTGAAGGGGGAAGTTAACCATGCTGGCCAGCTGCATCCTCATCTCACATTTTAGAAACTACAATTAAAGGAGACAATAAAGAGACAACGTAAGGTCTGTAGCATGTGAGGCGAGAAACAACAGAAAAGGAGAGAGAGAGAGAGAGAGAGAAAGAGAAAGAGAAAGAGAAAAAGAGGGAGGCTAGGGAAAAGGTTTCGACTGATGAGACAGACAGCAGATGAGAGAAAAGAGAACAAGAAAGAAGGCTGGGAAAAAAGAACCAAAATATTGGAAGCAGTAAAGAAAAGATGAGAGGAGGCAAGAAAATGAGAGGGAGGGATTGAGAGAAGTGGGAATAAATGTAAGGTGAGGAAGAGGGAGACAAAAGGTGGCAACATTAGAATTGGATGGAGAAGGGAGACTGAAGTTGACGAGAGAGGTGAAGGAGACATGGGACCTGAAGGAGAGAGGGGCAGGAATGCAGAAGGTGGGGCAGGAGAGACGCAAAACAATAATAGGAGAAAGGTCCAGAAACAGGAAGACAAGCAGGAGTGAGGACACAAAGGTAAGAGAGGAAAAGCGGCGCATTAGGCAGATAAGAGAGGATGTTAGGAAAGGAGCTGATGTGAACATACCTTTAATGGGATAGGCCAGTTCTCCAGGTCCCAGAGGACCCAATTAACCAATCATTGTAGTAAGTCTTTGCCTCTGCTTCTTGAACTTCTGGTGCTGCTGCGAGCTCTCTGAATCAATCAATCAGGGAATTGTAAGCGTGCTACTCACCGGTAAGGGTCTCAAGGCACTGGGGGGGGGGGGGGGGGGGTAGGCAGCTCCGTTGAGCCGAAGAACCAGGTCTTGAGGGTCTTCCTGAAGGAGTTCAGGGAGGAGGCGTGTCTGATGTCTGCCGGTAGTTCGTTCCAGGTCTTGGCTGCGATGTGAGAGAACGATCTTCGGCCTGATCCGAGCTGCCCAATACCTTCTGAGGCTTTGACTTCCGGGGTGTTGGAGGTCGAACTGTCAAGACTTGCGCTTAGAGGCTGGTATGGACTCAGAAAATCAGATTGTGATAATCAATGAATAGCAGCTATAAAGGTATTGTAGTAACTTCTAGGTTACGTTAATGTACATGACATGTTCACTAGTTCAATAAACTGACAGCTTCACAATGGAAGGATTTTTTGGGTAGTGCACAACCTGGACCACACACAGCTCAGTCTGGGGGGGAGGTCTGTAAATGGCTCTCGAACATCCATGTGACTAGGGTTGCAGATATTGTATCGATGCTGCTAAGAAAGGTCTATGAATGCATCTCCAAGTGCACCATGTCCAGGTCAGGTGCTCGCTGTGAGTGGCCAGGGTTGTGAGTCAGAAGTTGGGACTTAACAAACAGATCCTCGATACACGGGCAAGGATGGAGACGGGTGGTTTGTGCACATCTGGTGTGATGGATGTCTGAGAGAGGCTCACAGGTTCTGGAGATGCCTACAACACAGATGGTTTAGACCAACATCAACAAGAGGTGGTTTCTGATGAGAAAGTGTGGTAGCAGAAAATCATTGTCAACATACTGTCATCTACAAAAATATCACCCCATTGGAGTTCATTTCCCACAATTACTCCACGTTGCATAATAACGTTAAAAATGTACAGTGAATGTGCCTTGTGCGAATGAAGTTTACCGCAAATGCACAGGAATAACGGAACACGTGCAAACATGTTTACACTTTTTTGGGTGCAAAATGTGTTCCTGCATCAAAAATTGATGCGCTGACTCATTGCATGCTAAAATATAGAACTTAATGATAGACTTGCTTTTTCCGTACTTGCATAAAATTTCCCACAATTGTGCCAAAATTTCACTTAATAACCTGAAAGCAAATAACATACATTTCACAAACCCTACTAAAAGGGAGGGACACATGTGAGTTAAGTAAACTACAGAGATTAATGGTTCAGCTGAACTTTGCATATGAAGTAACACCACTTAGAATGGCCTTCTGCAGGTAAATGGCAAAACCATAGGTTTCAGGCACGTTATAGTTAGAAATTAGCATTTAAAAAACCTTAGAAATTCACTTAAAAAACCATAGGTTTCAGGCATGTTATAGTTAGAAATTAGCATTTAAAAAACCTTTGAAATTCACTGAAAAAACCATAGGTTTCAGGCACGTTATAGTTAGAAATTAGCATTTAAAAAACCTCAGAAATTCACTGATAAAACCATAGGTTTCAGTGGCGTTATAGTTAGTTGGACATTTCACTTGTACAAAACCAGAGAAATTCCCCCGTTATAGTTAGTTCAGCTAACTATAACTCGCGCCCCCGCAATGCACTGCTGATGACGTCACATATTACATCACTCATGACATGGTCAGTGACATCACTCATGACATCACTGATGACATATCAAATGACATCACTGATGACATCATCCATGTGATAATTTGATGCATCTTCTCACACCCTAATATAACCTTTGATACACCCACTCTAAATTACAGACTGCCATTCTGAAAACCATAGACACTCCAACACCAATAACTACATACCCACTCACTGATTCTTAGGTTTACAGACACATCCACTCACTCATCCGTACAGTCACTCATACTTATGGTCACTCAGTACAGGACTATCATGTGCACTCATACACCTATATAGACACTCACAGACCGCCACTCATCCATAGAGGTACTCACACACCTAGTCAGTTATGCAAATAATTAATCATACTGCCATTTACTCACCTATACAGTTATACGCACACCAGCTCACTTACTCATACAAATACTAGCACATTCTTCCGCTCTTATACAATCACTGATACAAGCACACACTCATCCATACAGCCACTCTCACAATCACACACTCTCACTTATAGCCATTTATATACTCCAACTCACATGTATGCTGCCTTTCACATATGTAGTTACACATGTACAACTGAGATGTACATTCACTCACTAACACACCCATACACACACTCACCCACCCATACAGTCCATCACAGATGCACTCTTGAAACCATGCACCCAGTGAATCACCCACTCACACATCTATGGACAGAGTCACACACACCCCACCCACACAAACACTCAAGCAACCATACTGATACTCAGACAACCAATCAATAACCCATATAGACACTCATGTAGCTATTCACAAACCCATGCAGCCGCTTACACACCAACAGACAGACGGATACAGACATTCACACAGTTTAGTCACTAACCCATGCATTCAGTAAGATACTTTAACCCCTCACTTATAGAGTCAGTCACGCACCTACTAAATCATCCATTCAGACACTTATACACCCACTCATTCTTCAATACGCCTTTCCCTATATATATTAAACTTTACAGAAACACACAGTCACTGGATGATGTCATCAGTGATGTCATCAGTGATGTCATTTGAGATGTCATCAGTGATGTCACTGACCATGTCATGAGTGATGTAATATGTGATGTCATCAGCAGTGCATTGCGGGGGCGAGTTATAGTTAGCTGAACTAACTATAACGGGGAAATTTCTCTGGGTTTGTACGAGTGAAATGTCCAACTAACTATAACACCCCTGAAACCTATGTTTTTTTTCAGTGAATATATATATATATATATATATATATATATATATATATATATATATATATATATATATATATATATATATATATATTGAGTCCTATCCTGCTTGTCTTCGTTAAGAACAGGCACTGACACCGTGGGATACCTTCAAAGATATTTATTCCAACAACAAGACGCGTTTCGGCGGACGAGTCCGCCTTGCTCACTTGCCTAATTTTACTCAAATGCGGTCCTATCTCAGTTTTCAACACTCATATCAAGCACAAGTGGTTGCCTTGGCGACACAAGGTTAGTAAAGGACATGGAAGAGTTCTTAAGATAAGTGAAAAACTGATGGTTGACTCTCGTAAAGAACAAAGAATAACAATGTAAACTTAAATTACACATTTTGTCATGTTTCAAAATAGGTCAACTGTAAATTAATAATAATTAAATTTGGTATGTTGCCTTAATGCAACATCTAGGGGAAGCAGTGCGCTCAGACCATTGAGCCCAAGTGGGCAGTGATCAATCAAATGAAACAAAAATTACAAATAATGTAACAGGAACAGTTGGCCTAATAACGTGAGTCTGATATTCTATTATACACATAAGTACAGAAAACTGAAACTAGGCTGAAAAGGCTATAATCAGAAGAATGAAAGAAAAGGGGGGGGGGGTTGGAACAAAAGAAAAGTGTTACACATACTAAGAATTATCTCAGGGATCTCAAAACGAACAGCGACTTTACAACATAAAGCGATTGTTAGGACGTTAGTATATAGTTGTGCTGCACTAGGGGATTACAAATGTGTACTCAGTGCTTCGTCTGCGTTCATACCATTAGGAATTTTACAATCCAATGAAATTATGTATTTGGATTCCAATTTCCGTAGCAACAATTGCCTATTGCCTCCCCTGACATTCTTTTTCACACTGTCTATGACAAAATATTTTAGATCTTCTGATCTTCCTCCGTGTACTGTGTTTATATGTCGAGCCACAGGATATGACGGGTCATCATTGTTAATTGCCCTTAGGTGTTGCAATATCCTTACACTTACGGGGTGAATTGTGCTTCCCACGTACATTTTATTACATGTATATCGTAACACATACACCGCAAAATCTGTCTTACATGTGTAGTGGTCACGGATTTCAAACAGAGTTTTTCTTAGGGGGGTGGAGACTGATGTAGTATTTTCTCCATGTCTGCAAGCTTTGCATCTTGTACACTTAAAGAATCCCTTTTGTGCTTTTAGCCAACTGCTACCTTTTTCACTTGCAGGGGCATTGACAACTAATTCACTTTTCATGGACTTAGCTCTTCTGAATGTTAGTTGAGGGAGCTTGGTACATGAGGGGCCTATGATGGGGTCACATTGGACTAACGGCCAGTGTCTGTACAAAATTCTTCTTAGATTATTGTGATACAAGTTGTACCCTGTAACTAATCTAGGGGTTTGAACTTGCTGGACCAACTTTACTTCTGATTTTTTGAAAATCAAATTTTCTCTAGTAATGCTTGTACACTTTTGTTTGGCTTTATCCAAGGTTTGTGTTCTGTAACCTCTCTTGCTGAGTCTTGTACACAAGTTCTGTGTAGAGGCTTGTAAGCTCTCCATGGTGCAGCAATTACGTTTCATACGTAGACATTCTGCATAGGGAATGCTTTCTATTAGTTTAGTTGGATGGAAACTCTGGGCGTGTAAAATCGCATTACCCGATGTTGTTTTCCTGAATGTACGAGACTGTACTTTGTTTTCACTAATGTAAAGCTCTAAATCAAGAAATACTATAGATGTAGTGCTGGTAGTACAGGTAAATTTCAGGTTTAGGTCGTTTACATTAAGTTTAGTAGCAAAATCAATGGCTTCCTGTTCAGTACCTCTCCATAAAATAAAAATGTCATCTATGTAGCGCTGGTATAGCACTACATTTTCTGACATTTGTGTGGAGAATTCTTGCATGAGTACTTGCTCCTCCCACCAGCCCATATGCAAATTAGCATAGCTGGGGGCGAAGCAAGTACCCATTGCTGTACCTTGTAGTTGTTTGTACAGAAGTCTGTCAAACATAAAAATATTGTTTTCTAGACACCATTCAATCATATTTAGCAGCATAAAAGTATGTTGATGGAAACCAATGTTTCTTGTGCTAAGGTAGTGTTTCACTGCATTCAAGCCATCTCTGTGTCTAATACTTGTATAAAGGCTTTGAACATCCAATGTCATGAAAACAAAATCTTTTTGCCAATTACAATCGAAAATCTTCTTCAAAAAATCTCTAGTGT
Source organism: Triturus cristatus (assembly GCF_964204655.1). Lineage (NCBI taxonomy): Eukaryota > Metazoa > Chordata > Amphibia > Caudata > Salamandridae > Triturus > Triturus cristatus. Next base: position 1,085,898,463 of record NC_140593.1, read on the forward strand.
CCTTTAAATATGCAGGTAGTGTTTGCACAAACGGTTGAAGAAAAAAGTCTATGTATTTGCTGGTGTTCTCAAAAAGGCTTCCAATGGCAGAAATGATAGGCCTTCCCGGTGGGCATTCTGCATTCTTGTGGACTTTAGGAAGTAGGTAAAGTTGAGGAGTGATAGGATAATCATTTTTCAAGTATATATAAACATTTTGGGTTACTTAATAATGTTGATTTTAAGAAGTCCAACTCTTTCCCTACTGTTACACAGACTGGAGTGGGAATAATAAATTTAATTCCTCCAAAGTCCAATGCTTTCCTTACTGTTGCACTGACTGGAGTGGAAATAATATATATCACCCTTCTGAAGTCCAATGCTTTCCCTACTGTTGGACAGACTGGAGTGGGAATAGTAGATTTAATCCCTCCAAACTCCAACGCTTTCTTCCAACGCTTTCCCTTTCTAGCACAGACTAGAGTAGAAAAAGAGAATCTTACCCCTCTAAAGTCCAACATTTTTACTACCGTTGCACAGACAGGAAGAGGAATAGTAAATCTTGCCCCCGTAAGTCCAATACTTCCACTACTGTTGACCTGTTTGATGTGGGAATAGTAAATGTAACCCTTTCACTACTGTTGAGTAAACTGAAGTGGGAATCGTATGTTTATTATTCCCAGACCTAAATACTTTTCTTAATATTTTTAAATGTATCAATTTCTATTATTTATTTAATATATTTTCATTTTATATTATTTGTTTCTTAACATATATATATACATATTTAATTGTAAAAAATATTTTTTTCTATATATTTAATGTTTTGCAGTTGATGTAATATATATATATTACCTACTGGTGGTCGCCAGTAGGTAGTTATAGTTAGGACCTTGTTCTATTCAAAAACTGTTTTTCTTTTGCCAATATCTTTGGCGCCGTTTGACGAATCTTCGTAAACGTTTCAAAATTAATGGTTCACTCAGGTCAGCTCCTGTCTTGAAAGTTTTGGGGTGATTCGTCAAGTGGGAGACGAGAAAAAAGGGGGTCCCAAAACGCGTTTTCCCCATGTTAATTTCCTTACAAATCGGACCGGGAAAAGCTGTACGACACGGACTTGTAAAAAAGACCATACAATTTGTAAAAAGGCTGTACAACCTGTCAAGTACGATTCGTACCGGGTTGTCAGCATGCGATTTGTATGGAAAATGGCCTGTATACGGGGAACGACTCGTACCGGACTACGAAGCGAACCCCTATATGCCTCGTACCCTGGTATGACTCGTTCTGGGTGTACGACTCGTACCGTGGTACGGGTCGTATAGGGGTATGAGAGGTACAGGGGTACCCCACATGCGAGGCGTGTGTATGGAGCGTACCCCAACATCGCGCATGTACGCACCATACATACTTGATTTTGGGGTCCGCACCGTACATACGCACTTTTGGGGTATGGTGCATACACAAGCGATTTTGGGGTATGGTGCTTGTATGGTGCGTACACGACCAGTACCCCTTCAGCGCGTATATACGCACTGTACCCCACTTTCCTTGTCATCGGTACGCACCGTACATACGCACCGTACCCCTGTATTCATGGGGTGTACAACACGTACATGGGGGGTCCAACTCGTACTGTTTTCGGGGCGTACAATGTTTTCCCGGCACTTTTTGGCTCCTGTAAAAAAAGAGCCGTAAGGAGTGCCGTTTGTACGAATCGTACTTGACGGGTTGTAAACTGCTGCCGGGAATACATGTGAACGTCGGGTACAGGGCAATCCGAATCGGAATCGCTTGTATATACGAGTTGTATGGTCTTTTTTACAATTTGTATGGAGAGCGTCTATTTGTACGGATCGTACTTCCTAGGTTGTAGGGGAATCCTTACAAGTACGAGTTGTATGGGGAAAACGCTCCATACCACGATTTGTACAGCGTTTTTCCAGGATCGGAATCGGCCCCTCTACTGCTTGCAATTTGGCAGCCATTTTTTAACATGTTCATTTTTTACCATTAGACATGTTTTTTTATCATTAGAAAAGTTTTTTTCCCCTTCTTTTAATGCTTTTTAAATGTCTTATTCAGATATAATAATGTTTGTGCATCTAAGACATTTAAAACGATCGAACAATATAGATTTTTATAATTTGCAGGAGTTCCATTCCTTGCATTTTTTCTCATTTATCAATTATGGTCGATCGTATCTAAAAATCTAATCAAGGTGCACATCTTCTAAAGTGCAAGTGCAAACAATTTCATTAAAACTCAGTTTCAACATTTAAATTCGGCAAGTGCCTTCTCACATTGGGTGCAAGATTTGGCAATTCAAAGTGCTAGTGCAAATGTGCAAATTACGTAATTTTCCCTGCTTTGCAATTAAACCAACAATTTAAAACTCTCCAAACAATTCAAAAAAATGTGCAAATATCTGATATATAACATATCATAGTCTTCTATTTATAAGAAAAACCCAATTGTTTATGCACCTTATAAAAAGAAAAAGCCAATAAAAAAAACAATATTCTTGGCGATTAATATCATCACACAATCTTAAATTTAAAGTGCAAGTGCTTATGTAAACTTAGGCAATCCTATGATATAAATGCCTATTTACTCCTTTCAACCTTACATACTTCAATACAACAGTCAAGGATTATTGCAAAGTGCACATACATATTCGCCAATGATTGAACCAAAAATAAAATATATCTTTTCAGTAGAGCAATTCATTGTGTTGTATTTACCTCCATAAGTATAAATATTCACCACTAAAAAAAGGCAAGAATAAAACACATAACATTAATGGTCTTACATGTGTGCAGATTCTCATTTTACACTTCTCTTCATATATCTCAAGACAGGCAAGTAAAAAGATCCTCATCTACGTTCAATCCCTGTGGTTCTTTGCAGTTAAACTCTAGAATGAAATACGTTTCTAATTTTCTCAATTCTTTCTCCCTGTCCCCCCCCTCTCTTCTTCCTGGGGACTTCAGCTATACAGGTATACTGCAAGCTCACAGGGTTGCTCTGGTGATGGGTCTCAAAATGTCTTGCTATTGGATACGCTCTGTCTTGGTTTACAGTTGCCCTCCTATGCTGTAAAATTAGTTTATATACAGGTATTTTTGTACTTCCTATATATATTTTGGGACAAGAGCATTGTAATAAATAAACAACAAAGCTGGATCTACAGGTCAAAAAACGTCTAATAGTAACAGTTTTATTTAAAAATGTTTTAAAATTAGTGCAATTCATGCCATGCTGGCACGCTTTGCATTTTGAACATTTTTTAAAACCTGGTTTCTGCTGTAACCAAGTAGGGGCACATCCCTTCCTTTCTTGATATTCACTCCTGACAATCATATCTTTCAAAGATTTTGATCTTTTGTAAGTGATATCTGGATGTTTTTTCACTCTAGAGCCTAACACTGGATCATCTCTTATTAGATACCAGTGTTTATTCAAAATAGACCTGGTTTCTTTAAGTTTCACATTAAATGTTGTTATAAATCTAGAGTTATCTTGATTTTTCTTCTCTTCTGTGAGTTTCTCCCTTTGTCTGGTCCTAGATGGTTCAAACAGGATTTTTTGTCTTTCTAGATTTCTCGCCTTTGTTGATGCCCCCTTTATAACACCAGGGGAATATCCTCTCTGAATGAATCTACAAGTCATATCCTTCTCAATTTTGTCATATTCCTCCTGATTGCTACATGCTCTCCTTGCTCTGTAAAATTCCCCAAAGGGGATACTCCTAATTAGTGTGGCTGGGTGAGCTCTTTTCGCATTGAGGACTGTATTCCCAGCAGTAGCTTTGCGGAACCCTGAGGTTTTCAATTTCCCTCCTACTGGTTTTACCCGAATATCTAGAAAATCTATAGTAGTCCTACTATAGTGACCTACAAATTCTAGGTTCAGGGAATTCTGGTTAAAGTCCTTGATGAACAGTTCTATATCTGTCTCCGTGCCCTGCTACAGCACGAAGACGTCATCAATAAACTGTACCCATAATAACATGTGTTCAGACCAGTGTTCCAGGGGACTGCCTCCGAGCACCTTTTCCTCCCACCAGCCTAGATGTAAGTTGGCATAACTGGGGGCGAAACAGGTGCCCATCGCAGTCCCCTGTTCCTGTTGGAAAAGATCATCACCGAAGAGAAAAATATTTTTTGTTAGGCACCATTCCGATAATTCTAAAATCATTTTGTTGTGCTTCAGAAATCGTACTGGTCTCCTGTTCAAAAAATGTTCAGTTGCTCTCAGACCGTCTACATGTCTTATACTTGTGTATAAGGTCGAAATATCAAGTGTTAGCAGTAACATAGTGTCCACATCCAATTGTATATCAAAAATATATTTTTAAAAATCCGTAGAGTCTTTAATATATAAAGACAAAGATTTTGCAATCGGATTTAAAAAATAATCAATGTACCGTGAAGCGTTTTCAAATAGACTCCCACAAGACGAGATAATCGGTCTCCCTGCTGGACTAGTGAGACTCTTATGCACTTTTGGGAGCATGTAGAATACTAAAATTGTTGGTTTCTCCTTTTTGATGAATTTGAACTAATTCCAGGTCAATAAAGCTTCCTCCTTCCACATATCCAATCTTGTAAAGAATTGTTCTTTTACTTTATCATATTCCTTCATACTTATCCGGCTGTAGCAATTATGATTATTTAATAGGCTGAGAGCTTCCTTCTTGCATAGTTCTCAGCCCCACAGCACAATATTTCCTCCCTTATCTGAGGGTTTAATCAACACTCCATCTTCTTTTTGCGGTTATTGAACTGCCGCCCGCAGAGGCATGCCGAGTGAATTTGATGAATGCGGCAAGGCAAGGGGCATTGTCGGCACTGTGGGGGATGCATGCTGCCCATTAAAGGGAAAATTGGGAGGACAAACTGACATCGCCGAAGTACATCAGGCAATAAATAAATAAGTAGATATTCACCGAGTAAAATCTGTAAGAACAATAAATATTGTAAAAACAGTTGCCCATGTTCTTATAAAAAGTGTGAATATATATATCCAGAGAACTCTGGGTAGTTCCCACATTTGGGTGGAGAGCAGCTCCTGTATAGGGCACCCTACAACACCAATGACACTCTGAATCTGCTCACCTCAAATGTCTGTTTTTCTAGCAAAGTGTTTAAGCATAGGATTAGCACAGTGCCAACGCCGCAGAACTAGAAAGGGAAAAAGTATTTTGCCATTTCCACAGCAAAGTCTTTAAGTATAGGATTAGCTCAGTGCCATCCACACCGAGTTGTAAATTGACAAAAGCATTTGATCACTCCAGGCACAGTATTTAAGCTTTGGATTTCTAAAATACCCATCAAGCCGACCTGGAATTAATAAAAGCAACCCCTGACATGTGTTTCAATATAATTATAGCTCTTCAGAGAGGTTTAGCTTTGTCCAGACACAAGGGAGCACCGAATATAAGCCAAAACAATACCCTTTCAGGCTTAGAGTGTCGCATAAATTATGCGAAAAGAAGCTGAGAACTCTGGGTAGTACCCAAGTTTAGGTGGAGGGCAACTCCTGTATAGAGTACCCTAGAACACCAGCGAAACTCTGGGAATTTCTAGAGTTCTCTGCTTCTTTTTTCAAAATGTATGTGGCACTCTAAACCTCAATGGGTATTGTTTTGACCTGTACTCCCCCTCTTGTTTGAATGCATGTGTGTATGTCTGTTGTTTTTGCATAATGTGAACTTAGCAAACAGGCAACTGAGCACTGCACATGGCTAAAGGCAAATTTAATGCCAATGATTTATTGGAGGAATAGCCGGATTCTGTGAGCTGAAGTCAATAGTTAGTGCATGGTCATAGAGTGTTATTTAAAGAATTGTGTGTTAAACACTTTCCTAAACTTTCAAATGGACCAATGTCGAGCCTGGGAGACCATGAAGCATGGTGCTGCACCCACGTAGAAATGAGAATATTAGCGATAGACAAGCAGCACTGAAGTCGCTTTCTTTAAGGAACACTTCCACTTTCTTTAGTGGAAAGAATTGACATAAATTCTTCTTGCTTTTTGGTGACCTGTTCCTTGAGGGTGAGGTCAGTGTCCAGAGTGACAATATCTTCTGGCCGGTCTGAGATGCAGGCAGTTTTAAAGGCATAGTATGCCTGCAAAGGAGGAAACTTTCATGGAGTGGTATGTGTCTTCGGTGAATTTGTGCATTATGATGCTATTATTGGCGAGTAGAATCTTGAGGAACTGCATTTATAGACGTTGAACATGACGTAGGCCAAGCTGGAACCTGGTAGGGGGGGAATTCCCAGTATCGTCTGAGACCTCTGTAGATCGTATGGGACCTGGAGGTGCCGATGTGAATGAACAGGTGCTGGTTTGATATGTGAGAGGAGAACCATTGAATGACACAGCCAGTAAATCCCATTAGAAACCCCATGGTGTATAGGACAGTAGGATGGCTGATGGTTGCATAGGTGGATAAGGGAACCAGCAGTCTCAGGAGGAAGTGATCCTTTTTTGTGTTCAGATAGGAAATGCAAATGATTTGTAAGGTAGCTACCTCCATACTGCAAATAGTCTGAAGACAAAATTGTAGTCATACAGGAGATGGTTGGGGTTGATCTTGGAGTTGCACATAACCCATTTGTCAATGATCTTCCCAATGAAAGATAGGTGAGTGATTAGCCAGTGGTTCCCGATGTTATCAGGGTCTCATATTTGTGAAGTGGGAGAATATGACCTGTCCTGCGAGCTTCTGAGAAGTTAGCTTAAGTGAGGGATGTATTGACAATGGTGTGAAGGTGACAGACAGGCTTTGCCAAATGGTGAGGATAAGACATCATCTTAAATGGCGATGGCTTTGAGGAATTTAAAGATGTTGGTGATGTCAGTGAGAGACAATGGATGGAAGGTTGATCATTGATGGAATGCCCGCGGAGAAGTGAGTTTAAGGGGGAAGGCAGGCATGGCGTTGTTAATGTGCTGTCCAATAATCTATATAATTTTCACTGAAGAATTATATTTGTATTGAAATTTGTATGTTGTTGAGTTAGGGGGTTGATGCAGTATTTGTTATTCTACAAGCGTATTCTGCTTATGTTTGCAGCTTCAGTAATTATAATAGTAAAATACTTCGTTTTGGCTTTTGGGATGAGTTGTTTGATGCATGGAGGGACTTCAGTATACAGAGTTTGTTGGGGTTCTGTCTTTGTTCTATTCTCTTTCCTGTTTGCAGATGGAGCCTGTCTTGTCAGTGAGGTCTCATGAGTACAAGGATGTGAAAGGATTGGGCTTGTGCTTTTGTGTTTTAAGTTGGAGCATTAGTGTTCACACGATTTACTAGAAATACGATGAAGTTGTTTTAAAATTATTTTGATAGCAGATGTGAAGGTGGCATGGAGAGAAAAAACTGTGAACTTGTGATTGTCGATGATGACTTCTGTGACTGATGTCAAGATTTGTTGTTCTCTGGTGGGAAATGCGGTGATACCTGCTGATTGTGAGAAACTTGGGGACATAGTTATCAAAAAATCATGCAGCTCAGCAAAGCACCTTGCTGCGCTGCATGACAGGGCAGGAATGTGCTGTACTTAGCATTATATCGCGCATTCTTGTCTTTTATGTGCGCTGGCACACAGTACGCTTCCTAGCGCAAATGCAGGCACCCTTGCACCATGGTGCAAGGGTGCCTGCATTGTACGCAGGATTGTTTTTGTGCAGGAAGGGACACCATCCTGCACAAAAACAAACCGGTGAGGCATGTTCCTCCTTCTATGTGTGCTGCTGAAAAATGGAGTAGAAAGAAAGATATTTCTCCTCATTACGCCTCACCTGGGAAGGCGTGTCATTTTGAGGCCCTCTCAGGTCTACCAGTAATGGTAAATCTGGGAATGCGCAAAAATCCATGGATAGATGTGTGGAAATACCCATGCTCCACCCATACAACATCGCCCTAGAGCAGAGTAACGCAACGCAGTGATTTGCTTAGCGTTGTGGTACTTCTGAATTATTAGACCACACATGGTGACCTTGTTTGGCTTGCTAAATGTAACTTAAGAGTTGCGCCACTCTTGTGCCCTGTTGCGTGGGGCAAGGGCATCGTAGCTCTATGATAAATTTGGCCCTTGGTGTCACCGTATCCAGATAACTGGGGCTCATTCTCATAACAAGCTTGTGACCCTGACTTATTTTGTTGCTTGTAGCAAAATGTTCATAATGCTAATCCCTATCACATAGAATGTTATTAGCTTCATTTTTCCCTTCAGTTTATGTTTTTGTTGCTCTGTTAATAATTGAAATATTCAGCAAAGTAGTATCATTGGGGTTGCAGCTCATCACAAATGTCTTTAAAACAGTCTGTTGAGATATTTTGCTGCTTGTATTGTAATATATTGCAGTCATGATTGTTTACCACATATACAGCGTTGGCATTTCAGTTGTTCCTCGTATGTGTGGTCGTAAACTTACAGGAGTCTTTTGGGTAACTCGTGAAACTTCTTTGTTACTAGGTTTCTTTTTTGCTTTTGTTTGTCTTCAACATTTCTGCAGGTTTTTGACATTTTGAAATGGTATTGGTTATGAAATGTGTGCAAAAAATCCTTAGTTGAATGTATTGAATCAATATAGGCATTTCAGGCATAGCACTTAAATGTGTGTATTTGAGATGTTGCTCTTTTTTCCTTTGCTTATGTGCTCAGGACTATTGGTGTGTTGGAGATATATAACAAAATAATTTACAAATACATATTATACAAGTAAAACAAATAACAGTTGATATATGTTTTTCATCAATGCTATTTCAATAAATATGTAAGAGCTTTCAAACGGGTTTGGGATTAGTGTCAGAGTACGCATTTGGATTTGGGTTAGCTTTAGGGTAATAGTTCTGGTTACACATAGGATAGGAGTTAAGGAGTGTAAAGGTGGTAGAGGGCGATAGAGGGAAGGATTAGACTAAGGGGATGATTACGACTTTGGCACACCACCGCCCTGCTCCCGCATCGCCAAAGTCGACCACCGGCCACCAGCCAGATTAGGAATTTTCTCCTTGTCTGGTGGGCAGTCCTGTGGTGTTCCCATGGCGGTGCCTTTGGAAAGCAACTTCCTGCACAGCATGGACTGTTTAGTCCATGCCATGCAGGAACTGGGCGTGCATGCACATGGGGGGCACACATGTGCCCCCCCTGCATGCATTCCAGTGTACAGGGGCAGAAGGGGGGCCTTTCAGGCCCCCTTTGATTCCCCCACACCAGCCTTTTCATGGCAGGCTCACCGCCATGAAAAGGCTGGCAGTGGGGAAACTCAGAATATTCTTGGTGGTGCCGCAGTGGCACCGCCAAGCATATTGCTGTCCCAGACCATCATGCCACCACCAGGAAACTCGGTTCCCTGGCAGTTGCGGCGGTCCCCAAAGGGTCCGACCACCGTACTTGTAATACGACGGTCAGACCACTGGTGCGGCGGTCCCCGGCAAACTCGTAATCAGGCCCTAAATCTTCCCTTGGGTGAGGGTGAGCAAAGAGCCTTCTCCCCATAATGGAGTTGTTTACCTCAGATTGTTAATATCAAAGTGACACAAAATTTTAATTGCCCATGTTTCATTATAAAGAATGTCTTTATTACTGTATTCTCTGTAACCCTGCCTTACTGCTTATAGGTGAATTAAATATTATATGATATAGTGCCATTTTATGCTAATAACAAGCACTGTGCAGTGTAATTTGTTTTGTAATATGGGCTCTGTTCTCTTGACAAATATTATAGTGGAAATCTCTTGCATTCTGATTCTTACCTGTATCCCCTCATTGGGATTTTTTTCCAAAATACAGATTTTATCTGTTGTTGTTCTCATAGTTAGGAGTCTAAATTGACATTGCTCCATATATTGTTAACACATGTTTTGACATCCATAGCCATACCTATGTGTTTTCATTTTCACAATTTTTGCAAATATATTCTAAGCTCTTTATCCTTCTTTCCTTTGATCTCTTTCCTCCATTCGTACTCCTGCCTTACTTTTATTCTTACTTCTTCATTAGTTTTCTTTCTTTAGGAAAGAGCCTTCTGAGTTGTTTTCACAGATTTGTTTTACTTTTTCTAGACTTGATGTACTAGCATAGTTTGATTGTGGGAACTGGTACACTGCTCATCAGTTCTGAGTGCACATGCTATAACCCCTGCGTGTTAGACCTGGCACCTTGGCGTGGGTATCCCTTCCATTTTTTGCTGTTACCTCGTGTGTTTTTGCTGGTTATAGATGCTTTGGGCACTGTACCACTGCTGTCTAGTGCCACAGTGCAAGTGCTCCCTATGGTAAATTGATATATGGATTAGTGACTCCATGATTGGCTGGTTTGGTTTACTTGTCAGACCCTAGTACAGTGCACTGAGTGTGCCCAGGGCTTGTAAACCAAATGCTGCTGGTGGGCTTGCAGCACTGGTTGTGCCACCCACAGAATCAGCCTGTAAAAGTGTGTCTCAGGCCTGCCATTGCAGAGCCTGTGTGCAGTCTGGTAATGCCATGTTGACTGGGCAAGTGCACCCACTTGCCAGTCCCTAAACCTTCCCTTTTCTGCATATTAGTCACCCCTATGGTAGGCCCAAGGGCAGGGTGCATTGTAGGTAAAAGGTAGGACAAGCCCTGATGTGTGTGGCATGTCCTAGAAGTGAATTACAGCCATTTTCGTTTTTCATTATTACAAGGCTACCCGTTCCCCATAGGCCAGAATGGGCAGTTTGATTATTACATCTTATAATCCTAACTGACTCAGGGAACTAGCTAGAAATTTGTTTAGTATGCCTGAACTCAGAAAATACCACTTTTAGAAAGTAGGTATTTTCTTGTTTAACTATCCAAGCCTGCCTCTGCTAGGTTGTGTATTCCTTGTCTGGAGTTTGAGTGACAGGGGCTGGGGGATTCCAGGAGACAGGGTGAGTCAGCACAGGGCTGAATAGAGAGATCTGCATGTAAATGGGTGAGAGGAGTTGCACCTGGGAACTGAATAGGGCTGTGCCTTCCTTCCACAATGCTGGCTCCACCTCCTGTGGTGCGTCTGATGTCTCTGCTCTGCACTATGAAAGGAAGGAAGGAGTCATGTAAACAGAGTGCTCCTGGACTGACCAGAACTGGTTTGGACTAGGCAAAGGCCTCTCTGCCTTCAGAGAACAAAGAGAAAGTGTGTATAAAAAGGGGGACCCAGACCCCAGAACTTTAGATCACTTTTGGGAAACAAGAAGAAACCTTTGCTGAGGAGAGGAACCAGAGAGACTGAGGAGAGACTATCCCTAAGCGTGAGGGATTTGCCTGCAGTGGTCGCCTGACTGCCAAAGAAAGGAGAAAGGAACTTTGTGTGTACTTTATTCAACTTGTGAAGGATCTCCAAGGGCTTGAGAAAGAGCTTGCCTCCTGCTGAAGTCTCAGGGACAACAGACTTCACCCACCAGCTCCCCAAGAGTTCTTTGGAAGTGCCTGCAGTTGTGTTGGACTTTCTGAGGGACTGCGTGTCACAAGGAGCTGGAAGCGCGATGCACGAAGAAGAAGCGTGTCGCCGAACTGCCACTGTCGCTGCACAACGCGAAAGCGCCTCGCATCGCCAGAGAAGAGGATTGATGTTGCATCAGATGCCGCCGCATCACCAGGAAGCGTGTCGCAGGGCCTGTTGCGGCTCAGAAGAATCGTTGAGTGGCCGCACAGCCGTCGGGCATGCACGCATTGTGTAGCATCAAGGAGAAGACGCCATTTTTGTTTCATTGAACCGGATCTTCATCGCATCACGGCGGTGCAGGCCGCATCGCCACGGAAGCGCAGTAAGAAACCGATGCATCACCTCCCCCTTGCAAAGAAGAACCGACACATCCCCTACGCATCCGTAGGGACCCGACGCATCACTGTTCTTGTGTGTAAGGAACCGACGCATCACCTTCCCTGCAACACTTTCGTTGTATAGCGTTACGCATCCAAAGGTACATTGAACTTAAAGTGTCGCATTTTACCATCTCAAGAGAACTAAGCTATTTCTACCATTTTTAAAGTACATTATTGTGGATTTTTGTCGGTACTGGGCTTGTGTTAAGTCTATATAAAAATACTTATTTTTATACTACTACTTGTTTGGTGTCCATCTCTATTGTTGTCACTGGGTTACTGTATGTGTTCACAAATGCTTTACACAATGACTCTGAGATAAGCTTGTCTGTTCATGCCAAGCTACCAAGGGGGCGAGCAGGGGTTATTTTAGGAGTGTACCCCTTACCCTGACTAGAAGCAAGGGTCCCTATTTGGTCAAAGGTACCTACCTCTGCCAACTAGAGACCCCCAGATCTAACACTGCACATGGCGAAAGAATAGCTAACCCCAATTAGCATGTTTATCTTTTGCGAAAGACCACAGTAATATGGCACAAAAAGTGCAATTGTGGCCTAACAGTTTAAGGCCACATGGAGTGCAGTGTACATTGACGCCACCAACATGGGTGACTTGCAGTGCATGACTTATCATTTGCCACTGGAGCCAAAAATTGTTTTGAGCAAATCTACAACAGACACACTTCAACTGAAACTATTTTTGCCCTATTGAAAGCCTACTTTTTACATTAGCTTAGCCATCTAAAAGTAGTGTCTTGAAGCCTGCCTAGTCTAGGTGCCTAATTTCCAAATACAAGACATGCCTCGTATATAGAGTGGGGTATCTCTGCCACTCAAGTTCCTCTCACCTTGTTTAGAGGTTGGTGAACCTTAAGTAAGTTGATGGCAGAGTATGGGCACATTGAGGTTAGCCATCCGACCGCTTATGCAATTTTTTGTGGGCAATCTGAGGGCTTTTTTTTTGCTGTTCATCACCGCCAAGTAAACCCTAATGGTGAGGGGCACAAAAAAAAAAGAATCATGAAAGAGATCATCCACATCCGGTTACAATATGTATCATAAAGTATGATTCATAAATTTAATTCATTGGTGAACATATTTGTTTTTCAATATTCTTCAGATGATTTTATAAAAAGGTGTGTTTGTCTCTGTCTAAAAGCCCTAACAGTTCTGATTTTCTCAATCTTCCAGCGGCAGTCAAAAAGGGCCAGATGTACGCGATCAGGTGTTTGCGGTTTCCTAATAGCGAATTTTAGCGATTTGCTATTAAGAAATCGCAAACTGCAATGTACAACAGTGTGTTTGACACTGTTAGCGATTCGCAGTGGCTCACAAATGGACCTGCCTCATCAATATTCATGAGGGAGGTCGCAATTTGCGACCCACTGTGAAGGACTACAATCACGGGTATGGTGGCCTGCTAGAATCAACAGACCACCATGTCTGTGATTGCTTTTTAATTTTTTTTTAATTCTTTTTTGTAATGCAGCCCGTTTTTCTTAAAGGAAAAATGGGATACATTGCAAAAATAAAAATGAAAAGCTGCCTTTTAACTTTTTAAGATTTCCTAGTGGTCCGTGGGATCACCGTCTGCACTTAAAAAATGTTGGCGCCCACATTCACAAAGGGGAAGGGGTCCTTTGTGGACCACTTCCCATTTGCCAATGGGTTACTACCAACTTGAAGTTTGTGGTGATTGCAAATGTTTTGCAACCGTATTCTCGCTCGCAAAACATTCCTACAAACCAGTGCGACTCTGTATTAGGAAGGGACACCCTTAACACACCCCTCCCTAATAGCAACTTGCAAATGCTATTTTGCAAATTGGTAATAGGTTAACGACTAGCAAATTAGGGGTGCTACATGCCAAAAAGCATTTTACCGGTCGCAAATTGCCCGATGGACCGTTTGCGAGTGGTAAGTGCTTCATACATCTGGCCCCAGATCTTTTATGAAATGTGAAATACTCTTTATGAGAGACGTCAAGTCACGTCATCCAGTGTCATTACTCTTGGAATGTGGTAGAGTGAAGTGGGTACACACAGCAGGCAGTATCAAAAAGACCAGGCTTGGGGCATGGACATTTGCCTGGCAAAGCAGTGCTTACTTAGCAGTAGGTCTTTTCAGCATGAGGGGACCAGCCAAAGTTGGTTTTCAGGGGACCTTTCTCATCTGAATAGGAAACCCTATCATGGGAATTCTAAGCCATATACACTTACCCTGGTATTATGCCATTTCGAATGATCCCCAGAGTAAGGTTTCTTGGTATTGGATACCAGAAAAGAACAAGACATGCTGAAAAACAAGGTGGTTTTAGGATGGGAATTTTCTTATGCTTGAATCTCGAATTTGTTATCAATCATTGGCTGGTATACCCTATAAGAAATCTGGCCACTGCCAGCTCTTAAAACACAGGTGGACCGGAAGAAGATCGGAAGGGGATGTGCCCGTTGCTGTAGCTTTCTGGAGAGTACTTAGAGTCGAATCTTCCTTCAGTCTTATTTTCCATCTGTCCAAGTGCTCTCAATGGCCAGATCAGCTGGTCTCCAGTAATGTTATAGCCAGAAACAACATCATGAAAGAAGAACCACCAGACTAGTAGGCACTTGGGGCCCTGCTGGAGCCTTGTCTGGAGTGAGCCATCTCTGGAGATTAGCCTCCTGCCATTCCGAGAGACCTCCCCCCATCATATTTAGAGTTGTCCACCAACACCATGGATAACTCCAAACCTTGGAAGGAATTGCCATCTTGGTGTTCCCATCAGCGTTGAAAAAGGTTGATGGATGACTCCGTCAAACATGAAGGCTCCATATCAAACTTTTAGGAACATCTACATTCCCCTGAGATACTTCAACCTTTACTGACGCATCTAGGGAGATGCGTCACGTTGTAAAGCCCAGCGCCACATTCTACCAGTGTCAGGTATAGTGTATGCAGGCTAGGCGTTCCCATGCAAAAAAACCAGGTAGAACTGATGCAGTGAAATTTACATTTCACTGCGTCACGCTACGCCTTCACTGTGTCAAAATCCCTACGCCTGCTCAGACCAGGCGTAAGGAATGACGCAGGGCTTTTTGAATGTGACTCACCTATCTGTTGTGGTGCATTGCTGGAGTTGCATCACTTTCATGAGCAACTCCAGCAATGCATCACTTTTAGGCCAACAGATGCGTCAGAATTTCTGACGCATCTGTCAATCCTTGCGCCATGGTGCGCTGTATTGTAAATATATGGCGCATCCATGGAGGCGCAAGAGTTTCGTACGGAGGCGCAGGGAAACTTACGCATCTGTACAGATGCCTCAGTTTCTTGTAAATCTTCCACTGATTCTTTGCTTAGCAGGTGCCCCGTTCGCTGCATCTCCTTCGGATCCACTAAACTCTCAATGTCCCCCTCAGCCTGAAAGCATAATTGGACGGCAGGAAAGGCTGCAAAGTTACCTGACAATGAGAGAATTTGAATGACTTGATTTTTCAAGTTAGTCTCAAATTTTGAAGCCTATACACAAGACTTCAGAGGGACCCTGAAAAATGACTATCAACTATGGGCCTTATTCACAAAGGGCCTCTGGCCTCGTGGCGGAGGCTCTGCTGTCATGGGGTGTCTCCGAATCTGGAGCGGAATCTTCGCGATGAGAATTCTCATTGTGTAGATTCGGCCGCGAGTACGGTGATTCCCCAATGACTGCGAGACCTCCACCAAGAGCGAGGAGGACCTTTGTGAATCAGGTAACCCCGGGCGGCTAACTCCGCTGTGCCAGCAGAGAATGCGGATTTTTGCCTACTCTCCGCTCCGTTGTGAACAAGGAGTTTAGGCAAATTTCCCCCCTGTGGCGGAGTGGAGTTAGCCAGCTCCTCCCCCATCCGAAATTAATTAAAAGTTTTAAAAGAAGGCACTTACCTGCGTGGCTACCTACTCCTCTTCCTGGCTGCTCTCCATCCTGCTTCTCGCCGTCCTTTTTCTAAGAAAATTTTTTACAAAATTTTTATTCATTTGGGAGGGCGTAGTTCCACAGAGTTTTTTTCAAACTCCGTGGAACTACGCGTATAGGCACTATGCCAGCTCCGCCCGCCCCCATTAGCAGATACCTTCCCAACTCAACATTGTGTTTTGCCTTATTGGAGGATTTGGATTTCAATAAAAAAAAAAGTGCAAAGTTAAAACACTTGAACATTGTGACTTGCTAGACTTATCAAACACTGCCCCATCACAGATGACCTGAAATTGTGCCTAGGTACCAGTCTAACACACCCATGGAGGCTATGCAGTTTCCAGGTGCATTTTAATTTTACAACTTTAAAAACGTCTCTTGCTCCCTTATTCCGATTTCGACTGTACTTCTTTTATTTTTTTTTTATAAGAGATTATTTTTTGCATTAATAGGTATGTTTCTTAAATGTAATATTATTTTGTTGCTCGTTATATACTTAGCTCATAATTCACTGGGGAAAAGCCTGCAGCTTTGGGACATTGATTCAGACTCAAGGTCTGTTTTATTCATTATGGACTGGTTTACTAACTCTGTGGGCATCAACCCTTGGTTCTACCCTATGCTATCAATACAGAATCTCACGGTTTCATTCTTTCTTCCTGGATTAGACGAACGTCCACGGCTTACATCTTACAATCGTGCAAAATGTATTTACAGAGGCAATGAATAACTCATGACGTGGTGCAGTATGCTGCCAACAACGATCACTGAAATTTACCAGCGAAAAATGCTGCCATCAGAACATTTTAAAATAATCAGGCTCTTGTACTTTTGGTACATAGGAAACCTCATCTATTTTGACCCCTTTTCATTATATGAGGCCAAATTGGCATAGATAATCATATATTTTCGTTTTCATAACACTCTGGGATCCCCCTTTTTCCTTCCTTTCTGTTTGTCTACCTTCCTTCCTAACTTATTTCCTGCCATACTTCCTTACTTAACTTTCTTCCTTCATTCAGGACTCTTTTCCTTCCTTCCTGTCTCCCTTCTTTACTTCCTGCTTTCCTTCCTTATGCATTTACTTTCAGCCTTCCTTCCTTCATTCCTCTCCTTCCTTTCTTCCTTAACTTATTTTGTTCCTGCCTCCCTTCGTTCCGTACTCCCTGCTTTCCTTCCTTATCTTATTTATTTCTTTGCTTTCTTATTTTCTTCCTGACGCTTCACGTATTTAGTTCCAGGCGGTCTGCCTTCCTTACTCATATTTTTACTTCTTCCTGCCTTACTTCCTGCCTTCCTTAGTAACATATTTACTATGTGTGTCTTCCCTTCTTCCTTCCATTCCTCCTTTTATTTAATTTGTTTTCCTTTCCTTTGCTTTTCCTTGGGTTCACTTCCATTACGCTTTTTTTAACTCATTACACAGTTTGCCAACTGCAATGAGCTCCCTTAAAAAAATGTAAACATGCTAAATATGTACTATACATAGTTTAAGATAAGTTGCTTTCGAGATAACACGCCTAAATATGCCTAAACATATTTGATGTTAAACAGAGTGTGGACTAAAATCAGGGATAATATGCTAGGCCACAATTTGAGCCAAATTGTTAATTTTAGAATCATTGCTAAGCCACCACTTATGCCTAACAACAAAAACAAAGTTTTGTTTATAACGCCAAATCTTAGATTAGTTAATTAAATATGAGGAAAGGTGTAGCCAAGGGAAAAGTTAATTACTCAGACAAATTGGAGCATGAGGTAGTGGTGACACGGGGCACATCGGTAAAGGTTGCAGTATCTCAGGGGAATGCAGATGTTCCATGAATAAAATGAGGCCTCGCAGAGCTGGGCACCACACCCTTTTTAATTATATGGCAATTGTCATCGTGTTTTGTTTTTAAGGTGATATGTTTTATGATGTAGGACCCGTGCCAAGAAAGTGTGCACGTTCCAGGCCAATGTTCTTTTAATAAACCATTCTGCACAGTGGTGGTGAAGGTGCTTGTAGTTCAGTGCCTGGTGGCTCAGTGTACTAATGCATCAACTGCATGGGGTTTTTGTTTAACCCGGGGTCACAGAGGTATGATTCCTGGCGGGGATTATCCGCCTTTCATGCTTCCAAGGTCATAAAGTGAGTACAATTGAAGTTAAGAAGGTGAAGTGCACCCACATACTGAATTAAATACAAGACAACCAGTGGCAGCACTTTTAAATGGGCTGAGGGGCCACACCCACTTTGTTTTCCGGCTTGTTTGTTATTATTATATCAAGAGTGAATAATCATGGATTATTCACACTCGGATTAATAAAAATTCACTTCTGGTATGATAAAAATGCCAGCCTCCTACGGTCCGTCAACTGTCCCTGTCTGATGGCGGGCACAAGGTGCCTGAACCCGCCTTCAGAGAGAGATCACCAGGGTTGGAGAAATTCCATCCCTGGCACCAGTGGCGTAACGAAAGCTGAAGGGGCCCCCTGTGTTACAGTTAGCGCTCTAGCGTTAGACGCTAGAGCGCATAATGTCACTACGCAACGCGTACGCCACGAACGTGGCGTACGCCTCGATATAAAATAAAGGGGCGCGGCCTGCTGGGGCAGTCACGCGCCGATACCAAGACACAGTGTGTGGTGTCCCTTATTCCAGCGACGGGGCATATAGCGAGGGCCTACATCAGCGCGAGCGGCCCCACAACACTGGCGACGAGAGCGAAGATCGACCACGTGTGCCCCAGCTGATAGATGCGCTCCGCGGCAGTCCCGCGCGCGCGCACGTGTTCCTGTCGGGCCCGACTGGAACAGGATCAGTCTCACGCGGGCAGTGCAGCTGGGCCCCTCTGACCAACGGTGAGTGCACGTATGCACCGAACACAGCCCATCTCGGCAGATGAACATCCCTGCCTCTGAACTGTCTGACTCTGTGTCCCTGCTGTGCCCTGGCTGGGTGTTGAAGCCCTCTGCCCCAGTTGCCTGCGGTGCCCTAGCTGAGCCCTGACGTCCTCTGGCAACACCAAGGGTGGGCATCTCCTGCCTCTGCGGCCTCCTCTGCCTGCTGCCGTCCCTCCTGCTGTGCTGTGCCCCAGGGAGCCATGGGGGATGATGAACGCCCCGCCCAGGCAGTGCCTCTGCACCCCGCGTCCGGCGTTCTGTCGCCGTTTAGTGAAGCTGCTGACCCTGCCACTGCCGCCCCACGCTGGCAGACGTGGATTGGCCGACTAGACAACTATTTTGCGGGCACCAGGGAGACGGATGGCACCGTGAAAAGGTCCCTACTACTCCATTATGCAGGAGAAGAAGTCTATCTCCTATTCAAGCACCTCCCCAACACAGGGAACGCGGACGACTATGACGCGGCCGTGAGAGCCCTCAATGCGCACTTCGACCCCCAGTTGAACCCGGACTTTGAACATTTCAAATTGCGCCAAGCGAGGCAAAAGGAAGGGGAGTCGGTGGATGCATTCCACGCTCGACTGAGGGTGCTGGCAGACACGCACCTCGTGGGTGATAGAGCCAAGGAAGAGATCAGAGCCCAGATAATATGCGGCATACGCAGCAAAAAGCTGCGGACACTCATTCTCCGCCAACCGAACATCCCGATGGCGGACATTCTAGTGCTGGCACGGTCCCATGATCTATCCGATGCCTGCGCAGAGGAGATGGAGATGGCGCTCACACGAGGCGCCGGGTCAGGAGTAACAGTCAAAACAGAGCGGGCCGACGCAATCCAGACGCGTGAAACTTCCCGCCGACCGGCGGCAAAGAAGCCTGCAGCCCCGTGCGGGTACTGAGGGTATGATGAGCACGGAGGCAGAACGTGCCCTGCGAAAGGGAAGGCGTGTGACAACTGCGGCGTGATGAACCACTTTGCGTCTGTTTGTCGCAAACGAGCCACGCAACGGGATCGGAGAGGAAAGAGGCCGGAGAAGGCCATGGTGAGACAACTGTCCCAGCTGTCGCTGTCCTCCCCCACCAACCCAGGGCGCAAGCAAGCACAGGCCCTGCAGGAAGATGCAATGGAGTCCGATGATGACGAAGGAGAGACATACCTGATCTCATTCACCAGAGCCCTCAAGAGCTCGAGAAGACCACAACCGAGGTGCGACGTCCTAGTCGCTGGGTCCCGGATAAACGCAGTGATCGACACAGGGGCGTCAGTCACCGTGATGGGAGTGCAACAATACAATCGCCTCCGACCCAAGCCTGAACTCCGACGGTCAAAAGCCCAGATTTATGCCTACGGGAGTGACACGCCACTGCCGTTGGCAGGAAAGATGACGGTGCCGGTGAAGTCAGATGACGCAGAGATAACAATTGACATACATGTGATCAATCAAGAGGCAGACACCCTCCTCAGCGGGCACGCAGCCGAAGACCTAGGGTTGATCGCATTCCTCCGGAAGGTGCAAGAATCCCAGACGACTACCCTGCTGGACCAGTTTCCGGAGCTGTTCACTGGTCTGGGGAACATCCGACGACCACCAGTCAAGCTCCACATTGACCGTTCAGTCACACCCACAGCGCTAAAGCACAGGAGGATTCCTTTCCACCTACGCCCGCTGGTAGAGGAGGAGCTGAGGAGGTTGGAAGAGCAAGGTGTAATAGAGACAGTAACTGGACCCACCCCCTGGGTGTCACCCATGGTGATAGCGGAAAAGCCCCGGCAACCAGGCAAGATTCGAGTGTGCATTGACATGAGGCTGCCCAACAAGGCCATCAAAAGGGAGAGGATGACATAATCGCAGACCTTAACGGAGCACGGTGGTTCTCCAAACTGGACCTCAACGCGGGGTACCACCAACTAACGCTGGCCGAAGAGAGCAGGTACATCACTACCTTCAGCACGCATCTGGGGCTACGCAGGTACCGACGCCTTAACTTTGGCATCTCTTCGGCAGCTGAAATATTTCAGAACACTATCAGAGACATCTTGCAGGGGCTACCAGGAGTACTAAATGTCAGTGATGACATATTGATACACGCCACAACAGTGGATGAACACTACCGACGAGTCCGATCCACACTGATGAGGCTGAGAGAGTTTGGAGTCACGTTGCACAAGGAGAAGTGCCAGTTCTTTCAACAAAGCATCGAGTTCTTTGGATACACGTTCACCAACCATGGCATTCAAGTGGATCCAAGAAAATCCCAGGCCATCAAGAACGCCCCAGCACCGACCTCTGCGTCGGAGGTCCGCAGCTTTCTTGGGATGGCCACGTACTGTGGGCGGTTCATCCCAAACCTGGCCACCACGGCGGAACCTCTCCGACGCCTCACGAAGACAGACACCCTGTGGCGCTGGGGGCAAGAGGAAGAAGATGCCTTCCATGCGATCAAGACCACGCTGCTGGACCAGGCCACTCTGGTCTACTTTGATCCGACCAGGAAGACAGAGCTACTTGTCGACGCCAGCCCGTGGGACTGGGCGCAGTCCTTACGCAAGAACAAGAACCAGGTACATGGGCCACCCTGGCATACGCCAGCAAGGCGCTCACCCCAACTGAACAGAGGTATTCTCAGATTGAACGTGAAGCACTAGCCATCCGCTGGGGTTGCCGGCATTTCCACCTATACGTCTGCGGACATCCGTTTACTGTGGTGACAGACCACCAGCCATTGGTGCCCCTGTTCAAAGGGACAGCACCCCACCCCCCCCGAGGATCGAGAGGTGGGCCATTGGTCTACAGCAATACCAGATGGAGGTGACATACCGGCCAGGTGCGAAGAACCCGGCAGACTTTCTGTCACGACACCCGAAAAAGGGGTGACGTCCCCGGTCGGGAAAGAAGAGGAAGAGGAAACTGAAGCGCACATCGACTTCTTAGCTGCTCTGACTTGCCCTCGGATACTAACAATCCAAGAGATCATACGTGCCGGGGAGCGCGACGCCGTGCTGGCAAGGACACGGGGGGCTCTTCAAAAGGGGTCCTGGGCTGATTTCCTGCACACCGCCAACTCGTGGGCAGACGAGGACAAGAAGGACTTGCAGCAGATGTGGCGAGTGCGGAATGAACTAAGTATGACCCGCGATGGTGTCGTCCTGCGAGGGTCTAGAATCGTCATGCCCGCCGCACTACGCCGTCAAGCCACGGCCATTGCTCACGACGGCCATCAAGGGACGGAGAAGATGAAGACCAGGATGAGGGCGAAGATATGGTTCCCGGGGCTAGATGGCATGGTGGACGAGGTGGTAAGGAGCTGCGCCGCGTGCCAGGTGACGAGCGGCCCGGAGCCTCCGGCCCCCATCGTGACAGAAGAACCAGGAAGGTACCCGTGGGACAAGATCAGTATAGACTTTGGGAGCCTCCCAAACGGAAAAGTGTCGCTGGTAGTCATGGACAATTTCTCGAAGTATCCCATAGTAGAAGTTCTACCGTCTACAGCCTTCATGTTCGTGGGACCGGCGCTGGAGAAAATATTTGCCATGTTTGGGCGCCCCTCAGAGGTGAAGAGTGACAATGGGCCACCCTTCCACGGTCATGAGTTCCGGAAGTTCCTTCAGCATCAGGGAGTACAACATCGGCGAATCACTCCTCAGTGGCCACAGGCCAACGGAGAAGTAGAGCGATTCATGAGGACCCTGAATAAAGTAATTCGAATAGCCGGCGTGGAGCAGCTAGACCCCGAGAGGGAAATCCAGCGATTCCTGGGAGAATATCGGAGCACGCCCCACTGCTCCACCAAACAAGCCCCGTGGTCTCTCATGCTCAATGGGCCTCGCCGCGATGGGCTACCCACAGTCCCTGGGTGGGTGCCCCCACCGTTCGAAGCAGAGGAGGCCTTCCAAAGACGAGCACACCGCAGCCGACAAGTCAGCCGGGCCAGAGGCAGTCGAGACCGCGACATCAGACCAGGGGACAGCGTCCTCGTGAAGGACAGAAGGCCAGGAGGAATATTCAGACCCCGGTATGAACCAGGCAGCTGGACCGTGGCACAGAGGCGGGGGACAATGGTCACAGCGGAAAGAGGGGTGGAGTCGACCACCAGGAACATCTCGTGGTTCAAACGCATTCCGGAGGCCACCGACCGCGACCAGAGGGGACTGGACGGAGTGGAGGAAGAGATCTCAACCCCAGAGTTGGAACCAGGACTAACGTCCAGTGGAGCCTGCAGCGCCCCAGAGCAGAGCCATCACGCCCCCACGGAAGGTGAGGCCCCGAATAACCACCCACCCAGCTCTGGCACTCGTGCCACGACCAGGTATGGTCTGAGAGCGAACCCCACGCCCAGCAGCCGCCTTAAAGACTTTGCCTGCCAAGCAAGTGAGTGACTGTTATGGACTTTGGGTTATTTTGTTGTCCAAGTTGGAGAGGGATGTTACAGTTAGCGCTCTAGCGTTAGACGCTAGAGCGCATAATGTCACTACGCAACGCGTACGCCACGAAAGTGGCGTACGCCTCGATATAAAATAAAGGGGCGCGGCCTGCTGGGGCAGTCACGCGCCGATACCAAGACACAGTGTGTGGTGTCCCTTATTCCAGCGGCGGGGCATATAGCGAGGGCCTACATCAGCGCGAGCGGCCCCACTACACCCTGCAAGGTACACAGAGGGGCCCCCCTCTGGATTTAATACGGAGCTCGAAGGCCTGAGTACTGTGCTGGGGGGCTCCCCTGCAGCTCAGGGCCCCCCCCGCACCACGGGGGATGCGGGGGCCTGTGTTACGCCCCTGCCTGGCACCCCTCTGTGTTTCCCGCATTTGTGACGTGCGAGGCACAGTGACGTAGCTAGAGCTTTTACCACCCAGGGCGGTCTTTGAGTTTTCCGCCTAGTGATGGTCGGTGCAGATAAGAGCAGGGTGGGGGAGGGGAGGGGAGTCAACAAGTGAAAATATATCAAATTTTAAAAAAGGAAACCACTTACCTTACGCTCGCCAAAATTGCTCCCCCCCCAAAAAAAGTGGGCCATCCCCCATTAGCTATGCCACTGGCGAGGCATCACAGCTAAAGGTAGACATGGATGCTGCAGGCTTGAGCCCTGAAGTGCCCGAGGCTACAGGACAATCACCCTGTCACCCCTCCCTTTTCCAACACATCACGGAGTTGAGAAATGGTGGGGTGAAAGAGCAGAGATTAAAACCTCAAATCTCCAGCTGCGCAGGTTTGAGGTTCCAGTTTAATGCCACGGCGCCTGAAGATGGAATGAGCAATCTTCCATAGAGGACCTGCAGCAAGGTAATTTGAATTTAAATTTGAAGATGGGCAAGTGGGTCTGCTTGTGTGTAAGAGTGTGACCATGAGAGACAGCATGTTAGTGTGTGGGTGGGTGTGTGTAAGTCAAAGCGAGAAAGTCAGTGGAGGGAGTCAGTGAGTGACAAAGAATGATTGGAAGAGTGAGTATGAGTGTGAATGAATGATAGTGAGGGAGAATGACAGTGAGTATAATTGTGTGGGAGAACGCCAGTAAGTGTAACTATGAGGGAAAATGACCGTGAGTTACTATGAAGGAGAATGACAGGGAGCGTTACTATGAGGGAGAATGCCTGAGTGTAACTGTGAGGGAGAATAACAGTGAGTGCCACTGTGAAGGAGAATGACAGGGAGCATTACTATGAGGGAGAATGCCTGAGTGTAACTGTGAGGGAGAAAAACAGTGAGTGCCACTGTGAAGGAGAATGACAGGGAGCGTTACTTTGAGGGAGAATGCCTGAGTGTAACTGTGAGGGAGAATAACAGTGAGTGCCACTGTGAAGGAGAATGACAGGGAGCATTACTATGAGGGAGAATGCCTGAGTGTAACTGTGAGGGAGAAAAACAGTGAGTGCCACTGTGAAGGAGAATGACAGGGAGCGTTACTTTGAGGGAGAATGACAATGGGTGTAACTGTGAGGGAGAATGACAGAACGGACCCTATTCACAAAGGTAAACTTAGACCTGAAATTTAAGTTTAAACCTGAAATCTAACTTTAGACTTTATGTCTAAACTTAGACTTCAGGTCTAAGTTTGCATTTGTGTATTGGGCCCTGAGTGTTACTGTGTGTAAGACTTAGTGGCTCACAGACTGAGTGAGACAGAGTGAGTATCAGTGAGACTGATTTTGTGAGAGTCAGTCTGAATGAGTGGGATTGAGTAGGAATTAGTGAAAATGATTGTGACTCGGCGAGTCAGTGAGATTAAATGAATCACAGTAAGATTGATTCACTGAAAATGAGTGGGACTAAGTGAGACTGACTGAGAATGAGTGGGACTGGGTAAATATCAATCTGAGTCAGAGAATGAGTGAGACTGAGTGAGTCAGAGAATGAGTGAGACTGAGTAAATCAAAAGAATGAGTGAGAAAGAATGAGTCAGAATGAGTGGGACTAAGAGAAAATGGGTTAGAGTGAGTGGGACTAAAAGAGTCAGAGTGAAATTGACAGAGTGAGTTAGTGGGGCTGAGTGTGAATGTATGAGATTGAGTGAGGCTGAATTAGACTAACTGAAAATGAGTGACACTAAGTGAGTGAGTCAGAGTTGGACTCAGGGAGCCCCCATTGAACCCACTGAGAAGCCAGGCTCGCTCACTGGAATTCTAGCCAGATTATGCCCTACCAATTGTAAAGGTCACCAACTGCCACTGAAGACAACACAACATGAAATAAAGCAACAAGATACATTCTTTCTGTATACTGAGGAACCAGGGAGAGGTTACCGTATCTGGAAGCAAGCCTCTGTTAACAAATCAGTGTTTGAGCCCTGACAGATGAATGTTTTCCATATCGGAAGGCTGCATCTCAATGTCTGAGTTTTTTAAAGCAATAGAAATTCTGAAGAAACATTGTCACATGGCCCATGGGGACATTGTCGTTTTCTCTAAGTTAGCATGAATATGTTGCAGTTTGCCTGCTGCTTTTCATAGAAAGCTTTGTTTTTGTAACACTTTCTATGGCTGCTTTCACATGAGAACTCATAGCGGTGTTCACTTTCTGCAGGTTCCTGGGATTTAGTCTGAACATTGTGTGCAAGGTCGATAAACAATGCCCCTTGTTATTTTGTTCTGGCCAGGCCTAAGCACCTAGACTAAACATACGGATGCAGCTGTTGTGTGGGACAACGTACTTTGGCCTTATTGGAATACACAAATAGGTAGCACACACTTGGAGAGGGACCTTTCAAGGGAGAAGAGCGAGACAGCACCTATGATGCAGATCTACCATCTATAGGCTAAGGTATGGGGTCTGATGACAAAGCCCAGAGATCTTTTAACATATAATAATGCTGCTTCTTAGCAAGGGTAGGGAGGTTAGGCTCTATAGTCTTTTCTCTATTGTCTTTTCATGATGACCTCTCCCTTCACGATATATGGACTAGCGGCTATGCTGACTGTATTTGTATTATGTATTTTCCTACTTGTTGTGACACGTATACTGCATGTTAGGGCGAGGTGCATCCTAAGCATGATCAGTAGAGAGAAAATACTGAAATTATCAATAATTGTTGCCTCCACCTATTCTCTTGGTAATCTCCCAAGATTTTTAACTAGACATTGTATTTTGGCTGCTTTCGGCTGCTTATGTGCCCATGTGAAACATACCAGGAATATGCAGCTATCCCAAATCCCAGTGGGGCTGATAATGCATGCTATTGACCCCATCAGGTTTACCAAAGGACTCTTCATGAGCCTTCACTGCTGTTTCACATTTAGTCCTCCAGAAATTACCAAAGGGGGCCCTCTTTTAGGGCACAATCCGCAGAGGAGGCATTTATCTTGCCTTGTGCTTACAACACACTGTCATAACATGATTGAAAGAATGGATGAATGAATCAATGAATCAATCGCCGACAAACACGAGGAAAACAGTCACCCAGGCCCTAGTCAGCAGCAGACTCGACTACGGAAACGCCATCTACGCCGGAGCCTCGTCCAAGCTCATCAACAGACTGCAAAGAATCCAGAACGCATCTGTACACCTAATCCTCGACATCCCGCGCCACGATCACAACACCCCCCACCTGAGGAACCTGTACTGGTTCCCCGTTGACAGAAGAATCTCCTTCATGCTCCTAGTCCATGCACACAAGGCACTCCACAAAACCGGCCCAGCCTATCTCAACAGTCGACTCTCCTTCTACGTACCCAACAGGAAACTCCGCTCCGCTGACCTCGCCCTGGCAACGGTCCCGCGCATTCGCAGAACCACATCCGGAGGCAGGTCCTTCTCCCACCGCGCCGCCAAGACCTGGAACACCCTCCCCCTCAACCTACGACAAACCGAAGACCTGCTGACCTTCAGAAGTCGACTCAAGACCTGGCTTTTCAACCAGTAGCAGCAGCACCCTCCCCCCGCCCCCCACCCCCCACCCCCCACCCCCTCAGTGCCTTGAAACCCTCACGGGTAAGTAGTGTGCTTTACAAATGATGTGATTGATTGATTGATTGATTGAATCGCTTATATACTGCACAGCTGCCAAAAAGACCTCCCAGCGCTGAAATATTTAGAAAGGGGAAGTTTTCAAGGCTACTAAATACTGAGAAATAACCACGTCTTTTTGAAAATCTGCTTTATGAAAGTGTGTTCATTAGAGGAGACGCGAATATTGTACAGTAGCGTATTCCAGACTTAAGACAAAGTAAGGCAGAACCACTTAATTCCGCTCCTCACCAGGTGCTCTAGCAGAAGAGAGTGGGACACGGTGTCCAAACAAAAGCAGACAAAAGATCTAGCAACATGCAGAGTCCTACAGAACTCATCAATGATTCTTATAGATGTACACAAGTAATAGCCTATCAGATCACTACCTCTGGTTTCCTCTTTTACATCTGTGCTTATGGCACTCAAGGAAGGAGAAAGGAGTCATTATCTGGGTGAAACAAAATGACTTGAGCTAAACGGAGAAAATACAGAATTACTTATACTCTAAGTCATATAAAACTTGGAGCACAACTACTGGCCCTTAGACATAGGTATGTGCCCAGTTCCTCAATCGCCATCCCAGTCTCCACAACCCAGTGTTCGTTCAAGACAATGTGACTCTCTGACCAGCTAAACAGGTTTCCCACACAAACGACAGCAGGTTACTTGAACTGCAAGTTTATTCAGCAATAAAGTAGAGGAGACCAACACTACCATGTGGAAAAGTGAGCCATCCAGAATTGACAAAAATGGAATCCTCCATGCTGTTTAACCGTTGGAACCGTGGTACCTTAGTACCTAGTAGAGTTCCATCAAAGCTCGGGAAGGGAGACTAAGTAAGGCATTAAGGAAGATGTACTGCGACACATCTTCCTCCCCCAAAAAGGACAAACACCAATGAAATATAGGAGTAACAAGGAATATGAGAGGGAGTGCGATCACCAGCCGAAGAGGACACAAGAGACACAAGACTCATAACAGAGACTAAATCAAAATGCCTCCAGTCCTTCCAGGATCAGCTGTGGTATAGCAAGGCGAGTGTGTGTGGGGGGTCCACCCCAGGCAGCATGAGGTTTAGGGCGGCAGCCTCCCCCCGCTCATGTCTGCGGCTGTCGCAGGGTGGCAAACGCAGGGATCGCCAGAACCCCCGCCCCTCCCCCGCTCTTACCTGCGGCCATTGTGGGGTGGCAAATGCAGGGACCCCACTGGTGGTAAACGGTCTAGCTACGCCACTGACGATGATCAGGCAAGCAAACCAATTGAGTAGCTACAGTTCTCCAAACACTTCCCTTCAGCTGGGCCTCTTCTTCAATCTGGAGCCAGGACATGTTAGAATTATCCTGTACTTTCCCTTCTAGGTATCCCTTTTCTTGACTTACACATGTTGATTATTTAGACATAAGTGATAAATATAGAATGCACATTTACCAATGTAGTTAATTTTGCAATGTGATAATCAAGCTTGCTCGAATATATCCACGGTATTTAATCAGATTTGAATGTTCTGTTCTAAATAATTGTCGCTGAGCTATGAATATGTCTGCTTAAAAACTGCACTTGCATTTCTCAAAAATTATTATTATTCAAATGGCACAGTTTTACAAAATGAAAATAAGTGAAAGGGCAACAGGCCACTTTCTGCTAATTGTTTATTCTGAAAGATTCAACAATGACCACATAATCGTATATAAATTTGGAACAGAGTGAGAAGGGTCAGAAAGAAACTTTGTGCCATAAGACTGTGACGAGACATGCCATATCACCTACTTCTGCTAAGGTCAAAGATGAGGCTCACTTATCCTTTGCTTGACGTACTTATCAGCATGCTTTCTGAAACAGACGAGAATAGCAAACAACACTGTTAAATTAAACAGTATAGTCACTGTTCAAAATGGGTATGCCGGTGTGAGCCATCTTTGAAACTCCAATTAGGCTTTGTTGGTGCTCAGTTTAGCTTAGAAAGCCAAAGATTTGGGGTTGGGATTGATATATTTTCTGCTCTGCATGTTTATGTTTATATGCTTATATAGCGCTCAATTGCCATAGCATCTTGGCGCTGAGGTATGTGGGAAGAGACAGTGCACTGTGTTGACAGAAGCCTATGCAGAAGTAAACAGCCATGTTTTCAGGCTCTTCCTGAAAAGCTGCAAGTTGGGTTGAAGCTTCATGGGCAGTGGCAATTTGTTCCAAAGCTTTGACGCGCATTGTGATATCTCCCTGACCCCCTCCCATCTTGCCAGTCTGGTCTTTGCGGTCTTGATGAGTCCCAGACTGGAAGATCAAAGAGCACGTGGAGGATGTATGGTGGGAACAGTTTTTGAATGTCCTCAGCACCACCGCCATATATTGCCTTGTGCACAAGGCTGAGAGATTTAAATTCCACACGCTGTTTGATGGGAAGCCAGTGGAGTGCTTTGATTCCTGCAGAGGTTGACTGTCCTCTGGGTATGCCCAGGAGTAATCTCGCTGCGGCATTTTGTAAAGACTGCAATTTTCTCAGTTGGAATTTGTCAATGCCCAAAATTAGGGCATTGCAGTAGTCAAGTTTAGATAAGAAGAGTGCTACCATCACCATCTTTTGCAACTCTTGAGAGATGTATGGGAAAAATGTTCTCAAAGTTTTTAGTAGAAAAAAGCAAGATGACGTGAGGCTGTTTACCTGGGCACCAAAGTTCAGTTTGTCGTCAAAGATAATCCCTAGGTTCTTAACCTTATTTACCAGGTGGGGGCATTCACCGGCCCCGATTGGCCACCAGGACTTGTTCCACAGGGGCTGGCCCGGGCCGAATTCCATCACCTCTGTCTTGTCTGTATTTATTTTCAGGAAGCTGTGATTCATCCAGGTCATAATCTCAGTGAGACAGACATGGAACCTGGCTGCTGTGGTCTCAGGCTGATTGGTAACAGAGATGACAAGTTGTGAATCATCAGCATAGGAGACCAGGGCAAAACCATGCCTCCTGATAAGTTTAGCCAGTGGGGTGACGTAGAGGTTGAACAATGTCGGAGAAAGGGCGGACCCCTGTGGGACACCGCATAGGAGGTGGAAACTGTCCGGTTTCAGGCCTTCCCAGAACAAACTCTGCTCTCTTGCCTCCAAGAAGGAGGACAGGAGGGCCAGGGCAGTCCCCTCCACCCCTACATCCCTCAACCGCTGCACCAGAACCGTATGGTTCACGGTGTCAAACGTGGCCGATAGATCCAGGAGCACGAGGACCGCCCTTCCCCCCTCGTCCACCACCCTGCGAATCTCTTCGGTCGCAAGGATCAGGGCAGATTCGGTGGAATGGCGTGAGCGGAAACCATGCTGGGAGGTGTCCAGTAGATTATTAACATCTAAGTAGTCGGTCAGCACTGTATTCAGTTGTTTTTCCAGGATCTTGGCCACAATTGGTAGGCCGGCAATAGGGTGATAGTTTTTTGGTTCGATGGGGTTCAGATTAGGTTTCTTTAAAAGAGGTGTAATCGATGCTTTTTTCCAAATTTCTGGATAGCAGACTGATTCCAGGACTTAGTTGGAGAGGGAGGGAGATTGTCACAGATCTTATGGGCAGCCTGTTGCATGATAGTAGGGGGACAGGGGTCATTAGGTGAGCCAGGTTTTATAGAAAGCAGGAGTTTTTGTACTTCCTCGCTTGCTATTGGCTGGAAACAGGATAATCTGCAGTGGGTTGGTCCCATTAGTACTTGTATATCCTGAGGCACTGGGGCAGTTAGAAAGTTGTTGTAGATTCCTTGCACCTTGTCTTGAAAAAACGCTGCAAGTTTGTTACACAAGGCTTGATCAGGCTTTAAGTCATTATCCTGTTGCGGTTTAGCTAGCGAGTTGACAGATTTAAACAATTCCTTGGTGGAGTTGCCAGCCTCCTTTATTTTGGTTGTGAAAAAAGATTTTTTTGCGGCAACAATTGCCTCCTTGTATTGTAGGATAGCTGAGTTGGCTCTTCTACAATTAATTTGTAGACATTTGAGCTCTGGAGTGTACCAGGGTGACGATATCGTGGCTCTCGTCACCGTCACTAGTTTTTTAGGTGCAACCTGATCGGCCGCTGACAGTAGCCAGCCATTGAACTGCAGGGCTGCTGCATTGGTATCCTTTCCTAGTGTGGCAGGAAAGTGGTCAAGGGCTGACTCAAAGTCATAGTTCTTTTGCAGTTGCTACTCTGTTTGTTTTATTATAGCTACTTCTCTTTTTGTGTGCGCTAGGATAGGATTTTAATTTTAAAAATAATCTTTAAAATATGTCATTGTTCTACAGTGTTTTTAAGTGTGCCTGAGCAAAACTGGATTATTAGTTGGGGGAGGGGTGGGGTGAGTCCTCCCAAGTAATAATGCCACAATTCTGTACCAGGTCTAGCTAGGCCACAATAATCAAACCTGAGCTCTGGCCTTCGGACCCCTTCTATTCAGATTCAGACACAGTCATAGAACATGCCAAAGGTATACTTTTTTAAGTTCAAAAGGTTTTTATTGGATAAGTAAAGGTGTCAATACATGAGAAAGAATCCAAACATATCTTCAATTAGAGGAGAAAAGTAAAACATGGCAATGAAAATATACAATTAATCAGCGGATAACAGAAGTTTAAGGCTAAGTAACAAAAAGCAGCGCTGGTAATAATGAACAATAAAGTAGCTTATATGAAAAGAGTAGTACAAATGAAAAGCAATGTCACTCAGGGAGGCTTAGAGACCTCTTGCTGAATGGGTGAAACATGAGAGGAACGTTTAGCACAGGTATCTAGATACAAGGTTACAGGAAGCCATAAATCATGTCGTTTAGCAGCCAAACTAAGGGGGTGCACAAAAGCAGTATCTAGCCTGTGATTGTAACAAACATTGTACCACCATGCTTTAAAAGAAATATTCGCAAAGTTTTTCCAGTTGACGGTAATTTGCTGGAAAGCAACCGCTAACAACAAGTCAACAATTTGCGTATTAAGATCAGTGTCATCCCAACAAGGAGAAAGGCTACCTAAAAAAATGTTGACAAAAGAGAAGGGAAATGTAGTGCGGAATATGGCATTGATTTGGGCCCAGACTAGTGTCCAGAAATTTTGCGTGAAAGTGCAAGAGAAAAGCATGTGGAAGAGAGTGGCCTTAGGAGCAGAACAGGACCAACATAGATCCGGTGTAGAAGAGAATCTCTTATTCAACACCTGGGGAGAAAAGAGAAGTCTGTTGTATGTGAAAAAGAGAGTTTGTGTAAGAGAAGCAGCTCTAGATGTCTTGCGAAGTTTGGTCCATAATTTATCCCAAAGGGAGGTGGGCCAAGAAATGGCAAGGTCAGATTCCCACTGTTCCTCAACTTTGGACTTCGGCCTAGGTGCGAGAGTCGTATGAAATGAGTGGTATATTGAGGAGGCTGTAGGGTGAGTGCGCAAGAAGGAATGAAGCTGTGAGGTACGATCTGGAGGATGGGTATGCATAAGGGGGTTAGAGAGAGGAGCATAAGTGGACATGACTGCATTTTTAAGCATAAGATACTTGCAGGCAAAAGAACGGGGGAGATGGAAGTGTTGGCTGAGAACGGAGAAGGATAAGAAATCAGAATTAGAGAAGAGTTGAGATACCCAGATTAAACCCCTCTGTCTCCAGGTTTTCCAATAAAAGGGCTTGCGATTGATGGTTATACTATTGTTGTGCCAGATAGTGGATTTGAGAAACTCTGCTATAGAGGAAGGGGGGCTTGGAGAGGTGGAAAGAAGCAGCTTGGCGGTAAACTTGTGGATAGGAATGGAGGAAAAGTGAGGCTTACGAGAGAATGAGAGGTATTCAGCAAAAGTGAAAGGGGATAAAGAAAGTCGCTCAATGGCAACCCATAAGGGGGACGGCTCAGCAGGGTCCTGCAGCCAATGGGAAGCTTGCCGCAGAAGGAATGCTTTGTGGTAAGCGGGAAAATTCGGGAAATTAACTCCACCTTCGGATTTGGGGAGTTGCAATCTAAGCAGGGACATACGTGCTTTTTTGCCGGACCAAAGAAAGGAAGAGAGAATAGTGTTAATTTTCTTAAAGAACTTAGCAAGGATAGGAATTGGGATGTTGGAGATGGTGTAAAGGACTAACGGGGAGAGCATCATTTTAATCGTATCAAGACGACCCCACCAGGAAAGGTATAATGGGTGCCATCTGGAAGTGAGGTCGGACAATTTCTGGGTGCATTTATTGAGGCACAGCGAGACAGTGTCGGAGAGGGAGGGAGTAATGTGTAGACCTAGATATTTGATGTGTGAGGGGCTCCAAGTAAAATTGGATGCCATAAAGTCCGGTTTAAAAGTGAACTTAGTAAGGGGTAAAATCTCACACTTGTCATTGTTTAGCTTATAACCTGAAATCTGGGAGTAGTCATGAACTTCGGCTAGGAATGCGGGAATAGAAGTTGCGGGATTAGACATGAATAATAGAATATCGTCTGCGTAGGCTGCAAGTTTAATATTAGTGTGGGAGATTTGGAAACCATGTAAGCTGGGATTCTGACGAAGCTTTGAAAGAAAGGGTTCCAGGGCCAAATTAAAAAGAAAAGGGGAAAGAGGGCATCCCTGACGAACACCCCTACCTAGATTGAAAAAAGAGGAAACTAGACCATTGGCGCAAACCGCCGCTCTAGGACTGGAATAAAGGAAGGAGATAAAGGAGATGAAATGTGGGCCAAATCCAAACCATTTAAGGGCGGAGAAGAGGAAAGTCCACTCCACTCTATCGAACGCTTTTTCTGCGTCTAGGGCAATGGCTGCTAGTGGGTGTTGGAACTGTGGGGATTTGGAGAGGACATTAAACAAAAGTCTGGTGTTATCTGTAATGAAGCGACCTTTAACGAAGCCAGATTGTTCAGGGCCTAGCAGTTCAGGAAGATAAGGGTCTAATCGAATGGCGAGAGATTTGGCATACAGTTTATAATCAATGTTGACCAAAGAAATTGGTCTGTAATTTTTACAATGCTGGGTGTCTTTGCCTTCTTTGGGTATAATACAAATGTGTGCGTCTGAGAATGTACCTGAGGAAGAACCGTTTAATATGAAGGAATCAATAAGGGAGTGGAGTCTGGGTAACAACAATTTGGAGAAATGCAGATAAAATTCAACTGTGAAACCGTCTGGCCCAGGGGCCTTATCCTTCTTGAGTGACTGAAGTGCTTTGAGTAATTCATCATCGGATATTGGCGATTCAAGGGCAGATAAATCAACAGGGAAATTGGAAGGTGGTTGGATGGTGGCAAAAAAAGTAGCAAGAGAATGAGCAGTGGGGTGCGTCTCAGAAGAATAGAGTTTGGAATAAAACTGGGAGAATTGCTCTAAAATGTCAGCATCTGTATGCTTTAAAACAGAATTAGCATCATAGATAGATTCAATATTTAATTTGTTTTGTTTAACTTTTAAATAGTTGGCTAAGATCTTCCCCGCCTTATTTTTACCACCATAGAATTTTGAACTGGATTTCAACAAATACAATGAAGCATCCTCAGTGGATTGTTTGTTAAACTGCATCTTAGCAGCAATGAGGACGGTCAAACTTTCTTGCGAATGGGATGTATAGAAAGAATGCTCTAACTTTTTAATCGTACAAAGGAGGTCACTGGTGCGTTTACGAGCATTCTTGCGTTTGGTAGCCACAAAGCTGATAATAAAACCTCTAGCTGCTGCTTTATAGGCGTCCCAAACAACGTGGTTAGGCACAGTGGGTGTGTCATTAATGGTGAAAAATTCTGTGGTGAAATCTACAAAGGAGGCGGAGAATTTGGGGTCGAGGAGTAAAGTGTTGTTAAAGCGCCATCTCTTTGGTCCAGTGGATTTGGGTAAGATGTCAATGTTTATCAAAACGGGGGCATGGTCAGAAAATAAGATGGGGCCTATATCAGCGTGGGTTAGGGATTGGGACAAATGGTGGGAAAGGAAAATATAGTCAATACGCGACTGGGAATGGTGAGTCGGGGAGTAGAAGGTGAATTCTTTAGAGGTAGGATTGCAGAGACGCCAAGCATCAATGAGTTTATGTTGGGATATCGCTTGAGCGAAAAGCTTGTGAGATTTGTTAGGGACAAAAGGTACCTTGGAGTTTCTGTCTAAAAAAGGGTCAAAGGGAAGGTTACAATCACCGGCTAAAATAAAAATATCATCAATATATTCAGTGATACGGGAGGCCATTGCACGCCAAAAAATCTGATCACCACCAGTAGGGGCGTAGATATTAAGAAGGGAGAGAGGGGCGCCCTTTGAGGAGAGTTTGACGTACAACCATCTACCTTCAGGATCTGATTCAGAAGTCAGGAGCAAATGAGCAAAGGATTTATGAACTAATACAGCCACCCCGTTTCTCTTACCATCACCCGGAGATGAGAATACAGCACCCACCCAGCCTCTCTTAAGTTTAGCAGCCTCAACATCAGACAAATGGGTTTCTTGTAAAAAGGCGATGTCTACATTCAATTTGGCTAAATGAGAGAGGATTTTTTGTCTCTTGATAGGAGAATGCAGACCTTTAACATTCCAGGAAACAATTCGAACTGACATTAAGGATTAATCAAAAAGTGGATCAATTGGAAGGTAGGACAGCAAGGAAATGTCTCGCAACGAGTAAGGGCACAGGAGAAAAAGAGAGTAAGGTGAGAACTAACGTGATGGAACAGGGGTAGAAGAAAAAGTGAGAGAGGAACCAGGGCAGCCATAGAAATAGGAAAGAGCCAGGAAAATAGAAAGAATGATAAGAAGATACAGTAATTCTTAGAGATAGTGATGAGTAAGGTCCGAGGGAGAATCAAATAGGTAAAGGAAGATGAATACAAGCAAAAGAACCAATATATAATGAGGAGAAGAAAGAATGGCGAAAGAAAAGTGGAGAAGAACCATGGAAGAGGTAATGACACCAATAAATCTGAAAACAACGAGGGGAAGGGTGAGATAAGAAAACATAAAACGTAAAAAAACATGATAAATAAGGAATGAAGAGTACTTACGAGGGGTAGCATGGGAAAAATACAATCAGGAACTGGGAACAAACGGAAACACATGTGGAGATGAGGGGAGCGAGGTAGGGCCAACTGGGAGAGGCAGGGCAATCGGGATGAGGGAGACGTCCAACCAGAGATAACACAACGGAACGCAAAACAATGATCTGTGAAGGAAGAAAAAGAACATGGTTAGAAACTCGAACACAACGAAGATAAGAAAGAATCATGTGATTAACTGAGGAACTGAAACAACACTATCAGACGATAAAATGAGAAATATAATCTTGGCTAGAAGTCATACAATCTGAAGAACCTGCAAAAATGAAGGCAATAAAGCAGAACAAATTAGAGGATCGAATTGCAACTACAGAAACAAGTCACGGTGGGTGGGAAGAGGGACCGGCTGTCTCCATGTCATGTTGACCACAAGAGTTCAGGAAGCTTCGGAGGCGCGCTGGATCCTCATAAGTCGTAGTCTTGTTATTATGAGTGACCTTAAATAGACAAGGATGAAAAAGCCCATATCTGGCACCGATGGAGCGAAGGTCAGGTCTCATATCAAGGAAGGCCTTACGGCGGTTTGCAGTGGTCCTGGCATAATCCTGCGCAAAAAACAAAGTGGAGCCTGACCATGTGAGGCGAGGGGAGGCTTTGGCAGCTAAGATGACTTTCAACAAGTCTGTGTACTCTAGAAAGTACATTATTACACCTCTAGGCTTCGTTGACGTGGAAGGAGAGGAGGAAGCTCGACCAAGCCTGTGGGCACGTTGGATATTTAGTGAGGTGTCTTCAGGTAGGTGAAGAAGCTTCGGGAGAAAGGACTTGAAAAAGCTGATGGGATCATTTCCCTCACAACCCTCCACCAAGCCATAGATACGGAGATTGTTGCGCCTGTTGCGATTTTCAAGGTCCTCCACCTGCTTCTGAAGAGAGGAAATCTGCGTGTGCATGTGGGAGACCTTGGTCACAGAGTCCTGAAGAGAGGAGACATCACGCTCCACCGACGATACTCTTTCATCCATCGAAGCCCAATTGTCAGTGAGAATCTGCAACTTAGCATTAGTCTCTTCCATGTAAGGGCGCAAGGCCCGTATCTCTTCGAGAAGTAACTCCATAGAGATGGGCGAAGAGGACTTAGGAGGCGAGGGGGGGGTCCTTTTTTAACCTCTTAGAGTTCGCTTTTGCTGAGGGTTGTGAGGGGGTGTCCGCAGTCGACGTCATCTCAGTTGAAGCTTCCAAATGGGCTAGTGCCGTGAATAACTTGGAATTTTTAATGAAATTGCGCTTTTGAACTCTGCTGGAGCAATCCGCCATCAGCACGCCTATGGAGCGTGAGGTCTTAAGATATCCTATTGCCCGACTCAAAAAAGGATCAGAAAGCAGATTAATACAGAAATATGCCAGGCCTAAAAATTGGACTCATAGGTGTTGGAGAGTGGAGTCCTAAAGATGGCCGCCCTTCATGAGGAGAGGTGAAAATTCCAGTCAAAACATGCAAGATGATCTCAACGTTCGACTAAAAAAGCTCCAAAGGACAAATTAATGTAGAGGCGTGCCAGACAAAAACTGTGGATGTAAGTATCAAAGACTAAAGTCATAAAATGGCCGCCGTGTATGAGGAGAGCCAAAAATTCCAGTCAGAACCATGAAAAAGGCCACCCTTACAGAAGAAAAATAAAGAAAAGTCACCTTAGAATATTGATCCGCCACATTTGTGCCTCAGAGGATGCTGGGGTCATTTGAGTGCGAACGAGGCATCCAGGAATCCCATGCGCGCTAGGACGCGCTGCTGAAGCGTTCGCGGGCAAAAATAAACAAAATGGCGGTCGCGGCCGATGACAAGCCGCGACCGGAGGTAAAATGGGCTGTAAAGTCCAAAATAGCTGTGCCCTAGGAACGAAAGGGGAATGAAAGTGAGCCTGGCATCTTCCGGTGTAAGGGGCTTCCTTCCGTTACTGGAAACAGGTGCGCGAACCGCCGGTATCCTCCGGTTCGGACGGAGCCGTCACCCGAACGCCGCCATCTCCTACGGGCGCCTAGCCACGCCCCGCCAAAGGTATACTTAAACAAGCCTTGACTGCAAGGATACATAATACATGATTCAGTTGTCTGCATAAATTGTATGGGGTTAACAGAGCACTAAACAACTTGCTCAGAGGAGTATAATTGGTCACACTTCATGTGAATTACTCGGAGTATGAATGTATGTGCCTGATCTTGAATCCCCTGGAAAGGTGGAAAAGTCAAAAGCACCTGACTGTAATATGATTAATTCTGTTGCAGACTGTTTAAGATAAACTAATAAAAGAATTGTCTAATGTGAAGAATTCTGACTCTGCCACCAATGAAGATAAGATTCCTAAAGCTGCTGATGGGTGCTTCCACAAAGTGGATGTGCTAGTACAGGAACAAATCCCTGACAGACAACTCTTCGGACCATCTTACAGACCATCTGTTCCAAAATAAGAATCGTAAGTAAAATAAAAACAAATAGATAGAAGCTGCATTGTTCACAAGTGTGAAGAGCATCAAATATTTTAACATCTTTAATGTGCAATTTTATATCAATCCCACCCTCATATCTTTGGCTTACTAAGTTAAACTCAATACCAACAGAAAAGCCTACTTCAAGTTATAAAGACGGTTCACACCCGCATACCCTTTCTGAACAATGAATATACTGTTCAGTATAACACTGTCATCTGTAATTCTCATCTGCGATGGAAAGCAGACTGATAGACCCACTAAGCGAAAGCTGAGTGCACCTCCCTTTAGCCTTCAGCACAAGTAGGTGATGTGGCCTTTCTTGCCTCAGTCTTCTGACACAAAGTTCCTCTCTAAATCTTCTCAATCTGTTCCAAACTTGCTTAACGCTATCTGGTCATTGTTGAATCTTTCAGAACACACAATTAGCAGAAAGTGATTAATTGTATTCTGTATAATATAATAATAATAAACAAGAAATGCAATTGTAGGTTTTTTTGAAACCTCAGTCACAACTTAGAATAGTTGTTTAGAACTGAAAGTTTAACTCAGAATAATTTCTGTAAATTTATTTGAGCAAGTTTATCACATTGCAAAAGTAATTACATTAATAAAAGTGCATTCTATATTTATCATTTGTGTATAAATAATCATCATATGTAGGTCAAGAAAGGGGATACTTCAAAGGCAAATAACAGGATAATTATAACAGATGTGAAGCACTAATTCAGTAGTCAGGGTTAATGAAATCGATTGGACCACCAGTACCGCCATTATAATTGATTCCACCACTCAATGCAAAGTCCAGAATCAGTGCCTTATACCAGGGTGCTTTGGTTAATCTCACAGTTCATAGAGTCCTTCAATGACCAACCAAAGGTTCCACACCTTACCAATCTGGACATGCACCAAATATCTTCTGTGTTCACCACCACCACCTTCTTCTCATAGATGTCAAAAGAAGTTGTGAAATTCAACTATTCTTCTTCTCCGTGCTAAGTCTTTCCAACCAGACTGAGTCACCCACTTTGCACACACCCTCAAGAACTTATCCCTTTGCTTCAAAATTACTTATTGATATGAACTGATAACATTTCCGTACCTGCATGCACTCCATCCCATCATGAGTATTCTTGTGCCACTGAGCATTTAACAAAGCTGGACTAAGTATTGTACCAGCCACTCTTCCCTTCAGGCACATGAAAGGAGATTTCAACGCCATGCTATTGAGAGTAGTGAGATTTTCCCACAAGTCTCACGCAACACCTTCTTGAGTGGCACCCTCAAGTGCACTACTCTCTGGACATGAAATGTAAACAACCCTATTCACCCGTTCAGTTAGGCTGTTAGCTTGGGGTGGCATAAAGAACAGTTCTTTGGTGAACTATGCATATGCTTTGCAGGAAATCTTACATCTCCTGCAAAACAAATGGTCTGCCATTGTCCATGACAATACATTTGGCCACTCTTTCACTCTTCACAAACTCATCTTTTGAAAACTCTACCACTGTCCTTCCATTCACTTAGCTCACATATCTGGCGGAGATCCATTTTGATGAATATTAATCCACCAACAGCAACACATACTAATCTGTTGGAGACAATAACTCATAAGAGGCGATTATGTCAAGACTGGGCCTTAACATAGGTTCTTCTGGAATTTCTTTTGGCAAAAAGGGAACAGAATGAGTCACTTAAATTTAGTCATTTCCAGCACAAATCACACAGTCCTGCACAGCAGCCCCCACTTGCCGATGTAACCCTGGCCAGCATTACTCACTCTCTCTCTCTGACCCTGGTAGGATACCTACTGAGATGTCCCTCATGGGCCAGGTTGATAATGTCTTCCCTCAATTCCACCTATCACCTTTCATCAGTTCAACCTCATTCAGACCCAGATCATTCCACACTTTCTAAAATAGTTTGATCTCTTCAGTTTGTTCTCCATGGCTTGGTCAACTCGGACAGCTAATTCCATAACAATGTGAGACACTTCGTCCCTATTTCTTGCCTGCTCTCATTCCTCTTTCCCTATGACATTTCTTCTCACCCAGCTCAAAGCTGATGACTCTTGAATGCCTAGTTCATTTTCCACAGACAGGCATGACAAACAGGCTACATCCCTATACCTCACCCCGAGGATACTTCCCTTGGAAACTGGCTTTGCTCAGATATTTGATCCATCATTTAATCTTAGCAGTGACAATTTATCTACCTATGCAAGAGAATCCTTGAAAGAGATGCCAATGATCAGATCTCTTGGGGAAGGGAAACCCCCATAAAAGAAATAGAACTTCAAATC
Source organism: Triturus cristatus (assembly GCF_964204655.1). NCBI lineage: Eukaryota > Metazoa > Chordata > Amphibia > Caudata > Salamandridae > Triturus > Triturus cristatus. The sequence goes on from NC_140593.1 coordinate 1,085,939,271, forward strand.
TTAAATTCCCCAGGTGCAGGATAACGCGTCTCTATCGATGATGGAGTAATGCACCTCCTCACCTTTTAGAGAATATGATGACTTTCAACAACTTGTTATGTGCCATGCTCCACCATTTTGACTTGGCATCAGTGGTTAGAACTGCCTCCTTGTGCACACCAAATTGATCAAAGGTGGGCGTAATTCTGATCTCTTCCTTGATGGTTTTAGAACTGCCCTCATAATCCTCAGACCATGTGAATGACCTTCCTTTCTTCAGTAACACTTTCAATGGTGGACCACACCAGCAAAGTTGTTCATACATTTAAAGTAATACTTCACCAAGCCTATAAATAACCTATATGTTTTACGGGTGTAACAAAAAAGGAAGTCAGGTGCCTAGAGTCCTCATGTAACTTAACCTGGTGATAGGCAGATGACGAACTGTTACACTAAACAGATTGGCCTTTCTAAACATTGCCAATGTCTGCCCACATGCGACAGATGCACAGCCACCCCCCCTCCCACCCCAGCGCCTTGGGACCCTTACGGGTGAGTAGTCGCGCTTTATAAGTCACTTGATTGACTGACATGCACTTGTTGAGCTTATGAATAAGAACATACATCCAAATGCGCTCCCTTCTGTCCTTCGCTGCCTGACCACAGATGCAAACCGCTCAGAATACTTAATTTCATCTATCGCTTCTTGATTCCGCAACCTTTGAACTTTTTTTAATGGGCTTAAGATCAGGTTAGCAACCCTTCTGACCTTGCAGATACACAGTCTTGCATTTTTCTTCAAGAAAGTCCTATGTTTAAAGACTTTCAACAGACGCAGTTCCTTTCTAAAAACCCTGGGGAAGTCTTCCTATGTATGCACTCCATCATCCACATTGGCAACTAGCATGGTGTGCTATGGAGCATTGGGATTAAGGGTTATGCCCATGTATCCCATGTAATGCCAACCTAAAAGATGATCTCCCCGCTCCCCAACATAAACTTTCCCATCCGTCCCTCTGTTATGGGATTGCAATGCCAGAAGATGATAGCATAATCCTGTCACCACCAAAATGCCTTTACCAAGTCATGTCCCAAACCATGCTGGATGGTGAGCAAGAGTTGGCTAGAAACTGTAAATGTTCCATCCCAACTCAACCTCATACTCAGGTATTATCACACTTCTACTGTCCACTTGCCCACCCTCTTTTCTAACCCTCAAGACAACTCTTTTTACCCCTTAGACACACCTTCCTCAAATTGGACCTTGTCATTCCTGCAAACACGGACAAAATGGCTCTTGTACTACATCTGCTGCATATGGAATTCATTGCTAAATGATAGGGTTGTTGGACAGGTGTTTCAGATTTCCACATCTACAGAACTTCCATATTGTCTCTTTGTTCTCTTTATCAGTTCCCAACTTCTTACCTTCAAAGCCAATCTTGTGGACACTACTTTCCTCCACCACGCATGTTTCTTTTCTGCAAAGTACCTCACTTACGCTGCAGTCATTCTCACAATGACCAGTCTGCAGCTCCCTTACCAGGATGTAGTAATTTTCATGCCTTCAACAATCTCTTCTGCTTCTTTAAGACAGGTTTTTCACCAGGAACGTCTTCAGACCTCCTAGATTTTTGATGAACGTCACCAGCTGGTCTCTATTAAGGTGTCTTAAGTTTAACAGACTCACAAGTACAAGTCAATGTTTTAAGATATGCTATATGAGTGGGATCACTGACACAATATCGTGGTAAACAATATCGCTGACAAAAATATTGTGTCAAAATTATATAAATATATTATAATGTATCCTTACATAAACACACAAACACATATATATGTGTGTGTTTATATATCTATATATCTATCTATATATATATATATATATATATATATATATATATAGTGCAACATAATTAATAAACAATGTTTATTTTGTATTATATTAAGTTTTTTTCATAATTTAGATGTATCAATATGAATATATATATATTGAGAGGGCCGAAACGCGTTGGTTGAGCTGTGCAAAATAAACGTAAATTGAAAATCTCTTCCTGAGTGCCGCGTCAATGGTCTTGTGAAGTGGAATTTTGGGGCCAGGATCCGGCCCTTACGCAGAGCACCCGCTGCGAGAGTGCACCGGAGATCAGGATCACTTTGTGGACATATATATATATATATATATATATATATATATATAAATATTTTTTTTTAATAAACATTTATTTTACAAAATTTCATAATATTGCAATTACATACGCATATATATGGATATTTGTATTTGGAGTGATACATTTCAAAAATGCATAAAATGAGTCTATAAAGAAAAATAAATATTTGTATCAATTATATAACATATATACACACACACATATATATATTACATACATACACATTAAAACCAAGAAACATAAACAACTGAAAAAGAATAAATATAACAACTAATTTAGACAATAAATAAAATATGAAAAACTGAAAAATCCAAAAACTACAGATACAGAAAAAGTATAAACTTAAAAACAATAAACAAAATTTATATAAAATATTAAACAGTTAATGCTATAAAATCTTTTCAATCAATATTATGAAAACTATTGAAGTCTAAGAATATACTATTCCCACTCTAGTCTATGCAACTGTAGGAAAAGTTTTGAACTTCCTAGGGGTTGGATTTACTATTCTTACTCCAGTCACCACAATAGTAGGGAATGTGTTGGACTTCGGAGGAGTTACATTTACTATTCCTACTCTAGTCAGTGCAACAGAGGAGAAAGCGTTGCATTTTGAAGAGGTTCAATTTACTATCCCCACTCCAAACAACGCAATATTAGGGAGAGAGTTGGACTTTGAAGGGGTAAAACTTACTATTCCCACTCCAGTATGTGCTGCAGTATGGAAAGTATTGGATTTCGGAATGGTGAAATTTACTATTTCCACTCCAGTCAGTGCAGCAGTAGGGAAAGTATTGGACTTTGGAGGGGTAACATTGCCCAGAAGGCAGCCTGTTCTTTTTTTCTGTCTTCCGACAGGATGGAACGTGTTTGGACTTACCTGCTGGGAATCTTCACTGGACGTCTCTTCGGGGCTGCTGGGCTGTCCTCGCTGTCCTCTTTCCGCATTCTCCTGGCCTGCCGGGCTTGCCAGGAGCCGCGTTGATTGCCGCCCGGTCTTTTGCGGCTGGGGCGCCGTTCCTCCCAGTCTCTTCCGTGTTGCAGTGCGCGTCTCCCTGTGGCTTGGCCGGCATGGGGGACGTGCTGCTGCGGATGTTTAGCGGGTCCTGGGGCTCTGCTGGGCAATGCTCCTTGGCTCCCTGCCTGGCATTTGGTGTCCTGCCGGCCTCCTCTACTTCCTGGCACCCCTGCTGTTCGTTTGGGACAGTGCTGGGGCGGGCCTTGCTGTGGCCTCGAAGGCCGTTTTCGGCGGGCTTCTCCGCCCGGCGCTGGTTTCCTGGATGGCGCCTGGGCTGGCTATTGCGGGCCAGTGGGCTTGTGGTGTGCTCTCCCTGCCCACTGGTGAGTACCACGTAGCGGTTCCATTTTTTTTCTCATGCTGATGGTGGGATTGGATGCATACCATGGCAAGATTCATATGCACATCCAGCTGTTGTCTGGGTTTGAATCCGCCTAGATCTCTTTCTCCAGGGTCCTTGGACCATGCACTGGATTTGAGGATGCGCCCAACTTGGGTTGCACTGGTCACGGCTGGTCTCCCTGCGGCCTTGCCATGTGGGTTCCTTGCTTTCTTTCAGGTGCTGTTGGATCCCGTCATCTTCAGGTCTCTCTCGGTGTTGGTGGTTTCCTGTTGGGGCTTTTCTTTGCAGGCTCCTGTTCCTGCATGTTGGCCCTCTGTGCTTTGCTTGTTGCATGAGGCGTGGGTCTGGGTGCTGTCTGGGTCTGGGGCCCTTGTTCTCTCCGGCCTGGTTCTCTGCCTCCACTGCCCCCTGCTCCCGGGGTCCTCACGGACCTTCAGCGTCTTCAGCAGCCTGTGTCGGCGGCTCTCCTGCCTTCACTGTGGGTCATCTGACCTGTCTTGGGCCGTGGTTTCCGCTGTGTTGCTGCTTTTTTTTGCGGGTTCTGCCTGGGGGCGGGTCCTTCGGGGGCTTCCTCTACAGGTTGTGGGTTCCCGGGTCTTCTGGCTTTTCGCTTGCTCGGCGCTTGTTGCTGGTTGGTGTCTGGGCTTGGGGTCAGTCTCTGTGAGAGTTCTGTGGGCCTGTCCCCCTGGTGCATGCCGGCTGGTGGTTTCTTGCTTGCTGTGCTCTCCTGCTGCGCTGGCCTGCTGCCTTGACTTCTGTTCCTCCCGATGCCCGCTCTGTGTTTCAGCCGGGTCGGCCCTGGTTTTTCCCTGGTGTGGTGTCTGCTTGCTGGGCCGTGGCACGCTCCCAGGGATTGTTGGCTTCTTCTTGCGGCCTCTTTGTTCTGTCCTCTGGGCCTCCGGCCGTCCTACCCTGCGGGCTTCTGTTCTCCCTGGTCGGCCTTGGTTGGTGCCTGGTTGGGGGTCCGCCTGGGTTTGCCTGTTGCTGTGGCCTGCTCTGGTCGTCACTGGCTGCTTGTCGGGCGTTTTTGCCCTTTTTCAGGTCCTGGTGCCTTGCTATTCTTGGCCTTCCTTCGGCTGCCTGCTGCCCATCCGCCCGTTGGTTCCTGCCCTTTCTGTGGGTTCAGGCCTGGTGCGTGCCTGTCTGGGTGCCTGCCTGCGGTTTTCGCTATTGGGCGCTTCTTGCATTCTTCCGGGTGCTTTTGCTTGGCCCGTGCTCGGGGTGTCTGGTTTCTTCTTGTCCTTCCGTGGGTTCGCTGGGTCCTCCCCCTTGTTTTCCGTGGGTGGGGGGGCTGTTGTGCCCTCCCTCTGTCCTGGTGGACCCTTGGCCATGTTGGGCTGTTGGCTCCGGGGCGGTGCTGGTTGTGCCCCTGGTGGGTTCTGGCTGGAGTTAGGTTTGCTTCTCACCTGCTGCCGGGTTGTGTTGCCTGCTGGGGTCTGGTTTACGATTGTGGTTTCCTTCTCCCCTCTTGTGTTTCTCTTGGTGGCTTGGTGCACTTTGGGCTTTGCCTCTCGCCTGCCGCTCCCTTTGCCTCCTGTGGTGGCTGGGTGTCATTGGTCTTCCTTGGCCCCTGCCTTGGGTGGTCCCTTGTTCTTCGGGTGCCCGGCTCCTGGGCCCCGCCCTGTCTTCTGTGCCCTTTCCCTTCTTTGTGCGGTTGGGTGTCGGCCTCCCCTGGTGTATGGGCCGCTTTGCTGCTTCCCGCTCCTCTATTTCCACCTTGGGGTTGGAATTGGCTTTGCCTCGGGTCTGGGGCTCTGGTCTTTGCCCTTTGGGGGCCTGTTGTTGGGCCTGTGATTTTTTCTCACTCCTGTGTGGGCTGCTTGTGGCCTGTGATGTCTGTGGCCCTTGCTCTCTTGTTGGCTCTGGGGTGTTCATTCTCCCCTTGTTTGAGTCTGTTCCCGCACCCCTGGGGGGTGGTGCGCGTTTGGCTTCTCCGGGCTCCTCTCCTTTGGTTTCTGGTGCCTGAGTTATTCTGGGGTGCTGTTGGGGCCTGGGCTCTGCCTCTGTTGGTTTTGCCCTTGCGGTCCCTGGGTTTGGCCTCCCATTCGCTTGTGTGTGTGGGTCGCTGGTGCACCTATCGTCTTGGTTTTGTCTGGCTTTGTGCTGTGGTACCCTTGGTTGCTTTGGGGTCCTCTTTTGGTCCCTGCTTGGGTCCTTTCCTGGCAGCTCGTTCTCTTGGGCTTTTGGAGTTCTTTCAGCCTCTTGGTGCCCGGTGGTTCTGGCCCTGGTGTTCTCGGTCCTGGGCTGGTCTTCTGTCCTTTCCTGTGCCGCTCCTTTGTGGCTGGCTGTTGCGCTGGGGCCGTTGTGTGGGTTGTCTGGTGTGGGCTGCTAGGCTACCTCTCTGTCATCCTGCTGCTTCTCCTCTCTGGGTGGCCTGGATGTGGTTGGCTGCTGTGCCTTTCCCTCTGCCCCTTCTTGGTTGGGTTTTTTTTTGCCTCTCCTTCCGGGTCCTGGTGGCGCTGTGTTGGGGGCCTCCTGGCTGGCTGGCCTGCCGGTTTCTCCGGCTGGCTTCTTGGGTGTTTGTGGGTCGCCTGCAGGGTTGGGCTGTTGGCCTACTTGTTGGTCTTTCCTGTTTTGCCCTTCTGCAGCTCCTCTTGGGATTCGCCGTCGGTGGTTCCTTGGTGTCCGCCTTTGTCCTCCTAGCATGTGGGTCGGATCTTGATTGGTGGAGTTCCTCCTTCCTGGTTCAGGGGTTTGGTTTCCCCGGTTCCGTGTTCAGCCTTTGTTGTTGTCTTTCTTGGCTGTGCCCTGGTTTTGACCGGGTCTGCTTCGGATTTCGCTTCTTTGCTCTCCCTAGCCTCCATTGGGCAGGTTGCTGGTTTTCGTGTCCCAGTGTCTCCTGCTTTGGGGGTGTGCCTCGGGCCTAGCCGCTTGGCCGGTTCCTGTGCCCCGGGTTCTTCTCCCGATGTGGCGGCCTTTTTTTCCTGCGGCTCTTTGGTGTCTCTGCTGGGGTTGGCCGCTGGTCGTTCCTGCCCTGTGGCCTGGGCCTTCTGTATGTTTCTGTGCCTCCAGGGTTCCCTGTTGCTGCTGTTGTCAGCTGAGGGGGGGTGGCTTGCTTGGGTTCCCTTCCCCCTTTTTTTCTGGCTGTTCCTCTGGGTCGGTGCTTGTTTTCTTGTCTGGTTCTGCCCCCTTAGGTCTTTGCGGCTCTGCTGGTGGCTTCCCCTGGTGTGTTGGAGTTGGTCATGTGGTTGGTCGCGTCTTTCCTTGCTCTCTTGCTTTGGCATGCCTCTTCGGTTTCGTCTTCCTTCCCCTCGCTTTTTTGGTGTGGTCCTTTGTGGGTTCCTGCGCCTTTGGGTCGCCTTCTTCCCTTTTCTGGGGGGTTCGCTCTCTGTCTTGCCTCTGCTGTGTTCCTTCCTGGGCCTTCGGCCTTGCCACCCTGTGCGGCCTGTTCTCCTCTGCTCTTGGCCGTTGGACCGGGTTGGCCTGTTTTCTCCCTGGTCGGTTGCCCTTCCTGGCTTGGTTGCTCTGTTGGGGCGCTTCCGCTTCTCCTGTGCTCTCTTTAGTTGTTCGGGGGGGAGGGGCTTTGTTTTGGCCACTCTGGGGGCCCGATTCACAGAATTAACTTAAGACAAAATCCTAAACTTACTACTTTTGGTATTCACAGAATGCACTTACTACTTTTGGTATTCACAGAATGGATTTACGACTACTAACTTTACGTCCGCACTCGGGCCGGAAATTCCGGCCCGGAGGTGGGGATTCCGGCCAGTGGCGGAGATTTAGCCATGGCCAAAATCTCCATCTCTGGGCCGGAAGCTCCGCCTCCGGCCCAGAAGCCCCGCCTCCGGGCCGGAAGCTCCGCCTCTAGGCCGGAATCTCCGGCCCGAGTGCGGACGTAAAGTTAGTAGACGTAAATCCATTCTGTGAATACCAAAAGTAGTAAGTGCATTCTGTGAATACCAAAAGCAGTAAGTGCATTCTGTGAATACCAAAATGGTAGTAAGTTTAGTATTTTGTCTTAAGTTAGTTCTGTGAATCGGGCCCTGGTTGTTCCCTTGGGGCTTGGCTCTGCGTGCGGGGCCTCCTTCTGGCTTGCCTGGGGGGTTCTTGTATGTTTTTTTGCTGGTCATCCCCTGCTGGTTTTGTGGTCTCGGCTCTGTCCGCTTGGTTGGGGGCGTGGTTGGTTGTGTGCTCCTGCCTGCATTTTTCTCCTTTCTTGTGGGCTCCTTTTGCTCCTGTGGGGTGGCGTTTTTCAGTCTGGTGCCCCTGGTGTTGGTGGGAGTCTGGAAGGCCAGGTTGTCTGCTTGGTATTCTCCACTTAGTTCAGGAATGGGACGAGGACAGGAGGGAACTGGGGGTAATGTCCTATTACTTACCGGTAATCTTCATTACTCCTGGTCCCGTTGTCCTCGTCCAGTTCCTTACGCCCCTCCCTCCCTCCTTGGCGGCCGGCCTTCCGGTTGTTGGCTTGGTATTTTCAGGCTGCATGCTGAGCTGGTAGCGCTTATGTACCCCCAGTGGGAGGGAGTGGGTTGGGTATCCTAGCATGCTTCTGTTCTTTTTTTCTGTCGCAGAGATGGTCATCTCCACTTAGTTCAGTAATGGGACGAGGACAACGGGACCAGGAGTAATGAAGATTACCGGTAAGTAATAGGACGTTTAAGAATTCATTTTGTTGTGTCGTAGAATGTCCATGTGTGTTGGAACTGCGTCTAGGAGCTCCTCCTTTACCTGTGTTCTCTCTCTTTGATAATGCCCAAATAATGCATCAAATCAGAACCCGGATCTTCAACTGGGATGTGGGTGGCATTGTCGAGTTTCAGAGTTGTATATACTAACAGCTCTGCATTAACTTACTTTAAATCCTCCTCAAAATTATATCAAGAAATGCCCTCCTGTCCTCGTAGCCAGCTGCCTATCACAAAAGGATGAAAGAACGTTTTGGTAGGTGACAAACACCTTCTAAACATTTTAGTAATCGTGGAGATATTAAAAGCAATGTATAAAATATGTTCAAAATATCATACATATTTAACACTATTTTTTATTAAATTTTAAATTTATGAGTCGGTGACATTTCATTAAAGTATCAAGATGAGTGTGCTCATACAATCTAATTGCTTATTCTAAGAAGAGGACAAATTCCTCCCTAAATATGCAGGTCCATGTGTGTGTCAATGAGCATGTGTTAGGTGCAGTCTTGTTGCAGTAAGTAACACCTATTAAAATATAATTTGCACCTCAAGGCATCTCATTAATAACTCAACTAGCAGAAGCTTTCTGGCTGATGGCGCTCGCCTGTCCCGGGGCACCGTCGGACAAGAAATGACTTTCGGGCTCCAGTCCTCAACACACGATTCTCATGCAAATAGCTCTTCCAAAATTAATACTGACTGTTTCACCTAATTGAATTTGTGATACGTGAAAAATCATTATATTCCCTCATAAAATGGATCTCTTGCCTGCTCGATGAGTTAAGGCTGGACAAATATTTTTGGCCTGTGTATACTTGGGCGCCAATGTCATATATTTTTCACGTAGAACCTTAGCTTGAAAATGCCAGTGGCTGAGAAGTGTCCATCATTTTCTTGTCCCACTTTACGGTGCACATCGAGACCTTATTAATCAGGTTTCCTTGAAAGTTTTTGATTACTCCACGAGAAGATTTACTGGAAACAAGTCATGAAACCATCTGCATTTTCTTAATTACGCCTTTGTTCACGGGCCTAACACGTGCAGGGGCCTCAATCCATCAGGGGGTCCCCAACCCTTCAGGAGCGCCCAGTCAGCCCAAGGAGAATGGATATCTGCGAGACAAGGCTGACTCTAGACACCTCATCACATCTGCAAGGTGGCCCCATCATTTTGTGTTACACCACTGCCTTTGTTCTCGATCCTGGATTCTTTGCTCCGGAAGAAATAAATAGAAACAAGCGTTGACAAAGCAAATTGGTTGACCTTAATGTGCTAATGAATGCAAACACATGCAATGTGCAAATGTGAACAGACTATTTGGTACGTGCCTCTATGCAAGTCGTCTCTTTCTGTGTCTACTATGTTTGCGCCTTGTTTTTTATTCCCTAGCCTTGCAGCGCTCTGTGTTACCAGCACCACAAGCTTGTGGAATAAAAAATACAAGCACTACAAGCCTGGGGAATGGAAAGAGGGGGTTTGCCTCAAAGGATGTTTATTCTTCATTACAAAGCATAGAAACTCGAAGCATTCAGTTAAACATGCCGGGCCCGATTCACAGAACTAATTTAAGACAAAATCCTAAACTTACTACCATTTTGGTATTCACTGAAGGCACTTACTCATTTTGGTATTCACAAAACGCACTTACTCATTTCGGTATTCACAGAAGTTAGTAGTCCTAACTTTAGGACTCCTAAATGCCTTCTGTGAATACCGAAAGTCTTAAAGTTAGGATTTTTCTCAGTTTAGGAGTAGTAAAGTTAGGACTCCTAACTTTACTACTCCTAAACTGAGAAAAATCCTAACTTTAAGACTTTCGGTATTCACAGAAGGCATTTAGGGGTCCTAAAGTTAGGAGTCCTAACTTTACTACTCCTAAATTGAGAAAAATTCTAACTTTAAGACTTTCGGTATTCACAGAAGGCATTTAGGAGTCCTAAAGTTAGGACTTCTAACTTCTGTGAATACCGAAATGAGTAAGTGCCTTCTGTGAATACCAAAATGAGTAAGTGCCTTCTGTGAATGCCAAAATGGTAGTAAGTTTAGGATTTTGTCTTAAGTTAGTTCTGTGAATCGGGCCCGCTGTAATTAAATACCCCAAATATTAATATTGCTTAGCGTATTCCCAAACTCATCCGCCCTTTCCCACTGCTGAATATCCCAAAAGTGGGAAGGGGCGGATGAGTTTCGGACATTCTTTTATTTATCACTGGAGAGTTTCTCCTGCAATAGTCTTGTATTTGGTACAAATTAAAATCTTCATGACTTATGATTTCAGGGGCCTTTTCTAATTTATAGCGACTGCGTTTTGTGACACAGTTATGGCCAGGTACTCTTCTGCTGCCAAAGTCCTCACCCTGTGACTCACAGAAGCAGTTTAATGTATTTGATATATTTCCTGCATGAGCCTGTGGCTGTGTTTGATATCTCTGTGCGCTGAGCCTGCAAGATTAGGCTAACTCGAGGGATAGCTCTGCAGTCTAAACTGAGAGATCACTGTAACTTTTCAGGTTTCCTCCCTCTGCTTTCCCCTTTAAAAGTAAAACCTTCTTTATGTTACATGTTTGATAATGTTCTAATTTTTAGAACCACTGTTGGAAAATAAAATTGATTGTAGTAGAGCAGAACAATGCTAGCATATATACTTTCAGTAATACTAGCAGACAGTGTCGAATTGCATTAATGGGCCTTATGAGTTTGCCAGTGGCCCGCCAATCATATTGTGGCATCAAGACCGCCGTAACACTGCCAGGGATTGCGGATCCCTGGTAGCAGCAGCGGTCCAATTGTGGTCTGACCGCCCTACTTGTTATAGGGCATCTGACCGACAAGCTCATAATAAGGCCCATAGATTCCTAGATTGTTTCGACTGCCTCTACAATTTGTGGCTCTTCGGCAATTTCAATGAGAATTTGTACTGTAAAAAGCACAGTTTAGTCCGATTTCTTCTGAATTTTCTTTAGTGAAGAGCAGCCTAAAGACGCCTTCAGGCAAGTCCGGAGGCAGACCTTATTTGCTTTGCGGACTTCGGGGTATCAGCTGTGCTTAATTTGTTTTAAAAAATAGGTGAACATTGCCCAACATTCACCAGCCCACTAGGAAACTCAGATCCGGATCCCTCGCCCTATTTGCCACCCATTGCATCCTCCGGACTAACAACGGAGGCCGCTTGTTCTCCCATTTGGCAGCTAAGACCTGGAATGACCTCCATCTGCACCTCAGAGGCTCACCATAGCTCCAGCAGTTCAGGAAGGACCTCAAAACTTGGATGTTCAACCAATAGGAGAACTGGCCCCATCATTCGATAGCGCCTCGAGACCCTTACGGGTGAAGTAGCCACTCTCTACAAATCCCCATTGATTGATTGATTGAACATTTCCCCTAATGGTCTGCTGATGGAGTTGCTGAATACTAAGTCTGCCTAATGTTTTATGTCACCTCACACCTCATTCTTTCACCAACCTACACTTCCTGCCTCTTTATCTCACTCTTGCGGTTAACTGTTCATTCCTTCTTTCTCCCTTTGTCACTGTTTTCTATCTTTCTCTGCCCCCTCTTTTTTACCCCCTTTCAACCTAACTTTTCTCTTGTGCTGGGCCAAAGTTTGACGCAGAAAACTACATTGCAGGCCCCAATCATTACTGCCACTGCCCAGCACCTGCAACCACCTGCACATATTAAGCACATAATATGGACCACAACATTTGTCTGTAAATAAAACACTAGTAATATTTATAGCTTTTCTTATCGTACACTTGAAAGTCTGAGTTTATACAATACAACTTTAAATCTCAATCTATTTTTTCGTTATACATGTAAACTCTTTCTATATAGTTATGTGTCTATATATGTATTACTTAACTCCTACTGTAGAGGAAGAAAATAAAAACACCTTTGACTCTCCCCAGTGCACTACTCTTTCTCACCCTGTACCTCTCTCAATATATCCTCTACCTCCACTCTCTAACTCATCCCAAACCTCATTCTACTACCATGATCTCCAATATAAACCTTTCTAAACTCATCTCCCCTCTACCCCTCCTTGGTTCACCCCAAACCTCATTCTACTACTGTGATCTCCCAAACAACCCTTTCTAAATTCTTTCCTCGTGTATCCCTCCTTTGACTCATCCCAAAACTCATTTTACTACTATGTTTTTCCTAATCACTTTCTAGAGACTCTTCCCTCCGCCATCCCTCCTTTTACTCATCCCAAACCTCATCTTACTATTATCTCCCAAACAACACTTTTGAGACTCTTCCCTCTTCTAACCCTCCATTATCCTAATCAGTCCAACCAACTGACTTGTCCGCTAATCCCTTTTGGGTTCCGGAGTAGCATGCTAATCGTCGAAAAGCGCTTTGACACCTCATCACGGGTAGTAAGCCCTATATAAATACAATTACCATTACTTCGGAAACTTGGAATTTTACATACACACTTTGCCACTATTTATTTCACCTTTTTCTTTGGCCAGAAACCACTCCCCTCTCTAGGTCGCTGATGGTCCGGGCCACTAGAATTATGCGATTTTGCTGCTGTGGAATTTTCCGCATAATTATGGATTTGCTGCATTTGCCACATAATCCATCATCTTCTACAAATTTTAACAAAAAAAATTGTTTCCAGCTCAAACAGATGAAAAGTTAAAAACAAAATTGCAACAGGTGTTGCTGCGCAGTGGGCGCCCTTTCTGTAGAGGTTGACTGGCCATCTTTCTCTTGCCTATTGCTGTATTTGGCTGTCATATTTGTTTATAAAGGTTTTATATAGCACAAGCAAGCTATTTCTGGTATCAGAGTGCGGTATAATGGGAAATATACAGAGAATATACACAGAATGATACAAAGACTCATAGGATGATTTCAAAGCGCTGTACAGAGAAGAGTAACATGAAAGGTACACAAAGTAACAAATAGAATCATGGTTGATATCAAGAGCAAGACTAATACGGTAGCGGTAAATAGTCATACTGATTTGACCTCTTTTTTGCAGAGGGTTATTGTAGGGTGGTCCTGATAGGACGCCTTTGACCACATAGTGTGCATTTGTGTAAAAATGAAACAATCATCAGGTAATATTATCACAGAATGTGCCGCATTAAGCCACATAATCTGTTTTGTTTTGCCGCATAATTTCGTTCTTTTGAAACCGCTGCCATTTTCATGTTGAACGTGAGAGTGACGCTTTGGTAACAAGCGCGGCCCATCGGGAGTAATTGGATTCATTAGAAATACACTGAAAGGGAAAAGTTACTACCCCTGTGAAAACAAAGGCCGGTATTCCCCGCATGAAAGACCCGCTCGGCACCGCAGCTGTGGCACACCGCTCAGCAACCAAACGATATGACATATGGTTAAACCAGATGAACGACCCCACAGCTCACTGACGTGTTACCTAGAAAATGCACTCATTGGAGACACTTGCTGGTTGTTTTACAGGTATTATATAAATATAAAATACCGCTGCAAAACCCGTTATGTAGCCTGTTTAGCAAACACCGAAACGCAGTGCTTAAACGTAAGCAATAAACAATTAAATTTACCATGTTTATTGGCAACCCGAGACTTTTTAGTTTACACAGCTGTACATATTCATAGCGAGGAAACACCTCAGCATTTTTAATATGTAGCGTTATCTGCGCTACGAATTTGAGAATTGTCAATTCAAAGAGCATCGCTTGGAACAAGGAAATCATTTGCTCCGAGGGTCACACAGACCCTGGAGGGACGCCCCTGAAGGTTTTACCCTGATCGTCCAGCAGGTGGCGCAGCGCGGCTACTTTCAGCCGCCCTGCCCAGGCGCCTCCACGGGACAGTCTGCCTGAACTCGGAATGGATTGCTTTCCCCTTTCATCACTCTCTGATGTCCAGCTGGTCCTGTCAGCGCCTTCTTATAGCATGTAATTCATCGCCCAGCCTGGCAGCTGAGGTTCTCGGGCCGGGCACCAGGTTCTCCCGCGCTGGGCTGTGCCCTCAGAGAATCCCTAGCCGAAGCCGAGCTCTGCTCTCTGTCTCATTTCCTCCTGCACCTGAGCAGCAAAACTCCCCCCGGATTATGAATCGTAGGGACCCCGCTTTGTTCACACCCTCTTTATTGCTAGCTTAACTGAATGCGTAGTATTACTTGTTTTGAAATAGTTGGGATTGATATAGCGCAGTGCATGTTCCATGATGCAGAGAAGCGCTTTACAGGAAATGCGTTTATCGTATTAGGAGCATCACAGACTTTTTGGTTCACCCAAGTGGAATTTAGGGGTAATATTCGATTTTCTAGTAAAATTATTCTGCAATTTTAACTCTAGAAAAGAGTTCTGTAATGTGTAAAAGAAGCCAGTAAGAAGGACAATCCAAGGGGCATATCAACAAGGGCTTTATCCCTGCTTTTTTAGCCAAAAAAGCAGGGATAAAACTAGCACCCTATCAACAACAGGGTGCTAACACGCAAATTTGCATGTTAGCACCCTTTTACTCTACGCTTCCCCTTGCATCTCTAATGAGATGCAAAGGGGGCGTTCCAGAGTAAAATAATAGGAGAAATGTCGCTAAGCGACATTTCTCCTATTATCAAGAATGTCGCTAACCCTGTTAGAGACAAAAAAAGCAGCGCTAACCGCGGTTAACGCTGCTTTTTTACGTCTGCTAATTTTCAGACTTAGCCATGATATCCTATGGAAGGAGGATATCATGGCTAAGTTTGCCTGTCCCTATCAACAAGGTAACGTGTGATTATCGCTGGGTTTCCAGCGATAATCTCACGTTAGCCTGTTAGCGTGTAGATTTTTATCGCTATTGAGATAAGCGTTGCTAATAGCACGCTATCTCAGCGATAAAAATTCACGCTAGCCGGCGATAATTATCCTCACGCTAAGAGCGCTGAGCGATAATTATCGCCGGTTGTTGTTGATATGCCCCCAAATTTCTTGGTTTAGAGGTGGGGCGAGATTGTATGCATTGCTTACAAATACACAAGTCAAAGTGCCTTTCCGGAGTGGCACAGTGGAAAAAGTGGAACTCTATTAATTTTTTTGAGAGGTGGACTGGAGAGGAAGACGGTTTCATCCACAGGCAAAAACTTTTAATTGTGAAGAAAAAAAGTGAAGCAAATACACGTTGCTTATGATGCAGAATTTTAAATCCTGATAAAAAAAACACGTGAGTAGGGGTGTGCAATTTTTCCTTAGAATAAGCAAACTCTCATGCAGATACCGATTAAGGACTCAACCATAGTTCGTGGAGGAGGTTCCTTGCTTTCTCTGCCAACGCTAAGCAAACTTCCCCACGGCCCCCACCCCCCCCCCAGAAAACTGGCGATATTAACTTGAAAGTGATAGCAGTGTTCAATAATATGCTTTTTTCTAGTGAGTCAACTTTAAAATAGTTTCCCTCATGAATTTGGATCCGTATGAAAGTTAATGTTTTTTTTAATTTTTTGCTTGTGTCGTGTAGTTTCCAGTAATCTGTAGGACCTGCACGTTTGTGGACAACATAAACGTTGGGTGACGTGTTTAGACTGATTCCAGGCACCCCCGCAGTATATGTTAGCCTGGAGACCAGCTAGCTCACAGTGCCGCCATGAGCCCCTCTAACCCCAACAGGGAGCGAATGGTTTTTGGCAACCACTGAACATGACAACCCTGACCCCTCAGGGATCCTGGTAACAAATCTAGAACCCTTCCGCTCAGTCACTCGTGCACTCTTATTCTCAGAGAACTATACAGAGAATACACAATGGGGCGTTTTCAATATATTTATTGAACAGTTATTCTTGTGTAAAATACATGTGCTGCGATAAACAGTAGACAGAAGCAGATGAAAGTGATTAAAAACACCAAAAGAGTGAAAAGCAGATAGAGTTCCACCATGGTGCTATAACAGTGTATATATGCAGGCATATAAACCAATGTGGTAATCGGTCATACTCCTACTATGCAATCCCTACTCTATGTGTGTCTAGAGTGTATGTAAGTAAACAGCCAAGAATCCCTCGACAGGATAATCCAACCCAATTTCCTGGCAGGAAAGAATGTAGGACCCAGTCTTGTTCACGAACTGGACACCCCTCAACGTCAGCTGAAGTGTCTTCTCTACTAACCCCCGGAAATGCTTCTTTATTTATAATAAAAAGCATCATTGCGATGTATATGCCTACCTGTGCCATCTATTTAAACGTATGCACCAAGGTACAAACGCAAGGGTGAGATTCGGGAGGTGTGGGGAACTGTCAGCTCCGTTCCCGGTGGAAAAGGGAGTAAGGCAGGGGTGCGTTCTGGCCCCCACGCTCTTCTCGCTCTTCCTAAACGGGTTGATAGACCATCTATATGGAGCAAGGGATCTGGATTCTCTAAGTTTAGCGGGGCGGAAGATACCTGCCCTAATGTTCGCTGATGATACCCTTCTACTGTCAAAATCATCCACAGGTATTCAGCGCACATTAGAGGCTTTTTGCTCCTTTTGTAGACTGAGGAACTTGGAGATTATTTTCTCTCTAAAACTAAGTTCATGGCCTATAACACCAACTTAGCCAATTGTCCCCTCCCTCACCTGGATGGAACTGCTCTGGACCGAGTAACCACCTTCGATTATCTCGGGATTACATTAAATGATCGAATGGATTGGGGATCCCATATGGTTAAGGCTAACTTGAAGTTGGCACAATCAACTGGTGGTATGCTAAAGGTATTTAATGATACCTCTTCTAAGCTGTTGAGTCCGCCCACGGAAATCTATAAAACCCAGGCGAGAGGGGGAGTACTCTACGGTGCAGAGTTATGGGGTCACGTCAGTGTTGCCCCTTTATCTTGCACTGAGAATAGTTTTATCAGGCGTCTACTGAAACTCCCTATGAGTACGCCCCTGACACCCCTTCGGTTGGATTTGGGCTTGGCTCCTATTCAGGAGTTGGTTGCAAATCGCCCCCTCCTGTATTGGAGACGCTTATGGTCGACCCCTGAGCTCTCCAGCTACAGGGGGGATTTAGGGGATCTTATGTCCGGGGGGAGCAAGGGGAAAATTCAATGGCTAAATCACATCAAGCAACTTTGTCATGTTTTAGGTAGGGGGGATATGTGGTCGTCCCCTGAGGAGACCTGTGCCCTGTACTCCAAAAAATCTCTGAGCACGGCCCTTAAGCGCTACCGCATGGAATATATAATAACACATTTTTCCACGGGTAGGCTGACTGATACCTTTTTGAGTATCAAAGCCCATCCTTTTTTTGAGAAATTCTTGGATGATATCCAGCCTCCCTTGGCCAAGAAATTATATATACAGTTTAGATATGGTTCATTGCCTCTTAGGGACGTAACATATAAGTGGTCAAATGCATTACATCCCACGAGTTCCTGCCCAGGTTGTGCGTGTAGTAGTGAGACAGATTTGCATGACCTGCTCTTTTGCCCCTTCTATGGTAAGGCAAGAGCCAAATGGATCATTCGACTTTGCAAGTCCAGGGGGCTTAAGGACTATAGTGAGGCATTTAGATTTCTCAAATATGATACCACCCCCCTAATAGTGTTTGCGACTGCTAGATTTCTTTTGTCTATGTGGTACTCGAAGTGCAAAAAATTAAAATCTGAAAGTCCTCAAACTACTGTTCCTGCAGTAGCTCAAACACTGTAACTCATGTTGACTATATATTTCACAGTTTGGGATTGCCCTTTAGGAGCGCTGTGCTTATTTAATGTATCTAATGAAATCCTATGATCCTCCTCCATCTTCGATATGAATCTCTCATGTGCTAGGACTACAAAGTATGATTCTTTTAAATATATATGTTTTTAGCTCTTTGCGCTCTTTTTTTTATTGCAAATTTGTATTTGTCTTTTTATGGCTTTTTACCGATATTAAAAGCTTTTTGACTGACTGTATATGCAGATTAGTGTTGTTATGGGTATGTAGATAGCCCTGTTGCCCTGTGGATGAAGATAGAATGACATTTGCACAACGTTTAAGGCATCACGATAATGTTGCACGAAGCCAGATGTGTAAGCAAAGCAGTTTCAGAGAAACTTATCCAACATTGTCACACATGCAAATATGGGCAAAAGGTCACAATGACATGTTATTGTGCAGAAAGAGAACAATGTAAGGAAATATGCAGCGTTGCTACACAGGCCTAACCCAGGCACATAACACATTCGTAGCAACTTAAATAGAGAGCAGACATTGTGATTTGAACCTTAAACCCCCCCATGCTGAAAACTGCAAACGAACTGATAGTAGTCGTAGCATTTGTGAGGATTACAGAAAGACCCCAAGAGAAAAGCTTTATAACTTTACACATCCCTACAAGTGCAGAAAATACTGGATTGGAGGACGGGAAATCGATGCCGGTTGTAGATTTTCTGGAGCACTCCTGGAATTATGTATGAATCAATTAAAAGTAAGAAATTTACTCTAAAAATACGAGTAATAAAACAGCAGCATATTTCCAACTGTTATATTTGTGAATTGGGCCCAAGATGTTGAACATAGAAAATAAAGATTCGGACTCAAGGTGAGACCAGATTATGGAAATAAGAATGACGTTATAAGCAAAAAACAGCAGTACCTAACAACATTTTACATATTTACCAATATGAGGTGCAGAAAGGTAAAGTAATTTGCCTAAAACGCATGAATTTGTTGGTACAGAATTTCCAAAGGACATTTAGAAAAATTATGAGACGTGGGCCAAAATTCACATATTTCTCACACAATGAAGCGTAGCACCCAAATGGGCTATCTACACAGAATTGCCTGCCGTTGGTATTTTCTGCTATGCTTCCTTGAAAGACACACAGCCATGCGCCAAGGTGCAGCGAAGAATGTGCATTGTCTTGTATAGAGTTTATACTTGAGGCAAACCCTTCCAGTACAAATTTGTATGTGTTGACAACTGCAGAAGGGTCCGGAGCATTGAAAAACGCATTCAATGCAATGCACTGGTTTAGGGGAAAAGTCAATCCCTTCTTGTTGATGCCTTCTTTGAGTAGTCTTTAGTTTTTGATGTGAAGTCCAGTAAGGCTACCTTAGTTGATCAGGGTTTGCATAAAAATCTATGAGTCATTGCACGGATCCTCGCCAGAAATGTGTCCTTGCTATAAAGTATGGCAAAGTGGATTTTGCGGTGTGAAAAGAGCACCTTTCCAGCAAAAAATACCTTTCACTCTGGAAAGTAAATTACAGCTGCCACTTTGCACTGCTTTGTGTTGATTCACCTCATGCTAGTGGTTTGGGAAATTTGTTTGAAAAGGCTATTTGATGGTGCTTCCACTGTGTACCAATGTATGTATGTATTGAAGATCACTCTCTTTTGGGTGGTAGTCCCCCAGATTATTAACTTGACTGTTTTTGTTGGCCATAGAACCCCATGCACTTTACCCCTTCTAACCAATGGTAAAGTGGTTGTTCTCTCCCTTTAAACATGATGAAATTGGTATACACCAGATTGGGACATTTAGCTTACCTATAAATCCTTTTTATATGGTTCCAGGAGTACCCAGGGCTTGTAAGGTAAATGTCACCAGTGGGCTGTAGCACCCATTGTGCCATCCACTGCAGTTGCAGTGTAAAGCATATCTACAGGCCTATCATTGTAGCCTGGATATGCAGTTTTAAAACTGCTAATTCAACCTGTCAAAATAACCCCTTTTGACATCCCTAAACTTTCCTTTTAAATATCAGCAAGGCACCCCTAAGTAGCCACTGTGCACGAAAGGCAGGGTGGATGGTATTTAAAAGTAAAACATGTGAAAGTTTGATATTAAACTTCCTTACAGTAAAAAAGCCCTAAAAGCTCATTTCAATTATGCAGGGTTGGCAGTTCCATAGGAAAGCACCAGGGTAAAATATTAAGTTCAATGAATGCTTTCTCTATCTAAGAAAAAACTAAAATTTTAATTTTCAAAATATTTAGTATTAGCATGCACTCTCCTTTCTGCCATTCAGTAGTTAGAATTACAATGGGTGTGAATTAGGTGTAAATATTCTCCCAGGACAAGGACAACAGTCCTTGGTTTGGGGATGTGTTGTTGTACCCTGGACAGGATCACCTCTGTGCTGGACCCAAGGACTTGTAACACCCAAGCCTGCACCCTTTTTTGTCCCCCCAGAATGTCCGGCCCCAATCACTGTGGGTGTCTTGTAGGCATCACAGTGTCAGATCCTGCTGTAATGCCAAGATCTGCTTGACAGGTCTTCTGGTTTTTTCATATGACATTTGAAGCGCACTTCCAAAGAGGGAAACAAAATTCCCCAAAATATCTTCTATATTCACTGTCTGGTTGCTGATAACCCTAGCTTTTATCCTACCATACTTCTGTCTCTGAGTTTGTTGGGGGTACAGCAGTTCTGACATCTGGATTTTAGTGTTTGATGTGGGAGGAAACTAGGATTACCATCAGACACTCTCCCCACACTATCTCAGCTCTCAGAGCCCAAGTTTACTGTGGCATCTTCAAAATGGCCAAAGTTGGTATGGCTTTCCTCAGGAACCTTTACCCCATTTGCTACGGTGTCTGGGGTCATTCCAACCCACCAGCTTGTTCCAGGCATAACTGTGGGATCAATAGGCACCCACTTCAGAACACTTGTGGACCTGAGGAAGATCAAAAGAGGATTGAACCTATTGTCTGCATCTTGTGAAGAGGCATGGAGGACTGAACCTGCTCTCTCTTGTCAAGCTAAAGAGACCTTTGCCTGCAACTGCCCAGCAGACCAGTGCAAACTGGTCCAGTGCTAATCTATCCTGTTGGCCTCTACCTGCCACCCTATGAGTCTCCAATTGCCCGTCCGAGGTCCTGGGGGGAGGAGCTGTAGAAGTGTACTCCTGTTGACGATTGGGACTTAAAGGACTAAAGTCAGAAGGTAAAGTCTTTGACCAAGGCAAACCTTGTAAGTCAATCCGACTTGTGCTCCATCTCAGTCAGCGTCCAATTGTGCCTAACCATTGAGTATCATTACCAATTTATGCTTCGTGGTGCTATTTTTGCTTAAATTAAAAAAAAATAGTATCTCTGGTTCGCCTTGTTGGATGTTTGTCATTTTGGTGTCATTTTTTTGTATTAAATGTTGCTCTATTTGGGGGTTCTATAGGGCGCCCGGCAAGATGGCCGCTCTGTAGAGCAGCTCCGCCATCCGAGTTATTCATACGGTCAAGATCCTTGCCTTCCTGCCCATGGTGGATGCCCAAATTATAAAAAAAGAAAAGCGGAGGACTGTGGGCTGCTTTGGGCGAGCTGATCTACCTGCTGCATGATCATTTGACTGAGAACGTGACCCGCGCTGACAACATGGCGGCCCGGGACGCGCTCTGAGTGCGGGACTGCAGCGCCCCACGAACGGTGTCGGCTGCGGCTTGTGGGCGTCAGGAGAAGATCGCGCTGTTGCGCTGTCGACCTGTGCACTGTGTGGGTCGGAACGGGAGCGGCAAGAGACCCGGTGTGAGATATCCTGGCACTTGGAGAGCAGGCTCGCTTTCGGTCCCGGCCTGGGCGGGGTGCTGTTTGTGAACTGCCACAGGTGGTGCAGACCA
The DNA here is from genome assembly GCF_964204655.1 of Triturus cristatus. Lineage (NCBI taxonomy): Eukaryota > Metazoa > Chordata > Amphibia > Caudata > Salamandridae > Triturus > Triturus cristatus. The sequence goes on from NC_140593.1 coordinate 1,085,960,933, forward strand.
ACCTGTCGTCCAGGGCTGCAGAATTGACCCGTATCGGGGCTGCTTCTGGCCTCTGCTGGGATCGGACCGGCCGACCGGGTGAGTGCCGCGGCGCGGCTCAGTTCTGTGTGCGGCCCACCTTGGTGCTAACCCCTACTTGCCCTGCTCCTGCTGCGCCTAAGAGGTCTATAACAATCCCCGCTGCGCGCCCCGGTGAGAGGCATCTGTAAAGAAGGATTACCACGCGCTGACAGCACTCGCTACCCGGAGCAGCTGACCTGCAAATGCGGCCTATCTTGCGGATGTATTCAACTGGGCCCACTCCTGCTGTGCACAGAAGGCTCTTGCTTATCTTTGCCACGTGGCCTGGTGGGGTGTCGCCTGAGAGGAGGACTTGGTGCTTACTGGCTGCGCTTGGGTATAGTAGCGCCACTGTCCAGAATTAAAAGTCAGTTGCTCCCCTGTGGGAATTCTCCATAATTTACCCTGTACTTTACCGACTGAGGCCAGCCACACCACAACCGTTGCTCATTTTGCCCTTTGTAGCTGTGCGGAGGTGCGCGGCAATGTGAGAGTCAAGATCTGCCATGTCTCTTTTTCCTGTCTGAGGCAGTGGTGCTGTGCTGCAGCGAGAGACACACGCGACCCCATAATGCTCGCGAAGCCTTCTATTGCCTGTATCACTGCTGGGTGCAGACCTTCCTGAGACCTGAGCAACATGCTGGGTTATCTGGCATTGTGCAGCAAGCGGACTCTTGCTTGTAGGATGCCCCTCATTCTTGTGCACCTCAGCCCAGTACTACCAGCATGGGGAAAACAGAGCATGGTCAACCACACCCAACTTTCGAACCCTGCATATCGAGCAAGGCTTCTTAGCATGCAGCCTTTGATTCAGAAGCGGACATGCCCAGTTATCATTTAACTAACATTGACAAAACTCTTCTTGCAGTACAAGCCAGCTTACAATACATCGATGGGAAAATCGATAATCTAAACTTGCGAATGGATCGTATGTCCGAAAAGCTGGACAAGCATGCAATGCTCCTGGGGGAGGCAGAAACACGCAGTGACCTCTAGAGCGTCATCTATGGAGAAAGTAATATGAAATGAGGATTTGGAGGCCAGATCCAGACGTAATAACGTGCGCATTACTGGCCTGCCTAAGTCTATGATCAGGGGCCGTCTTGAGACCTATGTGGAAAAGCTCCTTCAGGCGATTTTCAGTGCGGAACAACTGTCCCAGGTCCTAATAGTGGAACGGGCCCATCGTTCTCTGGCTGCTCACCCCCCACAGGCTCCCCTCCATGCCCCATCATAGCTCGCTTACTGAATTATAAGGATCGGGACGCTGTCCTTCACATGGCTTGGGAAAAAGGCACCATCACCCAAGAAGGGAATACTCTTGCCTTCTATCCTGATTTTACCGCAGGCGTGCAGGAGGCACGGAGAGAATGTCAGCCAGTCAAAAAACTTCTCATCTCGGAACTGATACCCTACGTGATGCTCTATCCAGCACGGCTGCACATTGAGGTAGATGGAAAGCCCAGAATATTCACCACGCCCAAGTTGGCGATGGACTTTGCCAAGACTCTCAAACAGCACAGCCGGACCCCCTCCAGTGCGGCGGACAATGACAGTGGGGGCGCCGCCAGGACGGCAGCTGAACACTGAAATAGCTGGGTCACTTGAGTTGTGGACACATGTGCACTTTTGCCTTGCTTTGGTCTCACAGTGATCTATATCTGATTGTATGTCCTGGAGGGCCGTGGCACATGTGGCTCGGACTATATACAAGAACCTGAGCTATACAGATAATGTTTCCCCCACTGCTCGGACTCATAATGCTTATTACTGTTGGGGGAATTCAGTATTGTTTTATGATGTTGCAATACATCGGGTAGGAAATATTACTTTTGCTCGGCCACCTCCAAGTACATTGGGAGGGGTATTGTGCTCCAGCCTCCCCCCATGGGTGTTCCCCATAGCTGTTTCTTCCCTTGGCGCTGCACTTGGGAATTGTTTTGGGATGTTCGGGATGGCTTTGGTACGTTGAGAATACTAAAGTGGGTGGGGGGTGACAGTGGGAGGGTGGGGTTTGCGGGGCTAGTTCATGTGGCTGATTGTATTTTAAATGTTGTGAGGTATGCATATGTAACATCATGCATTACAGTTGAATCATGCTCGATATATAACAAGGTAAATCTCTGCATCGGGATCACACGTTAATTACCTGTCTAATATGGAATGTACAGGGACTTAAGTTGCCTAAAAATATCCGCCAGGTCTAGATCGTCATGCGGTAGAAATTGCCCTTATACAAGAAACACACTTGACTCAGCGGTCTGAAGTACACGTAGGAGCACAGTGGGCTGGTTATCGTTTAGCCTCCTCATACTCATCCTATTCCCGAGGTGTAATTACACTTATTAAGAAAAGTCTTCCTGTTAGAAATGGGATCTCTGGTTGGCTAAGGCTTGCGCCGAAGCCAGGCAGAGACCACCACTCTAGTCAGGGCAAGGGAGTTACACGCCAAAGATAACCCCTGCTCACCCCCTTGGTAGCTTGGCATGAGCAGTCAGGCTTATCCCGGTGGCAATATGTAAAGCATTTGCGCAACACACGCAGCAACAACATACTAGGCACACCACAAAAGGAACTCCTCACAAGGTTAAATCAAAAATAGCTTTTGTATTCTCATAACACATTAGAATAGTACTCGCATAATATACATTGTGCCAACTGGCACTGGGCAATATTTACAGGGGATTATATACACATGACAGGGCCACTTGGACCACTGTCAGAATCATCACTTAGTAAAGATAATAAATGTAGACATATATTAAACGTAGAACACAACCAGTAATTACTGGCAACACTATACTCAGCATCATCCTTTAACATGAATTATATCATGCACAGTATCACATTAGGCGAGAAATATATTCTGCGCCCAAATCATAAGCCTAAACATATTAGACCATAACCTCCTAAGCATAACTCACATTAGGAAATACTCTTACTAACATAAACCGCAGTAGAGAATAACTCATACCTAAACCACAGTAGAGAATAATCTCACATGCATAAACCACAGTATGCAAATAACCTCATAATCATAAAAACACATTCAGAGGCATAAATCAGGGTGCATCAATCATAGTGTATAAATTACATTTCCTAGCACCACATAATCACATTAGGGCCTGGCGCCCTATTAACCTAACAGTCCCTCTGGCCAACTGGCCATCTCAAAAGGGGCTCAAATGCCCTATGTCCAAAAGTCAGGATGCGCTGCCAATGCAGCAGAAGTCAAGGGTGCGCAATTGCGCAGACCTAAATGTTGCAGCTGGCACTAAGTGCTGCGCAGCTGTGCAAGTATGCGGCAAGGGAGTGCATCTCCCTCCTAACTCGATCAGAACTGCCCCCAAGGAATAAATGACCTAAACGTTGCAGCTGCCCACTGCTTGCTGGGCAGCTATGAAGCTGAACGTGGGCCTGGGCACTACTGGGCCCTTGGAACAATGTGCAAAATGTTACAGGTGCCCGCGCTGGTGCGGTGCAGCTGAGGATCATCAAAATAAAGGGGCCCTGGCACATCTGTGCCTCTTCAGCCCCACAGGGCTCCTTTAAGTCGAATTACCCCCAAATGCTGCAGTTGCCCACTGGCAAGTGGGGCAACTGGGAACACCTCTGCAAAGGATCCCAGCACTAGGGTGCACTCAGGACCCCCACGGGGATTTTAAACAAAACTTGCCCCCATGCTGGAGCCATACAGGGCAGCCCCGTGACACATTTCCTGTCTTCTGGGCTGCCTTTCCCCGGCCAGGGGGAAAGGCGGAAGTGACGCTCGCGAGGCCCCGCCCACAGTCAGGTGCGGGTGCCTGATGTCCGGTTTTCGCACTCTCTTCTCAGCGGCTCGGGCCGTGCAGTGAAACGAGGGTAGGCTCCCTCTAAAGCCAAAATATAGAGCGGGGTGAGCTCCCGCCACAACAATGAAAGTACAGGCGGGGTGGGCACCTGCAATCTGAATCCAACCATAAGCGGGGTGAGCACCCGCGAGACACAGAAAAAATGCGGGGTGGGCACCCACTGTTGAGGCATCACGGGGGAATCCCTACTATGGGGATTCCCTCTCCAAAGGGGGCTGCAGCCCAGCGTTGCGGACCCCTCGCGCTCCTGATGGGAGAATAATTAAAATAAAGCGCTCGAAATGCGCTAGAAGCACAGTCCTGCAGAAAGAAGCATCAGGCTTTAGATGAAGGGGCAAAGCAGGGCCCAGGGAGGCAAGCCCTCCTGGCAGCCACCCCCTGGGCTCCAGCAGCAGCACGCCCTGCAGGTTCAGGAACAAATCCAGCACAGAACATTTTCATGGGGTCACAGCCCCTATATTTATACTACATTTCCCTTTGTGTAAAAGTGCAGGGCATAGGGCTACCAATCAGAACTGGTTCAGCGGGGATTTGGAGCACTTTGTTTTGCCCAGCTCCTCTGCCCTTTGTCAGGTGGGGGCTCAGTGATCAGACACACGACAGGGGGCGGAGCCAGCATTGTGGAGGGAAGGCACAGCCCTATTCAGGTTCCAGGTGCAACTCCTCCCTCCCATCTGCATGCAGATCTCTCTATTCATCACTGGGCTGACTCACCCTGTCTCCTGGAGCCACCCACACCCCTCAGCTCCTGTCACTCACAAGCCAAACATGCAATTCACATCAGGCAGGCAGACACATAGCACACAGAAATGCCAACTTCTAAAAGTGGCATTTCTCCACCAGTCACCATAAATCTGCGCACACCATTGTGCAGCATTGATTCTCACGAGTTCATGCATACTAAACTCGACCCTGCACTCCTCTCATACCAGGAATTACCATGGACACACATATCCCCCATGCATTCCTATGGGAGGGCAGGCCAATCTCACCACACGCACTCAGAGAGCGCACACACTTTACACTGGACCACCAATGCCAGGTCACAGAAAAGGCAAAAAGTTTAGGGGTGAACCTGCCAAAAAGGGCCAAGTGGAACACTTCCCTTCACCATGATTAAAACCTGCGTTGAGGAAGCAGGTCGATATGCCATTGTTCACGGGAAGCTGGCGGGCAGTTTAGTTACTATTGTAAACACCTACGGCCAGAACGTAGATGACCCTGCCCTATTTGAACACATCATTTTCACACTGCGGAATTGGCCCGAAGCTGTGATTTTATGGGGAGGTGACCTCAATACACATTTAGACCGTAGTAGAGACAAATCTAGCGGCAAAGGGGGCATCCCCTGGGGCAGCCCGGGTCATTAACGAGGGGATGGCTCAACTGGGATTGATAGATGTATGGCGTCAACGACATACAGAGAGACTGGACTCGATTTCCACTGTGCATGGTAGCATGTCTCGGCTTAATCACTGGCTGTTCAGTGAGAGTGCAAGGGGATGGGTATCCAAGGTGGAGGGTTTACCCCGCACCCTATCTGATCATAATCCTGTCCAAATTAACCTTCTTATTCCACGCACCGTCTGTCGAGCATTTACGCGGCGCATTCGTTCAGAAGCCCTGTTGGACCCCCTTTATGTCACAACAATTCGCGAGGCCATTGTGCAATACTTTGAGCATAGCAAGGGTTTCGGTCGATAGTGCTATGACTCTCTGGTAGGCATTTAAGGCCAGGATTCGAGGCACTTGCATAGGCACATCAGCTGGCATTTTACAAGATTTGTGTGGACAGCTCGCCAAAGTCGTAACCACTCTACAGCGCCTCGAGCGTGATTCCGAAAGTTCACCCTGGGCTCAGACATTGGTGATAATTAAAAAAATCCATATTAGAATACAATGAGCTAGCAGAGGGGGAGGCAAGGTACATCTCTAGGCATCAAGTAGCCAGTGCTTATGGGTAGGCGGTACAACTGGGACACCATTCAGCTAACAAGATTAAACCTCGTATAGACCGGCATACGAGCACCAAGATCACTGAGATGACTGGTCAGGATTATTACACTAATCAGGATATTCTAGCACAGTTTGAAGCTCAAATGCAGAATTGTCTAACACACAAGGTACGATAGATACTAACGAGTAGGACACATATCTACTGGATGTTGCCATAGCGTGGCTTTCGGATGGGCAGAGGGAGTTTCTTACTTAACCAATGACGGAGGAAGACATCCGTGCAGCGATTAAAGCTCTTCCAAACAAGAAAGCCCCTGGGCCTGACTGTTTTCCCAGTGAAGTTTATAAGGAATAATCCGAAGAATTAACCCCCAATTTACTAGAAATGTACTCCGAAGCGTATGACGCGGGCACATTGCCGCCTACTCTCCGGGAGGCTTTGATTATTACTTTACTCAAAAAAGACAAACTGCCCTCTTGTTGCGACTCAACTCAGCCGCTGTCACTTATCAACACTGATCCTGGCCACCAGACTTCAGGCTCTCATGCAGGGCCTGGTCCTTCCGGACCAGTCCGGATTCATTCCCACTAGGTCTACCTCTCATAATTTACGCACACTCTATGTTTCATATTCTTTATCCTGGGCTCCAGGCAGCGGCTGTGATGCTTGACGCAGCCAAGGCCTTTGACTCCATAGAATGGGGTTATCTATTTTATGTTCTGCGGTGACAGGGGCTTTCTCCTAATTTTATCAATTGGGTACGTCTGCTGTACACTGACCCTGTGGTGCGGATTTGAGTGGAAGGTAGCACCTCAGATCCTATACAAATCACCAGAGGGACCAGGCAGAGGTGTCCCCTCTCGCCACTTCTCTTTGCGTTGACGCTAGAGCATCTCGCCTGCATTATTAGACAACGACATAGAGCCTCGTCCCTCCAGTTCGTTCACCGCCCTGTAAGCATCTCACTTTACGCGGATGACATGCTGCTTTTTATACGGGAGCTGCGCACTTTCATGGCACCAGTGCTGTGAGAATACATTCGGTCTGGGCTGTTCTCAGGGTTACATATTAACTGGGCCAAATCGGTGGTAGTGCCACTGACAGAGGGCACCCTTCCCCATGAGCTTCAATTTCCACTTGTATGGTCGGCGGACCCTTGAAAGTACTTGGGGGTGTGGATTCATAGAGATCCTGACACAGTTATCCGCGGGAACTATGGCACTGCGTAGCCAAGATTGGAATAACAGGTGGACAGATGGGTGATGCTTCAGCTATCCCTGGCTGATCGCATAGCGCTCATCAAGCTGGCCGTGCTGCCTCAATTTTTATATCTTTTTAGTAATATACCGATACCACTAACCAAACAATTTTTTAAAACAGTGCGCTCACTGCTCCGCCGGTTAATTTGGGGGGGCAAGCAAGCTCTTGTGAGCTGGGAGACACTTACTCTGGACTATAAAAATGGGGGCTTCAGTGTGCCTGACCTTTATTTGTACTATTTATGCACTCAGCACAATATGCGCACTACTGGTTTGGCTCTCATGACTTCATCCCACATATAGCAGTGGAGGATGGTGACGCGCATCCTATTGCCTTAAGCTCTATATTGACTCACACTCACCGACAGACACCCCGCTCTGAGATAGTGGCCTGGCAGGCGATAGGCCGCATGGCAGGGAAGTTACCACTCTATTCCCCTTTGTTGCCTCTTGCATTTCATTCGGACCTGTCAGTAACGCATGAGACGGGAGCTATGCATACTCTAAAGTTAGTAGGGATAGATAAAATGCTGGACTTATATCCCAATGGTGCTTTCTTGACGGATGATGATCTTAGTTATGTGCGAAATAAGACACCATTATTCATATTTCATGAAAAAAGCAATACAGGCGCACTATCATACTTTCCCTACCGAACCTCCCACACTGCAGACCTTACACACCATGCTCACCAGCCCAACAAGACGTAAACTCCTTACCAAACTCTACCAAGCTGCTCGAGCTGAAAAGCCCTTGCCGCACAACAAAAGCATGGAGAAATGGAATGCGTATATGGACCCACAATTGACACAGCAGGACTGGGAGCATTGCTGCCAGCTGACTGGTGCCCTAACATCTAATGGAAACCTCCGAATAATTCATTTCAAATACATCCATCAGGCTTATTACACCCCACATAAATTGTTCAAATATGAGCTCAGAGATACTGATACATGCAAACGATGTGGTACTGTGGATGCCGACTCTGGCATCTAGCCAGGGTATGTCATGGGGTGGCAGTGTTCTGGACTGATGTGATCCGTAAATTATCTAATATGATCAACATTGAACTGCAGTGTTCTCCACACATATGTTTGCTGGGCTTAGTGCCATTCCTGAAGGGTGCAACGGGCAAATTTGTGAGAGTGGCGTTGCTTCTGAGACGTGTGGCAATGACATGGGAGGGCACAGTTGGGCCTTCAGCTTCACAATGGCTTAAGGATCTAGTATACTGCCGGAAAAACCAAGTGTTCTATGCAGAGGAACTTCCTACCTCCTCGAGACCTAATGACACTTGGGAGCCTCTGTTACAGTACCTGAGATCTGCTGAACAAGACAAGTCCCCTGAACATGCGGACTGTTGAGTATGTTTATCTTTCGCTTGTATGTATGATACCTCACTATGTTATACTGTTCAGAGATTGGTTGCTGAAATTGGATATATGGAACATGGCCACGGGATGTTATGTTTGTTTATCAACTACATGTACCTTTTGATGCTGTCTATGTACACTGCATTCGATTCAACAAAATCTTAATAAAAAAAAAAGATTACTGTATTTTTCCAATTTATTTTCTGATTTTTATTGCTTTGCATTTCAACTTTACTACTGTTTTAGTATTGCATAAATACTTTGCACATCGCCTCTAAGTTAAGCCTGTCTGTTCAGTGCCATAGCTACTAGGGAGTTGAGCTCAAGTTAATTTAGCGAGTTTAACGGTTCACCTTGACAAGGATTGAGATTATTACTTTAGGTGGGTACTTACCTCCCTCAACTAATAACCCAATTTCTTATAGTATGTATGTGATATTCATATATCAGGTAGCCCAGCAAAAAGGGATTGGAGTTTTTCACATGGTACAGAGGCAAAGGTAGAGCCAAGATGTGATTGGAGAGGTAGGTGATTTCTAAGAGTGAAAGTGGACTGTTACTGCATCATGATGTAGTGTTCTTTAAAGTGGCGTGTTCTTCATTTCTTTCAATTACGGGAGCCAGATTAGGGCAACTCCGATGGATGGAAGGATGCCTTACCAGATTCTGGTTGCGTACATATGGGTAGACTATTGCTTTGGTGTTTCATTTTCACTCTGCTTCATCTCCAGTGTACTGACTGCAGTGTGCTGAGAGCTACCAGGGGGCTCATCAGCTACATCAGCAGAGGTGATGGTCATGATGGCTTTGTTGAGGATGCAGCTGGTTTTGAAGATGGTGTGGATGGCCAGAGCAGCCAGTGGAGTTCCATCAGATAGGGGTGATATGGTCATATTTCTTCAGGCCCCCTAATAAGGCGTGTGCTTCTCCATTAATTTTTATTTTATACTATGTACTAGAGTGCACATACTGTGCGACCATTTGATATTTTGCTTCTAGATGTAAACCAGAATTAGGCCTACAAAAACATGATTTATGTATGTGTTCATTCTGAATACTTACTATGATTGTAATGTAGAACTGCAATATGGGTACAAGATGTATGACAGTGGTACATACATTATGAATATGTAAGTTCAACAGGGACTGTAATCATGGGAGTCTCCAGGCGAATATGGGACAGACCAACAAGGAAATGTAATGGCAATTTGGTTATCATCCACAAAGTAAGTACTTTTTGGTCAATCACAAATTTTATGTCATGCACTTTTAGCACTTATCTGACTCTTCAAAGCTAAAAGGAACTTGTGTATGTAAAGTTTGAGGATAAGGACCAATCATTTCAGATTTCTACAGAATTGTGTATGAACAACTGCTTTAGTTGTTACAATACTTAAGCATAAATTAAAGATTGTTAAGAGTGTGCCAGGCCAGCTTTCATCTTTCCTTGACCTAATTAGGTGCAAAATGATATGGGCCAAGGAGGAATAGAGCATCTGACTTCAGTCTTGTGACCACTAGCCAGTGCAGTAATACCAACATTGGCCTAGTAAGCCCCAGCCCAGCATAGTAAACAGCAACCTGGCTCCTTGATGCACAAGCACAGCCACATGACTGCCTTTTCGTTCCAGTTAATCCCAGTCCATATAAATGGCTCCTATTCTGGTCCAGTGACTTCCTGTTCTGACCCTGTGACTGCCACTTTGGGGCTGTGAAAACCCCTCTCAGATGGCCACAGGAAAAGCAGAGTTCAATGTGCCCAACCGTGGGTTTGTAGCCTTTTACATCGGCTGGCCTTGGGCCCGAATTACTATGGGCCCTGAGTAACTGTACCATGTACTATCGCTTTCAGCACGTGACTTTCAGGGGTAGCTCTAGTCGAGCGGTGCAAGGCTCTTCAATGTGAGAAGGTAGGTGAAAGCAATATACAGGCGTTAGGCTCAGAGTATAAACAGTAATCACAGTAAGTTGATAGGCAAGTAAACTGCTTGCTTTTATGAAAAATAAGCATTGTAAAATAAGCATGCAAGGCAAAGAGGCAACATACTAAATAGTATCCACATTCGCCAAAGGTAGGTGTACTAGCATCTTCCTAGGCAGTGTCCCTGAATCCCTTTACCTCTTTTAGGGGGGCTGGTTATTCCCTATTCAATAATGAGAGCACAGATGTGGCCCATGCAACAAAGTCCAAGTTTGGCTTTAAGAGTCAACTTCAGCAGCAGTTCATGCTACATTTGTGCAAGTTACTGGGAGGGCTGACAACCTTGAACAATTTTAACTGACCCAATAGCAACCAGCAATTGCAGAAGGAAAGGGGTGCATCTTCACAGACTTCGGTCTTCCGATGTGAAGGTTTACGGCCTTTTGCAGTCTTTCACCAATGATGAGTTAGGCCTTCTCAGTCATTAAACAGCCTGCATTGCTGTTGGACGTCCTTTCAGCTGCTCCTTCGGCAATCAGTAAATATTCTTCAAAGCAGCCTTGATACACCAATCCAGGATGACCGCTCCCTCCTGACACAAGAGATTAGCAATTTCACTGGCAGAAGGGCGACGGCCTACTGTCTCAGTGGTGCCGTCCCAGCACATTGGGGTTGCCGACCTGGCTGCCACAAGGGTGACAGCTCTAGTTGGATGATTGCCCTATACTAGCACATGGTGTTCGCCGACTTTACAAGAATGGGCAGGTGGCCAGTACTCTTGAAGTGGTCCCTACTGGGCTGAGCATCTCACACTTCACTTATCTTGATTCACCTGATAATATCCCTGCTGGGCCTTGCTCCCACCAGGCACTCTCCTTTTCCTCATCCCAGGGTCCTCTGGTCTTGGCAGGCAGACAGGAGGCTGGTGCTCCAGGCTCAGGGCAAGTGGTCTTGACTTTCAGGATGATGGCACCTCACCCAGCAGGGAGACTAGCACACTTTGGTCCCTAGTTCTGGTTCCAGCAGCTAGAAGTATTGGTGGTCTTCCCATGTGTTGAACAATGTTGTTGAACTACTTATGGGACTCAGGCTCCCAACTTTCTAGTCCACATCCATACACTGATGTGATTTAGTGTCTGTTCCTTTGATATTCCTGCTGTGGGTGCTAACTTCTTTAGAGTGTCCTCTCTGCTGTTCTGTCCGGGGATCACACTTGGCTTTCAGCCTCCAGTGAAATATGCTTCACAAAGTTTCAAAAGCCTAATTCTTCCCATCTTGCATGACTCTAGGTGGCAGTCTTATCAGACCCACCAACTTGCTTTAAAAGGAGCCCAGGCCACACTGATCCATAACTTTCATGTGCACAGAGACTTTTCTGCTCCCTTTCACCAGTGTGTGTGCCCTGGGGAATGCCAGCAACCCACATCTATAGTCTGAGTGTTGCAGTACTCACATCCATTAGTCTTTTCAGGTTCTGGGCTTCCAAAATGAGATCCACAGGCCTCCTTGTTATGTACCATGCAGAGGTACCAATACATCCCAGCATGCACATGCAAGTATCATACACTGCCTGGCACTACATACAGTTGCCATATAGGCCACAGTTAGTTAAATACCCAGCAGTGGAAAACTACATGACTCACATTTATACTAACGCACCACCTTAAAATTCATATAACTCGCGTACCTCCGTACAGAGTCTTCTCACCTCACTCGCCACACTACATGAACTATAACTCACTGTAAGAATCCAGGAACGCAGGTTTCAGGTAAAAGTTAAGTTTATTCTAGGTAAAGGATCCTATCCACAGATAGGCTGTTACAATCAATCCATCAGGCTCTAACTGAACCTTCAGCAGCTTTGCATCATAACATTCTCTAGCACCTGGCAACCTGTGCAGAACCACAGGATGCCACACTCACCCCTTCTCCATGCACTATCCATATCCTTGCATATTACAGAAGTTAGAGAATGTGAAAGGATTTCATTAATAACAACACTTATGACATTATATAATGTGGCAGAACATAGTACATGGTACAGTGGCGAGTTATAGTAGTGTAGCGAGTGAGGTGAGAATACTGTGTACGGAGGTGCACGAGTTATATGAATTTCAAGGTGGTGCATAGGTATAAATGTGAGTTATAAGTATGACATATGAATTTGAAAGTGGTGCATAAGTGATAAATGAAAAATATAATTGTAACTTTAGAATGTCTAATGTTTGTGTAGTTTAAGTTGGGTTTGTATAGCAAACATAAATAAAGTTTTCCTAACTTTAATTTATATTTAACCTTTTTTTGTGAATATCAATGTTCTTTCTAATGTTAGTAACAAATTTGAAATGTTTGTCCAGGTTATTTTTTTGGAGTGGAGCGTTATTAAGTGGAGTGCGGTACAATATACTGAAGGAGAGAGTTGTAAAGTCTACTATGGTATAGTATATTGTGATATAGCAGAGTGGAGTAAAGTGGAATAGAGGGAATTAGAATACAGTACAGTGGCATATATTAGAGTGGTGTAGAGTGTAGTGGCATACGCTACAGTGGTGTACAGTGGGATAGCATAGATTCGAATAGAGTAAACTTAGGTTTGGTAAATTTTGTAGAGTGTATTTGAGTCCACTGTACTGGCATACAGTGCAGTTCTATTGACTGGAGTGTTTTATAGTGTAGGACATATATTGGAATATTGTATACTAAGACAATGTACAGTCAAGTGGCATAAAGTGGACTCTGGGACAGTGGTGTGACATACATTGGAATAGCATACACTCCAGTACTGTACCATGAAGTAGGGCATAGGCGAATAGCATGTAGTGAAATAGCGTAAACTAGAGTTGCATACAATGAATAGCGTAGAGTTGTGAGCAGTACAGTGTAAGGCTGTTCACAAACTACCATACACAAAAGTGTAATAAAATACAGTGGTAAACAGTATAATAGCGTATAATATAGTGTTGCAGTCTGGAGTGGTATTCTTGGGAGTAGAGTGGACTAACGTACAGTAGATTAGCGTACAATATAGTGGTGTAGACATGAGTGTCGTAAAGTGGAGTAGCATACTTTAAATAGCATACAGTGGAGTGCCTTAAAGTGAATTGCTACACAGTATAGTGGCGTACAGTGGAGTGTGTAAATTAAAGGAACCATAGGGTTAAAGTATGTGAAGAAATGTCAATTTTATGTCTGTAAAATATATATTATAATATGTAAATGTACATTTTCTGGTTGTATATGTAAGCAGTGTAAGTAATGTTAAACGTATATGTTATTTAAAACATACTTATATTTTGTGCAATGGTGTACCATGCCAGGTTCACAGTATATGATGGTACAGATTGGTTCATGGCTGTATTTACCGAAGGTAAAAATCAGCCATATCCTTTTTATCCCAAATGTCCATTATTGTGCAGTCAGCGTGTTGCTGACTTATGGCTTAGGGTGTTAAATATAATTAAGTATCATATTTTGTTGTTATTGACAACCTATTACCACTTTATTTTAGTGGTAACAAGTTTAATCAATCAATCAGGGGCTTGTATAGTGTGGCTACTCACCTGTGAGGGTCCCAAGGCGCTGAGGGAGGGGGGCTGTTGGTCAGACTGGGTGGAGGATCATTCGAAGAGCCAGGTCTTGAGATCCTTCCTGATTTGGGTCAGCAACGTGGATGCCTGAGGTGGAGAGGCAGGGTATTCCAGATTTTGACAGCGAGGTAGGAGAATAACCTTCAGCCAGTTCTGGTCTTGTGGATCCTGGGAACAGAGGCGAGGGCGAGTTGGGAGGATCGGAGTTTACCTAGTGGGTACATGGAATATGAGGCAGTGGTTTAGGTACGCTGGTCCTTCATCATGTAGAGCCTTGTAGGCATGAGTGAGGAGCTTGAAAGTGACTTTCTTGTTGACTGGAAGCCAGTGGATTTGTCTGAGGTCTTGCGGTTGAGGTGATGTGGCTGTGGCGGGGATGTTGAGGACTAGTCTGGCTGTGGCGTTTTGGATGTTCTGTAGTTTCTTGAGCTGTTTCTGGGTGATGCTGGTGTAGAGTGCAAAGCTGTAGTCGAGTCTGCTGGTGAAAAGTAGGTGGGTGACCATGTTTGTGGATTCTGTGGGCATCCATCTGAAAGTCTTTCTAAGCAGGCAGAGTGTGTGGAAGGTGGCTAAGGAAACTGCATTGATTTGGCAGTTAATAGTGAATGATGAGTCCTCACCTTTTTTGTTTATAAACATGTAGATATTATCGACCTATGGATTTTTAAATATATTCTCTAACTTAATAATGTTGACCCGTTTGCTGAATATCTTCAACATTTAGCATACTTGTTCCACCCGTTTCACTGGAAGGAGTAAAAGTTTTACAGGGTTTTGTCACGGGGGTCCAAAGAAAAAGAGGGGTCCCAAAATGTGCTTAAGTGCAATGTATTTCACAGTCACATTTTGTTACAATGTGGCACGATTGCATATTGTAGTGCCCACAAGATTATTTGGTATAGTTTGGGCAAGTGCTGTAACTAATTTATAAGTTTTAAGGTAATTAAAGTTAGTGATATCTGTTGTTGCATTATCATAGCGAAATATGGGGGTATTTCGTGATAGTAGAACAGTACATAGTGATTACATGTCATTAGCTGCTTGTCTAATCATTGGCTTTCGAAAAGTTAAACGCAGCTATGTTGTATTTAGGTACACTTTGCCTGTGTTGTATGTTATGCCTTCCGATGTAGGTAAGTATTAGGTGTGGTATTTTTGCCCTAACTATTACCGCTTTAGTAAAATAGTAAAAGGTAGATCAAAATATTTATAAGGGCCTATATAATATTTTTTTTTAAATACAGAGAGTGTGGTAGTACCACGGTACCCCAAAACATTTTGTAATGTTTAAACTTAAAAAAAAAGTTTATACATTTATATAGCAGTGCACTCTGAACTGCGTTTGTTTTTAAAGTAGCATGGTCATTTTTGTACTACTGCAGTCACAGATATGTCTAAATTAAAAACACTTAAAATGTATAAAGTACGTATCCAACTTACCTGCAGTACCCCAAAGAATCATCTGTGTGCCATAATATATAATCCGTCCAAATGTTGTGAACATTTGACTGACGTTTTTTGTGCCACGCGAAATACAAAAGTCTATGTAAAATACATTGGATTTACGGCTGTTTTGGGACCCCGTGTTTTTTCACCCCCTTGATGAAATGCTGCAAAACATTCAGGACTAGAAGAATGAAACAGGGGCAGTAGGTCTGCAAAGTTTCACGGACATTCGTAAAAAGGGTGCAAAGACAATATGTGACAAAAATCTCAAAAATCCCTATCTCTAGTTACCAAGCAGCTACTGCCACCCTGTAATAAATAAACATACATATATATATATATATATATATTTACTGAAAAAAACAAAGGTTACAGGTACGTTATAGTTAGGCTCAGCTTCCACTCATACAGAACCATAGAAATTCAGCAGTTATAGTTACCTGAGCTAACAATAACTTATGCCCCCGAAATGCACTGCTTATGACCTCACATATTACTTCACTCATGACATAGTCAGTGACATCACTGATAATATCACTGATGACAGCATCAAGTGAGTGTGTTTTTAAAAGTTTATGGGTTAAACATATATACTAACCTACTACAAAAGATAAATTAGAATACTAGGTGCACTACTACTGAGTGATACTACTCCCAACATATATTATGTGAGTGGCTGTGTGGCTGTATGTATCCTTGTGTTTATGTGTGTGTGAGTAGCTGTGTGGGTGAATGAGAATCTGTGTGAGTGGCTGTATTAGTGAATGAGGGGGTGTGTCAGTGCCTTTATGGGTGAGTGAGCGGTCTTGTGAGTGTGGCTCTATGGGTGGGTAAGTGGGTGTATAGTGACTATATGGGTGAGTGAGTGGGTGTCTGAATGGATGTATGAGTGAGTGACTGGGTGTGTAAGTGGCTGTATGGGTAAGTGAGTGGCCATTTGAGTGGGTGTTTGGTTAAGTGAGTTGGTGTGTGAGTGGTTGTGTTGGAGGGTAAGTATCTGTGCGAATGGATGTAGGGTCAGTGAGCGGATGTGTGAGTGCTTTTATAGATGTTTGAATTAGTATGTAATTGGTTGTGTGGGTGTGTGAGTGACTGTGTGAGTGCTTGCATGGGTGAGTAAGTGGCTGTGTTCAGAGGCTGTATGGGTGAGTGAGTGAGTGAGTGAGTAAGTGAGTGAGTGAGTGAGTAACTGTGTAGGTAAATAAATGGGTGTGTGAGTAGCTGTATGGGTGCATGTGTGGCTTTGTGACTGGCTGTATTGGTGAGGGACTGGTTGTATGAGTAGATTTACGGGTGAGTAAATTGTTGTGTGAGTGGCTGTTCAAGTGAGTGGGTGGTTGAGTGGCTCAATGGAGGAGTGAGTAGGTGTGTGAGTACTTGTATGAGTCTGTGAATGGGTATATGAGTGGTTGTGAGGGTATGTGAGTGGGCATACAAAAGATTGTATGGGTGTGCGAGTGGGTGTGTAAGTGGTTCTGTGGATTATGTCATCAGTTAATGTCATTTAAGATGTCATCAGTGATGTCATCAGTGATGTCACTGACCATGTCATGAGTGATGTAATTTGTGAGGTCATAAGCAGTGCACTGCAGGGGCATAAGTTATAGTTAGCTCAGGTATCTATAACTGCTGAATTTCAATGATTTTGTATGAGTGAAATCTGAGCCTAACTATAAAGTCCATTTAACCTTTGTTTTTTTCAGTGAATTTCTACAGTTTTTCAAATTCTATTTCCTAAGTATAACATCCCTGTAACCTCTGTTTTGTTAAGGGAATTTGTATGGTTTTTTAACTAGTAGTCGCGTTTGCAGAGTGGTAGAGAAAGGAGGTGGGGCCTCCCACCAGTTCTCATGAATCCAGCTGTGTCAGACTTACTGGAGGTAACAGGAGGGCTTCTTGGCCCCCAAGGATACTCAGGATCCAAGAAGACTTCATCCCTCAACCAGTAGTGCACCATGGTGCATTTGCCAAGTGGTGGAGAAAGGGGGCGGGTATCCGACTAGCTCTCAGCAATCGCACTGTGTGGGACTTACTGGAGGTAACAGGAGGGATTCTTGGCCCCAGTGACCCTCAGCATCCAAGGAGAGTTCATCCCCCAACCAGTAGTGCACCAGGAGGCACATTTTCAGAGTGGTGGAGAAAGGGGTCGGGCCTCCGACCAGCTCAAAGCAATCCCACTGTGTGGGACTTACTGGAGGTAACAGGAGGACTTCTTGGCCCCCAAGGACCCTCAGCAAACAAGGGCACTTCATTTGCCAACCAATAGTGTGCCAGGAGGCATGTTTTCAGAATGGTGGAGAAAGGGGGCATGGCCTCCAAAGATCTCTCAGCAATCCTGCTGTGTGGGACTTACTGGAGGCAACAGCAGTAGGGGCTCCTCCACTAAGGCAGAGGAGCATCGCCCCACGGCTTTGCAGCAGTAAAATAAAGGAAAAATTAAATGATAATAACTTGATGTTATTCTTTTTTTTATTTTCTCCTGCTGCTGCAGCTTTGAGAAGTGGGCGGGGCTGGTGGCACAGGGGAAGGAGTGGTGTGCACACACTAGGTACTCATGACTGTTTGGGCGGTCCTCTCGGGCCAGCAAAACTGTCATGTACACTTTGCATGTTCTCCAGCCAGTCTGCATTACAGCCTGGGTAGATTACATGCCCAGGCTCCCATTCCATGTCTGAGCACCGAACCACGGTGCAAAGACCAACCAAAATGCTGCATTGCAGTGTTGTGATTAGCTCAGGGGAGTCTAAGTGCTTCTTGGTCTGGCCTGAGTCCGGCACGAGAAGAGACGGAGGAGAGATGCTGGAACATTTATTATTTTTATATTTTTTAACACCCCCTTACCTCCTTTACCCTGCCCTGCCACCCCGATCCATGTCAGCCGCCACTGGGCAGCAGGAGGGACTTACTTGTC
Source organism: Triturus cristatus (assembly GCF_964204655.1). Lineage (NCBI taxonomy): Eukaryota > Metazoa > Chordata > Amphibia > Caudata > Salamandridae > Triturus > Triturus cristatus. The sequence continues at coordinate 1,085,979,298 of NC_140593.1, forward strand.
ACATCAATAGGAGTTCTTGGCCCCCAAAGCCAAGGGGACTTCATCCTCCAACAAGTAGTGCACCAAGCGACATGTTTGCAGGGTGATGGAGAAAGGGGACGTGGTCTCTGAAGACCTTTCAGCAATCCCACTGTGTGAGACTTACTGGAAGTAACAGGAGGGCTTGTTAGCCCCCAAGACCCTGAGCAGCCAAGGGGACTTCATCTCCCAACCAGTAGTGTGCCAGGAGACGTGTTTGCAAAGTGATGGAGAAAGGGGCGTGGCCTCTGAGGACCTCTCTGCAATTCCGCTGGAATGCAGGGGGAATCTGAAGGGCCCCAGAGTCCCTGCCGGCGCCCTGCCTCCTGCGGGAGCCGGCATTGCTTATAGAGGCATAGGGACCTGTTAAACATCTAGCTCCCTCTTTCTAAAAGCAATATTGCTCCGCTTCCAGCAAGTGAGAGCATTTTTAATGCTCTTGCTTGTTGGGAGTGGAGCACTTGCTGTGGCTTGCTGGGAGCAGTAAAGCTCCTGCCAAGCCACAGAAAACAGCTATATCCCTGGGGGTAGGCACTCTGGAACATAGCAGGAGCCAGTCCTGGGGGGTGGTTGTCCCCAGGGCTATCTATAGCTCCAGGAGGCAGCCACATGACCTCCTTCTTTCTCCTGTGTAGAGCCTGCCCTCCCAATTATTTAAAAAGGAAGATGGCCCCAGGGAGGTGGTGGTCCCCGGGGCCTGGTGGGGTCCCTGAGGCTCACCCAATACATATTTATTATGGTCCCAGGAAGGTGGTGGTCCCTGGGTCCAGGGGTGGTCCGAGAGGCTCCTGTATAATAATACATTAGCCCGGGGGAGGTGGTGTTCCCAGGAGCACAGGGGGGGTCCAAGAGGCCACCCCAATTTCTTTTTGGCACATGGCCGGGTAGATGCTGGTCCCAGAGGCATGCTGGGGTCTGAGATACCCCTCATTTTACATAAATAAGCCCCAGGAGGCTGGGACCGTGTGCCCCCCTTCTTTCGCAGCAAGATGCCCCTAGGACCTGACTTACCAGGGGGCGGATTGCTAATGAAGAGTAGGAGGTGCACTTTGTTTATAAAAAAAAGAAACAGCAGGATCCACTGAACCAAAGCGACTCCCGCTGAATTTTAAAAAAAAGTTTTGGCCCTCTGGGGACCACCAGTAGGTAATATACACACCTACTGGCATTCGCCCGTAGGTAGTTATAGTTAGGACCTAGTTTCTGTTGGAAAAGCATTTTTTAACTTGCTTATAACTTTGGTGCCGTTTGACAGAACTTCATGAAAATGTTCAAATAAAGTGACTATGAAAGTGATCCGTCCCATGGAGGCCGAGAAAAAGAGGATGGGGAAAAAAAATATGCGTCTCCCATGCAATTTCACATAGGGATTTCTGAACATGACTACAATCCAAACTGCTGGGTGGAATTACACCAAATTTGGCAGAGAGGTAGCTCTTGGTCCAGGAAGAGCCCTTTTTGTGATTTGGTGTAAATGTATTCAGTAGTTACAGAGTTATTACAGGAAAAACAAAATTGCATATCAGGGACGCGGACCCTTCAAAAATCCCCCGTGGTGGATCCATGAAGTCATGTGCCACCAGCAACGCTGGGATTGACTTACCACAACCTGACTGGGAGGTTGTGGCTGCCATTTTAAGTATCGGTGAATGGTCCCAAAATGTATCTGCAAAATGATTAAAGGGGTCAGGGTAGAGGTACCCTGGCCCCATAGGTGTGTTAGAGGCGTGTCAGAGGGACCTATGTTGGGTATAAAATGGAGTTATATCATTTGTATTCCATTTCGGGAATACCCGGATGCCCCGTTATGGTCAGCGCAGCCCCCTGTGTAAATCTGTGACAGATAAGCGAATCTTGATGCACCTTGAAAAAAACACTTTCAGACCCATTCAGACACCCACACAGGTACTCTCACACCCATTTAAAGGCCCACACAGGCAGGAACACACCCACTCAAAAAACCTACACAGGCAGTCACACACACACTTACAGAGACATGCAGGCACTCTCAGGCCCACTCACAGGCCCACATAGGCTCTCACCCACCCACTCGCAGACTCACACAGACACTCATACATTCACTCATAGACCCACACAGACACTCACACACCCACTCACAGACCCACACAGGCACTCACACACCCACTCACAGTTCTATGCTGGCACTTTCACACCCACTTCGAGTCCTACACAGCCACTTAGACAACCATTCACAGAACTACACAGGCACTCACAGATCCACTCACAGACCTACTCATCCACTCCCACTCACAGACCTATGTAGGCATTCATAGAGACACTCATATATCCATGCAGGTACTCACACACCTACTCACAGACCCATGCATCCACTTACCACCCACATACAGGCCCACACAGGCACTCACACACCCATTCACAGAGCTATGCAGGCACTAACAGACCCATTCACAGAGCCACACAAAAACTCACACACCCACAAAAACACTCACACACCCATTCACAGATCCATTCACAGACCCAGACAGACACTTATACGCCCACTGACAGGGCCTCTCAGATACTCACACATCCACTCAGAGACTCACTCACACTCATATACCCACTCACAGACCCACTCAGAGACCCCCTTAGACATCCACTCATAGACCCACACAGGCAGTCACAGACTCTCTGAGAAAACCACATAGGCACTCATACATCCACTCACATATCCATGCAGGCACTAACAAATCCACTCACAGACCCACACAGGCACTCAGAGACCCACACATAGATCCATGCCGGTACTCACACATCCACTCACAAACCTTTGCAGGCACCACTATATGCAGCCAGAGACCCATGCATCCACTTACACACCCAATTCCAGACTTTCACAGGCACTTGCATCCCCATTCACATACCTATGCAGGGGCTCAAGACCCACTCACAGACCCATATAGGCAGTTACACACCCAGTTATAGACCCACACAGGTACTCACAAACCCACGCTTAGACCCACACACCCACTCACAGATCCACAGACCCTCACATACCCAATCACAGATCCAGACATACAGTCATACATCTACTCACAAACTCATACAAGCAAATCCTAAATATGCTGCTTTTTATTGAATGTGTGCTCTTGGTTTGTGGATCCGCAATGGATCCACATAGTTGAGTACAAATTTCAAAAAAAGGATTTAAAAAGAAGATTAGCCAGTGTTTGGGAAACAGGGTGGCTCTAAAAAGAACCTTTGTGTTTATGGTGTGCACATAACAACTACACATAAAAGAGGATGCAATCTTTCAAGTTGTTGAGCAACACCCTGTTGCTTTCTATGTGAAATGAACTCCATAATTTCTATATATACCATCCATTTCAAATTGTATTTTGTTGTTGTTTATAGAGCCCATGTTGTGTTCTCTGAGGAATGCAGAAACAGTTTTATTGACATGTTTTCTGGATTTGTCTACCTGTGGACAGAATTCATTTGACCCCTTCCCCCTCTGCCTTTAGCAAATGTTGGAAAACACCAAGGCAGTGTGTGGGAAAAGTGCCATTCATATTCCAAAGGTATCCTTCATTAGGATTTCCAGCACAACCTCAGTAATTATGCCTAAGTTATTTCCACCACAGTGCACAATCATGAGGTCTGGATGTTGGCAATCCACAATGCTTTCAACAAAAGGTAGCAATTGATGCCGCTTTATTCATCTCTGACCAAGCCAAGTAATGTCTACATTAGGTATATCCAAGTCCCTGTCAATGCCATTCTTTCTAGAACTCTCTCTGGCCCAAAGCACACAACTGTGACACACAATCTCCACTGGAGTAGCACACAGGAGACTGCTCTAGCTGAATGAGATAGTATTCAAAATGAAAGGCAGTTACAATGCAGGTAGCTAAAAGTAGGTAGTGATTTTGAGAAATAAAGTAATTACTTCTCTCATTGGCTCTGGAAAAGTAAAAATAAATGTATTCTGTTTTGGATACGCTTAATATTCCAAACAATCAACCACACCTGCTACAATTCAATTTGAAGGTAGTATGGGGCTCACCGAAAGTGTTGTGAACTAGAAGTCAGTGTTACAAACTATAGGGCATATCAGCAAGGCAAGGCAATAGAATTATCGCCACTTTTGCGGCCGTTTTCGGCCGAAAAGCGGCGATAATTTTTTCGCCTAATTAGCAAGCTCACGCTAACGCGTGAAAACTTGCTTTAGCGTAGGAATTCTTAACGCCCAGCGTTTGCATCTCTAATGAGATGCAAAGTGGGCGTTCCTGACCTGACATGACAGGAGAAATGTCGCTAAGCGACATTTCTCCTATCATCAAGCCCCATGCTATGAGGCATAGCGGCAAGAAAAGTAGCGATAACCCCTGTTATGTATTTTACTGTATCCTTATAAACTGCAGACATGCCAATCCTAGGCCTTATACTGTAGCGCGGAGTTATACATAAGTAATCCTTATTCGTTATTCCTGATAACCCAATGCATTTCGGGCCTCTTCCTGGCCCTTCGTCAGGGGTACTCTACAAATTAAAAACAATATTGTAAGACCATGTCTTTGAATCTGTACAGAATATACATCTATACACAAATTTGTTTTTTTGGCTTTGCCTTAATTAGAATAACTACAATCAACGTCTTCCCGCTAAAAACCTAAATTGATGACCAGGACCACCACTCTCAACCTCCCATATTTCTCTCCTTCGGTAAACAATCGTAAAAAAACTTCACGTTTTCAGTCCCAAAATCATGCGTAAAACCCCCTTTATAAGCAGAGTATTACCCAACAACACAATCTCGCTGAGCCTTTACCTTCAAAATCTGCTACAGTGAACACCTCCCAATTGCAGCACAAGCTTCCACGTACTGCGTGCTCGCCTAAAACCTCCACTTTTAACACCTGTTTTCACTCTCCACCCTCCTCCCATCATGAACCACCTCTTTTAACCCTATATCTGCCTAATCCACACTGCATTAAGTAGTCACTTTCTTTTCTCTATGCGCGAACGCTAGTTTGTTGTTCATTTAAAGTGACAACCTCCTTTCTCAAAAACAGCTTCCCCTCCATTCTTCGCTCACTAAACAGATCACGTTCATAATGACCCCACTGTTCAAGATCAGTCGTCTACAATATTACCAAACCCCGATGTCCTACAAATCCCAGAATCCACTGCGTATACCAATATGTAACATAACACTGTCTTATTTGACAAGCAGCTTACTATATGTTTCCACCAAACTCTATTAATGCCCTCTCCATGCACATCAAACAAGATTTCCCCGCCCACCCTTAGATGACAATTATGACATAGATTATATAAATCCTCAGTTTTCGTGTTTTAGCCCAGCATTAACTGGAACTTAATGCTTGTGTTTATTTATCATGTACATCCTGGTCTGCCGGTTAACAAGCTAAAATAGATTGATGCAAAGAACACAGTCCACCATGTTTAAAACTGTGTAGTTCAAAGGATCAACTTCAAAGAAAAATAGTTCTTTAACTAGTCTCTCGTGTGACGATGTCCAATTCTTTTGTTCCTCGTTATGATGGGTGGGTGCAACTCGTCAGCAGGCAGAAAGTCATAATTATAAAGAAGGGGAATTGACAGAGTGCACACCTGTTTTTTCTTTTTTTAGTCATTTACTCCTCTTTAGACTCTGATTGCGTGCAAGCCCGGAATCGTAGCTCTGCCCTGAACCACGTGCGTATAATAACTAGTCAAGATGAGGCGATATTTCACCCCAATGCCGGACGCAAAGCATTACTTTAAGCATAATTATAATGCCAAACATTAATCCAATTTCATCATGTTTATTCCATTTCATCCAAGTTTCTCTTTTTCATCCATTATTCTCTTGTCACAAGAGAGACGACTTATGTATTTTACTGTATCCTTATAAACTGCAGACATGCCAATCCTAGGCCTTATACTGTAGCGCAGAGTTATACATAAGTAATCCTTATTCGTTATTCCTGATAACCCAATGCATTTCGGGCCTCTTCCTGGCCCTTCGTCAGGGGTACTCTACAAATTAAAAACAATATTGTAAGACCATGTCTTTGAATCTGTACAGAATATACATCTATACACAAATTTGTTTTGTTGGCTTTGCCTTAATTAGAATAACTACAATCAACGTCTTCCCGCTAAAAACCTAAATTGATGCCCAGGACCACCACTCTCAACCTCCCATATTTCTCTCCTTCGGTAAACAATCGTAAAACAACTTCACGTTTTCATTCCCACAATGAAATGACAATTTTTAAATGTATTAATTGCTATATTTATTTTTTTTGATACTGATTTACTCCATTTTTTTAAACTATGTATTTTTAGATATTTTATTTTTTAAATGACATTATAATTACATTATACATTACATTACAAAATGTACTTTCTCAGAATGAATTACTTTAGTTAAATACTTTTCAAATAGGCAATAGACTTTTTGAATGCAATAGTTACAGGTTGTTGCAATAGGCAACACAATTTCAAACACAATGCAGCATTGAGCTCAATGGGAATTTCTAGTTAAATGCAATTAGTTACTTTATGGATTACTTTTCTAACCACAGGACTGGATCCTAGATTCAGTCCTGGGACATCTCCTGTAAACAGTTGAGTAAAAGTGTTTTGGTTACAGTAGTGATTTTTAAGGAATATTATTGTATTTTAAAAGTTGACACAAAAACTTTTTCACCTAGAATCACCAATGTTATCCTATGGGAGGAAATTCACTTAGCAGGTAAGTAGTGTTATCGTTACTTTTTCTTTCTCAGTGGTGGATCCAGGATCCAGCACTGGTGCATCTCCTGTAAACAGTTGAAAAAATGTGTTTAAGTCATACAGGCGATTTTTAAGGAATATTTGTAGTTTGTGAAAATCGACACTTAGAAACTTTTCTGGTGAAAACCAGACAATGGATTCCTATGGATGGAAATACAAGTTACTGGTAAGTACATTTAGAATTACTTTTCAGGGTCAGTGCTGGGCTAAAAGATGCAGCACTGGGTTCTCTCCTGATTACAGGTGAGTAAATCGGAATTCGTTGTTCGGATGATTTTAGGTGAATATTTTAAATTTCCAAAACTCCACACTTAGAAGAATTTCCAAGTGAAACCAGTCAATGTTAGCCTATGGAAGGAAATTCAAATTACTGGTAAGTACGGTTAGAATTACTTTTCAGGATCAGTACTGGGCTCAAAGATGCAGCACTGAGGTATCTCCTGATAACAGGTGAGTAAATCAGAATTCGTAGTTCGACTGATTTTAGAGGAATATTTATAAGTCTGAAAAATAGACAGAAACCTTTTCAGCAAAAAGCAGGCAATGATATCCTATGGAAGGAAATTCAAGTTACTGGTAAGTACGGTTAGAATTACTTTTCAGGATCAGTACTGGGCTCAAAGATGCAGCACTGATGTCTCTCCTGATAACAGGTGAGTAAATCGGAATTCGTAGTTCGACTGATTTTAGAGGAATATTTTAAAGTTCCAAAACTCCACACAGAAGAATTTCCAAGTGAAACAAATCAATGTTAGCCTATGGAAGGAAATTCAAGTTACTGGTGAGTACAGTTAGAATTACTTTTCAGGATCAGTACTGGGCTCAAAGATGCAGCACTGAGGTCTCTCCTGATAACAGGTGAGTAAATCGGAATTTGTAGTTCGGCTGATTTTACTTCGGTCCAGTATATATAGAGCCACTTTCCTACACCATCCCCTTCCTTCACCACTGTGCAAACACGCCCTGTGGCGCGTTGTAAGTTGGGGAAATGATTCCCCTTCAATCCTGAGGGTCCCTAGAGTCCAACTAGCCCAGTAGGTACATCCTGTAAGCGCCACAGAGCTGCGTAGCAGAGAGATGTAAAAAGGGGCACAGCCTGCACCACCTCTCTGCAACGCAGCAGAGTGGCGCTTCCTGGAAGCACCTAGTGGGCTACTTGGCCCCATGGTCCCTCAGGATTGAAGGGGAATTTTTTCCCCAACTTAAAGCACGCCACAGAGGATGTTTGCACGCATCACCTCAGGCCCCGTCCCCTCTCTTCACCACTGTGTAAACGCGCCCTGTGGCCGTTCTGAGTTGAGAGATTAAGTCCCCTTGAATCCTAAGGTTCCCTAGGGTCAAACTAGCCCACTAGGTACCTCCAATAAGCGCCACAGAGCTGCGTTGCAGAGAGGTGTAAAAAGGGGCATGGCCTCTGAACACCTGTCTGCAACGCAGCTCCCTGGCGCATACTGGAGATACCTGTTGGGCTATTTGGCCCTCAGGGACCCTCAGTATTGAAAGATAATTAATTCCCCAACTTAAAACGCGCCACAGGGTGTGTTTGCACAATGGTGAAGGAAGGGGGCGTGGCCTGAGGTGACATGTCTGCAAACACGCCCTGCGGTGCGTTTTAAGTTAGAGAATTAATTCCTCCTCAATCCTGTGTGTCCCTGGGGGCCAACTAGTCCACCAGGTACCTCCAGTATGCGCCAGGGGGCTGCGTTGCAGAGAGGTGTTCAGAGGACACGCCCCTTTTTACAACACTCTGCAACGCAGCTCCGTGGCGCTCACTGGAGGTACCTGGTGGGCTAGTTGGCCCCCAGGGACCCTCAGGATTGACAAGGAATTAATTCCCCAAATTAAAACGCGCCACAGGATGTGTTTGCAAACATGTGAACTCAGGCCCCGCCCCCTCCCTTCACCACTGTGCAAACACGCCCCGTGATTGGCAGGATCCGCACTCCCAGCGCGGGTTTTGCAGATTTTTTTTAAAAAATCGGGAGAGTGCGCGCTGGGTGCGCATAGGGTGCACGGATCCTCCGAGGCCATAGATATATCTATGATTTTGATTTTGATTTCCTCAGGAACTACTGAACAGATTTACATCATTTAAGCAAAAGGCACAACTCTAAACCAAGGTCTACCTTTCTGCCAAATTTGGTGTAATTCCGTTCAGCAGTTCGGGCTGCAGCTGCGATTAACGGTTCCTATGGAAAATTGCATGGGGAAAAAATGTTTTGGGACCCCCTCTTTTCTCAGCCCCCGCTTGATGAATCACCCCAAGACTTTCAGGATAGGGGTGGACCGGAGCGCCCCACCAGTTTTGAATATATATATATATATATATATATATATATATATATATATATATATTACCTACTGGCGGTCGCCAGTAGGTAGTTATAGTTAGGACCACGTTTCCATAGGAAATCCGCAACATTCTATTTTGGATAACTTTGGCGCCGGTCGACGAATCCTCGCGAATTTTTCAAAATAGGTGGGGCGCTACGCTCCGCTCCTAGCCTGAAAGTCTCGGGGGGATTCGTCAAGCGGGGGCTGAGATAAAAGGGGGGTCCCAAAACGCGTTTTTCCCATGCATTTTTCCATAGGACCTTTAGACAGGGCTACAGCCCGAACGGCTGAACAGAATTTAATGAAATTTGGCAGAAAGGTAGTCCCCAGGTCAAGGAAGTGCCTTTTGTAGGTTTGGTGTAAATCTGTTCAGTAGAATCTGAGAAAATAGCCTTTAAATCAATATATATATCTGTGGCAGCTTACGGTGCGCTTACGGTGCGCTTACCGTGCGCGTACGGTGGCGTGCGCGAGCGCGATTCTGATTGGCTGTTAGATCTTAGTAAACATTCGAATCGGTCGAAACCAGGAAGCGGCGGCCGCCATTTTCTCTCTCGCACTCTGAGGGGGGAGCTGATAAACAAATGCCAAAAACAAATAAAGGGGCTGTTTAGACAGCGCCCATGCACATAACCATGTTAGTTGAGTCTTCAAAGATCCCCCAAGGCAAAAAACGCTAATTTTTTATTTTTCGAAAATTTCGCCGATTACGCTTACCGTACGCTTACCGTACGCGTACGGTAAAAAAATATTTAAAAAAATTAAATCCACACTCTATCCACCCCGTGTGCAAACGGTGGCCGAAGGCCACCATTTGTGCATGGCATATAGCTGTCCAGCATTTCCCCCAAAAATTTCAACAGATTACCTATCACAAGGAAGTGCATAATATGTCCTCCATGTGCGCACGGTGCGCGAAGCGCATCGTGCGTACATGGCCCATCTAGCGTAACGTGGGCACGCGGTGCGCGAAGCGCACCGCGTGCTCACTGTGCGCACACGGTGCGCGAAGCGCACCGTGCGCGCACGGAACGAACTGCGTTAAGTGGGCGCGCACGCCACGAATGGCGTAAAGTAACTTAGCATTTAAAAAACCGTACAAATTCACTGAAAAAACCATAGGTTTCACACACGTTATAGTTAGGAATTAGCATTTAAAAAACCTTGCAAATTCACTGAAAAAACCATAGGTTTCACACATGTTATAGTTAGCTGGAAATTTTACTGATAAAAAACCAATGAAATTCCCCCGTTATAGTTACTGTAGGCAACTATAACTCACGCGACCGTAATCCTGTGCTGATGACATATGTGTCTTTATGAAAAAAAAATATTTGTAATATATGTATAGCTAAAATTTAATGGAAGAAGACATGGGCAAATAAGTGTCTAAATACAGTATTAGCATCAGCAGAGGATTACGGTCGCGTGAGTTATAGTTGCCTACAGTAACTATAACGGGGGAATTTCATTGGTTTTTTATCAGTAAAATTTCCAGCTAACTATAACATGTGTGAAACCTATGGTTTTTTCAGTGAATATATATATATATATATATATATTCACTGAAAAAACCATAGGTTTCACACATGTTATAGTTAGCTGTACATTTCACTCGTAAAAAACCAATGAAATTCCCCCGTTATAGTTAGTGCAGGCAACTATAACTCACGCGACCGCAATCCTCTGCTGATGCTAATACTGTATTTAGACACTTATTTGCCCATGTCTTCTTCCATTAAATTTTAGCTATACATATATTACAAATTTTTTTTTTTCATAAAGGCACATATGTCATCAGCAGAAGATTGCGGTCGCGTGAGTTATAGTTGCCTGCACTAACTATAACGGGGGAATTTCATTGGTTTTTTACGAGTGAAATGTACAGCTAACTATAACATGTGTGAAACGCAGAGTTATACTTACTTTCAGTGGTAACTCTGGACAAATACATAAAATACTGACTGACAACTGGAACATATTGAAAAGTGACCCCATCATTGGTCACACAGTTGAGAGTAGACCAAGAATAACATACAGAAAAGGTCGCAGTCTTAAGGACTTGCTGGTACACAATGACATCACGTCTAAAAAAACAAACACACATCTGAAAATTCTACTTTGGATAACTTTGGCGCTGGTTGACTTATCTTCGTGAAATATTTCAAAACTAATGGGGCGCTCCGCTCAGCTCCTACCCTGAAAGTCTCGAGGTGATTCGTCAAGCGGGGGCTGAGAAAAAAGGGGGGTCCCAAAACGCGTTTTCCCCATGCATTTTCCCATAGGACCTTTAGTCGAACGTACAGCCCGAACGGCTGAACAGAATTGCTTGAAATTTGGCAAAGAGGTAGTCCTCAGGTCTGGCATGTGCCTTTTGCTTAAATGGTGTAAATCCGTTCAGTAGTTCCTGAGAAAATCAAAAGTAAAATCACATATATATCTGGGCGGAGCCTAACCACACATCTCATCGTGAGATCTGATTGGCTGTCAGCACTTCATCCAAGAAGTGTTGGCAGCCATCTTGGGACCAATATACATGATAGCACCTCATTAAAAAGCATTGCAGTTAATAGAAGGTTTTAAGATTTTAGTTACATTATAAATCATTTGTTGATGGTACCATACTCATTTTAGGAATTGTGGTGTGTTCTAAGGTGATTTTACAATGTGAAAAAGCCTTCTGCTGTAATATCATGAATCATGTTTGAGAGAAAACTATTTTCTCATGCTTTTCCCACAGAGGTTTGGAAGGTCATCTATAAGCTAACTGAGAGCATATTTTCTGTAAATTCAAATTATCTTTCTCAGTCAAGTGAGGATGAAGTCTGACATTCTCAGTAAAACATGTACATCCAACAAGGGCAGAGACTGTCAGTTGATTCCTTTGTGTTCTACTGCAGCTTCCCAGAGTGTTCTAAAGAACAACTAGAGCGCTAACAGTCCTACTTATGACAAACGTATGGCACACCTTAAGCCATCTTGGTTGGAATAAAGTGGTAATTCTTAAAACATTTAATTTAAAAAGGAACAAAATGAGGGGGTTCATTTTGCCATAGAAATTATGATTAGTGCTGCAGAAAGAAAAATTAGGGCACATTTTGACTTCTCAAATCCTCTTCTATGTCATAAAAACATTCTGACATGCAGACTGAAACATGCACTTTGAATACCAGCAGCAGACTTCCCTGGTGAGCAGTAGCTTTACTACAGTGATCTAATGAGCAACTAGAGTGCCAACATTCAGAGTGTATGGCAAACGTGTGACACGTCTGAATGCCTTCTTGATGGAACCAAGTAAAAAACTGAAAGTATTTCCTACTGAGGAGACTGCAGTAAATGAGGAAATTAGGAAACTTCATAACAAATAAATCTCCCAAGATGGCCACCAGAGACAAAAGAGCCCAAATGTAGCCCAAATATCACCCAGATGTAGCCCAAGTATAGCCCAATGACAGAATGCCCCAGAGTGTTCTAACGAACAACTAGAGCGCTAACAGTCTTACTTATGACAAAAGTATGGCACACCTGAAGCCATCTTGATTGGAATAAAGTGGTAACACTTAAAACATTTAATTTACAGAGGAACAAAATGAGGGGGTTCATTTTGCCATAGAAATTATGATTAGTTCTGCAGAAAGAAAAATTAGGGCACATTTTGACTTCTCAAATCCTCTTCTGTTTCATAAACAAATTCTGACATGCAGATTGAAACATGCACTTTTAATACCAGCAGCAGACTTCCGTGGTGAGCAGTAGCTTTACTACAGTGATCTAATGAGCAACTAGAGTGCTAACATTCAGAATTTATGGCAAATGTGTGACACATCTGAATGCCTTCTTGATGGAACCAAAATAAAAAACTGAAAGTATTCCCACTGAGGAGACTGCAGTAAATGAGGAAATTAGGAAACTTCATAACAAATAAATCTCCCAAGATGGCCACCAGAGACAAAAGAGCCCAAATGTAGCCCAAATATCACCCAAATGTAGCCCAAGTATAGCCTAATGACAGAATGTCCCAGAATGTTCTTAAGAACAACTAGAGCGCTTACTGTCTTACTTATTAAAAAAGTATGGCACACCTGAAGCCATCTTGATTGGAATAAACTGGTAACACTTAAAACATTACATTTAAAAAGGAACACAATGAGGGGGTTCATTTTGCCATAGAAATTTTGATTAGTGCTGAAGAAAGAAAAATGATGGCACATTTTGAGTGACTTCTCAAATCCTCTTCTATTTCATTAAAAAATTCTGATATGCAGACTGAAACATGCACTTTTAATACCAGCAGCAGACTTCCGTGGTGAGCAGTAGCTTTACTACAGTGATCTAATGAGCAACTAGAGTGCTAACATTCAGAATTTATGGCAAATGGGTGACATATCTGAATACCTTCTTGATGGAATCAAAGTAAAAAACTGAAAGCATTTCCTACTGAGGAGACTGCAGTAAATGAGGAAATTAGGAAACTTCATAACAAATACATCTCCCAAGATGGCCACCAGACACAAAAGAGCCTAAATGCAGCACAAATATCACCCAGATGTAGCCCACATGTAGCCCAATGATAGAAGTGTGCAAAACACTTATTTTTTGTGTATTTGCAGTTTTATATAGTGCAGACTTGTCAGGTATTGGAATGCTTTACATGAGCATTGGTTACATCACACAAGATCAAATTCATTTTGGTTGTAGACATGGGGAGATTAAGTGATTTGACCACAATCACAGAATGTTGAGCTGAAGCAGAAACTCCAACCTGGTTCCCCAGTTGCAAAGTCTGCAGCTCTGGAAGTAACACCACATCCTCTCGCCAAGGTGCAACATGTAATCAAGTGGTCAACTGGATAAAAAACACATAAGGATTACAAATAATTTAAAAGTTCTTTGTCGCTATTTGAAAACTCAGAAAATATGTCCTCATTGTAGTTTTTTAGAGCACTAACCATAATTTTGATGCAAATAAGACCCTCTCATATATGTAATTTCTACAGGAAATACTCTAGGTATTACAGTTTTGATCACATCAAGATGACGTCAGGCGTTCCACACTTTTGTAATACATATAGAATGTTAGCAATCTAGTTGTTCATTGGGATACTGTTGAGAGGCAGAGGCCAGGGGCACGGACTCTGAAAATTGAAGGCAGGTAGGAGAGTGCAGAGGCAACAATTTGACCACACTGGGCAGGCAGGAAGGGCAGTGGCAGCACAACAGACTATGGAGGGCAGTGGAAAGGGGGGCAGGGACAACAAGCCAACAATACAGGACTGGCAAGAGAGGCTGTGGCAATATAATAGACCATTGTGGGCAGAAGGAAGAGGCAGTGGTAGTACAACCATACATGCCAACAGACCCGTTTCAGCCAGGAAACGTCCAATGTTTTTAAGCTCAAATGGGCTTTATTTGATCTGTCTCCTGTCTACAATCTCCTCTTTTTCAATGTAACTCAAAGGGGAAAATCAATACCCCAGTTTTTTTTCAAAATCTCCCTCTTACCAAGTTCAAAATGTTCGCACGTATTGTACATTGAATCATGGTAGGCAGGTGGAATTGGGGTAGGGACATGGACTCGGATAACAGAGGACAGGAGGGACATGGAGAGGTGCACCAAACTGACCCTACAGGGCAGGCATCAGGGTTTGCAGCAGCACAATACACCACACAGCGCATGTGGGACGGGAGTGCAGCACAACAATCCATAGAAAGCAATAGGGAGGGGACAGGACCATGCACATGGACAACAGAGAACAGATGGGAAAGAGGCAATGGTGGCTAGCTGACCATAATGGACAGACAGGAGAGAAAGCTGCAGCATAACAGACCATAAAGGGCAGGAGGGATGGATCAGGGGCATTACAATGGAACAGACAAGCCAGGAGGGAGGGAATAGGGGGTCTGCACATGGAAACAGAGGGCTGGGGGCAAGGTGGCAGGGCAGGAGCAGCAAGATGACCATGGAGGTCAGGCAGGATGGGCACTAGAAACAAGACACACCATGGAGAGCAACAATGAGACTATGGTGGCATACACACAGACCATGGAGGGAAGGTGGGAGGGAGTCAGGGGCAGCTATCTGACCACACAGGGAAGGTGGGAGGGGCCATGACAGCACAGAAGACCATGCATGGCAAGCGGGAGGGTTAGTGGCAGCACATTTTCTATGATGGGCAAGAAGGAGGGTGCAGGGGCATGCACAAAGGACCATGGAGGATAGAAGGGAGGGTCAGGACCTGGGCACAGACAAGAGAGTTCAGAGGAAGGGGGCCTCACAACAGACCGTGCGGGGCAGGCAGGAGGAGCAGTTGCAGCACAACAGATCAGGGAGGGCAGAAGGGTGTGGCAGTAAAATGGACCATGGAGGACAGGAGGAAGGGGATAGGGGCATGGCATGTGGACCGGCAGGGTGGAGGTGGCAGGGACAGGTTACAGTCATCTGACAATGCTAGGCAGGTGGGAGGGGACTTGCAGCTCAACAGAACACTCAGAGTAGATAGGAGTGGCAGGTCCATGGAACATAGTGGGCAAAAAGGATGGAGCAGGGGCAGGCACAAAGACATCGGAGGGCAGGGGGAAGGAGAATAGGGGCAGCAAGCTAAGCACAGAGGCTAAGCAGGAGGTCAATGATGGGCCATAGAATTGGGCATTGGAGGGCAGGAGGAGTGGACTGGTACATCATGCTAAATGGATGGCAGTGGCAGCACATCAGCCCATGCATGGCAGGAGGGAGGAGGCTAGTCCATGGATTCAGACAACAGAGGATAGGGAGGAGGTGGATGGGGCAGCAAGCTAACTGTTCAGAGAAGGTGGGTATTAGGAACGTTATTGTTTTTAAAATGTGTGTCTGTGCGAACTACTTAAAATATGAACAAGTATGCAGCATAATCTCACTTTTATTCAGGAAGAAGAGGAGGTTTGTGACTGTGACTCCGGGCTCACTTGGCAGAAACACCCCCTGACCCTCCACCCCCATCACAAAATGTAATGCCCGTGAAAAGGGTAGGTGGACGTAGTGTTATATAGAACATAGTCCTGAGAGTACGATTGAAAATGAAAACAAGATGTAGTATATGGGATAAACTATGCACCAAAAAGTGTGATATAAGATGAACTGGGGCGTGAAATATAATATGCAATACATTGTGCGCAATGACAGATTTATTGGAGAGCGCGAGATAGCACAGGCACTAGCGCGTGCTATGCGATATGCGCCTTGGAGTGTAATATGCACAGGGCAGTGTTGTGTAACATAACTAGTCTCTAAAGTTGTAATATAAAATATGTGCTGGGGAGTGTAACGTTGCATATGCACTGTGACAAAGATATGGATCCCAGATTGTAATATGTATGGCATAGCGCTGTGCGTTATAACATACACATCGAGGAAGGCACGTTAGATGGGGCAATATAACCCGTGCGAAGGCAAGTGTGGCATGACATATTCACGGGGTGGTGTTACAGTGCACATGGGCTAGAGAGTTTCATAGCATACGCACTAGCTGGTGGAATACAACACAGAGGTGTGAGGCAATCGGCGGGCACTGGTGGGTGTAACACAGCATTGGGCTCAGCCAGGAGCACGCTGTGACTCTCAATTGAGGTTTGTCTCCTTTCCAGAGAGTAAAATAAAAAGTATTACACATCCGGCCGGGGTCCCCGGAGCCATAAGTGGCCTGAGGAGGGGGGCAACACAGCCCCCTCCTAAAGAATTTAAATAAAAAAAAGGCCATGACCCGGGGGTTGGGGTCCCCGGGGCCGATTAAGGCCTTGGGAGGGCCAAATTAATTTTTTTCAACAAAAAAAATTAGCGTGCAGGCCCTGGGGGATGGGGTCCCCAGGGCCACTAAATTAGAAAAAGAAGGGGGGCCACACAGCCCTCCTTCTTAAAAAAATAAAATAAATGAAAGACCGGCATCGCGCTGGAGGCCACGCCCCCTCCTTGCAGCACTCTGCAAACGCGCCCCCTGGCCAGTTGTAAGTTGGGGAATTAATTCCCCTTCAATACTGAGGGTCCCTGAGGGCCAACTAGCCCAACAGGTATCTCCAGTATGCGCCACGGAGCTGTGTTGCAGACAGGTGTTCTGAGGCCACGCCCCTTTTTACACCTCTATGCAACGCAGCTCTGTGGCACTTACTGGAGGTACCTAGTGGGCTAGTTTGACCCTAAGGACCCTTAGGATTCAAGGGGACTTAATCTCTCAATTTAGAACGGCGACAGGGCGCGTTTCCACAGTGGTGAAGGGAGGGGACGGGGCCTGAGGTGACGTGTGCAAACACGCCCTGTGGCGCGTTTTAAGTTGGGGAAATAATTCCCTTTCAATCCAGAGGGACCCTGGGGGACAACTAGCCCACCAGGGGCTTCCAGTAGGCGCCACTGCTCTGCGTTGCAGAGAGGTGGTGCAGGCCGTGCCCCTTTTTACACCTCTCTGCAATGCAGCTCTGTGGCTCTTACTGGAGGTACCTAGTGGGCTAGTTGGACCCTAGGGACGCTCAGGATTCAAATGAACTTAATCTCCCAACTAAAAACGGCCACAGGGCGTGTTTACACAGTGGTGAAGGGAGGGGACGGGGCCTGAGTTAACGTGTGCAAACACGCCCTGTGGCGCGTTTTAAGTTGGGGAAATGATTCCCCTTCAACCCTGAGTGCCCCTGGGGGCCAACTAGCCCACCAGGTGCTTCCAGTAAGCACCACTGCGCTGCGTTACAGAGAGGTGGTCTAGGCCATGCCCCTTTTTACATCTCTCTGCAACGCAGCTCTGTGGCGCTTACTGGAGGTACCTAGTGGTCTAGTTGGACCCTAGGGACCCTCAGGATTCAAGGGGACTTAATCTCCCAACTTAAAACGGCCACAGGGCGTGTTTACACAGTGGGGAAGTGAGGGGACGGGGCCTGAGATGACGTGTGCAAACACGTCCTGTGGCGCGTTTTAAGAGGTAGTTTTAATCACCTGCCCTATTATATACTAAACAAGAAACACTAGCACTTAAGAACCTTGCTGAAAACCGGACGATCGTTATCAAGCCGGCAGATAAGGAGGGAGGAATTGTACTATGGGATGTTGATAAATATGATCAGGGAGTACTCAAACAACTAGCAAACCCTATACATTACAGACTTTTAGATGAGAATCCCACACGTAAACTAAAGGCAGAAATTTTGGAGATTACGTTGGAAGCACTTAATCAGGGGTGGCTATGTAAAAATGAATTCAAATTTTTGAACACAGACAGATGCAAAATTCCGAGTATATATGTACTCCCCAAAGTACATAAAAATACCGAATGCCCGCCGGGAAGACCTATTGTGTCAGCCTGTGGTTCCTTGTTGGAACCATTGGCGAAATACATCGGTTCTTTTCTCACCCCGTTGGTTAAAAAAACTCAATCGTATGTGAGAGATACGATGGATTTCATATCACAAATAGAAAATCTCCCGCACAACGCTGACGGTCAACTCTTGGTATCCTTTGATATCACATCATTGTATACTAATATCTCACAAGAGAGGTGGTGCAGGCCGTGCCCCTTTTTACACCTCTCTGCAATAGCGCTTACTGGACGTACCTAGTGGGCTATTTTGCCCCTAGGGATCCTCAGGGTTCAAGGGGACTTAATCTCCCAACTTAAAAAACGGCCACAGTGCATGTTTACACAGTGGGGAAGGAAGGGGACGGGGCCTGAGGTGACATGTGCAAACACGCCCTATGGCGCGTTTTAAGTTGGGGAAATAATTCCCCTTCAATCCTGAGGGCCCCTGGGGGCTAACTAGCC
This sequence comes from Triturus cristatus, assembly GCF_964204655.1. Taxonomy (NCBI): domain Eukaryota; kingdom Metazoa; phylum Chordata; class Amphibia; order Caudata; family Salamandridae; genus Triturus; species Triturus cristatus. The sequence goes on from NC_140593.1 coordinate 1,085,998,191, forward strand.
CACCAGGTGCTTCCAGTAAGCGCCACTGAGCTGTGTTGCAGAGAGGTGGTCCAGGCCGTGCCACTTTTTACACCTCTCTGCAACGCAGCTCTGTGGCGCATACTGGAGGTACCTAGTGGGCTAGTTGGACCCTAGGGACCCTCAGGATTCAAATTAACTTAATCTCCCAACTAAAAACGGCCATAGTGCTTGTTTACACAGTGGTGAAGGGTGGGGACGGGGCCTGAGTTAACGTGTGCAAACAAGCCCTGTGGCGCGTTTTAAGTTGGGGAAATAATTCCCCTTCAATCCTGAGGGCCCCTGGGGGCTAACTAGCCCACCAGGTGCTTCCAGTAAGCGCCACTGAGCTGCGTTGCAGAGAGGTGGTCCAGGCCGTGCCACTTTTTACACCTCTCTGCAACGCAGCTCTGTGGCGCATACTGGAGGTACCTAGTGGGCTAGTTGGACCCTAGGGACCCTCAGGATTCAAATGAACTTAATCTCCCAACTAAAAACGCCCACAGGGCGTGTTTACACAGTGGTGAAGGGAGGGGACGGGGCCTGAGTTAACGTGTGCAAACAAGCCCTGTGGTGCGTTTTAAGTTGGGGAAATAATTCCCCTTCAATCCTGAGGGACCCTGGGGGCCAACTAGCCCACCAGGTGCTTCCAGTAAGCACCACTCAGCTGCGTTGCAGAGAGGTGGTCTAGGCCGTACCCCTTTTTACATCTCTCTGCAACGCAGCTCTGTGGCGCTTACTGGAGGTACCTAGTGGTCTAGTTGGACCCTAGGTACCCTCAGGATTCAAGGGGACTTAATCTCCCAACTTAAAACGGCCACAGGGCGTGTTTACACTGTGGGGAAGTGAGGGGACAGGGCCTGAGGTGACGTGTGCAAACACGCCCTGTGGCGCGTTTTAAGAGGTAGTTTTAATCCCCTGCCCTATTATATACTAGGGGCTTACAGAGGAGGTCATGCTGATCACAGGGGGACCCCAACGCATAGTGTTCCCTAGTGTATGTAGGTGTCTTTGAGGACTTCTGTTGCTTCTTTCTGCATTTCTTTTTTTTCTTTCTGTGCGTTTTTTCTTCTTTCTTCACATGTCCTATCTCTGTAGGCATAGTTAGAAATTAGCATTTAAAAAACCTTTGAAATTCACTGAAAAAAACATAGGTTTCAGGCACGTTATAGTTAGGAATTAGCTTTTAAAAAACCTTAGAAATTCACTGAAAAAACCATAGGTTTCAGGGGCGTTATAGTTAGCTGGACTTTTCACTCGTACAAAACCATTGAAATTCCCCCGTTATAGTTAGTTCAGCTAACTATAACTCGCGCGCCCTCAATGCACTGCTGATGACGTCACATATTACATCACTCATGACATGGTCAGTGACATCACTCATGACATCACTGATGACATCTCAAATGACATCACTAATGACATCACTGATGACATCATTCTTGTGATAGAGTGGCAGACCTCCTCTTCCCCTGATATAACCTTTGATACACACATTCAAAAATAGAAACTACAATGTTCAAAACAATGGACATACCAATACCAGTTACAACAACCTATTCAGTAATTCTAAGATCCACATACACATCCACTCATTCACCAACAGTCCTATACAGTCACTCATACATGTACTCACTCATCATATGTACTCACACACCTATACATCCTGTTACACAACGCCACTCATCCATAGAGTTACTCACACACATAGTCACTCATGCTAATAAAGAATCAAACATCCATTTACTTGCATATACAGTTATACACACACCACCACACTTACTTCTACAGAAACGTACACATACTTAGTCTTTTAAACAATCACTTATAGAAACACATACTTATTCATACAGGAACTCTTTCAATCTCTCACTCTCACATATACTCACTTATATACACCAATAGTCACATATACTAGTTTAAAACATATGTAGTTACTTATAAAGACACTATTGAGACAGTCTATCACTCACTAACACACCCATGCACACACTCATCCACCCATACAGTCCTGCACACATGCTGTCTTCAACACATACAAACAGTGAGTCACTCATTCATGCACCTATGCACTACGTAATACCCCCCACCGAACCATACAGACACTCAGACACTCATACTGATACTCAAAAAACCAACTAATAACCTATATAGACACTCATGTAGCTACTCACCAACCCATGCAGCCACTTATACACAAAGTGAGAGACTGATACAGATATTTACACATTTAAACATTACTCACTAAGCCATGTATTCACTAAGATACACTGAATCATTCAGTTATACAATCAATTTTTCAAAAACAAATCATCCATTTAGACACTTATATAGCCATTTATTCTTCCATCGACCTTGAGATATACATATATAAAACATATGTAATTTTCAGAAAAAACACACATTCACTGGATGATGTCATCAGTGATGTCATTTGAGATGTCATCAGTGATGTCATGAGTGATGTCACTGACCATGTCATGAGTGATGTAATATGTGACGTCATCTGCAGAGCATTGCGGGCGCGCGACTTATAGTTAGCTGAACTAACTATAACGGGGGAATTTCAATGGTTTTGTACGAGTGAAAAGTCCAGCTAACTATAACGCCCCTGAAACCTATGGTTTTTTCAGTGAATATATATATATATATATATACACACATATATTATATATATATATATTATTCCAAATGTGCCCTGTTAGCAGAAAGGCACACACAGTGGATGAATGACCAGGATACTTTATTCAAAATCGGCATTTCTTCCCCAATACAATTCCATTGCCTGACGCATTTCGGAGCGGGCTGCTCCTTCGTCATAGGCTCTGAGCGCAAAGCACATTCCAAGTGAACCAACCCTCTCTCCCTTTTATGCATGCTCCTTGGTAATTGCCCTCTGGTGGGCCTCTCAGGTGAGTCAAAGCTTTGCATGCTGGGAGTTTGAGTCCGCTGCACTCCCAATCATCCCCTCCAGTGGGGTCTGTGATTTTGCCTCACTATTTATTCCTTTTCTTAAGCCCTCCAGTGGGCCCCAGGGAAGAAAACCCGGTTCCAATCATGCATCCACTGCGCAGCTTCGGCTCCAATATTCAAAACCAGCAGCCCCAGATTCCATTCTCCTGGCGGTGCAGCCTCCCACAGCCGGACTGCCGTGTATTAATTATTCCAAAGGTGCCCTGTTAGCAGAAACGCACACACAGTGGATGAATCACCAGGATACTTTATTCAAAATCGTCATTTCTTCCCCAATACAATTCCGTTGCCTGACGCGTTTCGGAGCGGGCTGCTCCTTCCTCATAGGCTCTGAGCACAAAACACAGTCCAAGTGAACCAACCCTCTCTCCCTTTCATGCATGCTCTCGGTAATTGCCCTCTGGTGGGCCTCTCAGGTGAGTCAAACCTTTGCATGCTGGGAGTTTGAGTCTGCTTCACTCCCAATCATCCCCTCCAGTGGGGTCCGTGATTTTGCCTCAATATTTATTCCTTTTCTTAAGCCCTCCAGTGGGCCCCAGGGAAGAAAAACCAGTTCCAATCATGCATCCACTGCGCTGCTTCGGCTCCGATATTCAAAACCAGCTGCCCCAGATTCCATTCTACAGGTGGTACAGCCTCCCACGACCGGACTGCCGTGTGTTAAGTATTCCAACAGTGCCCTGTGAAGTGAAGCGGACTCAAACTTCCAGCATCCAAAGGTCCCTGACCATGTCATTCATGATGTAATATGTGAGGTCATAAGCAGTTCATTGCAGGGGCTTGAGTTATAGTTAGGTCAGCAAACTATAACTGCTGAATTTCACTGGTTTTCACTGGTTTTGTACGAGTGGATCCTGAGCCTAACTAAAACGTCCCTGTAACCTTTGTTTTTTTCAGTAAATTTCTAAGGTTTTTTAAAAAGCTAATTCCTAACTCATATGCCCCTGTAACGCCTCTCAGCAATTCCGCAGTATGGCACTTATTGAAGGTAACAGGAGGGGTAGTTGGCCCACAAGGACATCCTTGGTGGCCAACAACTCCTCCTGTTACCTGCAGTAAGTCCTACACAGCCTATTTGTTTAGAGGTCTTCAGAGGCCATGCCCCCTTTCTCCTCCACTCTGTAACTCGCCTCCTGGTGCGCTGATGGTTGGGGGATGAAGTTCTCTTGGCTCCAGAGGGTCCTCGGGTGCCAACAAGATCTCCGGTTACCTCCAGTCTGGCCCATCAGCGGGATGCCTGAAAGTTTTTCAGAGAACACGCCCCCTTTACCCCAACACTCTGCAAACACTTCTCCTGGCGCACTGCTGGTGGTGGTCACCGGGGCTCCGGGAGGTGGTCACGCAGCCCCAGCACGCTTTCAATTTAAAGCCCTAGGGAGGTGCCAGCCCCCGGGGTTGTGGAAGGGTGCATGCGTCCCCCCACATTGATTTATGTGGGGGGACGCACCACCTCCCCAAGCCTCTTGGACCCCCCCAGAGATGGGGGGGTCCAAGAGGCTTGGGGAGGTGGTGGTGAAGGCCATATAGGCCTCCCCACTTTAATATTTAAAGAAGCCCCAGGGAGGTGGTGGTCCCTAGGGCATAGTAAGCCCCAGGAGGGGGGCCTCTGTGCCCCCATCCTTTTTTGCATAATGCCAAGAATGTTGCTAACCCTGTTAGAGACAAAAAAAGGAGCGCTAACCGCGGTTAACGCTGCTTTTTTACATCTGGTATTTTTCTGACTTAGCCATGATATCCTATGGAAGGAGGATATCATGGCTAAGTTTGCCTGTCCCTATCAACAAGGTAACGTGAGATTATCACTGGGTTTCCAGCGATAATCTCACGTTCGCCTGTTAGCGTGAGGATTTTTATCGCTATTGAGATAAGCGTTGCTAAAAGCACGCTATCTCAGCGATAAACAGTCACGCTAGCCGGCGATAATTATCCTAGCGCTAAGTACGCTTAGAGATAATTATCGCCGGTTGTTGTTGATATGCCCCTAAGAGAGCAGGAAAGAGATACAGGAGATGGAAAACAGGGGAACATGAAACATACAATATTTTGTTTAGTTTTTTCACTTAATGTTGCCTAATATCTTCAGAACTATGTTTAAAAAAAAAGGGCGTAGAGGCTATTTCCAGCTTCAAAATAATTATAGGAATAATTTGTCAAAACTCTGTGAATCCAGTTTACTAATTATGACACAAACACGAGTGACATTTTATTACACGTTTTTATTTTAATTAGATCTAAGTAACATGGAATTTCACTGGCAATTATGCAGTCTGGGAGCTGATGTTACACTGTCTAGAACAAACTGATTGACACAGATCATTCTCCTGGCGGCCAGCTGTCCCCGAGAGATGCCTCCTGCTGCCTCATCAGACCCACACTTTACAGTCAGGCAGATTTTAGGGGAAATCTTGGACCTGCAAACCGTAGGGGCCAAAATATATTTTCTGTCTAATGTGCCTTGTGCGCATTACGTTTCAACATCATAAAATCCTTAGGCTGTTTTCTGACTTCAATTGACAGTTTAAAAAAAAACCATAATGTAAGTATTTTGAGTTAGGTGTGTTTCACTCCGTATTTTAAATGTTTCAATGCATAAAATGCTGAAAATTGTTATACTTGTCGCTGTCCGTATTTATTTCCTTGCTGCAAACAATCATCTTCATTGCCAAAGTATTCATTTTGTTCAGAAAAAGATTATAATAATTTTTTCTCCACCTGCATTCAGTCTTTTCCGAACGTGTCCTGTTTGTCCTTTTCTGAGATGAGGATCTCTTTTAGTTTGTACATTTCATTGTTTCTTTTCCATTTTTGTGCTTCTTTATCTCTGTCTCAATTTTTCCCTATTTCCTTCCGCTATGAATGTAGCCACACATCTCTTTTCTGGGGTTCTGTTTATTAATGTGTACGGTCTTTGCCTTGTGTTTTCCGGGTCTTTCCCTTGATTTTTGTCGGGTGTCCTACATTTTCTCTGGGTCTGTACTTGATTTTTAGTTGCTCTGTCTTTAATCTTTAAAATTCTCCCTCTTGTTTTTGTTTGGCCCGCCTCACCCATATGTCCCTTATTTTTGTTCCTTTGGGCAAATATACTATTTAGGGTTGAAAATGTTTCAAGATGTTGCCAGGTTTCCTCAGGATTTGGGCTCCAGCTCTAGCTTTATCAGAGTATTAAATCTCAGCTCAGTTATTCCCTAAAAAAACTTTTCTTTGACAGTGATATGCTTTATGGGCAGAATGAGTGGTCTTATCTCTGCCTGTGGCATGAAATAGGCGCATAAAGTCAGCCGCCTCCATTATAATCAACTATGCTCATGTAGCCCCAAAACCCCTGATGTCTGAATGCTTTTATAAGACTTGCCCAATTATTTGGTCAAAAACCTTTCCTGAATATTTTGGGGTTCTGTGTTTTGGCCACTAAGATGACCCTTACCAAAAAAAAACCTGTGTTACAAATATTTAGCTGTATGTCTCTGTCACTCCGGCTGACAAACACGCCTGTAACTGGGGAAGAAATAAATGTGTCTGATTGCGGGTTTTCCAGTGGCAGAGGAGAATCAAGGGAGCAAGGAGCCCTTTTAATTCCAGGTGGACAGGTCCATCTCCCTAGGTTTTCACAGTGTGTTTGAGTCTCTCACTGTGTTTATTACATGCAGAGACAGTCTTTTCAGACGAGTCCATCCAGCAATTAAATTCAAGTTATTACCTTAGCATAACTGTGTCTGTTGCTGCCATGTTTTCTTGCTCATTCTAACCACGCCTAAAGGAAGTTCCTGTATATGACGTTTCAGGCCACTCTTCAACATCTTGGGTCTCAACATGAGAATATCTTGATTAGCTGTGAAAAAGTTTACATTCTTGAAGTGAAGGGCATTGTCTTTCCTCATGGTCTCTGATGTAGGCACCTGTGTGTCCTTTGTTTATTTGAGCCTTTTCTTTGCTCATGATAGATTATTGTACCACCCTTTACTTAGGGTTAAACAAACGGCTACAGTCGAAGTTACAATCCCTGCAGCGTTCGGCAGCTCGGCTACTCCTGAAGCTGCCTAAATTCAGCTCGGTCTCCAAAAAGATCCAGGATCTGCATTGGCTGTCTGTGGTGGACAGAGTGAAATTCAAGGTGCTCTGTATGGTACACAAAGCCTTGCATAGCTCGGGTCCCTTAGATTTTCAAAATATGTTCACGTGGCAGTCCCCGCGGAGAGAACTAAGATCCGCTCTAGCTAAATTGGTGGTCATTCCAAAAATGAAAAGGGCCACATGGGGTGGCAGGAGCTTTTCCTATTTAACCAGTAAACTTTGGAAGTCTTTTCCCGTGTCTCTAAGATCCTAATCCAGCATCTTGTTTTTAGGAGATCGCTAAAGACATGGCTTTTTCTCGCCTCTTCTAAATAATTCATAGTATGTGACAGATGTCCAGGTCTGGTGGCTCAGTGAACTAATGCGTCCATTGCAGGGACCTGTGTTCAACCTCATGGTTGCAGGTTCAAATCCCAGCAGGTCCACTCAGCCTTTCATCCATCTGAGGTTGATAAAATGTGTACCATTGAGTTGGGTAACAATGAGCATCTGTTATCCAGTGCCAAGAGACCTCTGGGTGATCATGCGCTTTACAAATACACATGTTATGTTAGATGTTTGAGTTTCTGCTATCGCCAAGATACCTTTGTAATTGCTCTCTCTATTAAAAAAAGTACTTACGTGCTCACTCATGGTTTGCTGGGGACTCCTTCGTTCACAGATAATACTTTTTTTTTTGTTAATATATTTCTCGACTTTGATTGGTGCATGGGCAGATTATCTTTGATACAACAGTAGAAACCGGTGACAGCATGTTGCTCCCAATTTTTTTCCCCATGGATCTTCCCATGCTATTCAAGTACTGGCACTCATACAAAGCTGTGCCGCACATCCAGTCCTAAATTTCATCTCTCGCTTGTTGCAGCACTAAATGCACAAAAAGCTCGACCAATGTCCGTGAATCATGGTTTGCGGCACTGCTTGCTTCTCCATTACTCAGACCCATAAAAAGCTCATCTTCTGCAAATCAGTTTTCATCATGATTGTTCTATTGAGTTATAGGACATAAATATATCATGATCCTGCAATAGATTTTTTTATCATTCTGTTTCTTTGAGGGAGCTTCCTTCAGCATCCCTGGCTCTGTGTTCTGTAATGTAAGGCAAAGGCTGTAAGGCATCAGCACTGCGTGGAGGTTTGGATTCTGAATGCGGCCACGTTCATTACATGTTCCATGTTTCATGACTCTCTTGACACAAGGCTTTCAGCCATTTGATCTAAAATGACCAAATCCTCTCTTTGATCCTTTTATGAGACTGTAGAGACGGTGCTAACTACATTACTATGGAATTTGTAAATATACATTTGACTAATAAACTTGATAGCTATTTCCATTTTTTTGACTAGCATTATGTGAAACTCAGATTAGCAAAATAGTACGTCCATCTTCCATTCCCTAACTCTGCACATTTCTTCTCTTTCGCTAAACATTTTATGCATGGAAAAAGCAGCCCTTCCCTTGCATCCCCAGCAAATCCAGGGATAAACTGTTCCGCTTCCTATACTAGAAAGGAAATTACCATACAGGACTAGAGTGGGAGGAAAGGCGTTGGGAAATGCCTACAAATGTGAGTTTGTGAGTGTTTTCAAATCAAAACACAAAAAACTATGACATTCCATTGGACTAGCTCCTACCTCCCAAGTAGGAGTATAGGCTAATGCCTGTCCACTAATGGATGTCCTAGTGTTATTGGAAAATCTTTTCGAGACCTCACTCACCTAGGTGGCATGCTTCACCATCGGGTTCAGCTCCACAGATTTATATTCCCAATATGTCATATTTTTCCAAAAATTATTTTTGGATTTAGGTTACTGAAGAAATAATCGCCTTAGTGAGGAATATTATCCACTACATTGTTATCTAGTCTTATTATAAACACTACATATTACTTCTTTTTAAAATAGCCGCCGTAGTTGATTAACCGTCCTGGGACGTGATCAAAGGAAATTACATGGTGGGTGATGCCAGCCCCCTGGCCTGTTCAGGTGAGAGTAGTGCACAGGCCAAATATTCCTCTCAGGTCCACTTCAAAACTCCTTTCTGGACCAGGGAGCAAATGTAGGTGAGGGGATGGTCCTCCTTCAGATCACAGTGAGTAAGGATGGCCCAGGAATGTTTACCGGGCCCTAGTGCTATGTGTGATGGCTCTCAAAAGAGCTTTTGACTATTTATCTTCACCCTTTAGGTACAAGAGGGATTGCCTCTTCCACCAGTTTCCAAAGGGGCCATAAACCCACTCTAAAAAGGGTAAATGTACCAGGTGCGCTACAGGGTGCCGCATGTTACTCGCTTTTACGCTGTAAAATTCGGATATTTATGTAATCACAGTGCCTAGTTGGGTGTTTACACTATGAATATGGATTACAGATATGTCTGAGAGACACTGTGTATTGATATTATTGTTAAGACCTGCTGATTGGATTTGGACATTGTTCAATGGGATAGCTTAGTCGTGCTCCAGTTAGGAGCACTTATCAGTCAGTCAGTCAAAATTACTTTATTCGGCTCATATCAAGAACCATAAAAGTGCAAAACATCACATATGTATACAATAAATAACATTTAAAATAAGCATTTACAAATGGTTTTTAAAACAATACTAAAAATAAGACTTGGTCAAATTTAGTCAAAATTCACAATTAATTATAAACAACACTATATCCACTTGATTTTTTTCCTTAATCTCATCGCAATAGCCCAAAAATTTGCTATGTTAAAAATCTCCCAAGTAGTACCTAGCAGCTGGAGATACAAAAGAGCAGGTTTGACTTGTCTAAATCCTTTGTTTTTAATAAGTGGGATGATGAACTTTTTACGGAGAGGGGACAAATGTTTACAAAAAAAGAGAAAGTGAGCAGTGTCCTTAAAGGAGATTCTGTCACAAGAACAGATCTCCAAGTCCCTGTCCTTCATCCAACCAACAGAATCAGTAAGCGAAAGATGGTATTTGTTCAGTCTAAACCTGGTCAATAAAAAGCGATGATTCATGTTGTTCACTATGGTCAAGTAGGGTTCTATGCTGCCTGTAGTTATTAATAGCTGATGGGCCTTTACTGTAGGTTTTATTAACTCCTTTTCTTCTCTGGCTAGGGTTGTTCTATGCTTATGTGTATCTTTTACCCATTTTATATCTCCCTTTGATAAGTTGTTAGGGTTATCAAATATGTCTGGGCGACCTATTTCGTTAGTTAGGTTCTTAACATAGCGCAACCAAGGGATAGCCTTTCCGAACTCGAGCGATAAACAATCTTTTATAATTTCACGGTTTAACTCAAGTTCCGGATTTTGCCAGATTGATAACCATTTTAATAGAGGGGCTAATGCTATCCGGTCAGTTAAATAACCAACCCCACATTCTTGATGGACAATATAACCGGAGGTTGCCTGGGGAAGTGATAGAATAGATTTAAGAAACTTGTCCTCTACCACCTGAAGTTCCTTTACATTTTTAAATCCCCACAGATCCGCGCCATACATGGCTATAGAAATACATTTAGCTGCTTAAATATTCAATATAGCTTGCATAGGTTTCACCCCCAGTTTACGAGCAAAGTCCAACACACCTATGATTGATCTGGCAAAAGCATTTCGTTTTGCAGCTAATTGGGGGGCCCATGATGACTTATCATCAAAAATGACCCCCAAGTATGGAAAACTGGTAATTCTAGATAAGACATGGCCCTCACAAAGCATAGTCTTAGTTTTCTTGGGTTTACAACCTACAGTCATAACATGAGATTTGGTGAAATTCACGCTTAAATCAAGTCTTTTCATAAAATCAGCAAATGTATCTAAAAGACTTTGAAGCCCTACTGCCGTACGCGCTAACAGTGCAGCATCGTCTGCATATAATAATGCAGGAATATGGTACTTCCTTGCCCTAGGAATATCCTTACATGTCTCAGTTAAGGCAGTGGCTAGGTCGTTGATGTAAAGTGTAAAAAGCAGGGGAGCTAGGATACAGCCCTGCCTAACACCATTAGAGATTCCGATCTTGCCAGTACAGTTGCCCAAACGGTCGAATCTGACAGTAGCAGAGAGATCTCTATGAAGATCTGCTAAAAAATAGACAAGGTTTTCATCTACTCCATGCTTGAGAAGAAGTTCCCACAATTTCGACCGATTCACTCGGTCGAAGGCCGAGGATAAGTCCATAAAGGCAAGATATAACGTCCCTTTCTTGGCTATGGTATATTTACCTATTAAAAGGTAAAGATTCAAGCTTTGGTCTATGGTGCCCCGACCCTTTCGAAACCCATATTGTAGGCACGAAAGGGTGTTGGTATCCTCCAACCATTCTGTTATTTTGCCCAAGACTACTCGCCCCAGGACTTTTACTGCGGAATCAATAAGGGAGATAGGGCGGTAACAACAAGGGTCCCCTCTATTACCCTTTTTAAAAATAGGTATGATCACAGACTCGGACCAAGTGTCCGGAATGCCTGCGACACAGACCCTGTTAAAAATATTCGTTAAAACTGTGGACCAGGTCTCAATATCTGATTTAAAAAGGTCCGATGGGACGCCATCGGGTCCTGGAGCCTTGTTGCTCGTCATCTTGCCGATGGCCTCAACCACCTCGCCCTTGGTTACCAATAAAGTATATTGTTTCACAGTGGGAAGGGGGGAATTCGATCCACCATTCATACCCAATTCGCAGACTGACTTGAAGTGAGAGTACCACTGGTGTACCCCAATACCGCAGTCTAATTGGTTATTACAGGGATCACGAAAAAAAGGTTTATTAACAACGGACCAGAACTTTGCACTATTACGAAGGACGTCAACGGAAGAGAGTTCTTCCCACGCGTCCTCCCGGATCTCCTTTTTCCTGGTTTCCAAGGTTTTAGTATATTCTTTCCTAAGTTGGGCTATATTAGACCGATTCAAAGGGTTGCTGCTCAAGACCGCCCTCAGCTTTCTGTTGGCCAATGAACAGTTTTTGTCAAACCATCCCAACTCAGCCTTGTCCATTGTTTTAACAGGACACCGAAGATCTGCTGAGATCTGAGAGCAGATTACGGAGTACGCCCCTAGTACTTCCACGTTCCCTGCTTCTTGGTCAAGGCACATGGTCAACTCTGGGCCAACCTTCCTTTTTAAGTTAGCAAAAAAAATCATCAGGAATAACTTTGTTCCATCTGATCCTGCGATCCTGATCTGTGGGGCGAATATGAGATTTGTCCGTTTTATCAGGGGTCATAACAGGTTGTAAGAAGAGATCAGACAAAATGAGGACCACAGGATTATGGTCACTAAAATGTGTCCAAGCTGCTGAATATCGAATAGTCCTGTTCCCCAGTGCTGTACTGATAAAGATATAATCAATCACAGAGTATTTCCCGTTCCCTTTAAACGTTGGGATGTTCTCATCCACCATGGGTGGGAGTAACAGGCCATAGTCAGCGAGGATTATTTCCAAAAGGACACCCTGAGGTGAGTGCTCAAAATGAGCCTCCCGCGACTCTATTGGCCCTAGAGGATCCGTCAGAAGACATTTCTCTAAACATCTGTGGATATTAAAATCACCCATGATAATAATAGGACAATTAATCTCGTTTTCCTCCTTAAATTTTACCAAGAAACAATTTAATGCGGTGATATGATCAACCGTGGTATCTCTATAATAAGAATTATAAAAATTAACAATTAAAAAGTTACTGCCCCCGTTCAGGGAGATTTGAACTGCCAGACAATTACATGAGCCTGTGTCGAGTTGAGTCAGCGAGCCGGAGATGCTTGCTGAAATCAAAGTAACCAACCCCCCCTTAGCCCTCCCCATATTAGACGGTACAGCAGACACAAAAAAGCTTGTATAGCCATCTAAACACAGTATCCCAAGTTTCTTGGAGACAGATTACTTCTCCTGAACAGATAAAATCTCTCCAGGCCGGGTCATCTGTTTTGTTTCTCAGGCCGGCTATGTTCCAAGTGACCAATTCAGTTAAAGGACCCATGGATCCATGACTAGGGCCATTGGCTATCAATGGCACTGTATCTGGAACCGCAGGCTGAATTTCTGGCACTATAGTTAGCTCTTGTAGCCCTAGTCACTCATTCTCATCTAAGGTGGATAGGGCAGAATATCTATTAGAGACAGGGACAACATGATCATGAGGAGCACAACTCTTTGGGAAGTTATTGGTCGTCCTCCTGTCAAAAGCTGGGGGATAAAAGAAACTCAAAGGGAGGACATTAACATAATCATAATGAATTCTAGCTGAACCAGCCTGCCTCAAGATGTCCTCAACCAACCTAGGGGATCTAAAACTTATGACAATACAGTCACCATCAAAACACTTATTAATCTTGCCCACCCAAGGAGTAGTGGAGGGCTTTGTTTTTTAATGAAGTCCAGTTTTCCCGGTTCCCATCCACAAGCTTTGGGACATTGGCTAAGATAATAGAGTAGGGGCAAGCCTCTGGTGGTAGGTGTAGTATTGAGTCCCTCCCTAGGGGCCGATCTGGAGAAGAGATCCTCCCCGTTAGATTCTGCATACATGTTTCCTTACCCCGAACTATTTCTGCAACATTTAGTGGTCGGGATGTGGTAGTAGAACCTACAGCCGGAGTAGTACAGGGAAATGTTGGTTGTTGATGTATAGTGATCATGGAGTCCAAAATATTATCAACTGTAGCTGTACACGCAATTAGTGAGTCAACTGCCGCGGAGCTTGGCTCAACGTTTAAAACCTTAGTTTGAAGGTGTGACTCAATTTTAGTAATGCGGTTCTCTATTCGTTTCAAGGTGGCCATTAGCGGTGCAGTAAGTAACTTAAGGCGGGCATCGATAATTGTCGCTATTTCTAGCCCTATGCTTTTATTGATGATATCAGGGCCCTGGGTTGTACAATCATTTGTTTCCCCGCACGTTGTCTCTCCAACTAACTGGGGAGCACTAAAATTGACCTGGGCCAACCCCAGAGCAAAATTACTCTTTCTTGGAAATTTTGCCTATTTCCGAGCTCCCGTGGGGTTATTTTTGGCCTTTCTTTTGCCTGCCATGATTTTACCCCCATTTGGTGTCTGATTTGAAATACCTCTTGATTGTCTTGTTCTGACAACCACAGGAGAGGGGGCGGAACTCGGTTTGGATGACATGGCAGGTGTAACAATAGAAGTCTCCACGTTGCCTAACCCATTTTGGGACATACAAGGATTGGCAACATCAGGGGGTGCACCACCAACAATGGTCGTGGGAGGGGTACGAGACACAGCTAGCCTAGGTGGTTCTAGTGAAAGTCTACGTTCCACTGATGCAATTTCTTTAACAATAGCAGATTCAGCGTGTTTCAAGTAGCTATCAAGAGTCCCCAAACCCACGGTCCTTTTGCATGTTTTGGAGTTCATTTTCAACAATGATGGTGTAAGATAACGTGCCGTGAGAACACAACCAGCTACCTGAAATCACCACTCAACAACAACAAATCGACGGCTCACTGGAATCTTTTACATTGAGGGGATCTTTGACACTTTATACCGCACAAGGGTAGGGTGAACACTAGTTTATGTTCTAACAAAACAGCATATGACCTGATTGGGTAGATTTAAACGTGAAACTTGTAGGCAATCACAGAGGGACTACCAAACTACTTATTTCTATTTTATGCTCCAGACCATTTGTAATCTTGATAGAAACCCCCATTAAAAAAGCATGTGCATGGGAGATTCGTAAACCTGTTTTAACGCACGTTTTCTCCAGATTTTTTCATTCACAATCCCCCATCATCACTAAAGCACCAATCACGATGATGGGCGGTGAAAAGATCTCCCACTATACTGCCCTTACTCCTTCAGGAGGCTGTAGGGCTCATTAGACAATGAAGTACCGCTTAGCCTGGAGCTGAACCTGATGGTGAAGCATGCCACCTAGGTGGACGAGGGTTCTAAAACCCAAACTTTTTAATACCCTTATTGATTTTCCAATGACTCTAGGACGTAAGTTAGTGGACAGGCATTAGCCTATACTCCTGATTGGTATTCAGGGGCTATTCCAATAGAACATCATTTTTTTGTGGTTTGTGATTGATGGGAGGATATCTGCTTGGCCAGTTTGAATTTCCCTATACCTCTCTCCTTCTCTGTTGTAGGTTTGTATTGGGTGTTCTCAAACCTCCAAGGAAATCCAGACCATCAAACCCCACTTCCCACCAGTTGAGAGGAATTTTCTTCTGCAGATTTATCCGCACTCATGACAAAACTGCATTAGTAAATAGTTTTACACCCACCAGGTATCAATTTGTTAATTCCTGACAAGCATAAAAAAGGTACATATGGTTTGCTTTTACCCACCAAAGTTCTATAGTACGCCAATTATAGTATTTATCTACCATTACCCAGTCCCATGTGCTTGACATGTGAAGGATTCATCTTGGTGAGGATAAGTGAACATGTATGGTTTTTTTATGCCAGATGCTGGCCACCATGCTGTAATGGTCAGTTATGGTTTGCAGCACCCACAAGATTAACACAGATGCATGGTGATATGTTTTTACACTGGCACTCACCCATCTACTTTTACAATGTCATCCTGTTGATACTATTTTGTTTCAGAAGTAAAGGAGGTATAAAGTGGATTATAAATCAATCAATCAATCAATCATGACATTTGTATAGCGCACTACTCACCCGGGGGGGTCTCAAGGCGCTGGGGGAGGGGGGGCCGTCACTGCTCAAAAACCCAGGTCTTGAGTTGCTTCCTGAAGGAGAGATGGTCCTGGGTTAGCCATAGGTGGATGGGGAGGGAGTTCCATGTCTTGGCTGCCAGGTAGGAGAAGGATCTTCCACCGGCAGTTGCTCGGCGGATGCGTGGAACAGCGGCGAGGGCGTGGCTGGTCGACCGTAGCTGGCGGGTGGGCGTGTAGAAGGTCAGGCGGTCGTTGAGGTACTTGGGGCCCAGGTCGTGGAGAGCCTTGTGTGCGTGGGTAAGGAGTCTGAACGTGATCCTCTTGCTGACGGGGAGCCAGTGCAGGTCTCTCAGGTGGCCGGAGATGTGGCTGTGTCGGGGGATGTCCAGGACGAGTCGTGCGGAGGCGTTCTGTATGCGTTGGAGTCTTTTCTGAAGTTTGGCCGTGGTTCCGGCGTAGAGGGCGTTCCCGTAGTCCAGTCGGCTGGTGACGAGTGCCTGGGTGACCGTCTTCCTGGTTTCAGTGGGGATCCAACGGAAGATCTTTCGGAGCATGCGCAGGGTGTTGAAGCATGATGACGATACGGCGTTGACTTGTCTGGTCATCGAGAGGGAGGAGTCCAGGATGAAGCTCAGGTTACGTGCGTGGTCCGTTGGCTTGGGAGTGGAGCCCAGGGCGGCGGGCCACCAGGAGTCGTCCCAGGCGGAGGGAGATGGTCCCAGGATGAGGACTTCCGTCTTGTCTGAGTTCAGTTTCAGGCGGCTGTTCTTCATCCATTCGGCGACGTCTTTCATCCCCTCGTGTAGGCTGGTTCTGGCGGAGGCTGGGTTGTTGGTGAGGGAGAGGATCACCTGGGTGTCGTCTGCATAGGAGATGATGTTGAGGTTGTTTTGGCGTGCGATGGCTGCGAGGGGGCTCATGTATACGTTGAAGAGGGTGGGGCTGAGTGAAGATCCTTGTGGTACGCCGCAGATGACTTCGGTGGCCTTGGATCTGAACGGGGGGAGGCGGACTCTCTGGGTTCTTCCGGCGAGAAATGAGATGATCCACTCCAGCGCCTTCTCTTGGATACCAGTGTTGCTGAGGCGCTGCACTAGGGTGCGGTGGCAGACGGTGGCGAACGCTGCGGAGAGGTCCAGGAGGATGAGGGCCGCTGTTTCTCCGTTGTCGAGCAGGGATCTGATGTCGTCCGTGGCTGCGATGAGGGCGGTCTCGGTGCTGTGGTTGGCTCGGAAGCCGGACTGCGAGTGGTCGAGGGATCCGTTCGTCTCGAGGAAGGCGGCAAGCTGTCTGTTGACGGTCTTCTCGATGACTTTGGCAGGAAAAGGGAGGAGCGAGATGGGTTGGAAGGTCTTGAGGTCGGTGGGGTCAGCTGTTGGTTTCTTCAGGAGGGCGCTGAGCTCGGCGTGCTTCCAGCTTTCCGGGAAGGTGGCGGTGTTGAAGGAGGCGTTGATGATGTCTCTGAGTTGGGGTGCGATGATGGAGTCGGCCTTGTTGAAGACGTGGTGGGGGCAGGGTTCGGTTGGGGATCCGGAGTGGATGGTGTTCATCGTGCGGATGGTGTCTTCGGTGCTGACCGGGGTCAGGGTTCTGAGGGTGGAGGTGGGGGGTGATGGTTTGGTGGTAGGGTGCGTGGTCGGAGCGCCGAAGCTGTTGTGTATTTCGGCGATCTTGTGGTGGAAGAATGAGGCGAGAGAGTCGCAGAGGTCTTGCGAGGGAGTGATGTCGTTGTTTCCGGCGTTGGGGTTGGAGAGCTCTTTGACGATGCTAAAGAGTTCCTTGCTGTTGTGGGCGTTGTTGTCCAGTCGTTCTTTGAATGCTGTCTTCTTGGTGGTGCGGATCAGCTGGTGGTGTTTGCGGGTGGCTTGCTTGAGGGCAGTCCAGTTGATAGTGGTCTGGTCATTGCGCCAGGCTTTCTCGATGGTGCGGCAGTTCTTCTTGGAGTTCATGAGTTCGTCGGTGAACCAAGAAGCTTTCTTGCTGCCGTGTCTGCTGGGAGAGGTCTTCAGTGGTGCGAGGACGTCTGCGCAGTTGATGATCCATTGCGTGAGGTTGTTGGCTGCTTTGGTGGGGTCCGTTGTGCTGGCAGGTGGGTTCTGGCTGAGGGAGGTGGTGAGCTGGTCGGCGGTGATCTTGTTCCAGTTCCTGCGGGGAACCTGTTGCAGGTGGTGGTGGTGGGTCGTGGTTCTTCTGAAGCTGAAGTAGACGCAGCTGTGGTCAGTCCAATGAAGTCCGGTGGAGTGGCTGAAGGAGATGTGCTTGCTGGAGGAGAAGACTGGGTCGAGCGTGTGGCCGGCGTAGTGGGTGGGGGTGTTCACCAGTTGTTTGAGGCCGAGGTTGGCGAGGTTGTCCAGCAGGGTAGTGGTGTTGCTGTCTTTGTTGTTCTCCAGGTGGAAGTTGAGGTCCCCTAGGAGGATGTAGTCAACGGAGGAGAGGGCGTGCGGGCTGATGAAGTCTGTGATGTCTTCACTGAAACGTGTGCGTGGTCCTGGGGGTCTGTAGATGAGGGTGCCTCTGAGTGTGGTCTTGGGGTCGGTGTGTATCTGGAAGTGGAGGTGTTCGGCGGCGGTGAAGGTGTCGTCGGAGCTGGTCGTGATGCGGATGGTGTTCTTGTGCACGATGGCGATGCCTCCTCCAGTCTGGTTGACGCGGTCCCTCCGGGTGATCTTGTATCCGTCCGGGATGGCGATGGCGATATCGGGCGCTGAGGAGGCGTTCATCCAGGTTTCCGTGAGGAAGGCGACGTCTGGTGATGTAGTGTCAAGCAGGTTCCAGAGTTCGATGGCGTGTCTGTGGACGGAGCGGGTGTTGAGCAGGATGCACTTGAGGTGGTTGCTGTTGGTGTTCGGCATGGCGGGTGCGGTGCAGGTCCGGAGGCAGGTGAATTTGCAGGCTTGGCAGGTGAAGGATCCGTGGTTGCGTTTCGGGGTGGCTCAGTAGCGTCGGCCGGCCGGTGTTGAGTGCGTTGAGGGTTGCGGCGTTGTAGGTCCGTCGTGTGGTCTGGCGATGGCAGGGGTCAGGGGTCCTGGCGCTGGGCGCGGGCCAGGAGCAGACGGGCACAGACGGACTTGCCTTTGGCGCGCCTTCGGCGCACAATCGGCGTACGCGCGGACTCTGCCATAAATGGAGAGTGGGGGGGCGGAGCGAGGGAGGAGCAGCTGGGAGGCGGGAGCGGGGTGGTGAGTGGGGAGGGGAGCGGTGCGGTGATGCTGGAGGGAGTGGGTGTGGGGACGCGGGGGGAAAACGGCGGTATAGGCACAAAAACAATCAGGGGCACAACAGTTGAGAAAGAAAACAATTACTGGCACAACGGCGAGATCAGGGGCACAACAGTAGAAATAAAAACAATTACTGGCACAACAGCGAGATCAGGGGCACAACAGTAGAAAGAAAACAATTACTGGCCCAACAGCGAGATCAGGGGCACAACAGTGGATACAATACGGGCAGCGGCGGCGGCAATGGAGACCGGGCACACGAGGATGGGCCACGCGGCGGGTGGAGCGACCGGCTCTGAACAGGTCAGGTCAGGTCACAACTCCCCGCCTCGCGGACACAAGCTGATGTATCCAGTGGGAGGGAGGAGCAGCTGGGAGGCGGGAGCGGGGTGGCGAGTGGGGAGGGGAGCGGTGCGGTGATGCTGGAGGGAACGGGGGTGGGGCCGCGGGGGAGGAGCGGCAGGAAGCGGGGAGCGTGGTGGAGCAGCGGGGGGAAAACGGCAGTATAGGCACAAAAACAATCAGGGGCACAACAGTTGAGAAAGAAAACAATTACTGGCACAACGGCGAGATCAGGGGCACAACAGTAGAAAGAAAAACAATTACTGGCACAACAGCGAGATCAGGGGCACAACAGTAGAAAGAAAACAATTACTGGCACAACAGCGAGATCAGGGGCACAACAGTGGATACAATACGGGCAGCGGCGGCAGCAATGGAGACCGGGCACACGAGGATGGGCCACGTGGCGGGTGGAGCGACCGGCTCTGACTAGGTCAGGTCAGGTCACCTGTGATCAAACAGTGGCTCTGGCTGGAACAGTACATCTGAAGCATCTTTGATTCATGAGAATTGTTTTATGAACAGTGAATTTCTTCTTCTATAAAATGGAAAACCGAAGACTCACAACATTCTGTCGTAGAGTGGCTTGTTAAAAGCTGCAATATGAATTGGAAGTCCTATAAAGAATACTAGAATAGAAAATGTCACATAACTCCAGAGATCCATGGTCATCACAGAAAGAACTGTCATTTCCTCTTCCAAAACTCTCTTCTTGACCTTGGGATAATTCAGTACCTTCTTCAGGTCCTCACTAATCCACACTTCCTTACGCCCAGGGTTAAACCTCATAAATGAATGTGTCTCAACAAATTGCTTCTCTGCAGAATAGATAATATCATACAAAGGTTGGCTATGATAAACCAGCAACAAATGTGCCCAAGGCTCATTGTCCCAATTACAATACCCTTTCAGCACAAATTCCTACATCACCCACGATGACGCCACCCAACCATACCTCTCAATCCATAAGATATTATTCAAAGCTTTTGTTTGTAAGCTTCTCTCTCAATCCAAACATGCCATCTGGATTCAGCTCATAGATCTATCAGTAAGACTTATTTCCTCCCCTGTCAATGTTGCCCATTTATATAGGCTTTGATGAACAAGTCATTGTTAGAACTCCTTATCATGAAGATACAAAAGTAGACACTTTTAGAGTTTCTCGATCCTAACATTGTGGATTACTACAAGGTCTTTATTCATACCTTGTTCATCACCAGGACTGGCACATGAAGACTGGCTCTTCATTAATACATCTACCTAGAACCTCCATAAACTCATCTTAGCCAATTTGAGTTCACCCTATACTTTGACACCAAGACTAGCCTTCTCACTTTCTGGAACAATATTCTGCCGATGGTCGATGGGTGATAAGAAGCTTCTCCTTAACTATGCTTGGTTTATAGCAGTATATCACACTATCAACCACCTACTCCTTCTTGAGAGACTCGGTGATCCAAGTAAGCCCAATTGCCATTGACTGTGATTGAATTTAATGTCCAACATACAGTACTTAATACTAGAATCTTTTGTTTTCAACTCTCTAATTCAAACTGGAAGTTGTCATTACACTACTCTCTCTTCAATCATCTGTAATTAGTTAATATTTGCCCTCTACAATAAACACACTACTTGATTACTTTGTCATCATCTACTCCAGCCTCTTACCTTGTGTGATCGTCCAAATTCAACAAGCAGAATTACTACCCTCTGACTTTCCTATAAGCTAAGGAAACATGATGGTACTTCAGGTGATAAGCGCGTGCTACAATAACTACCCACGATGGACCATAGTGTAATTACAAGTCTCGTGGTCTTCACATTCTTTCATTGCAAAGCCCCAATCCCAAATCACTTCTTGAACCCCTAATAGATGGCTCAGGCCATATCCCCTTGCTGTTCAGATCCACTCAAGCTGTGTTCTTGCACATAGTGGATGGTGGTGATTCGCTGTTCAAGCATCCAAAATGTAGAATATCCCACCTCTTGAACTCAACCAGACCTCTTGGATCATGAGCTGTAAAGATAATTTAAACACATATTAGCACCTAAAGTGGAATGGTGAAAGATGGCTAGCCAATCAGAATTGATTGATTAAAATTGATTACACAGCAACCTTGAAAGGTGCCCTAGGCCAAAGAAAAAAGGCTAAATGAACAGATTAAAGAAGCCAAGTTTTAGGTAGATTTTGGAAAGTGGTCAGATTCTTCTGGCAAGGATTTACAGCTGGGAGGTTGTTTCAGTAGTCATCAGTCAAAAAGAAAAAGAATGCCCACCAGATCTTAAATTGTTGCTCTTTTGGATGCTAGCAGAAAAGCTGTGGAAAAGCGTACCTATCAGCAAGGAAAATAAAAGAATTTGGGCCTGATTACGATGGTGATGGGACCGCTACCGTCAGGCCGTCTGTGGTGGTCCCACTACCATCGG
Organism: Triturus cristatus; assembly: GCF_964204655.1. Taxonomy (NCBI): domain Eukaryota; kingdom Metazoa; phylum Chordata; class Amphibia; order Caudata; family Salamandridae; genus Triturus; species Triturus cristatus. The sequence continues at coordinate 1,086,019,847 of NC_140593.1, forward strand.
CCCTTGCAGGCCCGCCTGCCACATTAGGATGCTGCAGGCAGAGGCAACTGGAAGAGGGACCATCCACCTCACATCCGGATCATCGAAGGGACAGTAATCCCTACAATAGGGGCAGTGCCTCATCAGGCACCGCCGTAGGGATTACAATGTCCCTTTCCGCCTACCATTTCATGGCAGTCCACCCGCCATGAAAAGGCAGGTGTAAAGTGACTTTGGGGGCCCCCAGTGGGCCCCCCTTTCCCCTTGGCCATTCCTGTATGGGGTCTGGGGGCACCTAGTGTGCCCCCCTAAACATACCTGCACCGCCTGGTGCCTGTCACAAGGTGCAGCGATGTTTACAAACATGCTTCTTAGCAGTAAGGCTTGTGCTGCAGCCCTTTTTCGGGCCGCAGCACAAGCCTCAATGCTAAGAGGCATGTTTTCGGCCATCTACACGGCAGTCAGATCGTAATTTGTCTGGTGGGACCACCGACTACCTGTAGGCCGGTCCCGTTCCTGACAGGATGGAAGTCGGATGCTGTCCGACCACCATCATAATCAGCCCCTTATTTCTGATGCAGAATACACAGACCTACTTCACTGCGAGCCCTGTGATAAATACATACAGCTCTGAAGAATACTCCCCTGTCTAGCAATAGCTACCAAAGAATTATTAGCTGTCTTCAAATTAAAAGCAGGACAGAAAGACCTTTCAGAAGCCTACCGTAGAATTTTGGATAACTTGCACTTGGTGGACCAGCAACTGTGATAGGCAAAGTGAAAGAGAGTTACAGTTATCGATTCTGGACACTTTTCTATGGCAATGAACAGTCAGTAACAGGACAATTTTATAGAACAGTTTAAGATGGTAGCAACTTGTAGCTGAAGTGCTATTGATTTTAGGATAAAAGAAAAGGTCATTACCTACTGAGGCTAAGATGTTTTGTCAAAGTCACTGCGGAGAGGGCTTGGCTCCAACTTTGGGACCACCATTGTGCAGGCCAGATGTTAGCATGGCCTCCTAAGATGATGACCTTTGTCGTGTCTTCACTGAGATGTAGACAATGGTCTTGCATCCCTTCGGTAGAGCAGACAGGAATGCATAGAAGTTGGATTTTAATGTGATCTTGGCCTTCTTACAAGTAACTTATATTTGTGTGTTGTTGGTGTATGACATAAAGGAAAAGTAGAATTGCTGAATGAAGTCAGATGAGAGACATAGACATTAAATAGGAAGAGGTTGTGGTAAGAGCTCTGGTGGATCCCACAGCTGTGCTTCTTATGAAAAGAGCAAAACTTGGGGAGATGGACCATTTGCGTTTTTCACTCATAAAGGATTAAATCCAGTCAAGGACGAGTCAGTGGATCCCCATTCAATGTAAATGATGGATAAGATTATAGGGTGGAAGTATTGAATCCCCTGAGATGATGGATAAGAATAGAGGGTGGAAGTATTGAATCCCCTGAGATGATGGATAAGAATAGAGGGTGGAAGTATTGAATCCCCTGAGATGATGGATAAGAATAGAGGGTGGAAGTATTGAATCCCCTGAGATGATGGATAAGAATAGAGGGTGGAAGTATTGGATCTCCTGCTCAGATTCCATAAAATGGGGCAACCCTGCAACCTTGATCAAGGAAGAGGCGAAAGGCGTCTAAAGCATTAAGAATGGCTACCTCCTTCTATAAAAGGAGCCAAAATCCAGCCTGTGTAGAGTTATGTAAAATTTTTGTTTCAGTGAATGTAGGGAGGTCTTGATTTAAATCATTATCGTGATATTTACAGGTAGAGGCAGTAATGGAATGGTCTGGAAATTGTTGAGTACAATTGGGTCAGCTGAAATCTTCTTCGGTAAGGGAATGCATCCTTTGATTGCAACATCTAACATTACAGGCCTGCAATGGGAGAATTATGTGGCTGGCCAGCTCCCAACTTTTGTGTGTGCTGTTGCAAATAGAGCATACTGTGGGAGAAGGAGCAGCCTCTAAACATAATTAATGGATTAAAAAATGGCTCCCTTCTCCCATTGTGGTCCATCTGTGTTTCCTCATGCGGCCACATTCTCACACGGTTGTCAACCCCCTGCACCACCCTTTTCGAAAGGAAGCCCAATCACCCAAAGAAAAATAGTTTTGGGGAGATCCCTAAAACTCTTTGCTGAGACTTCTATGTTTCACATTGTTGTCATTTTTGAGGGCCAAACGCCCATAATTTAGGATTATAAGTTTTGCTGTAATTATTACACTCCATCAATTTTCTCCAGACACATTTTTCCTGGAAAAACCTGGAGACATATGGCTGAGGAAAATGGAAAAAAAACAAAATCTGTGGTATTTGGTACGCCAAATACCAATTCTTCACCTTTTGCCACATGCGGGTCAGGGATTGTACCCAATATTGTATACTGTGATGCTTGTATTTACCAGTTGCGGTATTTCTACAACCCGTAACTCACAACGAGGCCCTAAAAAATGAAGGCCTCAATAATGTGTTTTTGCCATAGGGCAGCACCGCAGACCTACCTGCTGTGCTGCCCTACAGCAAAAAAAAAAGAGCAGGTATGTGCTGTATCTATCAGATATGGTGCATTCCTGTCCTTTTCCCCTGCGCTGGCACACAATGGGCTGCCGTGCACCATTGCAGGCACCTTTGCACCATAGTGCAAGGGTGCCTGCATTGCGAGAACGATTGTTTTTGAGCAGGAAGGAAAATCTTCCTGCACAAACACAACAACAAGAGGCGTTTTCCTCTTTCTATGTGTGCTGCAGAATGCAGAACACATAGAAAAAGGAAAAACGAGAAGTCTCGTTGTGCCTCCCTTACACCCCACCTGGAGAGGTGTAAGTTTTTGGCGCTGCAACAGAGTTACGATTTCTCTTAAATCTGGGACAGTGTCAAAAAGCCATGGATGTCGCTGGGAACGCCCCCAGCAACACCCATTGCACCCCCCCTTTAACGCAAAAAACGGTGTGAAAGGGAATGATATTTACAAGGCAGCATTACGCCCAAAAAAATGGCTTAGTGCTGCCTGGTAAATATGGTCAGGCTCCTGCACCACCGGCGCATTACAAAAAGTGACGCACTAGCTTGTAAATAAGCCCCTGAGCTGCTCCTCTTAGAGATAGAATTGTTTTATCCTTTTGCCTGGGGTGGCCTTCAGAAATGGCGCTCGACTTCTATGATGGCCTTACCTCTACTACACAATCACTTTTCTTCCCCTATTCGCAGATCCTTTCTGTTATCCTCCTGCTCAGTCGCTTGCACAGGAACTTGTGTGTTATTGCGTGAATAATGTGCTGAAAAGATCTGTATTTAGATTTTTTGCATGCAGTCTTGGTCGCCATTAACACTTGTCTCCTCAGATAAATTCCCATTGAACATTCTCTAAGGTGATTCTCTGGCACCAGAATGCTTTCACAGATGCACACCAGCCGGGCCACAATAGGAGATGCTTTGTTCCTCCACGTAGGTTCACAGGTAGCAGTTTTCTGATTAAGAAGGGGTAGGGACACGCCAGAGAGGACAGAAACAGCAAAACTGTTTTGTGTTTTCTGTCTTTTTTATTCACTGGTCTTCTCCTGGGAAGTGTGTTGTTTAGAACAAAGGGAGCATCGACAAGCGGGGTGAAGCAAGGTAAGGGTGTTCCTAATGTGACATCTACTTATGTGACCAGTGTTTTCTAGTTTCCTAACATGTAGTCTAGCGTTACTAAAAAAAAAATAGGCAGACAGCCAACAGAGCCCTCAAGCTTCCCTGGTCCATGTCTGAGTAGCTCATCCAGTCCAGGTTTTTGCTTTGCACTCTGCAACTTTCAGGCCAGGGGCCGCCACACTTTTGTGCTGCTAGAGCGTCTCTTTTCTGATGCTCCGGTGGCGCAATATGCCGCAGCATATTTACAAGGCCACGCATAGCCACTTCATGCGGCTTTCAATGGCCTTGTAAATATGTGCCTCTTTCATGCAGAACACTGCCTGAAAGGGACGTTCCGTGGGTGATCTCACGCAACACGCATGGAATCTGAAGCACTCCCAGACTTAAGAGGAATCATAAACCTGGGAATGCGTTCGAATCTAACGCCACCCCAGTTGTGGTATAAAGGAGGCGCAACAAGTAGAAATATCCTTATTTCTCCTCATTTTTCCCTCAACGCAACAGCACAGATAGAGAGAAGAAAACTCCTCTTGTGATTTTTTTTGTGCAGGAAGGCGTCCCTTCAATGACCCCTACAATGCAAACACCCTTGCACCATGGTGCAAGGTTACTAAGAAGGGGTGAAAGAACATAAAGCCTCGTTAACAAGTAAATGGTCTTTTAAAGACCTGAGAAGTACTCGGGTTCAGCTGTGTGTGAGCCCGGTAAGCTGTCTCCGCCGGCTGACACACACGAAGGGGGTCGGAGGTCTGAAGCCCTTTGAGCCCAATGGGTGTTGCGCGCCTGGGGAGTACAGTAAAAAGGCGAAATTATAATATTTCTAAACGTATGCTAACACCTTTTCCCCTCAGCTAGGTTCTCCATCCGATGTATAGCACACTACCTTTTAAATCAAATAGACATGCTCTGACAAACTGGGGACCCTTCTCGCTCTTTCCATTTTGACCCACTTCATGAGGGTGGCATTCCCACACAATGCAACCGGGATGCCGGAACAGACCAGACTCTGCACCACCAGCAGTCTTCCGACTGACCCTGGTTGGCCTGCGCTGCCTCTAACATCGATTATGGCCGCTAGTGATGGAGGAAGCCAGCCGAATGGGGCCTCCTAACCCGTGGTCGGCCACTTGCCCAGTGGAGGCCCAGAGGAGGAGTCAGGTGTGCAGGCAGCCCAGTAGCGAGACATCGCAGGAGCTGCCCCGAGAGGTAGAAAGCTCTAACCAGATCAAGCCACGGGGCCTGCCATGCAGAAGGTGAGATGACGAGCCGGCCCCCCCTACACCAAGACGTTCATGTGGGCGGCCTCCTTCCGGACAGCACCGACAGTGTAGTTGGTACAGCGGGTGGGGACGTTGTTAGTGTAGCGGTGGCACGGGGGATGCTCGGCTGCAGTAGTGGTGCAGGCGTTATGGCAGAGGTGCATGTCTGGTGTGTGGTGTTTGTTTGCTCCCGCCCTCCCCCTTCAACCTCCCATGTGCCCTGGTTCTTATCCAGTCTACATGTACCTTCCGAGTTGAAATTACGGAGGGCTGGTTCAGGGGCACAGCAGTAGGTCACTAAACGACCCTGGTTGGAAGGATTAGAAGGAATTCCCAGCATCAGGAAGGGGGCGTGGCGAGATAACTCTGGATTCGAGCACGGCAGCGCGGCAAAATTTGCTAGTATTTTTTCGCTTTTACTTGTAAATACAGACAAAGGAAAAATTGTTTGCCGCCTGAATTCATATGTAAAAATCCGTTTAAACGGAAAACCGGGAGCCCTATTTATGAAGCATTCACAAGCATGTCATTACGGTGGGGCCGCGTATGACGCATGCACACATATATACTATTGTGCTGTGGCATCTATTCTGGCTGAAGCTGAAGCTGAAAAGCCAAAAGGTTGGCTAACGCCTTTCCAGACAAGACCTATTGCTTTGCCAATGCTTGTCTTGTGTAGTGATCAATGTGCCTTTCAGCTATGTCAGAGCATTAGCAGAGGAAGAAGGAGGAGGGCAGTCAACAATTATAAAAGGTAACATAAAGTTGGTTTATGGGCTGATTAGTTTATAGGAGCTGTGCAGGGATATTCACTGGTACAGGCAAAATGTCACTTTGCCCCTGGAGTACTCCTCTTCCACTAACAAACAAGCACTTTTCACAGCTTTTCTTCTAATATGGTGCCCTCTAGCAGAGGCGCACTCTGGCTATTCTACCATACCCCACCTTATGGGGTCTCCTGCCCTGGGTGTGTATGTTTCATGGAAGATGTGGGCTTTCAGATATTTTTGATCATTGGTCAGTCCAATAGGACACTTGTAAGAGTTACTGTAAGACAGAAGTTTGACCTACTTAGATTTGATAGCGTATACTAGGAAATCAAAGGATGACCCATTATTTAAAATAGTGCTGACAGGAAGCAGTAATTTTGATGTGCTCTAAAAAAAATTCTTTTTTTTAAAAGAACTCATATCTTGATTCTGTAGATGGAAAATGATTTGGGATTAACAATCAGTCTTGGAGTTCCCACATATATCTCAGCACTTAACTTACTCCTGCATAGATATGAAGTAAGTTTTGTAATTGTTACCAGAACCCCTTGATGGCTGTACAGGCTAGAGTTACTACCTGACCGGTTTTCTACTTGTTTTCTACCGGCTCCACTCAAATGTTAATGTCCCGGCTGGTACAAAAACAAGCAAAATCTCCTAAGCGGTATTAGCCCTTAGCTGTGCATACTTTAAACAGCAAATATAAATAGAAAACACTTTTAAATGTGTTCTAGAGCTGAGTTAATGATTAAAGTAAACTAAGACAGAAGAGCCATGTTACAAATGAATACATACAGCGTTGTTTAAAGTCCTATTTAGTATCACAGCCAAGCCTCTGCAAACTATAACAGATGGCCGGTATGGTGGCAACCCTAATACAGGCCCATATTACACAGTTACCCATTTTGTTTAACACTCACCAAAAAATGTTAAAGCGTAGATATGGTTATGAATTAAAACCGCAAAAACACTGAATTTCACAAGTTATGGTAAGGAGCAAAATGCATAAGTTGCACAACAGCCATCCGAACCATAACTTGCACAACAGCCATGCAAACCATAACTTGCACAACAGCCATGCAAACCATAACTTGCACAACAGCCATGCAAACCATAACTTGCACAACAGCCATGCAAACCATAACTTGCACAACAGCCATGCAAACCATAGCTTGCACAACAGCCATGCAAACCATAACTCGCACAACATCCATGCGAACCATAACTTGCACAACAGCCATGCGAACCATAACTCGCAAAACAGCCATGTGAACCATAACTTGCAGAACAGCCATGCGAACCATAACTTGCACAACAGCCATGCGAACCATAACTTGCACCACAGCCATGCAAACAATAATTTGCACCACAGCCATGCAAACCATAACTTACACCACAGCCATGCAAACAATAACTTGGAACAACAGCCATGCAAACAATAACTTGCACAACAGCCATGGAAACCATAACTTGCACAACAGCCATGCAAACCATAACTTGCACAACAGCCATGCAAACCATAGCTTGATCAACAGTCATGCAAACCATAACTTGCACACCAATTGCAATCCGCTGGGAAGGCAACTGATGAATAAATGCACAGCTTAGCACTTAGCAAGTTTAACTAGCCGCTGATCCCCATGAGGTTAGATCCATTACCCCGTCCCCTCTACTAGGCCACTTTTTATTTGGCCCTTATGATCAATTTCTACCCAGCTTGCTTTTGGCACTTGACCAGTGAAAGCTCTTATGTTTTTGAGACGTGTTTGCCCCTCTCCATTTCCCTCCCCATCTCTCTTTGTTTCCCTCTTCCCTTCTTCTGAGCCCACCTCCCCTCCCTCCTGTCCTGTATCGGCCTTCTCTCTGCTGGCCAGCACGGGCTATTTAAATTGGAAATTATTTGTATTGCTGTCTGTAAATAATAGATGAGGGCGTAAAGCGGAGTTGGTGTCCCTTCCATAAACTCCTCCTCGCTTTAATTAGTGAGAAACAGCCTGGCAAGAAGGGGCGCCTGCCACGATGCTGGTAATTAAAAGTGAAACCACTGAAAAGATGCTCTATTTTTATCGGAGCCTCTGGTGGGCGGGCGGGGGGAGCCGGCGGACGGCTCCGCAGTCAGGAGTGATAATGAAGGTGTGAATTCCCGCCGGGGGAGGGGCGGCTGCAGCCAGGGCTGAACTTACACCAGAGGAAAAAGCAGGAGCAATTAGAGGTGGCTGTGTATAAACTGGGCATCAGGGCTTAGTTGGCACCTGGGGAACGTGGCGAGAATGGTTTTTAAATAATAAAAAAAGGGAAAAACACAGTTGGCTATTAACTTGGAAGCCCAGGTTTTTGTTGGTGAGCCCCCCTTATTCCCTGTGGACCCTTCTGGACATCTCATTCAGTTGAAGACCGGAGTGTAGACGTATCTTTTGTAATGTAGCAATTTCCCATCATGCGTTTCTTTCCCTTTTCCATTGGAGATTGAATGGAAGGGAAACGAATAGGCTGAAGGCAGGCTTAGTGTGTGTGAAAACAATATGGCGCCTCCTCTAAATAAGGCAGAGCACCAGTTAAATGAAGACGGTAGCACGTGGTGAAACTCTGGAGCTGTTAATCAATCAATCAAGCAGGGGTTTGTAAATCGCGGCTACTCACCCGTGAAGGTCTCAAGCGCGGGGTTTGGCTGCTGGTCCATCTGGGTGTGGAGGTTCAGTTGAAGAGCCAGGTCTTGAGGTCCTTCCTGAACTGGGTCAATAATGCAGATTGCCTGAGGTGGAGGTGAAGGGTGTTCCAGGTCTTGGCTGCGAGGTAGGCAAAGGATCTTCCTCTGGTTCTGGACTTGTGGATCCGTGGGACGGAGGCCAGGGCGAGTTGGGCGGAGCAGAGTTGTCTGGCAGGTGTGTGGAAAGCGAGGCAGTGGTTTAGATATTCTGGTCCTGCATTGTGGCGTGCCTTGTAGGCATGTGTGCGGAGCTTGAAGGTGATTCTCTTGTTGATAGGGAGCCAGTGGAGTTATAACAGGTGTTGTGTCATGTTGCTGCAGCGGGGGATGTGGAGGACCAGTCTGGACGGTCTGTAGTTTCCTGAGGTGTTTCTGGGTGACGTTGGTGTAGAGTGCATTGCCATAGTCAAGTCTACTGGTGATGAGTACTTGGGTGACCATCTTTCTGGATTCTGTGGGGAGTCATCTGAAGGCATTTTGAAGCAGGTGGAGCGTGTGGAAACAGGATGAGGATCCTGCGTTGATTTGGCTGTTCTTTGAGAGGGAGGAATCAAGTATGATGCTGAGGTTACGTGAGTGGTCTGTAGAGATGGGAGGGGTTCCTAGTACGGAGGGCCAAAAGGAGTCATCCCAGGCTGAGATGAGAGGTGGGTCCCAGCATGAGTACTTTGGTCTTGTCCGATTTGAGCTTGAGACAGCTTTCTTGCATCTATGTAGCAACTGCCTTCATTCCGTTGTGAAAGTTGAAAGTTGATGACAGCTGTGTGTGCGTTGGTGAGGGAGATGATCAGCTGGGTGTCATCCGCATAGGAGATGATGTTGAGTCCATGAGTTCTGATGATGGCTGCGAAGGGAGCCATGTAGATGTTGAAGATAGTGGGGCTCAGGCAGGAGACCTGGGGCACTCTGCAGCTGATCTCTGTAGGTTCTGAGAGGAACAGGGGTAGTCTGACTCGCTGTGTTCGGCCGGTTAGGATGGAGTGGATCCAGTCCAGTGCCTTGTTGCGGATGCTGGAGTCGTGGGATCTCGTGATTAGGGTGCGATGGGAGATGGTGTGGAAGGCGGCCGAGAGGTCCAGTAGGATGAGGGCTGTGGTTTTGCCCTGGTTGAGGAGGGAGCGGATGTCGTCGGTGGCAGCGAGGAGTGCAGTCTCGGTGCTGTGGTTGCTTCAGAAATTGGATTGGGAGGTGTCCAGGATGTGGTTCTCTTCGATTAACTTGGAGGGTTGGGCATTGATGGCCTTCTCAATAACCTTGGCTGGGAAGGGGAGGAGGTAGATGGGTCTGAAGTTCTTGAGGTCTGTCGGGTCAGCAGACAGTTTCTACAGCAGGGAGTTGATGTTGGTGTGTTTCCAGTCATCTAGGAAATGTGGCGGTTTCGATGGAGCAGTTGATTGTTTGGCGAAGCTGGGGGGCAATGGAGGCAGCTGCTCTATGGAAGATGTGGTACGGACAAGGAACCAATGGGGCTCCTAAGTGGATACTCTTCATGGGCTTGAGTGTGCCGTCTGTGGTAAGCGGAGTTCAGTTGATCACGATCTGTTGGGGTGAGGCGTGGTTGCATGCGGTGGTGGTGGGCGTAGTGGCGGGGTCTTGGGTGTTGAAGTTTTTGTAAATCTGCCTGATCTTGTGGTTGAAGAAGGTGCCAAATTTGTTGAAGAGGTCTTGTGCGGGTCAGACATCTGTCGTCTCACTGTTGGACCTTGCGTACTCCTTGACAATGGCAAATAGTTCTTTGCTATTGTGTGCGTCGGCCTTTATTCTGTCTTTTTCTTTTTGGTTTTGAGGAGAAGGTAGTGTGCATTGATGGCAGATTTGAAGTTTGCATGGGTTTCTGTTTTTTTTTGTTCCTCCATCTCCTCCTGAGTCGTCGGCAGGTGCGTCTGACTCGTGGAGGGTGGAAGTGAACCAGCTTGCTTTCTTGGAGTGTTGCTTGCCTGGTGTCTTTTTGAGGGGTGCCAGAGTGTCGGCGCAGTTGGAGATCCATCGGTGAAGGTTGCGAGCTGTGGTGTTGGCGTCTGTTGGTGTTGGCAGATTGGTTGTGCAGAGGAAGTCAATAAGACGTTCTTCCTTGGCCTTGTTCCAGCTGCGATGGGGGGGCGATGAGGGTGGTGGGGTACAGTGGGCATGGTGAAGGCAAGATGTATAGAAATCAACAAGAGAGAGAGGGATAGTCACCCTTTTCCCCCCTAGAGAGTATACTCAAAAACAACAAAAGAGTGACTGCTATATTTAGAAAATAGATCAGCACAGGGAAAAACTCTATTCTTTAAAAGAACCCTCACTCACCAACCTAGTTTGTGACATGCTTCATTATCGGGTTCCCACCAGAGAGGCTGAATGCCTCCCTGGTGTGCTACGACGCCTGAGTTACAGCGGAGCAGGTTTTTGTGCAGGGATGTGAACGTGATAAGTGGTGTGAATTTAAAAGGTGGCCGGTTTTAACCAGAACTAATTTTAATAGTGTAAAACCAGCGACCTTTAAAAACAAGTGAGATGGATGTTGACTGGCTGGTTAGGTTGACCAGGACCGCCCGATTTAGTAGAATAAGTCATAAAAAATGGTCAACATGTTTCAGCTAATCTGTGCAAACTCGCTAAACATTCATCAGGACCGAAAGAGTTCCACGACGGTATGCGCTCGCTAAGGTACACCCTAACCAGTGGAACTGTGTGGACGGTAAACCTCACGGTTCTACCAGTGAGGCCTCCTGGGATTTCCTAGGCCACTAGACTCTGTAAGAAGAAATTAAGAATTTTTTTTTAAAAAGAAACAGGACACACATAAAGTTGTACAGTACAATCAGTGGTCAACTGTTTAAATGACATCCAGATAGTGTGGAGTGCTTAAGCAATCCCGCACTGTTAAAGGGAAGCGTTTCCAAACTGTGACACCACTAGTGCCCTTATCTCTGGCACCCGTGTCCATTAGATACAGCCACTCCGAACATAAATATTTTTCTTTTGACGGAGGGGTCCAAACGACAGGAAAACCCCTGTAGTATATTCCGCCCTCTTGATGAAGGCGATTACGCGCATAATTTACGCGTTTTAGAGTATGTAATAGAATCATTATAAATGGTGCTCAGTGACGCGTGTGCCTAATAAAAACATACATATACGATACTACAGCGCTATGCGGGTGGGTGGAAGCGCTTGGGCATATGTATGTATATGTGGAAAAAACACTAGCATGGAAAACATGGCAGCTTACATAAAAACTGGACTCATTTTGCGGCATGTGTCCGGGAGGGGGGATCGGTATGCTGATAGAATCTAAACAAAAGGTGTGAGATTGTAAACGGTAGGTAATGATAGTTGAGTACAGAGGGATCCCGTCCAGAACCCCCAGTAAACTTACTTCTATACTCGCACACTCTCGTTAGTCACCTAACGCTGTCCTCCTCGGCCCGAATGTTGCCGCGTTGCAGCAATCACGGATAGAAATGCTGGTTAGCGGTCACGTGACACCAACGGAAAGCGTGTGATGCGCTACGTCTGGGTTATGATGCATTAACAACTAGACCGCCCGGAAGTAGGGACATTGAACTAAACTTTATTAGTCAGTCTCAAGAACCATGTTTGGACAAAAGGTAAACCAAATTCAAAGGAGTGAGAACAATTTTTCTTTAGAAATCAATGTTGTCAGACCCGGAATTAGGGTCAAACAAACGTTATAGTGGTGGGGATAACTCAATTTATAATGAAATAATCATGGTAAATAGTGTGAAGGGCTAGTTGGATGATGGCCCTTCCAACAAATGGATGTGTGATGATGTCACAGTAATGGTTAGGAGCAAAATAAAACCACCAATTCTAGTTTTAATTTCATTTGAACACATACATATTTTTGAGAGAGTCTGTTGATGCAATGTAGACCAAGAGTCTGAAAATCAGTATATGGATGGATCTCTAATCAGAGGAATGCGCCTCCGTTCTGGATAGCACTGTTCAGAAAGGAAATAAAGGAACTCTTTCAGTCCTGATGAATGCTTAGCGAGTTTGCACAGATAAGCTGAAACATGTTGACCATTTTTTATCACTTATTCTACTAAATCGGACGGTCCTGGTCAACCTAATTAGCCAGTCAACATCCGTCTCACTTTTTTTCTAAACAGTAGCTGGTTTTCCACTATTAAAATTAGTTCTGGTTAAAACCGACCACCTTTTAAATTCACACCACTTATCACGTTCACATCCCTGCACAAAAACCTGCTCCGCTGTAACTCAGGCGTCATAGCACACCAGGGAGGCATTCGGCCTCTCTGGTGGGAACCCGATGATGAAGCATGTCACCAACTAGGTTGGTGAGTGAGGGTTCTTTTAAAGAATAGAGTTCTTCCCTGTGCTGTTCTATTTTCTAAATATAGCAGTCACTCTTTTGTTGTTTTTGAGAAGGCAAGATGTATGCAGTGGTGGTCGGTCCAGAAGTGTTTGGTGGTGGGAGTGTTAGTGATGTTCCCGCTGGTGGAAAAAACAGAGTCGAGCGTGTGTCTGGCTGTGTGGGTCGGTGCGGTCAGTAGCTGCTTGAGTCTGATGTTGGCGAGAGTTCACTAGTAGGGAGGCGGTGTTCGGGTCGCTGGGGCTGTCCAGGTGGAAGTTGAGATCTCCCAGTACGATGTACTCAGTGGATGCGAGAGCCTGGGGTGTGATGAGGTCTACAATGGTGTTGCTGAAGGGCGGGCTGGGGGGGCTGCAGAGGGAGGTTTTAGGGTTGGTCTGGATTTGGAAGTGCAGGTGTTCCATGGTTGTCATTGAGTCGTTTGAGTGTGTGGTCAGTCGGAGGGTGTTCTTGTGGACGATGTCGATGTCTCCTCCTGGTCGGTCGGCCCAGTTCTTGTGGGTGATTTTTTCACCATCGGGGAAGGCAATGTCCAGTTCAGAACTGGGGTTAAGAAATATTTTCTTGAGCCAAGGCGAGCACTATTGGTGTGCAAAGTTGTTTTTATATCTGTAAAGTTTTTCAAAGTTTCCAATTTCTGTCATTTGCACAGTTTGTAAATTGTGGGGCTCATTTACAAGCCCATTGCGCTGCCGGTGCATCACTTTTTTAGACGCAGTGCAGTGTGACTGCCCATATGCACAAGGCCAAGTCACCTTCCCATACAACAACAATCATCCCTGCAACGCAGCCACCTTTGCACCATGGCGCAAGGGTGTCTGAGTTGGCACACAGCTGCTGTTTGTGCGCCGGCGCAAGGGTGGACAGGAATGCGCCGTATCTTTTAGATACAGCGCATTCCTGCCCTTTTGATTTGACACACGGCAACGCAGCAGGAAGGCCTGCTGCACTGCCGTGCGTCAAAATATAGTAAATGAGGCCATGTTCCTTTAATGGTTCACCAGTGCATAAACATTGCTTTTCTGCACTCTGCAAAATATTGTTTTTTCAGGTTGCGAAATGATTTTCACTCCAATCAAACCAACCAAAATGGAAAATGTGTGCATATTGGAAGCACATTTACCTTTTGAAACAGAAGTTGTCCCAAAACAAACGATTTCCACACAATTGTGAGGAAAGCATAGCAATCTATAACTTGGTGAAGAAGTAAGATTTACCACAAAATCCAGAAAAGGTGGCAAGAAAAAAGTATTCACAAACTCCTAGCATAGTATAAATGGCGATAGCAATGTGTGGCCATTTGTTTTAAACATAGTCTGTACCAACCTTGTGCTTTGGAGCTGAAAATAAATACAACTTTGCCCAGGAAGTTGCTAAAGGTCAGGAAACGTCACCCTTCATGAAGTTGAGTGTGGTAACCAAACTTTATGTGAGAAGTTTGGCCTAATCTGGATGCTCAACCAAGCAGCCAGATGTCCGACCATAGATACCATCAGGCTAGACTGGACTGGTCAGAGGTGTGTATTGTTTACCATTGAAATCCGAGTTCTAACAAAATGGAATATTGAAACCAAAGCTTACGGATAGAAAGCCTGATGGACTTTGTTTGGGAAGGCAGCAAGAGTTAGAAATAGCACCTAATACTTATTATAAAACTCTTAGGAACTAAGCCAGCAAATTAATCGAAATTAAAATGACATGTATATGCCATATATCTACGCGTTCCAGAACCGTGGGGAATGAAAATTGAGGTTAGAAAAAATAAGCGGAAATGAAAAAAAAGAAAAATGAAGGATTAACTAAGAGCTTCAGAAAGATTCAGGAGTAGGTACATGAAAAGTTTAGAGAGTAAGAAGCAAAACATAAACACTAAAAATGCGACAGCAAAAGACACTTCAAAGAACTATTTAGAAGACTACAGGCTGTGGTAATCTCAGGAGTATGTGAAAAAGCTATTAACTGTTTAATAAATTGTTGCAACATTATACAGGACCACTGAACCCATCAGCAGAACTACAGTAAGCTTTGGCAAACCCATTGCTAGTGAAGCGTACCTTTCATATAAAGACCCCTTATAATTACCGACCAATCATCCCCCTAAAGATTCTCAAAAAGGCCACAACAAGGCAACTCTAGCTGCATATCAAATTGGGCAATCTTTTAGTATCATGGTAGATTACCTTTAAATTTGGAAAATTGGTAGGACACTCTGTCTTCGGCCCTCAATACCCTCAACTGCAACATTTTGATGCACAGATTTCGGGAAGTGTTTCATAGATAGCTTTGAACATGTTTTAATCATTCCTGGAAGACAGGGTGTCCAAGATGTGTGTGTGAGAGGAATCATTGCCAATCTTATTTGGGGTACCACAAGGCTAGTCTGTCTTTGCCAAAGCTTAACTTTTATTTTAAAACTCTGCATGATCTCTTGCGCTTTAAAAAACTAAAATATCAAACCTAAGTAGCCAACTATGAGGTAGTCTTCAAACAAGCCAATCTAACAAGTGATATCAGCCACAGTGACTGTGATCTTCAGCCACCTCCAGTGTGGATTGACTCCAACTTCCTGAGTCTTAATGAGAATGAGACAGAGATCCTAGTGATCAAGGCATATTCTAGGAGGAAATACCATCACCTTTACCAATTTCACTGTGGCTACTGAGAGGAGTCGCACTTACCTCGGGCAATCAAGGAGAGGACTCAAAGGACCTTCTTGGCATCCATTTCTTGAAACGTACCAGACAAAGATATCTGGTCATGATAATAGCTAGCTTCGCTCAAAGCTCTTTTCTTAATACCCGAAGCCTCACTCAGAACCCTTTGCTTCATAATAATAAGACACTCAGACAAATCCTCCAGCTTTCGTCTATTGATAAGACAGATTTACTTATCAATCACTTGTTAAAATTGCATAGAATACAAGAATGAATTCACTTGCTAATACCCATAGTCACTCAAGTTCTGGTCATCTCCAGATAACACCCTGTCTCACTCATAGATATGTTTATTTACGCATTCTTATAGAGCACACTCAACTCAACTTTTATCCGCATGCTCTACGGTAGAACAAGACACTGCATAGCATCATGTCTTAGAACAAAAAGAAGCAACCATTCAACTGGAACAAATATGTACATCTAACCCTCCAAACAACAACTTGACACAACAGGAGTGAGGTGATAGCGGCCACAAGAGATCAAGGAATAGGAAAGAAACTGGGGAATAGACAGTGGAGAAGAGGATAAGAGAAGATGATTAGGCTGAAAGTGCAGTGGAGAGCAAGAAGAGAATACCAAATGTGAGCGATCAAAACCACTATTCCAGATGTAGTTTTAACAAGTGTTCATTTTTATGTTTCTTTAAATGCAGTAATCATCCTGAACATCTCAACACAACCATTAGTTCCAGCATTGATGCTGTGCCTGACAACGTTTACTTTGCCGCTCTTTGCGGTTAGTAGTTGACTAATGAAACTGGGGAACCCATTGAAAGTGAATTTCTATAGTCAATTCTGGAGGCTGCTAAAGCCTGGACTATGAGTTGGAAGTCATTTGGAAGACACATAGGCTTCATTTTCTTGATGGTCGGAATCCATCCAAAGCTCCACAGATTTTACTTTTTTGGACAAAGAGGGTGTAAAGTTCTGATTCAATTTTTAAATTGAAATCTTGATGGCAATGGAATGAGATACATTATGCTGTATCAAGATTAAGCTTTAGAAGATTAACTGACACCCAGCTCTGGCGCATTGTTAAGCATCTCAAAGTGATAACGTCTTTGACAGACAAGCTCTGCAAATTAATTTGTGTGTCATCTGCCTACTGCTGGATTTCCACACCTGCTCTCGTAAACTTCCAGAGTCAGTCAGAGATCTGTCTTTAAATTAGCCAGAGTTCTCCTTCTCATAGAACAAAGCCTTGCTAACAGTTCCAGTCATTCTTAAACTCACTTAAAAGTCTTCCTATGATAATAATAACTTGCCCACACATGTAGGGTGCCCAGAAACCTTCTCTTGATTACACTCAAATAATTCACCCAGCGCTCTACTCCATATAATACACAAACTCACCTATACCTCTCATTTCAAAATACAGATTTTCATAGAGCGTCTGTCTAGGCAGCTTCCTCTAGTAATATCCATGATTCATTGTTATGTCTGCGCCTAAATAATATGCATACTCAACAACAGCTCTGCTCCATATGAAACTGTCAGGATCATCAATCCCAATCTGTGAGAACCAAAATTAATGCACGCATGAGCAGTGCTCAAGTGTTTGATTTGGTGGCCTTTAATAAGCCTGTGGCAGGTGATGTGCGCGTTTAACTTGAAAGTACAGCAAGAAAATCTCGTGAGATTTCAAGACCTCGGAGTGTTGGCGACCATCAAGGCCTCAGTTGTTACGTTATGACCCAATACCCCATCCTTGCATGCAATTGGGTCACTTGGAGGACCTTGGGCATCTCGCATCTCACTTTTGATGTTGCTTACCTATTTCCCTTCTTCGCTGCTTCTGTCCAACCGGAGTGAAGACTCCAGACCAGAAATGAAAGGACGCTCATGAGATCAGCAAGTTACAAAAGAATACCACTAAAACTGGAAGGGAGGGCGCCGGCGCTTAGAGCAATGCGGACCTTAGACTTTGGGGACCTGTTTCCACGGGAGGCGGTCAACCGGGATACCATCTTACAAAGAGAAAAGAGAAGAGAGTTATTTTAGACTGTACAGTAGAAGTAAAGCAAAGAACAATTGAACAGAGTGAAAAGCCATTTGTAAGACTGGTTAAAGCCTTTTGTTTACTTAACATTTTGTGTATTTCTTTATCAAGAATTACAAAATATCCACAGAGGTAGAAGGCTAAAAAGAAACCATAGCTATTTTAAGACCGGCAGAGCTCTCAATAAATGGGTATCTGAGAAGATGTTAACCTTTGAACCTGAAGATAGAATTGTGATTTAATAATTCAGAGAACAGAGGTGAATGAACAGGTAATCAGGAGAAAAAAGTGCATGGGAAACAAAAGGGAGCCCTACCTGGGGGGCCCCAAACACGCTTTTCGACAGGGGTTCCATGTCGGAAAGGCCGGCATGGAAACCGTGCCGGATACCGTGCATCGTAATCCAGAAGGCGGAAACGCCTTCCATTTGGATTACGGGCCGCCGGTCTCCGACTGGAAGACGGGATCCTGGAACCCGTCGGAAGCCAGCCGGAATGACCAGCCGGTTTCAGTTCCGACCGGCTGTAACATAATCAGCCGGTCGGGATTGAAACCGTCAATGAGCTTTCCGACACTCATCGTAATCGGCCCCTAAGATGTTATCAGAGCCTGGCTTCAATAACATATTTACTGCATCCTCCGCAATTTTCCCCAAGCAGTTTTTGACAGGGCAAACCTGCTGAACTTTACAGGGGGGGGAAATCCCCAGTTATCGAATGACAATGCATTCTTGCACCTGGCTATAAAAGTTGTATTTTTGCTCAAAGTTTACCGAATGACAAAGATGACGATCGACTTTTTCTTCAAAAATTTCAGAACAATATTTTCTGCAAATATCCTCATGAGGGAATTTTGGTTTTCAAAATGGCCGCCTCGTCATCCGTAATACCCATCTAAATAAACTGTGACAGCCGGGGATTTTAGTAAAACAACTTCCTGGCCCAATCACTCGAGCATTGACGGGCCTTAATTACGGTTATTGTTTTGTCACTCCATAAACATGTTACTTACATTATTAAAACTGAAATTTCTACATGATTAAATATTAAAGGCGTTAAATGATCAAGCAGCAGGCAGCGGCCCATTCCTGTAGGACAGATGGAGAGGGGCTGGAGCGTCACTACTGGGACGGCTACCGGTGCGAGGCATGTCAGAGTAAATCGTTCCGTTTCTCCGCTGGACATTTCTGTGTGTATTTTCTCAGTTTCTCTTGTGTTTTTCGTTTCTTTTCTATCCATCAGACGCCTCCCCTTGTCTCCTGCTGCCTCGGTGTATTTTGTTCGCTTTCTGGCTTCTCTGCAGAATAGATCTTTCGCTTTCCTCTTCTCAGTCTCAGGTTGGCGCGTGCGATGGTATCAGGGGCGTGATAGATTTTACCAATAACGTCTGACATTCCAAGTAGCAAACCACGGGGAATATTATTAAGCCGACCTAAATATTCATAGGACACTTGGAAACGACAGAATAGCCTGTCAGCAGCGCGAGATATGGGTTGCTTGCATTCATCCAAAATTAATTAAAATTTGCAGGTCCTAAATTAACGTCTCTCAATCAAATTTAATAGATTCACTTTATTTCACCAAAATAAGACGCCGAGTCTTCTTGCCTGCAGATCTTCAGTTGCTCCATGCAGCATGTCTATCTAACCTTTCAATATAGGTGTTTTTTTTTTTCTTACTTCACCCAGTTGAAATTAAAAATGCATTTTTTTCCCCAAAAACAGAGCTCAAATAGAAAATACATTTCCAATGTGTCATGTGCGTGAGTCTAACTGAAAATACCTCTTTTCTCAAAAGCTACACTCTTCACCAGCCTGAGTTAAAAGCCTTTGCCACCTTCTCACAAGATGAATGATAAAAGAAAAAAAGAAAAAAGATTGACAGCTTTATGACGTCAGTTTCTTATCTCCCTTATTTCCTAGCCTAAATTCGTGTGAAAACCTCTTGCCAAAATTCCCCCATATGAGCCTGCCGGTAGCTGCTCCTGTCATTGTCGTAAGGATGTCTACACAGAAGCTTCCTGGAACTCATAGCTTCTTTCTGGTGATGTAACTGTGTGGCTGTTAGTTTGTATGATTATGCATGCGTAATCTGAATGACGGTCTTCCAAATACAAGTGTCAGATTTCAACAAATATCTCTGTCCCCCCCCCCCCACGTGCACAGAAAAAACCTCCTATCTCTAGCCATTCAGCAACATGTGAACATCAAACGTGACCAAACACTTATCATGGCTAGACCACGGGTCTAGATGGAGCGGCTACCTAGCTAGACCTCTTCAGCTATAGGCCAGGCCATCCTGGGCCAACAGAGGGTCATATATATGAAAATTTGTGGCACAGGGCAGCGCAGCAAGTCACCTTCCTGCGCTACCATGGGTCACAGGGAAAGGGCAGGAAGCGCCGTATTTATCCAATACAGTGCATTCCAGTGCTGGCACTGTTTTGGCAGCCTAGCACCAAAGCAGGCACCCTTGCACCATGGTGCTAGGGTGCCTGTGTTGTAGGCAGGATTGTTTTTGTGCAGGAAGGGGCACGCTCCTACACAAAAACAATCCTGAGAGGCGTGTTCCTCTTTCTATGTGTGCTGCAGAATGCAGCACACATAGAAAGAGGAACAAAGAAGGAGAAATAAAGCTATTTCTCCTTGTGACGTCTCTCCTGTTGAGGCGTATCTTTATAGTGCATACTCAGGTTGACATTTCTGGGAATGCGTCAAAAACATGGGAGTTGTGTGGGGACACCCGCTGCAATGCCCATGGAACGTCTCCCTTGCGCAGAGTAAGGCAATACAGTGATATGTGCTGTTCTGCCTTACTCCATATTTTTTAAGCCATTCAATGCCACACAGTGGCTTTGCGTGGCTGCAGAAATCTGACTTAGAGTTTTGCCTCACGCATGTACTGTATTGCGTGGAGGAAGCATGACTCAAACCTCTCATAAATATGCCCCAGAGTGTCAGGGTCTGTCGTATAACACCTTAGGGTGGTCTTCTTGCTCAAACTCTGGTTGCAAGATGAAGTAGGCTAGGAGTACAGTCTCATGCATCAGGACAGGGCTTCACAGATGACCAATTTAAGAAATAAAATGTGAAATTAGGGGCCACGTATGCCACTATATGTCTGAAAAAAAAACACAGGCAAGTTGCTTGAGTGGCTGTGTGGGTGAGTGAGTGGCTGTTTGAGTGGGTTTTTGGTTAAGTAAGATGGTGTGTGAGTGGCTATATTGGAGAGTATGTGTGAATGGCTGTATGGGTTAGTGAGCGGATGTCTGAGTGCTTGTATGGATGTGTGAATGGGTATGTAAGTGGTTTTGTGGGTGTGTGAATGAGTGTGTGAGTGCTTGCATGGGTAAGTGAGTGGATGTGTTGAGAGGCTGTAGGAGTGAGTGAGTGGGTGTGTGATTAACTGTACAGGTAAATAAGTGCATGTGTCAAGAGCTGTATGGCTATGTGAGTGACTGTACGGTGAGTGATTGGTTGTATGAGTAGCTGTATGGGTGAGTAAAAGGTTGTGTGAGTGGCTCAGTGAATGAGTGAGTAAGTGGACGTGTGAGTTCTCTATAGAGGAGTGAGTGAGTATATGAGTACTGGTTTGGGTCTGAGAATGGTTATGGTAGTGGTTATGTGGATGTGTCAGTAGTCATACGTAAGGTTCTATAGGGGCTTGAGTGGGTGTGTGAGTGGTTTTGTGGAGTAGGTGCCTCAGAGATTATGTGCATGATGTCATCAGTGATGTCATCAGTGATGTCATTTGAGATGTCATCAGTGATTTCATCAGTGATGTCACTGAGCATGTCATGAGTGATGTAATATATGAGGTCATGAGCAGTGCATTGCAGGGGCATGAGTTATAGTTAGGTCAGGTATTTTACTGGTTTTGTACGAGCAAAATCTCAGCCTAACTATAATGTCCCTGTGACCTTTGTTTTTTTCAGTGAATTTCTAATGTTTTTTTCAAATTTTATTTCCTAACTCTAACGTCCCTGTAACCTTTGTTTTTTTTTCAGTGAATTTCTAAGGGTTTTCAAATTCAATTTCCTAACTAAAATGTCCCTGTAACTTTTGTTTTTTTAAGTTAATTTCTATGGTTGTTTAAGTAGTAGTCGCGTTTGCAGAGTGATGGAGAAAGAGGGCTGTACCTCCGACCAGCTCTCAGGTATCCTGCTCTAAAGGAGATAACAGGAGGGCTTCTTGGCTCCCAGGGTCCCTCAGCAGCCAAGGGGACTTCATCCCCCAAGCAGTAGTGCACCAGGAGGCACATTTGAAGAGTGATGGAGAAAGGGGGCATAACCATGTGTGTGTGTGTGTGTATGTGTGTGTGTGTGTGTGTGTGTGCATATATATATATATATATATATATATATATATATATTAGCACAGCGGGTGCCGCAATTCATGAAGGCGGAGTTTCACACTATCTTCATTTAATCTGGAAAGAATCGCGTAATCGCAGGAGATTGTTGCAATGTTCTTTAATAAGTCACTTGATGAAAATAGCTCAGACAAACACGTTTCAACTTACAAGCCTTTGTCAATGTCGGTTGAACCAGCGTTCATGACACATTTAACCTATACTCACCATTTCAATTGGTTGGCAATAGCAATGTATATCCGCAAAATAGAAAATGGATCATTCCTTTACTTGTAGTGAATATGTGTGTGTGGGTGTGTAAGTGGCTGTATGGGTGTATAAGTGGGTGTGAGAGTAATTGTGTGGGGGAGTGAGATGGTGTGTGAGTAACTGTATTGGTGAGTGAGTAGGTATGTCAGTGGGTGTATGGGCGAGTGAGTGGCAGTATGAGTGGCACTATGGGTGGGTAACTGGGTGTTTAGTGACTGTATGGGTGAGTGAGTGGGTGTTTGAATGGCTCTATGAGTGAGTGACTGGGTATGTAAGTGGCTGTATGGGTGAGTGGCTCTTTAAGTGGGTGTTTGATTAAGTGAGTTGATGTGTGAGTGTCTATATTGGAGAGTGTGTGTAAATGGCTGAATAGATGAGTGAGTGGAAGTGTGAGTGCTTGTATGGATATGTGAATGGGTATGTATGTGGTTGTATGGGTGTGTGAGTGCTTGTATGGGTAAATGAGTGGTTGTGTTGAGAGGCTCTTTGGGTGAGTGAGTGGGTGTGTATGTGACCGTGTAGGTAAATAAGTGGGTGTGTGAGTAGCTGTATAGGTGAGTGTGTGGTTATGTGACTGGCTGTACATGTGAGTGACTAGTTGAATAAGTTGCTTTATGTGTGAGTGAATGGTTGTGTGAGTGGCTGTATGAGTGAGTGAGTGGGAGTGGGAGTGCCTCTAGGGAGAAGTGAGTGGGAGTACTGTTATGGATCGCTGAATGGGTATGTGAGTAGTTGTGCAGGTGTGTATGAGAGGTTGTATGGGGGTGTGAGTGGGCATGTGAGTGGTTCTGTGGATGATGTCATCAGTGATGTCATTTGTGATGTCATCAGTGATGTCACTGACCATGTCGTGAGTGATGCAATATGTGAGGTCATAATCGAGGTCATAAGTACCAAATTGCAGGGGTGTAAGTTATAGCTAGCTATACTGCTATAACT
This sequence comes from Triturus cristatus, assembly GCF_964204655.1. NCBI lineage: Eukaryota > Metazoa > Chordata > Amphibia > Caudata > Salamandridae > Triturus > Triturus cristatus. Next base: position 1,086,042,829 of record NC_140593.1, read on the forward strand.
ATAACTGCTGAATTTCACTAGTTTTGTACGTATGAAATCTCAGCCTAACTATAATGTCCCTGTAACCTTTGTTTTTTTCAGTAAATTTCTTCGTTTTTTAAATTCTATTTCCCAACTATGACGTCCCTGTAACGCTTGGTTTTTTCAATGAATTTCTATTTCCTAACCATAACAGCACTGTAATATATATATATATATCCACAGAGTCGCTGTGCTTAGCAGGTCCCCTCCTATGGTGTCAGTGCCAGCTTTACGGCGACAGCAGCCGTTTATAAGTTTACAAGGGAGTCCTCCAATTTGCCCCATTAGCAAAAAAAAAGGATGCGTCACACCAGGGGATAGCACAATTGTTTATTGAGCACCAAAATCAAGGACGAAGCGTTTCGGCGTGTTGTCTGGCGTGTAGCCTTTGACAAAGGCAACACGCCGAAACGCATTGTCCTTGTTTTTAATATTCCATCAGGAAGCGGACTCTGCTTCAACGTCAGACTTAAGTTCAGCTCTTGAAACCGGCACCGATACTGAAGACGGCAGCATTATGAGTAACAGAGACCCCAGCCAACGAAATAACTTCAGCCTAACTGAGGAACTGTTTTTTTTAGTCCAGGACAGGCGCCAAACCTTGCGCCCATGAGCACAGAGGAAACAAAACACAGGCGTAACTGCAGAAGACGCGAGCGCTGAAAGTGGTGGAAATAAAAAAGGACGTTACAACAAAAAAAAGAGGCAACTGGAGGCACGAATAACTGAAGACTCCAAGACCATTATCAATCTCTCGAACTTACAGCTAACAAACGCGGAGACTCAACTCCTCTCCCTGGGCTTGACCTACTGCCTGGAAAGCAGTTTTGATTACACAACTAATAGAATTGACATTTTCATTCTTACTGATCACATTTTTCAAACAAAAGCATGTCAATAATCCTCCAGCAACCAGCATGAACACCGGTGGCCACACTGATGGCAATCTTGTGGTATCTTACATTTCTACCATCTGCACTATGACTGAACTTGATTCTCCCATTGACAATGCCTCAATACAACAGCTGTTACTCAACGCAGGCATTGATACCACAACTACCATTACCAGTCCATTCTGACCACCGTCTACGTTCACGCCCACCATGCCCAGAGATGCCATTGACATTTACAATGTTGTAATCATAGAGGAAATTAAAGACTTGCACAAGCGCAAAAGCTGCGTTAAACAAAAAAACAATTTCAAGCACAAAAAATACACGAATCTAATGAAAAGACAGATCTGATATCATCATCAATAAATCGTACAAGGGTGCCAACATTGTCTTATGGCCAAGGGACATGTATATGGCCGAAGCCCACAGACACTTGAACGATGCCTCCTGTTATAGGACTGCTAACATGAAGGAAATAGTTGCAAGTGGAAAAGAACTGAAGAAGGGGCGCTAGGTGGCGCTGCACCAAGATGGCCGCACTACCGTGAGGCTCCTGCCCGACCGGGCACTTCACTATCCTTTTCACCCATCCTGCTATCACTAACCTCCTAATGTACCTCACCGGACCATTCAGCGGCACCTGCTGATCACGGAGGTGTCCGTCTCGCTGTGCTCCCGTGCTGGGGGAGGACGCTGTCGCCTGGGTCTCGCCCGGCGGAGGCTGCTGCCTGCGCGTTGCCTGGAGCCCGGCGGAGTCGCTGGCTACTGGACCCCGCGGCTTTGAGGCCTACCCTGGTCGAGTGACGAGGCAGATACGGGACGACTCCGGAGCTCGGAGGGCGCGCTGCGCTGCCGCGCGGACTACCGGGGAGCTGCGGTGGGGGCCTGCTCTGGAGCCCCCCGACCTCGCCGTGCCCTGCTGCCTGGTGCGGACTGATCCTGCGACTGTTGGGTGAGACGGGGGGCACCGCCATTGCGGCCTCCCTGCCCCTGTCTGCCACGTGCCATCCTACTACACTGGGCCTCTGCTGGGCTGCGGGGGGCCCGTCTGTCTGCCTGGTTGGCCTGAGCGTTGATGCCCTGCCCTGCCGCGTCGCGGAGCTCTGAGCGGGGGATTGCCTGAAGCTGCGACGAGCCGATGCACGTGAGTCGCCCTGCTGGGCCCCATTGACTGCCACTTTACCCCGGCGCGGCTATCTGTGCCCCGGAGGGGGGGACGCATACCTCGGCTCTGTGCCCGCCCATCCGAGCTTCCTGCGGCCTGCGCTCATCCCTGCTGGGGGGCACCCGGGGGGTGCTCTGAGGCGAGGGGCCCTCTCACACCGGAGGACAGCTAATCCTGCTGGCCTGGACCTACCGCCGACTGTGGAGTTCGGCGATTTCCTCCCTACTGCTTTGGATACTGGCCTTACATGTGGCGGTCCCGCGTGCCCCCGCGCCCCCATCTGATTCCGGGGGGCCCGTCCCCCTGCCGTTGAGGTCTCTCCAGAGCTTGACGCTACTACCGGGGGCCATGGCCCGCCTGCTCCCGGGGGACTCACGCTAGAGGGGCCCCCCGCTGAGCTTTGGGCTGCAATCTGCTGCCCAACCTCGATTGGTCTCTACGTGGGATTTTGAAGCAACACTCCCCCCCACACCTTGGCTGTCCTCTCCTCGGGCGCGGTTGCGTGGGGTGGGGTGGACCTCCGCCCTCATCGGGGTGCGCCATGGGGCGCAATGATACCCGCCAGTCCCGGCTGCTGTTTGAGGCCAAGAAAACCCCCCCCCCACCGATGGCCGGGGCGGAGGGTGGGCCCTCCTCCGCTGTTGCCCCTGAGGAGGATTGGAAGTCCCTATTGCTTGACATGAAGCAGAGCCTCTCCACCATTGACTCCAAGATTGACACCATTACCACCCGTCTGGACGGGGTCGTGGCTAAACTGGATCAACATGACGCCCGACTTCAGGAGACCGAGGAGCGGATCTCTTCCTTGGAAGACGGCGCCGCCTCTGCAGGCAAACAGATATCCCAAATGGACCGTATTCTTAAACTGATTGCGGACAAGAACGAGGACTTAGAGGCTAGGTCCCGTCGAAACAACGTCCGCCTTTTGGGCCTTGCGGAGACCACCAACACGGGGAAAATGGAGACATACATCGAGAGCCTGATGGTTGAGTTATTTGGTAGAGACTCCTTCTCCCCGCACTTAATCGTCAAAAGAGCACACAGGTCTCTGGCGGCTCGACCTCCCCCTGGGGCCCCTCCACGACCTATTATCGCACGATTCCTGAACTACAGGGATAGAGATGCGGTGCTCCGCCGAGCAAGGGAAATTGGCACGGTGCGACACGGAAATTCGACCTTATCATTTTTCCCTGACTTTACGGCGTCAGTGCAAGAGTCTCGTCGCAAGTTCATGGCCGTCAAAAAGAAACTACAAGCCCGGGAGATCCCCTATGCTATGCTTTACCCTGCGAAACTGAAAATTACGCATTTAGGCAAACCACACTTTTTTCAACAACCACAACAGGTTGAGGACTTCCTTAAGTGGTGTGGTGGAGCAGAGACACGGGGGGATGAAGTGCCGCGCCGCTCCGGGTCGCCCTCGCCACTGGGACAACAGGACTGACCGCACTCGCGGTGGCATCTGGGTGGCTTGCGTGTGCGGTTTTGAGAGTCTCCTGCTCCTACTGCCAACTGTACCGGGTGAGGTAACTCCTTCTTAAGATACATGTCTGTATAGGTGATTACTTAATTCAGTGCTTGGTCACCCGCCTCCGTCCCACGCTAAGGGCCCGGACTAGACATCCGGACTCTTGTGGGTGAAAAAAGTGGAGATGGGTGGCAGGTTGGGTGCCCCTAGACGTTTCCCCCCCTACGGGCGAGCCCCCATACGCCCTCCCCCCTAGTGGGGTACGGGTGGATACTTTACTGTTTTCTTTCCCTAGGTTGGGGTTGTTAGGGATGGGGAGGGACGGGAGGGACCAAGATTCCCGGCCAGTTGGGGTTGCCGGTGTGGGAGGGATCCAAGTTCTATGTTATAGTTCTCGAGCCACTGAAACACGAGGGAAATTTGTGCGGGATGGGGAAAGTGGGAAAGTGCCTAAAAGAGTTACTTATGAATGTCATGCTTATTTCATTGTGCTATACCATGCTGTGAACAACTGTGACACGCTGCGGGTCAAAAAACGATGGCAGATGTAGGGGACACGGGGCCTGCGCACCAGCTTAAACTGATCTCCTGGAATGTCCGAGGGCTTGGTGACCCCAGAAAGAGGCGCCAGGTTCTGGGATACCTAGATAGACATAGAGTTTCCATTGCCTTGCTTCAGGAGACACACTTACGGCCAGAAGGGGACCCCTCATTTGCGTCACGCTGGGCTGCATGCAGGGTGTTCTCGTCCTACTCAACCTATGCTAGAGGCGTGACTTTGCTGGTGCGACGCGGGCTAGGTTTCATTCCAGCGGGTACTGAGATGGGTCCCTGTGGCAGATATTGTATGATTTGGGGAAGGTTCCACTCACACACGATACTCTTCGCTAGCTATTACGGCCCCAATGTCGACGACCCGACGACGCTACTGACCATGTGGGGGAGGATACAAACGTTGGGCATCTCCCATGTAGTCCTGGGTGGAGATTTTAATGTCGCACTTAGACCTGCCATGGACCGCTCACACCCCCAACCTTCCCACTACTCGCATACCCAGCGCGCCCTGGCCACTTTAACCGAGGAACAGGGTTTGACCGATGCCTGGCGTCACCTCCGACCCTCCCTTCGGCAGGGCACGCACTACTCTGCCGTGCATTCCACTTGGGCTCGCATCGATTATATATTTTTATCTCCCGGCCTTACCCCATGGCTGCTCGATGCGAACCATCTCGCGCGCACACTCTCCGATCACTCCCCTGTGTTGGTCTCCCTGCGCGTTCCCCTTGATGTGTCGCCATTCCTCAACTGGCGCCTTAACCCCTCGCACCTCCTGGACCCAGTGTTCCACGCCGAACTGGAAACCGACATCACAGACTTCTTCACCCGCAACACTGAATCAGTCACCGACTTCACTACGGTGTGGGAAGCTTTTAAGGTTACTGTGAGGGGGTGGTGCATTGCGAAGGGAGGGGGGATCCTTAAGTTCCTGCGCGGTGATGTGCGCAGATTAGAAACCGAGCTGTTGCTACTAGAACGTGAACAGGCGCTGAACACACGAGACCAGGGGATCGCAGCACGCCTCAGGGAAACACTGAATGAGTATACAGACGCTGCCGCTAAGGAGTGCAAATTCCTGGGGAAGCCTTATGTTGCGAGAGAGTACGGGGAGGGCGACCGTCCTGGCAGGGCTCTGGCTTCGGCGGTACGGCAACCCCGCTACCATAATTATGTGCCCTCTCTGCTGGATAGCCATGGTGTCCCGCAGAGGGACACGCCTGCCCAGCTCCGTGTCCTCACGGACCACTACACTAGACTGTACTCCTCCGGTAGGCAGACCCCGATTGCACTCACGGAGTACCTCGACGATACCGCGATAGCCTGGATGGGCCCATCCCAGCAAAAATTCCTACACCACGAACTGGAGCTAGACGAGATCAAGGACGCGATTATGTCCATGAAGTCAGGCAAAGCTCCGGGATCGGACGGCTTGCCGATAGATTTTTACAAAGCCTTTATCCATGTCCTTGCCCCTATTCTGAAGCAACTATTTTACTCTGCCCTCGAGGCAGGTATCCTACCGGGGACGATGCGTGAGGCCCTCATCTCCTCCCTGCTTAAGCCGGGCAAGCCCCCGGAATATTGCGACTCGTATAGGCCCCTCTCTTTATTGAACACGGACAGTAAGATACTCGCTAAGGTCCTGGCAACACGGCTTAACTTACTGATGGAGCGCCTCGTCCTTCCCGACCAAGCCGGTTTTGTCCCGAATAGATCGACCTCCCACAATCTTCGTACCCTGCAGGCAGTGATGCAAGACATAGACCCCCACTGCGAGGCGGCTGCGGTGTTCCTGGACGCCACCAAGGCGTTCGACTCCCTCGAGTGGGACTACTTACTAGCCTTGTTAGAACGGATGGGGATTCCCTTCAGCTTCCTAGACTGGATCCGGCTACTATATCGCCGCCCCAAAGCAGCTGTCCTGCTCAATGGTTCCCGATCTGCCCCGTTCCTTATTCACAGAGGTACTCGTCAGGGCTGCCCCCTCTCGCCGGTCCTCTTCGCCCTCGCCATCGAACCGCTGGCAGCGAAACTCCGTCAGCACCATAAACACCGCTCTCTTATATACCCAGAGCGACAACTGCTCATTGCGCTATATGCGGATGACATGACGCTATACGTACATAAGCCGCGTGACAATCTAAACCCGTTGCTGCGAGAGGTGACCAAGTTCGGGGCTATATCGGGCATACAGATCAATTGGGCGAAGTCTGCATTATTCCCCCTGACCGACAGTACCACGAGATTCCCGCTAGATTACCCCTTGCAGTGGGAGTCGGACGAAATAACTTACTTGGGGGTTAGAGTGACCAGGAACCGAGACGCCCTTCTGAGAGCGAACTATGGCACGACCATAGACAAAATCTCCGACAAAATCTCGCAATGGATCCATCTTCCGCTGTCCATGGCGGGGCGCATCTCTCTGATTAAGATGGTAATACTTCCCAAATTGTTGTACCTTTTCACCAATATTCCATACAGCCCTGGAGCACACTTCTTTCGGACTCTCAATTCCCAGCTGTCCCGCCTGATCTGGGGCGAGAAACAAGCCCGGATCGGGCTGCGCACCCTAATGCTGCCCTATCATCAGGGTGGGCTCGACGTTCCGAACTTCCAGCGTTACTATGACTGTGCCCAGGGGCACTTTGCGGTGTATTGGTTTCACCCCCCCCCCCTTCATGGCTCACCTGGCAGTGGAAGACGGGTATATGAGACCCGAGAAACCTGCCGGATATCTATACACGGAGACCAGAATGGGGACTCGTGACCCCACCACGGTCGATTGCACCATACAGGCTTGGAAGCGCATGGCGGACTGCATGGAGGTTACGTTTTTGTACTCTCCGCGAATGTCTCTTGCCCATGACCCCAGACTCAGTATTACCCGCGAGGAGCTTGGACGTCGATGGCTCACGCGGCTGGCGATACATACATGGGGCGACCTATATCAACTGGGAACCTTTCGGGCTGCGCCCCACTTCTTCGGAGACAATACCCCGTCGGTGATGGACACATTCCTATACACTCGCCTGCGGCGAAACATCCGGGCGATCACTCCTAACTTTCCGGATGAGCCAGACGTCGTTGCACCTTTGCACACCCTGCTCCAGGCGACCGCCCCTACACACGTGGTCTCTATGCTATACAAGCATGTTCAGGTTGCGCCCTCTCCCCCCCCGCTTAGAGCTCGGACAGACTGGGACAATGATCTAGGAGCACCGATGACAGACGACCAGTGGGAGGAAAGCTGCAGTCACACCAATGCTGTGACGGGCAATGCCCGCCTTCGTTTACTACATTTCAAGTACTTGCACCGTCTTTACTTTACTCCGGCCAAGCTGCATCGCTTCGGCCTCCGGGATGACGATCGCTGCCTTCGGTGCCGTCGGCCGGGAGCGGACTTCATGCATCTGGCATGGGCATGTCGGCCCGTGGCCGAGTACTGGATTGCGATATTCGCGGCCCTGTCTGTTATGGTTGGGGTGGACGTGTCCCCTTGCCCAGCGACTGCCCTTCTGGGCCGCTCCTGCCCCTTGCTGAAAACGCACCGGAATTTTTTTGCGCTAGGTTTATTACTGGCTAAACGTCATGTAGCGTGCAGATGGGGTCGGGGGCGGGCGCCCAAATTCAAGACCTGGCTGGACACAATGACGACCTGGCAGGAACATTTACACAATTATGCTGACCTGCTGCCACACCGATCTCGTCCCAAAGACCTGTGGGGACCACTCACGACATACCTTCTCCGCTCTCATGCGTCGGCTGCTGGTGAGGGGGAGCTGGGCTCTGACCTGGGGGGAGAGGTGCTGCCTGCCCCGCGCGGGCCTGGGTCTCCACCTGCGGGCGGTTCGGGCTGAGGCATCGCCTTGCCCCCTCTTGCGCTCTCCCCTTGCGCCACACCCCGCGCTCGGTCCCCCCCCCCCCCCGCGTCCTGCCCCTGCTTTGTGGCGCGCCTCCGTCTGGGTCTTTGCGCGCCGGGTCGGGGCTCGGTGTGGAGATCCGGGGGCCTTCTTGCTTCCCCTGCTCCCCCCCTCCCCCAGCCGAGGTCGATTCTGTTTCTTCCAGTACCCATGCGCTATGGCGTTCTGACTTGCGACACTTTGCTCTAGCTCCCCAACTCGCCCGCGCTGCTTCCTCCCCCCCTCCCTGCCCGACTGACCTGGCTATACGGGGTCATGGTATGCCACTGTGTGCGCCTATTACACTCCTCAGTGCGCCTTGCTGGACAGCGCCCCTACACCGCTCAACCCCTTCCTCCACATGCTGGGGGCGTTGGACACACCCTGGTACCCTGGGTGGGAATTGAAGTTTGATGTTTCTGTGGCTTCTAAGTTTGTTTGTTATAGATAAATGAAACCTCAACTGCTCTCTGCCGACTGTACACCGTTTTGTCATCACATGCCCTTGCATTTCTGTACAGTTACTGCTTTTACTCGCTGCCGGCCCTTCAGGGTTGTAGGCGTACAAGCTGTGTTAAATTATTGTTCATCGTCACGCACTGTCTGCTACTCTTCTACTGCACTACCGCTCCCGGCCTGTTCCACCAGGTTGTAGGTGACGAGCTGTGTACGATTTAATCGCGCTCAATAAAGGTTTTTTCAAAAAAAAAAAAAAAAAAGAAAAGAACTGAAGAAAAGCCTCAACACTTACAGAACACAAGGCGTACTAAGTAAGGACGAGTTCAACTTCCTTAATAATGAATTTCCTGTTCTCCCTATACTTTACTTCCTTCCCAAGGTCCACAAAGGAACAACAACTGTGCAAGGCCGCCCGATCATCTTGGCACGCAAAAGCCTTTGCGAGAATATATCCAAATATGTTGATTACTTCCTTCAAGAGCATGTCATCAATCTACCAACTTACTTAACAGATACCAGTGACTTTCTTCTCAAAATCAAGAATGTTCCCTGCTCCCCAAATTGCATTCTGAAATCCTTGGACATAACAACGCTGTATACAAGCATATGCCATAATGATGGTTTAGACGCATGTAAACAATTTTTGGACAAAAGACCTATCACGTGTTACAAACATAATGAACTCATCATGTTCCTTATTGAATGGTGTTTGCAGCATAATTTTTTCAGATTCAACAAGATATACCAGCAGCTTAGGGGTGTTGCCATGGGGGCTTGCTTCTCCCCCAGCTACGCATGCCTACATGTGGGCTGGTGGCCTGGTGGGAGGAGCGGGTCCTCAGGGGGACACACTCAGAAGCTTGGTCCAACAATATTCTTTGTTGGCTGCATTACATAGATGACGTATTTGTGGTTTGGGAGGGCACTATTGAAAGTGCGGGAACATTTGTAAAAGAGATTAAATGCAATGACTGCAACTTAGAGTTCAATGCCACCATGAACACTGAGTCAGTGGATTTTCTAGATGTAAAACTTAATGTCACTGACAACACACTGCTTTCCACCCTCCACAGGAAAACCACAGCCGGCAACTCCACTCTGCATGCCACCAGCTTCCACCCTAAACACCTCATTGCAAGCATCCTATATAGAGAAATGCTTCGCTTACGTCGCATCTGCAGTAACACCACTGACCTAATTAGTTGTCAATTATATTCACACATGAGATTCAAGGCTAGAGGCTACACTGAGAGTACCATCACTTCAGCGATCAACAAGGCTAACTCCATACCTAGAGAGGTGCCACTCCAGGGCAAAACAACAGATACCATTGACAGTACTGACAAACAGCTAGAGCCATCCACTAAGGGATGTGTCACCACTCGCCTTATCATCGCGCATAACACTGAGGCGCGGGCACTGAGATCCATTATCAACAAACACTGGGGCATCATCAAGACAGACCCCACACTGGGACCCCTGGCAGCTCACAGGCCGGACATCACCTACAGAAGAGCTAGCTCCATGCATGACGCCATAGTCAGAAACAGCCCTGAGATAACAACCACTACCAACTGGCTATCCAACGTCAAAGGGTTTTTAAAATGCAGCAGTTGCAGGGCATGCAGATTTTGTATCAATACCAGCCAAATCTAAGCACAATTCAGGAGCAACCCTTTTCATCACACAAAGGTTGACTTGCAGGACTGAATTTGCAGTGTACATTCTCATTTGCAGTTGTGGTCTCAGATCCGTGGGGAGCACTAAGCTCCAGGTACACTTACACATCTTACAACACATCAGAGCAATAGTGAATAGCGACCCCACATATCCAGTCGCAAGACATTTCAAAGAAATCCATCAAAATAACCTGGATCACTTTAAATATTGTGTAGTTGACTGCGTTCCACCACTTAGGCGGGGTGGCAACAGGAAAAAACCTGCTACGACAACTGGAGTCTAGGTACATAATAGAACTGAATACCAAGGCTCCGGCAGGGCTCAACCTCAGTGAGGATCTATACAACTTTCTATAGACAACCCGGGTATTTGCTCCAGTTGCGTCACACTTAGCTTGACAATCTGAATTTTAGTTGTTATTATATTTTTTTATTTTTCTACTTTGGTCTCCTTACTGTTTGCTTTCCATGCCCAGTGTACAGCAGCCGCCACATCCCAGTACCCAGCAGTCCTGATCTATTTGCTTCCTCCATTGTCTGCGCTCAACTTTGTAATGATTGTGATTCAAGTTTTGATGGGGAGTCGGCTGACTCCAGCAAGGTTTTCTGTTTGATTTGTTTATATTTACTTATTCAAGTTGTATAGGTGATTTTAACTCACATGCACTTATTTCACCCACCACAAGTCCAACCAGTCATCACATGCCAACACACATGTGCACTTTCCCGGCTTCCCCATTCCCCGCCCATTAGACAAATTCATTCACTAGTGACCCTGTTTGTCGTTACTTACACACAGGGGAGTATGTATTATCAATAGATTCCACTTTTTAGGCACAGACAAGCGTGATTTAACACATCACAATCAGATTCTATCCATGTGATGAGCTCTTGCATTTAAGCAAGCAGTGTGAAAGCATTTCACTTATGCTTTCTCTAATTCTGATAGCCAACTGGGCTTCGATTTGCAGCGGCATTACTTGAGGCGCTTTAAGCTTGTTCCCCCAGTGCCAGTGGCACCATACCCAAGTATGGTTCCACTGATATAGCACAGGCCATTTTGCATCCATTTGCCATTATACACGCAATTATAGCATATGAGATAAGGGATACCCACGATGCGCATTTTTGGTACCTGCATAACTTGAAATCAAAGGATTTAACCTCTTTCACTTTCACTCGGGGACATAAGCATTACCTCAGCGCCGCATATGAATTTATTTTTCTGCACATACACCATAAATTCACACGATTCTTTCACGATGGGGCTGTCTTCACAATGTTTAAATCATTAGTCTTTATTTATGTCTGTAACTGTATTTTGCTTTTGACTGTGCGCATAGTCATCGGCCGATGACTAGGATAGTTTACTGCATGTCGTAATTTCACTGCAATTTTGTAATGTTATGACGAACATAGAAAAGTCAGTACCTCAGTATATAAACCATGTTGGTTTACACAGCGCGCTATGTGATCAAGACCGCAGGCTTGCGGTCGAAACGCGGCATCATGACATGTTAATGCAATAAATTCCTTCATTGCATCTTCAATTGGAGTCTTTGCCCGTGTTTGACCTGGCATGGTCGTTCGTTGGGTTTCTGGTTTTATACATATATATATATATATATAGATATAAAAATATCCACCACCACGCTTACCCAAGTCCAGTAAGCACGAGCCACACCAATCCAAGTTAGATTCAATTCGATTTATTTGCCGGGCAATATATATATATATATATATATATAATGATAGATATATATATATATATATACATATCCACAGAGTCGCTGTGCTTAGCAGTACCCCTCCTACGACATCGGTGCCAGCTTTACGGTGACAGCAGCCATTTGTTAGATTACAAGTGAGTCATCCAATTTGCCCCAATAGCAAAAAAATCAGGAATGCGGCACACCAGGAGACAGCACAATTGTTTATTGTGCACCAAAATCAAAGACAACGCGTTTCGACGTGTTGCCTAGCGTGTTGCCTTTGACAAAGGCAACACGCCGAAACGTATTCTAAGGAAACTCGAATATAATTTTGAACTTTGGTGGGACTCATAAGCAAATGGTTAGTACCAGTATACCTATATTATATGTCTAGTGGCATATGTGTTAGTCAATGTTTTTTCAATTTTGTGTGGTGTTAGGGAGCCATTATATATTTTTGGATGTAACCTGTATATGCGCATGTTGGATTCTTCGATGGTATATATTATTTGTGTCCTATATAAACATGGGTATTATTTGTTTTCAGCCCTGAGGAAGTCTCATGTTGAGATGAAACGCGCTGAGTAGGCTTCTGTTGGATGTTATAAGGAAATCTTTGTTTGAAAATCATATCATGGCTCCTGCTTCAGATAGGATTTATAAGACCTCTTATGCGTGAAAACAATTTTCAAGGACTTTGCACTAAATTGAATTCTGAAATTTTGAATGAACAATTATTGGACACCCTAAGCACTCCCTTCTTACATATGCAGCAAACTCCATTTTGCAATTATTTATGCCTTTGATCTTAATAGGTCTCTCATGAAAAGGGATATATATTCCTAAGTAAATCCCTACACTTAGAGCACTTCCAGAGCCCTTCTTTGGACCTAAACCAATTGATTTTACTCATTAACTCAGAACTACTCTTTACTAATGCATCTGTCATTGAGTAGGCTCTCCTGTATGTAATCAAAGTGTTTTTTGGAACTTTGGGGCCGATTACTGGACCCGATTTGACAATATACCAATGCTTCCGGAGATAATTCACAACAGGGATGTGGCAGGGTAATTTCTGGGCAATATAGTGTTACATTTTCCATACACAAAGTCAGTATTGTGCTCCAGGGATGTAAAGTGGCCACACCACACTTCCCTGTAAGAGACAAACCTGCCCCTAGTCACAATCAAAGTTGATCCCGAGCCCCAGTGTTAAAATCACAGAACGCCATAAAGAGTTGAAATTCATATGTGTTTATTTTCAATCTTCTTATGCATCCAATACATCTAAGATGATATGTAGACAACACGTGTTTCATCTGTCGTAGATATAACATTGACTTCATCAGGGTTACAATTAGTTAAGCATTAACAATTGATTGAGTTACGTTTCGTTCATGTATAAAATCAGGTATATAAAAAATGAAAAAATTGTGGGATAAAATTGTGAAAATTGATAAGTTGATAACAATTTCAGCCAGCAAGTGATGAAGAATTTAACAGATGATAGAGTCAGATATGACCAATAGTTAATAGATTTATGTCACATTTTAGAGTTTCTTTAGCAATTTAGTGGTTGATTTTTCTTTATGATTTGATTTGATCATCACTTAATTCAGCAATGGTATCCATAGTGTAAAAAAGCCCACTTTAGGGCTTTAAAATTGTCATTTCAAGTGATGGATTATGTGCCACGTATCATCATGTGGGATATCAATTATTGGTAAAAGGGAATGTGAAACTGGGATTTCATATGTTTCATATGGTATTGTCACATTAGCCCAATGGAGGACTTTAAAGGTTGGAATTTAAATGACTGGATCTGATGCCTTATCTCATCATGTGTGAAACAAATGACAATGTTTAATAAACAGCAAAATTGCTAATGGGTACGTTTTGAAAAGCATTGGCACACAAATATAAATGTACAGATTACATTTTAATTACTCGGACTGCCATGACCAGAATGCTTGGTATATACTGAGAAATAGTAGGAGGACACTATATAAGTGTAAGAAAAATAGCAAAGTTTGGGGCATATTATCAACGGCCAGCGATAATTATCGCTGGCCGTGCTTAGCGATAATTTTATTATTGCAAGCTATCTCTGGAATTTATCATCCTGGTAGCGCGTTATTAACAACGCGTTTCTCCAGGGCGATAAAAATTCCAGTGATAGCGAGGTTATCGGCCTATTGCAGGGAACATCGCTGGTTTTCCAGCGATGTTCCCTGCAAAACGGCGATAACCTTGCTGATACGACCCACAGGGTCGTATCAGCATAATCCACCCCAATGTTGGGGATAGGCAAGTCTACATTTTAGCAGACATTCGTTTTTGGAGAAAACAGCCGTTTTCTCCAAAAACTAACGTGTGCTAAAATGCTGGGGCAGCCTTGTAAATATCGCGATGTGCACATCAGCGATATTTGCAAGGTTGTCCATCCGGGGTACGCCCAGTGACGCCCACTTTGCATCTCATTAGAGATGCAAAGGGAGGCGTTGGGAAAAAGGGTGCTAACATGCGATTATGCATGTTAGCACCCTCTTGTAAATAGGGTGATAGTTTTATCTGCGCTTTTTTGGCTTTTTAAGCCAAAGAAGCGGAGATAAAGCCCTTGTAAATATGCCCCTTTGTTTTTCAAAAAGACTGGTTGATGTACCACCCAGTTTTGACTGTCAGTGTTGCCTTAAGTAACACTATTAAATGTATGTTTTTCCTGCTTCGAGTGCTCCTTCATCTTTTATTATTATTTCACAGGGGTTGGTTCCCCAGGTGGAGGCACGAAAGGAGGCTGTGCACCACAGCAATCAGAATCAGAAACTAAACTGCTTAGAGTATATATATATATATATATCACCTTTTTCGCCTTATTGTTGTGAGAACTAGTCTCCATCACACGATGTTGAAACTACACCACACGTGGGCACACAGTTGTAACAACCGGCACTAGTCCTCTATGACATACACCTTTGCATACTCATCACATGGTCACTGTTACAATTATACAATGAATGAAATTGTATTGTTTAATTATGTTCCTTACTTCTCTGGAATTGTAATTACGTTAAATCTGTAATTATTCCAATTTGCTATGTATTTCTTTTATGTCTATACTTATAAAAAAAAAAAAAAAAAAAAAAAAAAGTGCACTTACCCTATTTAACTGGTGCAAATGGAGACTATGGTCATGTGACCAAGACCACGGACGTGGTCGAAACGCGTCGTCCTCTTCTGCCCTGTGAAGAATAAAGCTGCTTTTGACGATCGAGTGGGCTCGTGTGGATTCTTTTCCGGTTTTGAATCAACCTTTGTGAAATATATATATATATATATATATATTATTTTGTATATATGTATGTATATATATATATACATATTCACTGGAAAAAACACAGGTTGCAGGGATGTTATAGTTAGGCTGACATTACATTTGAACAAAACCAGAGAAATTCAGCCGTTATGGTTAGCTGAGCTAAATATAACTTGCTCCTTCACAATGCGCAGCCGATGGCGTCACATATGAATGTATGATGTTACAACGCATACATTTACAACGCATGCCTTTACAACACAGTTTTTACATCGCAACATCCTTTACAATGGATACATTTACATTGCATGCCACTACCACAAATTTTTTAAAACTACATTTACAACGCATTCCATTACATCGCATTATACATTTACAACGCATACCATTACAACACATACCATTACATTGCATTTAAGGTAAATGTTGGATAGTGTAGGGGTAAAAATTACTATTCTATCTCCAGGGGGTGCAACCGTAGGGTAAGTGTTGGATAGTGTAGGGGTAAAAAATACTATTCTAACTCCAGGGGGTTCAACAGTAGGGTAAGTGGTGCATAGTGTAGGAGTAAAAATTACTATTGTAACTCCAGGGGGTTCATCAGTAGGGTAAGTGTTGGATAGTGTCGGGTTACTATGCGTTGTAATGGTATGCGTTGTAATGACATGCGATGTAATGCCTGTGTTGTAGTGACATGCGTTGTAGTGACATATGTTGTAGTGACATGCAATGTAATGGCTGCGTTGTAGTGACATGCGTTGTAAAGGATGTTGCGATGTAATGACTGCATTGTAAATGTAGTGTGATGTAATGACTGCGTTGTAAAAGTTGTTTCCCATCACATATTACATCACTCATGACATGGTCAGTGACATCACTGATGCCATCTCAAATGACATCATCCACATAATCTCTGATGCACCCACTCACACCCCAATATAGCCTTTCATACACCCACTTCAAATTTCAGATTGCCATTCTTGAAACCACTGACACACCAATACCAGTACATACATACCCACTCACTGATTCATAGGTCTACACACACATTCACTCAATCACCCATACAGCCACTCATACACCCAGTCACTCACCAATACAGCCACAGATATATCCACTCATAAACCCATACAGACACTCACACACCATCAGTCACCCATAGAGCTATTGACACACCTAGTGACTCACCCAGAGGCAATCACATTGCCACTTATTCACCTATGCACTTATGCACACACAACCTCACTTTTTCATACAGATACTAACACATACTTGCTCTCCTATACTGTCACTGACACAAGCACACATTCACCCATACAGCCACTCTCACAATCACTCACTCACACATACAGTCACTTATGTACTCCAACACTCACATATAGTGCCTTTCACATATGTAGTCACACACCCTCACCCACCCACAAAGACACTCAGGCACACATACAGGCACTCAGACAACTAATCAGTAACCCATATAGACACTCATGTATCTACTCACCAACCCATGCAGCCACTTACACACCAACAGGCAGACTGATACAGACATTCACACAGATTAGTCACTCACCCATACATTCACTGAGAAATGTATAATCACTCACTTATACAGTCAGTCACCCACCCACTAAATCATCCATACAGACACTCATATACCCACTCATTATTCAATACACCTTGGCGTATATATATATATATATATATATATATATATATATATATATATATATATATATATATATATCGCCAAAGAGACCACTCCATTCCTGAGTAATCAAGAGGACACAGCGGGGAGTTACGGGGAGTCCATTTATTCACTGCTACTTGGCATAATGCATTTCGGCGGAAAATCGCCTTCCTCAGATGCCGCTTGCACAGGGTTATACCTCCCCCTCCTTTCAATATCCTGCGGCTCTCCCATTGGTGGGAGTTTAGCTGACCCCATCCAATTGTTTTCAGCTGCAGTCCGGTGTTAGAGACCACTGTTCCCAGCATCCATCATTCCGGTAAGTACCGCTGGTGGGGCCAAATTCTGCTCATAATGAGCGCTGTTGTGCCTGGTAAAGGGGGGGCCTTTGTCCGCTGGATACCCCCGAATTTCAAGTGTCCTGGACCCCCCAGTCCCCAACGCCCAAGCCCCAATAACAAAGTCAAACCCAGCCTTGAACCGACGATGAAGTCATCATGATTCCCTGTGTTATCACGGACTGCCGCTTGGCAGAAGCCACTTGTCTGCACTGATCTCGAGGCGGGCCTGCGATATCCAATCCCTTGGAAAAAAGTTTTGCCACATTGCCAGCAATTCGACAGGCCACTTGCAGGACGGGTCCTCTTTAACGCGCTACTGGCAAGCGCGTGTTTAAATCGCCAAAGAGACCACTCCATTCCTGAGTAATCAAGAGGACACAGCGGGGAGTTACGGGGAGTCCATTTATTCACTGCTACTTGGCATAATGCATTTCGGCGGAATCTCGCCTTCCTCAGATGCCGCTTGCACAGGGTTATACCTCCCCCTCCTTTCAATATCCTGCAGCTCTCCCATTGGTGGGAGTTTAGCTGACCCCATCCAATATATATATATATATATGTATATTTATATATTTATATATTATCTACTGGCAGTCGCCAGTAGATAGTTATAGTTACAACCTAGTTTCCATAGGAAATCTCAAAATTCTATTTTGAATAACTTTGGCGCCGGTTGACGAATCCTCACGAAATTTCCAAAACTAATGGGGCGCTCCGTTCAGCTCCTACCCTGAAAGTCTCGGGGTGATTCGCCAAGCGGGCGCCGAGAAAAAGGGGGGTCCCAAAACGCGTTTTCCCCATGCATTTTTCCGTAGGACCTTTAGTCGCAGCTACAGCCCGAACGGCTGAACAGAATTACGTGGAATTTGGCAGAGAGGTAGCCATAAGGTCAAGGAAGTGCCTTTTGCAGGTCTGGTGTAAATCTGTTCAGTATTTCCTGAGAAAATAGCATTTAAAAGCATATCAATATCTATACGCGCGCACCGTGCGCGCACTGTGCGCGCAACCTGCCGTGCGCGAGCGCAATTCTGATTGGTTGAAAGATGTCGGTAAACATTCGAATCGGTCGAAACCAGGAAGTGTCGGCCGCCATTTTGTCTCTCGCAGTCTGAGGGGGTGAAAAACAAAGGTGGAGAACGTGAAAAGGGGGCAGAGTGGACAGTTCCTGACCCCCTATCCTTGGTCAGGGGGTCACAGAAGGACCCCCAAGGGAGAAAAAAACAATTTTTTTAAAAATCGCGAGGTGCGCGCACCCTGCGCGCACTGCGAACCGTGGGCGCTCGGTGCGCGAAGCGCATCGAGTGCCCACAGAGCGCGCACGGTGCGCGCACGGTGTAAAACCTGAAAAAAATAAAAAAAATAAAAACATAACTTAGCATTTAAAAAAACGTACAAATTCACTGAAAAAAACATAGGTTTCACACACGTTATAGTTACGAATTAGCAATTAAAAAACCTTGCAAATTCACTTAAAAAACCATAGGTTTCACACATGTTATAGTTACCTGGACATTTCACTCGTAAAAAACCAATGAAATTCCCCGTTATAGTTAGTGCAGGCAACTATAACTCACGCGACCGCAATCCTCTGCTGATGACGTCAGATATTACATCACTGATGACATATGTGTCTTTCTGAAAAATAAATATTTGTAATATATGTATAGCTAAAGATTAATGGAAGAAGACATGGGTAAATAAGTGTCTAAATACAGTGATGTTATATCTGACGTCATCAGCAGAGGATTGCGGTCGCGTGAGTTATAGTTGCCTGCAGTAACTATAACGGGGGAATTTCATTGGTTTTTTATGAGTGAAATGTCCAGGTAACTATAACATGTGTGAAACCTATGGTTCTTTAAGTGAATATATATATATATATATATATATATATATATATATATATATATTATCTACTGGCGGTCGCCAGTAGATAGTTATAGTTAGGACCGTGTTTCCATAGGAAATCCGCAACATTCTATTTGGAATAACTTTGGCGCCGGTTGACGAATCCTCGCGAAGTTTTCAAAACTAATGGGGCGCTATGCTCCGCTTCCACCCTGAAAGTCTCGGGGGGATTCGTCAAGCGGGGGCTGAGAAAAAAGGGGGGTCCCAAAACGCGTTTTCCCCATGCATTTTCCCATAGGACCTTTAGTCCGAGCTACAGCCCGAACGGCTGAACAGAATTACTTGAAATTGGGCAGAGAGGTAGTCCCCAGGTCAGGGATGTGCCTTTTGCAGGTCTGGTGTAAATCTGTTCAGTAGGTTCAGAGAAAATAGCATTTAAATCAATATATATATCTGTAAGCGCGCTCCGTGCGCATACGGTAAGCTTACCGTACGCGTACGGTGCCGTGCGCGAGCTCAATTCTGATTGGTGGTTACATGACTGTAAACATTCGAATCGGTCGAAATCAGAAAGTATCGGCCGCCATTTTCTGTCTCTCGCACTGAAAAACAAAGGTTGATAACATGAAAAGGGGGCAACGAAGAGAGTTGCAGACCCCCTAGCGTTCGTCAGGGGGTTCACGAAGGACCAAAAAGTATGAAAAATAAATTTAATAATTTTTTTTAAAAATCGCGGAGTGCGCGTACGGTAAGCTTACCGTACGCGTACGGTTAAAAAAAAGAAAAAAAAGAAAAAGAATTAACAATCACATTTAATATATAAATCTAAGGACCCCCAAGGGAGAAAAAAACAATTGATATTTTGTAAAAAATGGCGAGGCGTGCACGGTACGAAATGCGCAACGTGGGCGCTCAGTGCGCGAAGCGCACCGAGTGCCCACAGCGCGTGCACGGTGCGCGAAGTGCACCGTGCGCGCAAAAAATAAAAATAAATACATAACTTAGCATTTAAAAAACCGTACAAATTCACTGAAAAAACCATAGGTTTCACACACGTTATAGTTAGGAATTAGCATTTAAAAAACCTTGCAAATTCACTTAAAAAACCATAGGTTTCACACAAGTTATAGTTAGCTGTACATTTCACTCGTAAAAAACCAATGAAATTCCACGTTATAGTTAGATCAGGTAACTATAACTTGCGCGACCGCAATGCACAATGTGTCATTTCAGATGTCATCATTGATGTCATGAGTGATGTCACTGACCATGTCATAAGTGATGTAATATGTGACGTCATCAGCAGTTTATTGTGAGCGCGCAAGTTGTAGTTACCTGATCTAACTATAACGTGGAATTTCATTGGTTTTTTACGAGTGAAATGTACAGCTAACTATAACTTGTGTGAAACTTATGGTTTTTTAAGTGAATATATATATAGATATACCATTCTTAAACTTTTTTGAAACACTCACAGTCAATGGATGATGTCATTAGTGATGTCATCAGTGATGCCATTTGAGATGTTATCAGTGATGTCACTGACCATG
The DNA here is from genome assembly GCF_964204655.1 of Triturus cristatus. Classification (NCBI taxonomy): domain Eukaryota; kingdom Metazoa; phylum Chordata; class Amphibia; order Caudata; family Salamandridae; genus Triturus; species Triturus cristatus. Next base: position 1,086,063,419 of record NC_140593.1, read on the forward strand.
TCATGAGTGACGTAATATGTGACGTCATTAGCAGTGCATTGCGGGGGCGCGAGTTATAGTTAGCTCAGCTAACTATAACGGCTGAATTTCTCTGGTTTTGTACAAGTGAAATGTCAACCTAACTATAACGTCCTTGAAACCTGTGTTTTTTTTCAGTTAATTTCTATGGTTTTTAAATGCTAATTCCTAACTATAGCTTCGCTGTAACCTTTGGTTTTCTCTTTGAATTTCTAAGGTTTTTCAAATTCTATTTGCTAAATATAAAGTCCCTGTAACCTTTACTTTTTTAGTGAATTTCGAAGGTTTTTTAACTAGCAGTCACGTATCAAGAGTGGTGTAGATAGGGGATTGGGCCTGCAACCATCTCTCAAGAATTCTGCTGCGTAGGACTTACATGAGGTACCAGGAGGGCTTCTTGGCCCCCAAGGTCCCTCTGGAGCCAAGGGGACTTTATCCCATAACTAGTAGTGTACCAGGAAGCAAATTTGCAGCGTGGTGGAGAAAGGGGGCATGTTATCTGACAACCTCTCAGCAATCCTGCTATGTGGGACCTACTGGAGGTAACAAGAGGGGTAGTTGGCCCCCAAGGACGTCCTTGGGGGCCAACTACCCCCCTATTACCTCCAGTAAGTCCCACATAGCAGGATTGCTGAGTTCTGATTGCTGGCCATGCCCCCTTTCTCCACCACTCTGCAAACGCGCCTCCTGGCGCGGTCTTGTTTGGGAGATGAAGTCCCCTTCACTGCTGAGGGTCCTTAGGGGCCAACTAACCCACCTGTTATCTCCAGTAAGCCCCACACAGTATGAATGCTGAGAGATATTCGCAGGCCACACCCCTTTCTACACCACTCTGCAAACGCGCCTCCTGGCGCACTACTATTCAGGGGATGAAATCCCCTTGCCTCTTGAGGGACTAAGGGGGCCACCTAGCCCTCCTGTTTCTTCCAGTTAGCCCCACACAGCTACTTTGCTGAGAGGTGGTCAGAGACCACGCCTCCTATCTCCACCACTCTGCAAAAGTGCCTCCTGGTGCACTGCTGCTTGAGGTATAAAGTCCACTTTACTCAGGAGACCCTCAGGAGGCAAGGGGACCTCATTGCCCCCTCAGTGAGCCAAGAGGTGCATTTGCAGAGTGGTGGAAAAAGGGGCGGTGCCTCCAACCACCTTTCAGCAATCCCACTGTGTGGAGCTTACTGGAGGTAACAGGTGGGCTAGTTGGCCCCTAAGGACCCTCAACAATGAAGGGGACTTCATCCCCCAACCAAGAGTGCACCAGGTGGTGCATTTGTAGAGTAGTGGAGAAAGGGAGCGGGGCTTCAGCGAGTTGCCGGTTCCTTTTTTTTTATTTTAGGAAAGGGGGCTGTGTGACCGCCCCTTTCCTTTACCCTTTTGGGCCCCGGAGCCCCCATTCCCAGGGTCTGACCCATTTTTTATTTTTCTATTGTAATAAAACGGGAGAGGGGCCATGCGGCCCACCTCCCGAGGCCGGTATCTGGCCCAGGGACTCCATCTCCCAGGGATGGGCCTTTGTTACTTTATTTATTTTGAAAGGGGAGGGGGGCCATGCTTTTATTTATTTTTTAATTTTGCAAGGGGGCTGCGCGGCCCCCCTCCTGAGGCCTATTTTGGCCCAGGGACCCTACCCTCAGGACCAGGCCATATCCTTTTTAAAAAAAAAAATGGGTAGGCGGGCCTGCGCAGCTCCTTTACCCGGGCTGATATTGCCCCAGGCACCCCATCACCCAGTGCATGGCCATGTCGTTGGGGCCCGTGGGGGGAGCCTCAAGACCCCCCAGTCCCTGCCAGTTCCCAGCCTCCTGCAGGCGCCGGCATTGCTTTTGGGCAGAGGGAGTTGCAAACATGCATCTCACTCTGCCCAAGAGCAATTCGGTTCCACTTCATGAAAGCGAGAGCATTTTTCATGCTCTCACTTCCATTAAGTACAGCAGTGTTTGCTATGGCTTGGCGTGAGCAGTGCTCCGGCCAAGCCATAGCAAACTGCAATGTCCCGTGGATGGTCACCCCCGGACATTGCTGGAGCCGGCCCTGGAGGTTGCGGTCCCCAGGGCCATGGAGGGCTCCTGGAGGGGGGCTGTACGGCCCCCCCTTCCATCTACTTTGTTGCCCCTGGGAGGTAGTGGTCCCCAGGGCCGGGGGTCCGCAACAAACCCCCATCGTTACTTAATTTGTGCCCCGGGGAGGTGGCGGTGCCTGGGGCTGGTGTGGGGGGCTGGAGCCCCCCACGCATTCTATTATGTATATAGCCCCAGGGAGGTGGCGCTCCCCGGGCTCCAAGTAAAGAGTTAAAAACGAGGAGAAATAAACAAATTATTCCTCGTTACCATACCATGGGGAGGTGTACAGTTTTGACGCATTCCCAGGTTTACATATCCTGGTAATTCTGGGAATGCGTCATAACCCATGGGGGTAGCGTGGGAACACCCATCGCAACACCCATGGAACGCCTCCCTGACGCAGTGTAAGGCAACGCAGTGACTTGCACTGCGTTGCCTTACACCATATCTATGAGTCCGTGAAAAGCCACGCAAAGTGGCTTTGCCTGCCCTCGTAGATATGGGTCTGCATTCTGTGCCACCGGAGCATCATAAAAAGTGACATACCAACAGTGCATGGAGATTATAAATAAGCCCCGGTACATATATATAGCGTCACTTTTTATGATGTGTAAGGCAACGCAGTGCAAGTCGCTGCGTTGCCTTACACTGCTTCTGGGAGGCGTTCCATGGGTGTTGTCAAGGGTGTTCCCACGCTACACCCATGGATTTTGACGCATTCCCAGTGATTGGTATGAGCGGCGTGTTTCGGTACTCAGACGGGGACTGGAGGCCTGGGTATGTTCTCCATCCAGGCTGTAGTGTTGCCTGGGTGGCGAACATGCAAAGTGCTCAGGACTGTTTGGCCTGCCTTAGACATACAGAGTGCCGGCCTCTCCTCCCCCTGCTGCTCTGTCATCAGAGCAGCCCCCTCCATGCCCTCAAAGCTGCCACAGCAGGAACAGATACCATTTTATTTTTCCTTTATTTCACTGCTGCAAAACAGTGGGGCACCGCTCCTCCGCCTTAGCGGAGCAGCCGCCACTGGCAGACACCCTTTCGTCATAGTGCAAGGGTGTCTGCGTTAGCGCTAGGCACCATATTGTGCGCCGGCTGAAATGGCACCGTATCTCGTAAATTCCTGACCTTTCGATTTGGCGTAGGGCAGTGCAGCAAAAAGACTTGGGGCGCTGCCCGACGCCAAAGTTGTAAATGAGGCCCATCATTTCAGGAGCTCACGCATATCCAGACCCACAATCGGACCAAAGAGAAGCAATACACTATAGTAAGCAGTAAATGTTTGGGTGCAATATCTTTCCTGTGAAACAAGAGCAATGCCTCGCATGAGGCTGGCTGTCCCTTTAAGCTGCCTTGTAACATGTATTGATTTCAGCGTGTTAACTTTTGTGGGGATGTCGTATATATTAGATGACTGCTGGTAATTGCTGGATGAAAGATTCAGTTTCCTGAACACACACACACACACACACACACACATACACACACACCGACTGTGTCGATTCTACCCAGCTCCTGTCCTGTTTCTCAGGCTGTGTTTTTTTCATATTGTTCTTATTTTTGCAATCTCATGGAAGCTGTATCAAGCCTGGAGTTTGCTGGGTGCATCAAAATGAATTAGCTGAATTCCCTGGCGCTGTCTAAAGGAAAATAGCTATTTCCTCGGAGGCCATGAGAAGTATTGACTTCCGTGTCACGGCCAGGCTTCTCCTTAACATGGGCAGGGAGGATATTTGAATTGCTTTGGGTTTTAACCACAATTAAACAGCTAATCGGGGTCAGCAGCTCCTTTCAAATACGGTTTAGAACAAAATCCTAACACAAGAATTACACAAATTGATATTGTCAATAGAATGGATTCATAGCGATTGGTCTGGGCGCTCCATCAAAGTGCAAGATAATTCCACCAGGAAGCAGAGCGATGCAGAGCAGCAAAACAGAGGTGTTGGAACTTTACTCCTGCAGCTGTTTGTGAGCACACCATATATTAAGAAAACGTGTGTGTTAAATACTTATTAGACTGAAATGCAGGCTTGAGTGTGCACATGCATCTTTTGGGGATTGCTGTGAGCAGTAATTGCTAGTCAGATATCATCAGCCAGTGCTTAATTTGTAAAAAAAATAGGTGCTGGGGTTCTCATCAGGATGCCACTGCGGCTTGCACCACACATTGCCCCTGCCAGAGTTGCCAACATACCACTAACCATCACACGCCTGTAAATGTCACAATTCGGACTATTCCGGGCACCCGAAGATATAATAATGGCTTGGGCTGCCGGTACTAGTCTTTTTTAATGTATAGTGAATTAATAATTACCTGTTGTTGTGGTCATCCCTAAATTAGCCAGACACCGCCACCTTGTGGCAAATTGTCTCATGCCTCGGTGTTGACAATTATGTGCCAATGCAGAACACCATAAACCACCGGCTCAAATTAAGCACTGGATATGAGTGCCTACAACCCCACATGGCCAGCTTTGTAATGAGTTGTTCTAATGTATTTATGTTGCTGGGTTTGGTGGCCCATTGTTTCACCACAAAAGAGCTGCTCCTAAAGTGATAACCACTATAAGGTTTGAGTTATATTGTGAGTGGGGACATCTCACAAAAAGTAACGGACTGGTCTCACACACCACCTGGTGTCATGCTGTCATGACCAGTCCTCGCCCTCTAAAACCTTGGTTTGATAGAGGGCGGGTATACACCTGACAACAGGGATGCACTTCTAAACTACGTGGGGGCCCGTGTATGAGTGAGTGAGATTAAAAATCATTATAGTTATCCTCATTGTGTTTTTTAATGTGAAAGGTAACTATATGATGTTTAAAAGCAGGTGACGGTATGTGGGGGAATTAGTGTCCCCTAACCGTTGTGTTTAGAGGTCGACATGTTTCTGCCGTCTTGGCCCAGGAGGGTTCAGGGCATTAATCAGGACCTAAATATGTAAATGGGGGCTCCGTTCTTACCAAAAGTGGCAAGAGTGTACCACTGTGTGCGCGTGATCACTCTCACACTGCACAATTGGATGGCTCCTAGATTCAAGCCTGTAAAAGAAAATGTAGGGAGAGAAAAAATATATAACAACAGACCGTAGTAGTGGCGAATAACTGAACTCAATACATGCACTGATCCAGTTTCTGTGTGAGTGACTACTCATGTGACATGTGCCACTCAATTTGTGTACATGATGGGGATGCAAAGGTGAGAGCATGTGTCTCACTGTTCTTACCCTAAAAACCAAAGCTACTGGCCCCATGGGAGGAGGGGAGGAGAAACCCCTGTTTGTCAGAACCTGTGGAAAAAACATATAGATCACTGTTGGCGTGAGAATTATGGTTTTTCAAGTACAAACACACAGAACATTCATCCTCAATTGTGCTAATTGCCCCAAAGTACTTTCATTCAACCCGATCTCATTCACACCCTTACTGCCTCAAGGAAAGTTTCCTGCGTGGATCCTAGGTGACTGCTCCCGTTCCTCCCTGGTATAGGACTGGGTGGAGAGCCGTTGTGCTTTTATAGTCTGCTCACTTAAGCAAATTGGTTTTAAGTGGTGCTAAGTGAAATCAGGTGCGTGGTTTGCTGTGTCCCTGGAGGGGAAGCCTGATTCATCCATGGCTGCACTGTGCACATGCTCAGTGTGAATAAACCCGGAGCACTACTTCCTGTGTCCTGAAGCGCGAGTGCCTGGTTTCAAAATGGTGGAGTTATGCACATGCTCAGATTAGAGAAGTGAAGCGCGTGACGGAAATCACTGAGGAAAAGTGCGCGGTGGTCCGTGCCCTACGCGACAGTGCCTTTTTAAATTGGCAAAAGTACATGCATGCTCTTGTGTGCTATTGGTGCGTGACTGCCAAGGCACCCGATGTGGAAACGGGTGGGCGGCCAATTACTGTGATGCAAGGTGAAATTCTACCTAGATTTTTTAGCTGCCTAGAGGGGCGAGATTTTGCAGAAGGGGCAGAAGTACACGTCTGCTCTGTTTGTGACTTGTGCGTGACTGCGAAGCACCCGGTGTGTGAACGGGTGAGCGGCTGATTGCCCAGAACAAAGGGAGGGTATTCTACCCAGAGTCTAGGGCTGCCCAGATGGGCGATGTTGTCCGTGTACTAGCAGGCAGTTTTCGGTTGGATTTGCTCTGATGCACTTATGCAAACAGGTATTCCAAAGGAAGATCATAATAAGGGTGATAAGGGTAAGGATGTCAAATGTTGGGTATTAGCGCTGAGTGTCTGCGCTATCATTTCTATTCAAGCATTAAGCCTGGGTGAGAGACGGTTCCAGCTGGGGGAGGATGACTTTGGAGGGCATGTGGCCTATTAGCCTCACAACTTCGGCTTAGTTTAAAAGCCAGCTAAGTGTGATAATTCCAGGTAGACTCAGCCCATTTTAAGTAATCTCATTTAAGACAGGGCACTGCATGTACCGATGGTTTCACAGTGTCGTGTGATGGTATACCAGGTACACTCCGTCTATGTGTTAGTGTGAATTAATCTACTGATGGTTGTTAGAGGTTTCAACGCCCCATTTGGAGCCACGGTATTTCATCGTTGAGTCCTTTGTCCCAGGTTCGTAAACGGAACACCCAGCGTTGTTCTCTTACATGTAGGGCTTTATTAAGGTCAAACTTTCGTTTTTTTTAATTACTTCCAGAATGGTCCATTTCAGGTCTGTGTCTTTATGTTTTTTTTCAGTGAAATGACGAGTCAGTTTGGTGTTGGTCTTTTTACACCGAGTCGTGCTCCGATGTTCATTGATACGCACTTTGATTTTCCTGGTGGTCATGCCAACGTATTTGAGGTCGCATGGGCAGTTCAAGAGGTATACGACGTTGTCTGTGTTGCAATTACTGAATTCTCGCAGTTGCCAAGGGATCTCCGTTCCTATGTCTACCTTCTTGGTATTAGTAGTGAGTGCGCCGGATGTACAGTTCCCACAGGAGAAGGGGCCGACGGGCCGTGGTTGGCTCCACAGGGTTTGTTGTTCCTCTTCTCCGGTCAATGGTCTCTTTGCGTGTACTATTTCGTTGCGCAGACTCCTGTTCCTTCTAAAGGCAAATAAAGGTGGCTGCCACTGGTTTCCAGCGCTATTGAGGATGTGCCAGTTTTTTCTCACGATTTTTTGTACTTTGAGATCGGATTGTATGTCGTAACGCATACTGGTCTTTTGGTGTCTCCTTTTGTTATATCCTCTAGTAGTGACTCTCTTGGATTGTTCCTGGCACGTTTCCTTGCTTGTCTCACCATTTTTCTCGGGTAGTGGCGTTCTAGAAGTTTATTTTCCAGTTGTTAAGCCTGCTCCTCAAAGGTTGTTGTATTCGAGCAGTTCCGTCGGATTCGGAGGAACTGACCTACCGGGAGGTTTTGTCTCAGGGCCCTAGGATGGTAGCTCTCCTAAAGAAGTAAACTGTTTTTATCTGTTGTTTTGTTATGAACCTTTGTTGTGAATCCTTCTTGGGTTATGGTAATGTCTAGATCCAGAACAATTGCGTAGTTCACATCAATCGTGTGTGTGAATCTGAGATGGGTGTCCTTGGAATTGACCCATTGGACAAATTATGTTGCCTCTTCCTTGGTTCCGTGCCATACAATCAGCACATCAACAATAAAGCGTTTCCCCAGCTTAAGGTGTTTCATGAATTGATTATTAGGATTGTAAATGTGGTCTTCCTCAAATTGTTGGATATAGAGACATGCCATGCTTGGGGCAAAAGTGCTGCCCATCGAAGTACCGGTAATCTGGTGGTAGATGGTGTTTTCGAATTCGAAAAAATTCTCAGTTAGTGCTAATTCAGCACATTCCATCACAAAATGTTGGGGAGTGATGAAATTCCACTCCATGTTTAGGATAATTTGTTTCACCACTTCCAAGGTTCGTCTATGTGGTATGCTTGTGTATAAGGCCTCTATGTCCATTGTTATGAGAAGGTTCTCTGTAGGATCTATTTCCAGATCTCGGAGAAGGCAAAGGACATCCTTGGTGTCCCTAAGGGAGGAATGTGATTTTTTCACAATCGGTCTCAGGAACCAATCGCAAAACTGCGAAAGAGGTTCCAGAACTGATCCAATCCCGGATACGATGGGTCTTCCGGGTGGGGGGGTCCGGTTCTTGTGGATCTTAGGGAGCGTGTAGAATCTAGGCATCCTAGGTTCTTCATTAATAAGGAAACCCGCCTCTTGTCTAGTAATCCAATCATTGGTGATGGCCTCCTCTACCATATTTTTGATTCTCGTCATGAGGGATGTGGTTGGATCAATTCTGTGTATGGCGTAACTAACTGTGTCTGAGAGGAGTCTTTTACACTCTTCTTGGTACATCTCCTGGTCCATAATCACAATTGCTCCCCCTTTGTCTGCGGGTTTTATCACAAGATCGTGGTTGTTCTTCAGACTTTGCAGTGCTGTGTGCTCATTTTTTGTAAGGTTTTGGAAACCCTTGGTACTCTGGAAGTTGATCCCCTTGATTTCGTTGAGTACTGCTTCTTCAAAAGCTAGTACTTGACATGAGGTGTTCTGGGCTGGTGGTTGGAATGTTGACTTCTTTCTAAGTCCTGTTGTAGTTTTTTCTTCTTCAGTCTTGTCTTCATTATCACCAAAGTAATCGCGTAGCTTAAGTTTTCTGAAGAACTGTGCAAGTTCTGTGTGGAGTACAAAGGCGTCATTCTTTGGTGTAGGGACGAAACCCAGTCCTTTTGGTAGGACTGTTTCCTCATCAGTAGTCAGAACATGCTTGCTGAGGTTAACAATATTGGTTATTCCCTGCTTGTTGAGGGCATGTTCGCCCTCCCTTTGCTCCTGGTCACCACCGTGGTGGGTAGATGGTCCTCCCACTGCACCCTTGTGTTCCTTCTTTTTTGTCGGCCTCTGCCTCTGCCCCTGTCCCGGTATAAAAAAGGCTGGGGACCTTGTGGGAAGCCAAATCCTGGTGGAAAGTAAGGTTGTTGCCAAAAACCAAAGAGGGGTGGTGGTTGTGGTGCCATTGTTTGGCGGCAGCCCTGCTGTCTATTCTGCTGTTGTCCTGAGCTTTCATCACTGCTAGTGTCACTCCTTTCATCCCCTGAGCTGAATGTCCAATTCAATGGAGTAGGTCTGAATCTTTGTTTTCTGCCTGTTTGCTGTTGTGCAGGTTTGTCATAGTGTTCATCCTTTATATATGGATACACTGTTTCTCTACTAAACTTCTGCACATCTTTCTTTTCTCAGTTTTGTTAACTTCGATTGTGTGAGGTAGTCTTTGTACTCGGAGTGGTCATTGTTAATTTCTTCAAGTTTCTTCTTGAAGACTGATAACTGTACCGTTGTTTTTAATCTGCATTCACTTTGTTGAATTTCAACAAGGAGGGCATCAGCCAGCTGCCTGGCGGTGTTGATGATTAAAATGAGCCAATCCTTGGTGCACTTCCATGCAATGCATGACCAATTAGTACGGAACTCTTTGTTGTTAAGAAACACCCTTGGTTCGTTGGTGACTATGAGTCCTCTCGGGCGGTGTTTTTTCTGATGTACTCTGTCATAAATGCCCCATGTAGGGCCGTGCGTATCAGATCTTTCTTCTTTGGTGATAGTGCTTCCCATTCGTCAGAGTTTTTAACTGTTTGAGCTACCACAGTTTCAGCTAGCAAAGATGGTGCACTGAGGATCTCAGCTAAGATCTCATCCCCAAATGAAAGTTCCGTATCCATGGTTACAGTAGAGTGAGGTGAGATAGGGTAAGTTGATGGGCGGACTGGATCAAATTGTGATCCGTTCCTTTTTATCTGTGAGGAAAGGACTGGGGATTGACTGTATCCGTCAGTTCCTATTAGTCTGATCCTTGGGTAATCAGTACTTTTTCCTATTGTTAGGAATGTTTTTACCCCTGTTTATGTTCCCACAGCCATCAGCTGTACGAAATCAAAAACACATGAGCTCCACACTGTGTGGAGGAGGGAACAAGAGGCACGGGGTTTTAGGAGCTAGCAGCCTCCAACTATGAATGTTTAACCACAAAAGAGCTGCTCCTAAATTGATAACCACTATAAGGTTTGAGTTATATTGTGAGTGGGGACATCTCACAAAATGTAACGGACTGGTCTCACACACCACACAGAACATTCATCGTGCTAATTGCCCAAAAGTACTTTCATTCAACCCGATCTCATTCACACCCTTGCTGCATCAAGGAAAGTTTCCTGCGTGGATCCTAGCGCTGAGTGTCTGCGCTGTCATTTCTATTCATGCGTTAAGCTTGGGTGAGAGACAGTTCCAGCTGGGGGAGGATGACTTTGGAGGGCATGTGACCTATTAGCCTCACAACTTCGGCTTAGTTTAAAAGCCAGCTAAGTGTGATAATTCCAGGGAGACTCAGCCCATTTTAAGTAAACTCATTTAAGACAGGGCACTGCATGTACCGATGGTTTCACAGTGTCGTGTGATGGTATACCAGGTACACTCTGTCTATGTGTTAGTGTGAATTAATCTACTGGTGGTTGTTAGAGGTTTCATTGCCAATCACATTTCATTAAAGTGAAGTATATTATTTAATAAAAACTTACATTGAATACAATTTAAAAGTAGATGTCAAAGAGTGTGTGGTTTAACGTCTGCTATTTCTGTGAATTTTTTGGGTGTGAAATGGCACCTCTGGATCTCCGAATTACAACAACATACTTTGCAGGATGGTAGGAAGTGGAAGGCTATGATCCTTGGGTGTAGCTGCCAGCAGGGTTTGTTGTGGACAGTAAAAAGCAGAAAGGTATGTAAGGCAGCCTTTTTCACTTATCGCCTGTGGAGAGATGGTGTGTTGCCACTGGTGTTTATAGTATGCTGAACCAGAATCTGCTTCTGTAGTCTATGGTTTGTCGGTGTGGTGGCTCACTGCAAGAAATTGAGCTATTAGTTGGGGGGAGGGTGGCTAGATACCCACCTCTGGTAATGAGCACAAACCTTGCCAGGGTCAACCACTAATGTCACTGAGTAAACCTGAGCTCAACCCTCTGGTAGCAACGGCACAAAGCAGACAGTGTTAACTTAGAGGCAATGTGTAAAGTATTTATACCCCACTAAGGGGCACATGCATCAAGCCCGCATTTTGGGATTTCCAAATAGCGAATATTACCGATTCGCTATTTAGAAACCGTAAAATGCAATGCATGAAGGATTCGTAAAAAAAAATGTGATTCCTTAAAATTCCTTAATTGCAACTCGCAAATTGCGAGTCGCAATTAAGGAATTGATTCCCCTAGAGGCCCATAGGAATCAATGGGAATTTGCGAGTACTCCACAGGTACTCGCAAATTGCGCATGCAATTTCACGGATGCAAGGGTTCAAAAAGGATACCCTGTTACACCCCTGAAATTCCCCTTTTTCCACATGTTGCACACACACATTCCCCCATGGGCATGTGTGTGTGTTAAATGTGACTTTGAAAAAAGCACTTTAGTGCATTTTTCAAAGCAATCGCAAATTACCATCAACTTTAGTTTGATGGTAATTTGCGATTCCTAATAGCAAAATCGCAATAATTGATTGCTTAATGCATTGCATTTAAGTAATTGCAACTTTTGGGATTCCTTAAGTTGCTATTTTTGCATTTGGGATGATGCATCCCAAATGCAAAAATACCGGTCCCAAAGCGGCAGATTCTGCGAATCGGCCCGTTTGCGACCGGTTTTTGGTTTGATGCATGGGGCCCTAAAACAGTAATAAAGTCCAATGTAAAACAATAGAAATCCCAAACCAAATTAGAAAGAATAGAACACAATTGTATAAACAAAAATCCAAAAAGGGGAACCGGGCATATGAATTTTTTGATTTTTAAGTGGAAATAATACTGATAAGCATAAAGTGCCAATGATAGACAATACTCGCTGTAGAACAGGAGCTAGGCACAATTTGATGCTGACAACCAAGGAGCACGGGTCAGGTCCACCAACTAGGTTCCTAGTGGGCAAAAGATTTTAGCTTCTGACTTTAGTACTTCATGTCTTAATCCACCACAGGAGTACACTTCTAAAGCCTACCCCGACATCAAGGAAGGCACAAGAGACTTACTGGGTGTCAGGCAGCATCCTGTCCAGGTCCAGTTGCCACTGATTAGCTGGGCAGCTGCAAGAAAGGCTTCTTTCATCTTGCTGTATCCCTATAGCTTGAACAGGAGGTCAGCCTTATGGCCCTTGGAACCCTGGGTACAAGAGGAAACAGGTCCGATCTTCAAGGTTTTTCTCAGGTCACAGACAGAAGGTCCAACAAAACACACAAGATGATGAATGGAATATTGCACATTGACAAAACATTCACCCACAGTCACAGATCTGGGTTTAATCAATCATTATTTTGCTCACCATGCCACCCCAGTTCAGACATGGCCATATGCAAATTAGTCTTGACCCTGTGCCTCATGGGAACAGTCTAGCACTCACTGCCAAGCCGGTCCTAGGATGCTTGCTTTCAGTCCAGGGAGGACCTGGCCTGGCAGTTCGGGCTGGACTGTTCCCATTGGGCACAGGGTCAAGACTGATTTGCATATGGCTGGGTCCAAACTGGAATGGAATGGTGAGCAAAAAAACGATGGATTTAGGCCCAGACCTCGTTACTGGGGTGAATGTATGACATTGTTCTGCATTCTGTCCATCAATAATTCTTTTTGCATTTGTCACCCCGAGTGGGACGGGTATGCTCAGACGTGAGTCCCGTGCTCTCCATGCCACTGGAATCAAGCTATCCTGGCTGAAGAGGAGTGAAACCACTAAACCGGTCCTAGGATGCTTGTTTTCAGTCCAGAAAGGACCTGGCCTGGCAGTCCGGGCTGGACTGTTCCCATTGGGCACAGGGTCAAGACTGATTTGCATATGGTTGGGTCCAAACTGGAATGGCATGGTGAGCAAAAAAACGATGGATTTAGGCCCAGATTTCTGTACTGGGGTGAATGTATGACATTGTTCTGCATTCTGTCCATCAATAGTTATTTTTCCATTTGTCACCCCGAGTGGGACGGGTATGCTCAGACGTGAGTCCCGTGCTCTCCATGCCACTGGAATCAAGCTATCCTGGCTGAAGAGGGGTGAAACCCTGAAACCGGTCCTAGGATGCTTGTTTTCAGTCCAGGGAGGACCTGGCCTGGCAGTTCGGGCTGGACTGTTCCCATTGGGCACAAGGTCAAAACTGATTTGCATATGGCTGGGTCCAAACTGGAATGGCATGGTTAGCAAAAACACAATGGATTTAGGCCCAGATATCTGTGCTGGGGTGAATGTATGACATTGTTCTGCATTCTGTCCATCAATAGTTCTTTTTGCATTTGTCACCCCGAGTGGAAAGGGTATGCTCAGACGTGAGTCCTGTGCTCTCCATGCCACTGGAATCAAGCTATCCTGGCTGAAGAGGGGTGAAACCCCGAAACCGGTCCTAGGATGCTTGTTTTCAGTCCAGGGAGGACCTGGCCTGGCAGTTCGGGTTGGACTGTTCCCATTGGGCACAGGGTCAAGACTGATTTGCATATGGCTGGGTCCAAACTGGAATGGCATGGTGAGCAAAAAAACGATGGATTTAGGCCCAGATCTCTGTACTGGGGTGAATGTATGACATTGTTCTGCATTCTGTCCATCAATATTTCTTTTTGCATTTGTCACCCGGAGTGGCACGGGTATGTTCAGACGTGAGTCCCATGCTCTCCATGCCACTGGAATCAAGCTTTCCTGGCTGAAGAGGGGTGAAACCCTGAAACCGGTCCTAGGATGCTTGTTTTCAGTCCAGGGAGGACCTAGCCTGGCAGTTCGGGCTGGACTGTTCCCACTGGGCACAGGGTCAAGACTGATTTGCATATGGCTGGGTCCAAACTGGAATGGCATGGTGAGCAAAAAAACAATGGATTTAGGCCCAGATCTCTGTACTGGGTTGAATGTATGACATTGTTCTGCATTCTGTCCATCAATAGTTCTTTTTGCACAGACAGAAGGTCCAGTTCTAGCTGTTCTTCCACAGGCTCAGAAAGGGCTCTGGAAGTGGGTGAGAATGACCCCTGAGGACACCCTAACTGTAAGAAATTGGATTTCTGGTTGACTGGGATGTGAACCCTGGTCAAGCAGCAACAACCACTATCTTTGTCAGGGTAAGGCACAAGCAAACCCCAAATTAAACTGTGCTCAACTCCCTGGCAGCTTAGCAAAGAGCAGTCAAGCTTAACTTAGAGCATATGTGTAAAGTATTTATACAACACTTAAAACAGTCAAAACACACCACAAATGGAGCCCACGACAGAGTTAGAAAAATCGAGTCATTTTTTATAAATAAAACAAGACCAAAATAGCACAAATCCAATCAGTAGAACCAGAGTAATTCAAAATTAAAAGTTTTAGTGAAAATAGTGCCAAAAAGCACAAAGCGCCAACTGTGGTTATCTGGTTTCGCCAGACCGGGACAAGGTCACATGGTCAGGTGGACTGCAGTAGACAGCTACTGGGACCAATTTAGGCCCGCTGAATAAGGTACCTTAAATCTGAGTCAAAGATGCGTTGTGCAGCCGGAGCAATGTGTTGTTTCCGAGATGTGGCAAGGCTTTGATGCAAGGTTCTCTGCTGCCATCTAGGATCCTGTTGATGAGGACTGGTGATGTGTAGTCCGGCATCGAGGATGTGGTGCACAGTTGGGGCAATACACCAATTCCGAGGAGCTGCGAGGCTGTGATACGGAGTCGAGAGTCATCGACGTGGCTGCCGTCGGCGACAGATGTGAGGGCCCATGCCGAAGATGCATGGTGTAGACGAGGTGATGCACCAGTTCCAAGGACTGCACAGGCGATGCGGGTCTTTGCAACAGTTTTGTCCATGCAGCAGCAATGATGCGTCGGTTCCACTGGTTCCACAGAGGCTGACAAGCACCTTAGGCCCACTTCCATGGGTCCAAGGCTGGGGTGGCACCACTTGACAGGGTAGACTCACAGATGGTAGAGTCCAGATACAGATGCAAGGTTGTTGGAAGCCTGCTATGTCCCTGAGGCTTCAGCTCAGGAAGCCTGCCAACTAGCCTTTGGAGTCATTCTGGGTCCTGGGTTCCCGAGCTGCAGGTCCAATCCTTTTCACTCAGGGAGAGGGCAGCAGGTAGTAGGGCAGCACAGCAGGGCAGCAGTCCTATCAGAGCAGCAGTCTAGCGGAGTGGCAATCCTTGTAACAGCACAGCAGTCCTTCTTCCTCGCAGAGTATCCACAGGTCCAGAAGTGTACTGAAGAGTTGGTGTCTGGGGTCCTTCTTTTATACCCTAGTGCACTCGTCTGGAAGGTGGGAGACGCTTCTAAACAGTAGCTTTGAAGTGCATGGAATTGCCTGCCTCACCTGCCCTGGCTCCATGCTGACTGAAGTGACAATGCAGGGTCGTTAAGCCCTTTGTGTGAAGGCAGGACACAGACTATTTAAGTGTATGTTGGACTGTGCCCAGCTCCTCCCTTTCTTCCTGCCAGTGATGTCCCATCTAGGCACACCTCAGCTCCCTATTATGTGTGGCTGTCTAGGAGGGATACACAAGCATAATTCTCACCCTCACCCAGTCATGTGACCCAGAGACAGGCTGCAGGCACTAAAAGCCTAAGGCAAGAAAATGCTAAATTTCTAAAAGTCTATACCACCAGAAATTGCCAATACTGACTAGCCTTTACCACACTTAATTCATATGAACACTCTCTTTAATAATAGTGATCATCAAATCTTCGAAGATTTGATGATCACTATTATTAAAAATCCATTTCCATCACCTCCTTTTGGCCTCGCAACCTGCCAAGGGCAAGGCTCTTGTGCCACAGATGGAGTCTCTTCTTGGAACGAAGAAAAGGCCTACCAATTCCTGATGCGAACTCTGGCTCCAGATTGGAAGGACGAGGTGTGACGAAAAGTAGAAGCGAAACTTCCCTCAAACCAGACTAATCAACAGGGCGAGCAGATGAAGGAAAGGAAACTGCAAACAAGGATAACCAACTGATCCAGTAAGCAAGCAAAAGGCTATCAAGCGTTAATTGCGATGCAAGTTGAAACTGGTCTGGTCTCCTTTTTAGCCCCAAAGGAAGAAGTGAACGTGTTGGGAAACACGAATCAATACCCCACCATCTTACTTTGGGAGCTTATATTTGACAGGGTTAAATAGAAACTTTTCCCCTAATAATCAAAACCTGGCATGATTTCATCATTTTCTACTTACAGATTTCAATATTGCTTGCAGCATTGCCGAGTCACTGCAGGCATTTCATTTCCTGATGTGGGATGCTGCTGAGATGCCGCTGCCAGCCACTAGATTGGCCCCATAATGCTAAGTGGCAATTCCACAGCCACAGAGGAAGATGGTGTGCTGCAGGCCAATGCAACAGAGAAGACCGCACCCATTAAGAAGTGCAGACGCCGTCAGCTGCCAGGTAAGTAGGTTGTGGCACCCACTGTGATTGGGGTTTGTCTGGCTGGGTGCACAAAAGAAGGGCACTGTGTTTGATAAGATGTGCTTGTGACAGAGGGGGCCTCTTTGCATTGCACCCCAAGTGTCATGTGAAAAATCCCACCAGACCTATCAAGCAGGATGTGACATTCAAGCAGGAGGTGACACTTTAATTTTAAAAAAAGGATCTGACTTGGGGAGCACATCAACCCATCACCGAATGGAGACAGAAAAAAAACAGTAAATTATGGCTATAAGGTGCCCTTATGTTGTTCGAATGGAAAACTCTGCTTGGTAAAGACGTGTATGCCTGCCCTAAGTGCCCAACTGTACTGTTGTCTGGATCCTTAATGCTGACTTTTTTGTCATAGGTGAACAAGGATCATACATGTGCACCACGATATAGGCCGGTCTCACAGGTTGCAGTCTTGTTGGACCGAGAGGAGTGCCCAAAGTGTTAACCTCATAGTGTTGGCAGGCTACAGCCTTCACCAGGAGTTAAGCAGCACGATTGTGGTTGTGGCAGCATACTGTGTAGCGATCAGTATTAGCGAACAAGACCTTTTTTACCCTGTTTCACTGAAGTGAGGCCTACAGACTCACTCACCTTTTTAAACGTTGAGGTGCTGTGTGCTTAACTCACCCTTTGCCTGCATCAGGCAAGATGTGGAGTTCTGCGCATCGCAGAAGTAGGGACCCTGCATTGGTTGTATGTGAGCCTAGGAAGGGTACAGTACAAGAATGGAGCAGTACTGTGCAATCCATGTGTGGCTAGTACATGTGTTGGGTGTATGTTTGAATATATGACGTTACAACGCATGCAATTACAATGCATGCTTTTACAACGCAGTCTTTACATCGCAACTACCATTACATCGCATGATTTTACAACGCACATAATTACAATGCATGCTTTTATAACGCAGTCATTACATCTCAACAACCATTACATCCATTGTTTTTACAATGCATGCCATTACAACGCATTTTTTAAAACTACCATTACAACGCATTCCATTAAAACGCATATCATTACAACGCATACCATTACAACGCATAATACTTTTAGGGCAACAGTAGGGTAAGTGTTGGACAGTGTAGGGGTAAAAATTACTATTCTCACTCCAGTGAGTGCAACAGTAGGGTAAGTGTTGGATAGTGTAGGGGTAAAAATTACTATTCCCGTGTACCCCAAAACCCATACCCACCCTAATACTAAAAGAATCTCCATTACTTACCTTATAATGCGTTGTAGTGGCATGCGTTGTAATGGTATGCGTTGTAATGGCATGTGTTGTAGTGACATGCATTGTAATGGCATGCATTGTAATGGCATGTGATGTAAAGGCAGTTGCGTTGTAACAGTTGTGTTGGAAAGGTAGGTCGTTGAAATGACTGTGTTGTAATGGATGTTTCATGAGAGGAATACATTACATGAGATATGTAGTGATGTATAGAGCTGTGTAGTTAATGCGTAGGGGAAGAATGTGCTGGATGTATGTGGGCTTGTTTGAAGTACAATACATGAAGAGTATTGATGCTTTCCTGTGAGCTGGGTGGGGGGCACACTGGTGAGAAAAGAAAGAGACACCCTTTACACTTCAAAAGACTGCTCTATGATGCAGTGATACTTTTACAAGGTAGGGGCCTGGACAGACACATCTTAGGAAGATGGGGCTCATAAAGGAATCATAAAAACTAGAGCTGGGGGGTTGGGATTAATTTTTTGATGCGCATATGACTGTGGCTGACAGCCAGGTGTGAACTCTAGGCACTCCCATGAATTGTGGCATGGACATTCAGCTTCGGAGGCATGCCATCTGTGATAGACCTACTTCATGAAGAAAGAAAAAAAGGAGAAGTGCCCACGTCAGAGGAAGCAGAACCCCAACATTAAACTTCAAAGCCCAGACTCTAAATTACATTTGGTGTCTGGAAAAGGACTATAAGAAGGGGAGGTTGAGTCCCCAAAAATGTGTCATCTGTCAAGCATCTAGACAGGCTATATGAGACGAGAAAGCTCTGCAAGACGTCTGCCTCTGACCAGGACTGGGGGCCAGGGCCTGCTAGACTCCCAGCTGGGTGAGGGAACATCACCCAGGGAATCCAAGACCACCTGCCTTGGAGCCTGAAGACTAGTGCCTGTCTGCTTGCCAAGACCAGTGTCTCCTGTGCAGAAGCGGAAAGCTCTGGCAGGAGTGCTGTCCAGTGGGGAGCACTACCTGGAGGACTCCCTGTGCGAGGTCTGAGTGTTTTGTCTGTGCAGCGATTGAGCCATAGCCTGTGTGCAAGACTGTTTTTGCTGCCCCCGCGTATGCCAGGAGAGGGCATTCATTGACTGAGCCAAGTATCGACTACTGTGTGGAGGGTGCTGAGCCCATGGGCCTTGTTGCAGTGACCCCATATGACAGAGGGAGCCTCCGGTGAAGAAGTTGTGTGAGCAGCATGCCAGGACTCGTGAACACTTGAGCTGCAATCCCGTACGTGAGGAGAGACCACCCTGGTGTGGGCGATTGCACCTGAGGAGTCTACTTGTATCCGGAAGGCCCTGCAGCAACCCAGTGTGCCAGGAGGAGCAGCCAGGACCAAATTACCAAAACCTTTGGGCAGTCTCCTGGGACTGGAGTGAGGTTGTGACTGGCGGGTCTAGCTGCACAAAAGGATCTGCCCTTACTGACCCCTGTGGACTAGGAGGACTCGGAGGAGGACAACACGCTCTCGGGGGGCTCTAGTTTGGAGTCAAAGGACTGCCTTCCCCCCGCAGTGGTGAACTTGACTTACTGCATCACTGAATGCTGGAAGCTGCTCTGATCGCTGCAGAGAGCAGCCTCCCCACTGTGGAGAGGGAGCCTGTGCCCGCCTGATGCTGCCATGTATACCGCGAGCAGTCCAGCTTCCCCAGGCAGGATCTAATCTTGTGAGTGCCTGTGCTGAGCTCATCCACTGTAACTCCGAATACTTCTGTGCTGCAGGAGTGGGTAAGACTTGAACTAGGGCCTTCGGGGCCCTAGTGGATGCACTGCTGAAGGTGCTGCAGCACCATAGACACTTTTGACTAAAATCCTGAACAGTCAAAGGGAACTCTTGAGTCCAACCTAATAGTTTGCGTTTCCTGATGTGACCACCAACAAATGGGGAATAACCCTGAACATGTTTCATGAAGGATGTGGGCCATGGATTCTCCTGACAACTAGAGCCCGACCTTAAGGGGGATTGTGGTGCATTTAAATGACGCATCTCTTTGCCTCTTTGCATGTGTAGAGTCAGAAATAAAGCACTACTTTTTCTTTCAAAAAACAAATATTTGGCTGTACAATGATTTATTATTTATACTGTTTGCGCACTGAGTTATGAGTCATGCTCACTGACCTGTATCTAAATCCCCGATTGCGGGAGCCTTAACTGCTCAAACACAGCTACCACTGAGAGTCAAGCGCAGAAGGAGTATTGTGCCCAGTTAAGCGGGATCCATAGTAGGTCGAGCCCTGGCACTTCAGGAGTAAAAGGCCTCAACCACCACAGTTGGACCCAGTAAGCCCTGGGTTCCCTGTGGCTAAACATTTTTTTTGGGTAGCAAAGTAGACTCACCCTCAAAATGTAAGGACATAGATGAGGAAGACAGATGAGATTGTAATGATCATAATACCTGCCTGTGCACCAGGCCCCCTCATTGATTCCTTACTCTGTCTTTCTTTTCCTTCTTCCTCTGTCCCCTCATTTACCCATCTCTCCATTTTTGGCCCATCTCACCAGTCTTCGGTGCCCCTGGACTTTTCCAGCTCTGGGGGTCAGCAGTGCAGTTCTTCTTTGGTATTCTCTCCATTCAAGATGTGGTCTGAGGTCTGGGTACTAGGGGTGCCATGTTGATGCATCGAAAGTGCCCTCAGGGGAGGTAGCAGTTACTCGCCAATGGACTACTAGGACCCTCCCCGCATGGTGACAACATCCTGCGATGTGTGTAATCTAGCTATCCCAGAGTGCACTATTCTGCCCAAGATAGAAGGAACTCTCTCTGTCCATGTTTAGAGCTTGGTAGCCCACCATAGAGGTGTGGTTACCTGAGTGTTCCATGCCCACAGAAAAACAGTTGGGCAATTGGTCTCCCCTCTCTATCCCTGATACCAATCCGTCTACCTCATCAAAAGAGCTGCCGCACTCGTGTGTGTTCACCATATCCCCTTCATAAATGGCTTCCCCTTTGAAGCTTGCCTTTTGGACTCACATCCTGTGTGGCTTCCCGCCTGGGAGAGATGACAGCTTTTTCAATGGCAGGCCTCTATTGTTTTTCTCCCCCAGAAGGGCAGAAGAGTGACTTGTGACCAACATCTGCGAGTGGCCACAGGAAGACTTGGGCAACAGAGTGGCAACTGAAAATTGCATTTTTTTAATTGACAATAAATTATACTTGGGCATCAAGTCTAATTAATTCCATGATAATTTTGATACCCTAAACTATCAGCTTCACTTGTTCTTGTCAGAAGTTGACACAGCTGAGTCGTCACCCTATACTCTCTAAAGTTCAACAGAAAAACAGAAAATTTGGGGGTTTTACTGTTAGGAAATATACAAAAATATGTCCTACTCTTTATTATATTGCACCCTGACTTAAGACTCAACAGGCCTGCTATAGAGATGGATCATATCTATTAAAGAAGAAGGTTTAGACTTTGCCAATAGTTTAAATGTCAAAGCTGAATTACGATTTTTAGAACTGCTCTGCCAGTCTGCAGCCTTTTCAATTTGAATTATGTGCAACAAATCACTGTTACTAATTTATTTGGAACTGCTAACAAGTATTGACAAAGTCAGCAGGTCTCTAGTTGCATTATATGTCTGGATGCAATGACAGAAAACTCACAGAGAAGCGCCCAAATACTGGTCACGGGCACACGACGTGAAGCATGGGATTTTAATGTACGGTCCAGATTTACAAAACTCTCACACAGTGCAGCACAGCACCAGGGCAGCACCCACAGTTCCTGTGCTGCATTGTGTGAGAGAGAGAGAGGGAGGACAGCGCCATATCTACAGAGACATGGCACTCTCCTCCTCTCTCCCAAGCAGGCGCACAATCAGGCTGCTGAGCACCACTCACTCACCTTTGCGCATGCATGAGTATGGCATAGGTTGTGCACTGGAAGTGTACCCTTCCAGTACAAAATACTATGCTTAGACAAGCTTTAAAACGCTTCCCCACATTAGATGTGTGGTGTACAGTGCAGCACACATGCAAAGTTGGAAGCGTTAGGAGAAATAGATGCAGTTCTTTTATTTAATACCTGCTTCAAAGTGGCATTGTTTATGGTTCAAAAACCCAGTCTACTATTCTTAGTACATAGGGCCTCATTTATGAAAACTGTTGCATCGCTACAACAGTTTTCACTGCGCCCGCCTTGTGGATACGTCGTAATAAATGTACGGCGCTCCATGTCGCAAGGAAAGACAGATATGTCAGGAACCCTGACGTATCTGTCGGCGCAAAAGTCATGCATTGCTGGAGTTGTGTCGCAAGCATGACACAACTACAGCAATGCGTGGGGAGGCCTATCCTTAATGCACTGCGTCACCCTTATGCCTGCCATGGGGCAGGCGTAAGGTTTTGACGCAATGTCGTCCTAGAAGTGGCGCACTGAAATCTTACAGATGCGCCATTTTATGAGGCTTCTATGCAGGGGAACGCCCACCCTGCATTCATTGTACCTGGCACAGGGATTTACAAAGTGACGCATTGCCTATATGCGGCACTTTGTAAATAGGGCGCAACGGGCACATTTTTTACACCGCCGGTGCGTCACAAAAGTCAGCGTCACAAGTCGGCGCTGCGGAAAGCACAAAGTAAGTGGTTTTATTTATTTTATTTTCCCTATCCCGTCGTGTGTTGACCTCCACCTGCCCCACCGCTCTTACCAGGAGCGGCACATTCAGGTAAGAGCAGCCACGGCCTGTAGAGGGCGTGCCACCGGGCGGTAATGTGGGGCAGGGGAGGGGCAGGCTGGGGATTGCAAAATGCGGCATACGGACGATTTCAGGTAACGAAAAAAAAAAAAATCGTTGCGCGCGCTGTATCGCCAAATGCGATGCAGCGCGCGCAACAAAATTTGTTTTATTTATTTTTTCGTTACTTACCTGAAATCGTCCGTATACCGCATTTTACAACCCCCCACCCTGCCACCTCCCCCGCCCCACGTCATCGCCCGGTGGCATGCCCTATACGGGCCCTGGCTAGGTAAGAGCAGTGGGGTGGTAGGACCAGGTAGGTGTGGAGGGATTTGACAGACGACCACAAGGGAAAATTAAATAAATAATTAATTTGCCCTTGTCGTCGTCTGTCGAAACCCCCTCAAGCCGGCCCCACCGTTCTTACCTGCATTGGCCGCCGCTGGCTCTTACCGTACCGGCCGCGCCGGAGTGCAGCCCATGGAGTCATTTATGGTCAGATGCTACAGTTCTGTGGATGTCGGCTGGCATCCATTAAGTACCTGCACATCCAGCCCGGAGGAGCTCACCTCCACCTCGCGCGCGACTGGCGGTGATACAGATGCAGCGGCCTCCTCATTAGTCAATCAGCGCCTTGCATCATAGCAGTCTTGCATCAGACACATTAGCACATGATGGGCAAACATGAGGGACCTGCCTTCACAGCGATCACGCCTATTTATAACACAATTAGATTGTACTGTAAACAAGGCTTACAGTTGTGCAAAGGCGGCCTGAGTTCGGATTATGTTACAATGAGGCGATTGTGGGCTTTGAATATGTATTAAATTAAAACATCATTGCTCTCCACGTAAAACTCAAGTGTGCGTTCAAAACATTGCTTAAAATGCCTGAAAGTATCGCAGTAAAGTGGGGGATTATTCAGATTGCTTTACTACCTGCAGAAATGGTGGTTGCAGCTGCAGCGCCACGTTGAAAAAGGCGCTTAATTTGTGCAGGTGGTTGCAGGTGGATGGCACCAGCACTCATTTTTGTGAACCGGAATTTATTTTCCATCATCAAATTATCCCAGAGCAAGAGAGAGAAAGGTAGAAAAAAGAAGAAAAAAAAGGAAACGAAAGATAGGAAAACAGCGAGATAAAGATAGAAAGTGTCAGGTGTTTAAAAAAAAAACAGACCTGAGGTTGAATGCAGCTTTGGGAACCGGCATTTGGCTTCACTAGAGGCGGTTTTTTGAGAGAATCTTTAAGCTCCTGTACTTATGGTTTTTGTTTTATCACAAATTAAGCACTGGAAACAGGGGAGGGGGACCTAAAATGTTAAATTGCAGGTAAATATATCCATCCTGCTTTTTGTTTCAGACAAATGAATTGTTCCGTGACCAGATTTTGAAAACTGGGCTATTTCGCCAATATACACGTAGGACTATTATTTTTGCCTCGACTGCTGTTCACAGATTGACGTAATTTACAGCCAGTGCTTTAAATGGGCCGGTACTGTCCGGTACAGAGTTCCTGCACTTTTTTTATTTCGAGAGGGAAAGTACGGGTACTTCTCAAGAGAAAGGCTATATTTTTAATTGGAGAGTACCAGCACTTCTCAGAAACAAGCAGGTACTCTGCTACAGAGTACCTGCACTTCTATTTTTCCATTTCAAGCACTGTTTACAGCTCACACCAACATAGAAAGCATATACAATGAGGGAGATTAAATGCGGCCATGGTTGCAGGTGGTGAGCACCCACACTTGTTTTTGGTTCATAGGACTTATGTTTCAACCGCACACTTTGACCGAGGGGTGGGCGTAGCTATCAATGGTGCAGCAAGTGCAGTGACACCAGGGCCCAGAGGGGTTTGGTGCACAGCCTTTCCAGTGACAACTGCAGTTCTATTTTTTAGGTCTGGTATTAGCCAGGACCTTTTGATTTTAGCAAAATTATATGTAAAAAATGCTTAGAGGGGCTTTCAGCGAGCCCTCTTCCTTTATTGGTCTATTATTGTGTCATTCACATTTTTCGTCTGCACACTACAGCATACAGCGTGGGTCAGTGAATAAGCCCACTACAATAATTGCCTCACATCACCGTGAGCAATGTCATTCCGCCCTTTCTCAAGGAACACATCCACACCTAAAGTAGTTCCCTCTGGGGCAGGGGTCTGATTTAGCAATGTGTCCTTTTGAGACAAAATATATATTTTTTGCTTTTAACCTTTGTTTTTTTAGATTGACGTTTGCCCAGCAGCTTTCCTGCCAATATTTTATTTTAAAAACGATGACAAAACAAAACAAGCATTAACAAACTCAAAAGGCTGGAAGCTTATACTAGGCCTATTGGCTTTGCCTATGCTTGTTTCAAACAGGCCACCCTCTCCACTGCTGAAAATGTATTTTACCAATGCCTCCCTGGAGCGTGGCTCATATTTACTCTACACTGGGGGAAGGAGTTGAGGGGACGGCAGAGTCCCTGTCACGGACAGTGAAGAACAGGAGAGGTTTAAATGTAGAGAGAGGAGTGGGCAGAAATTGAAAGGGCAGAGGAAAAGAGTAAGAAGATGAGATGTGGAGAAGAGATAGAAATGGGAAGTGGAAAAGAGAGAGGAGAATATGGGGCAAATGGAAAAGACAAGAAAATGAGAGGGTATCTAGCAAGAAAAGGAAAAAGTCAGAGAAAGATGGCAAGAAGATAAGGGTGAGTGAAAGGAGATAAACAAACAAAAGACAGGGAAGAAAGGAGAAGGTGCAAAAATAAAGATGTCAGAGAGAATAGGAGGAAGGAGAATTGATACAGAGAAAGCAAAAGAGTGTAGAAGACAAGATATATCTGTGGTATGGAAAAGGGAGCAGTGGCGGCCGCCTCAATGAAGAGGTGGTGAGCGGGTGGAGGAGGCAAGGGGGAAGCGAGGGAGGGGGAGTGCATCCGGGGCGGTTAATAATAAAAAAAAAACACTTACCTGGTGCTGCCACCCGCCGCCCCGTTGTGCCTCGTCCTTCCTGGTCCCAGCAAGCACTGGGGCAGCATCCGGACACCCTGTGCAATCCCTGCGCTGCTCTCAGACAGCAGCGCGGGAATTTGGCCTGAGAAAGATGCTCCCTTCAGACCAGGGAGTCTGTGGGGGTTTCTCCAGCCCGGCTGTTTAATGCAGCCGGGCTGGTAAAAACCTAAGTGCGCATGTGTGTCTTAATCGGCCTGAGACGGACGCCAATGCGGCCCCCGGGGGAAGTGAAGGTCGCAGACCAGTCTTCCCCCGGGGTATTCGCGCAACGACCGGAAGGACATGGTGGGGGTGGGATCACAGGAAGGAAGGAGGGGGGCGGGAGTTGGGAGGGTATATAGGTGTCAGGAGAGGAGTAGCCGGCCTCTTCCTGACACCTGAGCACCACCAGGGGGAAGATAAAAGTTTGTCTGCCCACCCACCCTACAGACGTTAAGCGAGGGGTTGGGATAGATTTTGGGCTGAGCGTGCCAGTTTAGGGCAGGATGCAGAGTAGAGGCGTCACGGTACTTTGGAGGGGTGGGTAGTCAAATACGGGCGGATCCAACCCTCGGGGGGGAGAACGGTACACAGGTGACTGATAGCGGGCGCGGGAAGCAATGACCAATGAAGGAAATTACACAGAGGATGCTTGGAGGGCAAGTGAAGGTGAGAATGGGGAGAGCAAGGAGGTCACCGAGTGAATGGGGGAAGAGTCTAACAGGTGAGATGGTTTTGAGAATGGATGAAAGGAGAATGGGTCAGTATGGGATGGGGAAAGTATATTTACTGCATTTATGTACTGTCGAATAAAGTCTAAATGATTGCAACCATGTCCTAATAAAATGGCCTTTTACGCTTCAAGTAACAGCGTGGAGTGTGGTTCTTGCGCGAACACATATGCGCACTTAGAGAATGCACATAGCACTCCTCCTCCCCATGCCCCACCCGCCCCTCCCCGCACAAGCTGGCTCAGAGTCGGCAAATGAAAAATAAAACAATGCTAGAACATCGATTTATTTTTTATTTGCTGGCTCTGAGTCAGGCAGTGGGGCGGCGCTGCTCCGCCATTGTGGAGGAGCTGCAGCTGAAAGGGAGGCAGAGATTGGGAGTACTATGACATTAAAGGGATGAAAAGTAACCCGCAGGAGTGCGATTGAGAGACTGGAAGTGAATGGTGGTTGAAGACCATGCATTGGCAAAGCCAATAGGCCTCGCATTTGAGACCCATTGGCTCCGCCGCTGCCTTTTATTCATGTAAACATGCAGATGCTGTGCAACATGAACAAAAGGGAAAAGAAACAAAAGACATGATGATGCAGCCATGTCATTTTGTAGGCGCGCATGCACCTCGATGCATGCGCGTCACAAGGTGTCATTTTTTTTTTTACTGATCCGAAATGGATGAGTAAATTAAAAAAACAAAGCAGTGCCTAAGCACTTTTTTTTATAAAACACCTTTGAAAAAAATAGAACCACAGGGTGAAGACGGTAAACAGAGGAGTGGATCTTGGTAGCGTGTGGGAGGGAGAATATTGGAAAACACAGGCACTCTCATGGAATGCTTAAGCAAAAAGGAAAAAAGTAGTTCCCTAAAAGAGAGAAGTTGAAGGACAGAGGTAAAGAGCCTATGCTTCTCGGTGAGTCAAACACATGATGGACAAGGCAAGACATTGAATTTGAAGCAAGCAAATTAGAGAGATGATAAAGCCAACCAATTGTAATTATTGGAGGGGCTTTAAGCCCAGTAAAAGTTCCAGTTAAACTGACAATAGGTTTATTGCAACCAAAGGCATGATTTGAAATCAAAGGGGGTGTAGCCTGACGCTGATGGAGTAGGCAGCCTTGAGCGGAGCTCCCGCCGGCGACCTCCATCTAACGCCATCCTGCATTCTATGACCAGCTGAGGGGCCCCCAACAGAACAAAGCCCTCTGACACTCCTGGTGTCGCCAGCTGTGTTGGAAACCGACACTAGAGGCGGATTGCTGGGGCAGGCTGTGCAGAGATGGAGACATATGGAGATGGCCCCAAAATGGTGGCCGGGAGACAATTACCTGACCTCACGCTGCTCCTGCGGGGGCCTGGCCTGCAGCGGGGATTCTGGCTAACTGAGGAGCAGAGGGCGGCCCAATGGGGCGGTGCCTGGCGAGGCTGCGCAGCGGTGACAGGGCGGTGCCTGAATCCACGGCAGAGGCCTGGAGACCTACTGGGCTGGCCCGGTGCAGCGTGTGGCCACAGCTGAGTGAGCGGCTGACGAGAGCTAGGCTTCTGGCAGTGTGGCGTCTCTTCCACAGATCCCGGCTGTTTGAAAGCTTGGGAAGATCATTGAGAACCAGCAGCGCAAGTGGGCCGGGACCATATGGACACTGCTACGGGGAGAGGCCACTGTTGCTGGAGTGTGTTACGAGAGGCCAGGGGGGAACTCTGAGAGGGCTGTTCCTGTGTCACTGACTTATTAGGCGGTGAAGTCTTGCAGTGAATTCCAGGCTCTGTGCTTAAAGGGGCCCTTAATACTTTCACAACACAATCACTGGGGTAAGGGATGCCTCAGGTGCACCTGAACTAGACATTCTACTTGTTCTCCCTGTCCATTACTGCACTGACCCCTCAACTGCATCGCATAGGTGGCCACGGCCTGGGGCCATTAACACTTATCCTGACATGAGTCACTTTCCCCCAGACAGCATGGGGAAGATAACTAGGAAGAAAGATCAAGGGCATGAGAGGGGACCACCTGGGAGAGACAACAGAACGTTCGCAAGATGGAGACAGAAGCATCACTGAATCCGAACCCACTGGAGACCCCACCCTCTACGATATCTTACTGGCTATCACTTCTTCCCGGGAAATCTTCGAGGCAAAAGTTGACTCTTTGGCGAAGGACATGGGAATACTGCATGATGACTATCGGCGGCTGGTGGACCGGGTATCCATGACTGAGAAAGACCTGAAAGAAATATCTGCCGCCCTGATTACAGTGACTGATAAACTGGCCACCATGGAAACAAAAGTCTGAATCTTAAAAAAGAGGGCTGAGGACGCGAAAACAGACCGCGGCGCAATAACATAAGGGTGGTTGGGCTGCCGGAGAGTGGAGGGCAGGAACATGGTGGATTACCTGGCTCGTTGGCTCAGCGATGAGGTTGCGGCGGAGGAGTTCGCCCCATTTTAGCACTGAAAAGGGCTCACAGAGTACCAGCATGATCTCCACCCCTGGGGGCCACCCGTGCCCTGTGGTGGCGAGATTCCTCCACTTTAAAGACCACAACTACATTCTACGTCATGCGAGGATGAATGGTGACCTTACTGTCAAGAACAGCAAAATCAGATTCTTTCTGGACTTCTATAGCAAAGTTCAGAGGCAGCACTACCCATTCCAAGAGGGCAAGACAAAGCTCAGGCAGTTGGGCGCTCCATATGCGATGCTGTTCCCTGCCTGCCTCCGAGTGGTGACAGTGGAGGGGGCACAGTTCATCCAGACCCTGGAGTACGTCTGGAGTAAGATTGATCACACTCAGCTGACCGGCCCGGGAAGGGAGTCTGCGCAGACTGTAAACACAGGGCCAGATCACGGCCACGACCCTCCACTGTCAGTACAGGGACCCTCTCTAGGAAGGAGGTCCATTAGCAATGCCGCAAAGTGATGGAAGTGGTGGCATCATTGAGTATCACCTTACAACAGAAACAAAAATGTCCCTATTAGAAAAGGCCTACGGATTTATCCTATCAATCAAGTGTCTGATGTTTACCGGTTCAGTTGGTTATCTCACAAACATAGAGTCTACATACAGTAGCTTGTATATGCACTAAAGAAATCTAAAATACTAATCAGTAAAATTACAATTATTTATTTTGTAAATAAGCAACATAAAAATATCAACATAACAACATAAAAATATCCTTCCCTCCCAGAATGGGTTACAATCTTTTAATTAAATTCAATTAATCATAATAAAAAACGATTTACGTGAATACATGTCACAAAAATCATCATCAAAGTCGACGCGGCGTTTCGGTGATTTCACCTTCTTCAGGACTAAAAAACAGTATGATCAAATCTAAAAAGAAGGGAAAGTATTGTCTTAAAATAAATGTTGACTAAAACAGTGCAATATACAATACTACATTTCATGGCTACAATATCTTGACTTGAAAATAGCTAATTATCTGCGTATTATTACTAATTGGTAAGGCAAACACTTGATTGTATGACGGTATTTCTATAGACACGTATATTACTAGAATTTATTTTATTATTATTTATCAACAGATGTCCTTAAAGTGTTTTATAAATTTATAGAAAGGACCCACTCATACCTCAATTGTCTTGTAATGGAAGGGATAGACGTTTTTTTAAAAAATTGTCCAAATGGAATTGCCCTTCACGGTAGAGGCATCTACTGATGAAAAAGCCTATAATGGAAGTAGGAGTCATCACTGAACATGTACCCTACATTTACTCTTTATTAGTGGTATGAGAACATAGCTTATACTTTATCGACATACCTTATTTTCAGTTGAGTTAGGAATTGTATGTTATGTCCGTAAGAGCCACCGTGGATATACTCATATTATTCGAGAGAGGCCCACTTTAAAATTTGGGGAAAATATCTCTAGGGTGACAAGTAAAAAAAGAAGAAAAAAACTCTCATTTAATCACTGGGGTTTTGTTCATCTGATGTATTTTGTTGACAGTTTACAACATTCAATCACTGTTGCTCACCACAAGATTCAAGGGCTTGTAAATCCTTTTCGTTTCTTCAGCTATAATCGTTAGATAAGGAATTCACATCTGACAGGCCAACGAAAGTAGATTTTTTCAATTAATCACTTTCTTGTGTTCAATCCTATACATAAAGAGAACACCATATATTGTCGTTTTGTGTATATTGACGTAAGATAATTACAGTCACATTGCTGCCCTATGCTTAGTTGTTTGACCTAGTTATAAACGTAGCTCCGAGTCATTGAGTATCCCATTGTCTCTCCTGGATGTTGATGATGCAAGGAATTGGGACTCCGATCAAGCATCCAGTGCCTCTAGGGACTCGAACATTGCTTTGCCAGTGTGAACCTGGGGACCTCCGACAATATCAGCCGACAACATTTCCTTGTTAGTATGCACTGGTGACTTTGCAGAAGTGTATTAGGGAGGGCACATCCGAGAACACATGCTAATCAGGCCTGCCGAATGGCGGTGCCACGTTGGTTAAGGAAGCTGGGTGAGGGGAGCCAGGCGGGAACAGTGAAGTCACTACAACCCCCTCTTATACTTTACAAGTGGGTTCTCCTGCGAACATTGGTAAATGTTTGTCTGTTTAGATACTTGCCTGCTTGTCCCGGGGGAGTGGGAGTTGGTATGAAAGTTGGTTGCTTACAGGGAATACATGAGTTGTGTACCACTTGGTATCATGAAACCCATGGCCGTTTTGTTACTGTTGACATGGGTGGAGATACCGTTGCAGAGGGGGTAGAGTTGGGTGGCAATATGATCGCTACACCCAAGAACAGATTCATAACATGGAATATACAGGGGATGCACACAATGACAAAACAATATAAACTATTTTTCTACCTGAACAGGAGAGGGATCCATGTAGCTCTCCTGCAAGAAACACACCTCACGGGCAAGGAGGGGACTGCGCTACACCAGTTGCTGGAGGGGTAAGGCTTATTACACCACCTATTCAGCCTACGCAAGAGGTAACCTGATCTGGATCAGAGCTGGGGTCCCTTTCCAGCATATGGAAGACCTCATTGACCCTGAGGGTAGATATGTGGTAGTGACGGGCCGCCTTGAGGGCAGATATGCGACACTGATTAACATATGCACCCCAAATATGGACTAGGGACCCTTCCTGGTGAGAATATCGGGATTACTGGGCCCCTACTTGGTTCACATCTCCATCACAGGGGGCTACTTTAATTGTGTGACAGACCCCCAGACCGTTCACATCCCCCATTGCGAGACTCACCAATTCTCATGTCGGTGTGATACTTTGCAGACTGGAAGATGCAGATAGGCCTCATAGACGCGTGGTGCCGACTACACCCACAATCGTGAGATTACTCCTTCTTCTCTTGAGTTTGCATGACCTTCATATACGATTGGACACATTTCTCTGTACAACAGATACCCATGGTCAAGTGTATGAGATAGAATATATGGCCTGTGTGAGAAGTTGGCCTGGCATATGCTGTTCCTAGTTATAGGGACACCTTGCACCAGTCCAATTCGACTCTTATTGATGATAGGTTTAAGACAACCTTTAAAGAAAGCTATCCTAGTGGTAGCTGTGGAGAGCAGCCTTCAGGCTAAGTCTTGAAGGAGTGTTAAGCTTATTGTTTTACCATAATAACCTCTTGAATGACCAAATGAAAGAGTAGGCCACACAGGTATATATATAAAATATATGTATTTATTCTAAGTAGAATCCCACAGACACTTTATGTGACTAGTGGCAAAGTTACACTTCAAACAAGCATTTATAAACACAATAAATAGCACAGAAATCAATAGGCCCCAGGGGGGGACCAAACCATATACTAAAATAGTGGTATAAGAACCACGACAATTCTACAGGCAATGCCTAGGGCATTCAGGATCGCTTGCCCTTCAGAATCCACCCACAGTTATGAGGAAGGGGACCCACGGGAGGCGTGTGCAGTGCGAGAAGCTGCTGTCGGGATCTCAATGTTAGCCTATGGAGAATGTCGCGGTTGAATATTTAAAGTTAAAGGACACTTCTAGCAGTAGTACAAAGTTAAGACTTGAGACTTAAGGCTTTGGAGAGCCCACCACCACGGAAGTACCGAAGTACCACTGTTACCTGCCCCAGGGAAGCCGGGTGCATAGGTCGATTCTGGTGTCGGGTCACGGGCTGATTTTCAATGGAAAAGTAGTCCAAACTGCTGCTAGCTGAAAGCGTCGCTGAAGTCGTGAAGATTAAAGATGTAGGAAATGTAGAGAAGGACCTGAAAGCAGAGGGGACAGAGTCTGGGTCACGGCACAGTGACCAGGGAGCTCACAGGAAGGAGCTCGTGGATGTTGGGTGCTTCAGGTGAGAAAGGTACAGCTGGGCTCTGCAGTCACGGGCTCCGGGAGGCTTCAAGGAAGGCCAGCTGCTGGAGGGCAACTGTCCCACGTCGGATGAGGGTCGCTGCGGTGTTAGTGTCCCGATTGGATCCACTAAGCATTGGCAACCGCAACCCACGCAAGAGGTACAAAGCAGCTGCTGGTGCAAACCCACGAGGTCTGAGGGTGCTCTCCTTTGCAGGGATCGCAGAGCAGGCCTGGAGCAACCAGGGGAACTCTTGGAAAAGTAGATTGTCCTCCGTCGGGGCCCACAAGTCGAGAGACAAGGGACCGCGGAAGGCAGCAAAATGGAGTGCGTAAAAGGGCTCCCACGGGCCACCGGAGCGGACTAGGGAGATGAGCTTTGGCACAGATGCTGCTTAAAGGTTGGCTCAGAAATGGGCCAAAGCACAATTTCCCCACTGGTCGGGGTCGTGTGCTATGCAAGAGGTGGCCGGGGTCTCGGGGTATGCAGGGATCTCGGCACCCACGTGGTCCACGGTGCTCAGACTTGCTGGGCACGCTCACAGGACTCTGGGATGCACTGGAGACCCACCTCAAGGTTGATGGAAGGCGTCGAAGTTCGTGAGAGCAGCGAAGTTCCAACCGGGTATCTTGCAGTCTTTTAGGTGCCTGCCAAGCAGGGGGAAAACTCCTTTATCCCAAGGGAGATTTCTTCAGTCAGCTGGGCAGCAGCTTGTCGAAGGTCAGTTCTGTAAAGTTCTGGACGAATCTAAGGCTTTAGGGCAAAGTTATTCCCATATATCCCCAAGATTAGGGGATGGTCCCAAATAGAGCCTACCAATCAGAGTAGAGGCGGGAAAGGGTGGCTACACCCACTCCCCTTTGTGTGTTTCCCGCCTGGGCGAGGGGCAGGATGCCCCTGAACCGGTTCCAGGCGGTGTATGCAGAATTGGGGCTCTGCAGCTGCCTACGTGCAACTCTGAATGGACCCACCCTGTTCCAATCCACATATCCTGTCTGGGGAGGTGCTGGCACCTCCCTGCCACAGGAGCCCTATTGTCCAGATGGCGAGGCTGGGGTTTTCCCCAGCAACAGCCAGCCAGAGTCGTGTAGGTGGCGGACAGTAGCCATTTTGTGGTACATGTGCACTTTTAAATTGGTGTCTAAATTCTACCGCTTTTCCATATCACCCTCCTAGCAAGGGGGAATCGTACCCTCATGCCCATGGCTGGACTGGGGGTATGATTCCTTCATATTTGACACCAAACACGATATGGTTCTGTGTAGCCATTCCCAAGTTACAGCGATGACGCAATAACTTATAATGCGGTTAAGAGTGTATGGTATGGCTACACTACAAACAACCCAGTAACGATTTTACGAAGGTTGCAGAGAGGTCCTACTCACGTAGGGGTCCCCCCTCACACATACTTCAGCACCACCCAGCCCTGTAGGATTACCAGTGCCTGCCATAGGGGTGACCTATGAGAGTATATGTGTTGTAAGGGTATGGGATATAGGGTACCTACATCCCTGTAAGGGGTGCTAGCACCACCTTACCCAGACTACAGTAGTGGTCTGGTGGTGTCAGTTTGTGTGGCTGTCCCAGGGTGGCACAATAAGTGCTGCAGCCCTGGTAGGCCTACTGGGGGACCCATGCCCTGGGTACCTAGGGTACCATCTACAAGGGACTGGTAGGGCATGCCCAGCATCCAATTAGGTTTGTACCTAGAGTACTTTACATCAGTTTTAGGGAGAAAGCAGATAGGCTGGGGTCCTGGATAGCAGGATCCCAGCCAGACTAGTCAAAAACCACTTAAACACCAGGCAAAAAGTTGGGGGCAACCATTAGTCAGATTTCACTCTCCTACATAACCCCCCCCCCCCCCCAAACGAAAGGAGATAAGGCTAACCTTGTCCAGATAAGCCTTTATTTCCTGAGTGGCCATATAAGGAAGAACCTTTACTAACATGGTTGCTCCCTGTGTCATGGTCCACTTGGGAAATCCTACCCCAAGGGGTTCTAGAGTTTCTCCAAAGTCTAGGGAAATTACCTGTATTGGTTTTTGGGTCAGAGGTGGGCTGGTGGGGTGTCTGAGTCTGGAAGTGAGGCCCTACTTGGGTTGGTCTCAACCTCCCCAGATCACTGGCCACTATGGAAGCCTTTCTGCCCATGACTGTGTCATATCTGGCCCTAAGGGTCAACCTCTGGCTGCCTACAGCTGGGGGTTGGATCCCTTTGGCTGGAATAGTGGAGGGTCCTGGAAGGTTTGGGGCAACTAGGCCCCAGGTTTCCCTGTTCCCAACAACATCCATTTGAGGGGTGCCTATACCTAAGGGTAAGGGGGATCCCTCAGTTTGTAGAGGAATTTTCACCTGGCTGAAACTACTCTGCTGGGTGTCCCTAATCTGTTGATGAGGGGGTTCCTCTGGACAGGGGCCCAGTAAGGGTCCACTGACCTCCCTGACCTCTGCAGCCCTGGGCTGACTGAGGCAGGGTAGAGAGGGGCAGGATACCTGCTCCAGACTGGGTACCACCTTGGAAGGGTCCCCTGCCATCAGAGAGGTGGGCAGGCCAGGCCTGTCCACTTCTGGGGCAGTTACCTCACAAGGGGCAGGGTCAGTTCCCTGAGAAACTTGACCCTTACCTGTAGTCTGGTGGGGGGAGGACTGTTCCTCTTCCCCTATGCTCTCTGTTTGGGTAGAGTGATCCATAGTTTCAGGCTTCACTCTTTCTATTTTCTCCTGGGGTGGAGGTGAGGCCCTCAGGGTCTCATCCACTCTCTCAGGGATTCCTACCATTCTCAAATGGGCCTTGTGGTCAACCTCAGCCCAGGCTGAGATTTCCAGATCATTCCCCAGTAGACAATCTACAGGCAAGTTTGGGGACACTGCCACTCTCTTTGGGCCAGTGACCCCTCCCCAGCTGAGATTTACTACTGCCATGGGATGGTCTGTCCTGATTCCATCTATATTGGTCACCTGGTAGCTAAATCCAGGTAAAAGCTGTTCTAGGGGCACTAGCCTCTTGGTCACCATGGTGACACTGGCCCCTGTGTCCTTAAAGGCCACAGCCTTCTGACCATTGATCATGGGCTCTTGTTTGTACCTGCCCAGAATACTGGGGCTCATGGTAAAGTTGGCAAACCCCATGCCACCATCACAGACTAGAGTTGCTAATGTAGGGGACCTGGTTAGGCCAGAGTCCACTGGTGTTCCCAAAGAGAACCCAACTAAGTTTTTGGGTGCACTCCCACCACCTGGGGGATTACTACTAGTAGTAACAGGCGGTGTTGGAGCTGGTTTTGGAGGAACATTTTCTTTATTGCCATTCTTTGGACAGCTGGAGTCAGTTTTCCAGTGGCCAGGTTGCTTACACACATGGCAATATGGTTTCTTGTTATTAGAGGAAGTGTTTTGGGACCCACCCCCAGCACTGGGTTTTTGGGGCCCTTCAGAGGACTTTTCTTGTTTATCATCCCCACCTTTCTCTTTGGGCTTAGTGGAATCCTTCTTTCCTGTCACCAACTTGGTTCTTAGGCCTAACCCTGGTTCTGACCCATTTGTCTGCCTTCTTTCCCAATTCTTGGGGAGAGGTCAGATCAGAGTCCACCAGGTGCCGGCGTAAAAGTTGGTTCTGACAATTATTAAGAATCTGCTCCCTCATTATGAGATTATACAATCCTTGATAATCATTAACTTTACTGCCATTTAACCAACCTTCCAGTGCCTTGGTTGCACAATCCACAAAGTCTACCCAATCTTGATTTTCTGCTTTCTGGGTGTCTCTGAACTTAAGTCTGTATTGATCAGTGGTTAAGCCAAACCCATCTATTAAAGCAGCTTTCAAGATATAGTAATCATCAGCATCCTCTTCTCTTACAGAGAGGAGCTTGTCTCTACCTTTATCTGAAAAGGAGAGCCACAGGATTGCTGCCCACTGCTCTGCTGGGACCCTCTGTACTCTACAGGCCCTCTCAAGAGCAGATATCCATTTGTGGATGTCATCCCCATTCTGATAGGGGGGCACAATCTTGTGGAGGTTCCTATTGTCAGGGACTTTCTCTCTAACTCTAGGGGTTTCCTTACTGCCACCAGGGGTCTCTAGACCCCACTTCATTGAAGCTTTCTGAAGCTCCAGGGCTTCCCTGTCCAAAGCTAACTGTTCTCTTTTAAACTGAAGCTCAGCCTGCTCAAATTTGATCAGTCTGCATTTCCTCTCATGAGAGGATTCTCTTCTCTGAGAAGAGGTAGAGGACCCTTTGGATCTCTCAGAATGGTTGGATCCCACTGAGGGGGATCTGTTCCTTCTGGGACCCACCACTCTCCTTTTAAGGATGGAGGGAGTGCCTTTTGGGCCATCACCTCCAGTTTGTGAGTGGTTTGTTTCTTCCAGGTCAGGACTTTCATCCTCTTCCTGGTCCTCATCAGAGTCCACTCTGGGAGTGTCCTCTTCTGATGGATGCCCACCCACTCTGTCTACCCCACTGGACCCTATGGACTCCATAAAGTCAGCTATAAGCAGGATTTCCCTGAGACGTTGGGTGTTGGCACCTTTGTTTGTCTTCAGTTTTCTAAGGGTGCACATCTCCCTGAGCTCAGCAAAGGAGAGATGATCATACTTATCAACTGGGACCCTTTGGGGTCCTTCCATAGCCTTAGTGGCACCTGCACCTGAAGACATGTCTAGTGTAGTGATAGTGGTGTATCTACCTACACTAAGTGTGGCCTACTGAACCCTCTCTTGAGTTGTAGTCAAGGTGTGCTAAACCCTCTACACACAACTCCAAGTTCAGTAGAACTTATTGTATTCTAGCTTGAATTTATATGTACCTTTGGTACCTAGTGGCTTTCACTTTAGAAATTCAATTTGTTATCTGGTAAAACAATGGCAAGCTTGAATCCAACCGCTGCTTCCAATGTGAGAAGTTGGCCTGGCATATGCTGTTCCTAGTTATAGGGACACCTTGCACCAGTCCAATTCGACTCTTATTGATGATAGGTTTAAGACAACCTTTAAAGAAAGCTATCCTAGTGGTAGCTGTGGAGAGCAGCCTTCAGGCTAAGTCTTGAAGGAGTGTTAAGCTTATTGTTTTACCATAATAACCTCTTGAATGACCAAATGAAAGAGTAGCCCACACAGGTATATATATAAAATATATGTATTTATTCTAAGTAGAATCCCACAGCCACTTTATGTGACTAGTGGCAAAGTTACACTTCAAACAAGCATTTATAAACACAATAAATAGCACAGAAATCAATGGGCCCCATCGTCTTCTTTTCACAAACCATATACTAAAATAGTGGTATAAGAACCACGACAATTCTACAGGCAATGCCTAGGGCATTCAGGATCGCTTGCCCCTTCAGAATCCACCCACAGTTATGAGGAAGGGGACCCACGGGAGGCGTGTGCAGTGCGAGAAGCTGCTGTCGGGATCTCAATGTTAGCCTATGGAGAATGTCGCGGTTGAATATTTAAAGTTAAAGGACACTTCTAGCAGTAGTACAAAGTTAAGACTTGAGACTTAAGGCTTTGGAGAGCCCACCACCACGGAAGTACCGAAGTACCACTGTTACCTGCCCCAGGGAAGCCGGGTGCATAGGTCGATTCTGGTGTCGGGTCGCGGGCTGATTTTCAATGGAAAAGTAGTCCAAACTGCTGCTAGCTGAAAGCGTCTCTGAAGTCGTGAAGATTAAAGATGTAGGAAATGTAGAGAAGGACCTGAAAGCAGAGGGGACAGAGTCTGGGTCACGGCACAGTGACCAGGGAGCTCACAGGAAGGAGCTCGTGGATGTCGGGTGCTTCAGGTGAGAAAGGTACAGTTGGGCTCTGCAGTCACGGGCTCCGGGAGGCTTCAAGGAAGGCCAGCTTCTGGAGGGCAACTGTCCCACGTCAGATGAGGGTCGCTGCGGTGTTAGTGTCCCGATTGGATCCACTAAGCATTGGCAACCGCAACCCACGCAAGAGGTACAAAGCAGCTGCTGGTGCAGACCCACGAGGTCTGAGGGTGCTCTCCTTTGCAGGGAGAGCAGAGCAGGCCTGGAGCAACCAGGGGACTCTTGGAAAAGTAGATTGTCCTCCGTCGGGGCCCACAAGTCGAGAGAAAAGGGACCGCAGAAGGCAGCAAAATGGAGTGCGTAAAAGGGCTCCCACGGGCCACCGAAGCAGACTAGGGAGCTGAGCTTTGGCACGGATGCTGCTTAAAGGTTGGCTCAGAAATGGGCCAAAGCACAACTTCCCCACTGGCCGGGGTCGTGTGCTATGCAAGAGGTGACCGGGATCTCGGGGTATGCAGGGATCTCGGCACCCACGTGGTCCACGGTGCTCAGACTTGCTGGGCACGTTCACAGGACTCTGGGATGCACTGGAGACCCACCTCAAGGTTGATGGAAGGCATCGAAGTTCGTGAGAGCAGCGAAGTTCCAAACGGGTATCTTGCAGTCTTTTAGGTGCCTGCCAAGCAGGGGGATAACTCCTTTATCCCAAGGGAGATTTCTTCAGTCAGCTGGGCAGCAGCTCATCGGAGGTCAGTTCTGTAAAGTTCTGGACGAATCTAAGGCTCTAGGG
The DNA here is from genome assembly GCF_964204655.1 of Triturus cristatus. Classification (NCBI taxonomy): domain Eukaryota; kingdom Metazoa; phylum Chordata; class Amphibia; order Caudata; family Salamandridae; genus Triturus; species Triturus cristatus. The sequence goes on from NC_140593.1 coordinate 1,086,102,405, forward strand.
CAAAGTTATTCCCATATATCCCCAAGATTAGGGGATGGTCCCAAATAGAGCCTACCAATCAGAGTAGAGGCGGGAAAGGATGGCTTCACCCACTCCCCTTTGTGTGTTTCCCGCCTGGGGGAGGTGCAGGATGCCCCTGAACCGGTTCCAGGCGGTGTATGCAGAAATGGGGCTCTGCAGCTGCCTACGTGCAACTCTGAATGGACATTTGGTGCACCCACCCTGTTCCAATCCACATATCCTGTCTGGGGAGGTGCTGGCACCTCCCTGCCACAGGAGCCCTATTGTCCAGATGGCGAGGCTGGGGTTTTCCCCAGCAACAGCCAGCCAGAGTCGTGTAGGTGGCGGACAGTAGCCATTTTGTGGTACATGTGCACTTTTAAATTGGTGTCTAAATTCTAACGCTTTTCCATATCACCCTCCTAGCAAGGGGGAATCGTACCCTCATGCCCATGGCTGGACTGGGGGTATGATTCCTTCATGTTTGACACCAAACACGATATGGTTCTGTGTAGCCATTCCCAAGTTACAGCGATGACGCAATAACTTATAATGCGGTTAAGAGTATATGGTATGGCTACACTACAAACAACCCAGTAACGATTTTACGAAGGTTGCAGAGAGGTCCTACTCACGTAGGGGTCCCCCCTCACACATACCTCAGCACCCAGCCCTGTAGGATTACCAGGGCCTGCCATAGGGGTGACCTATGAGAGTATATGTGTTGTAAGGGTATGGGATATAGGGTACCTACATCCCTGTAAGGGGTGCTAGCACCACCTTACCCAGACTACAGTAGTGGTCTGGTGGTGTCAGTTTGTGTGGCTGTCCCAGGGTGGCACAATAAGTGCTGCAGCCCTGGTAGGCCTACTGGGGGACCCATGCCCAGGGTACCTAGGGTACCATCTACAAGGGACTGGTAGGGCATGCCCAGCATCCAATTAGGTTTGTACCTAGAGTACTTTACATCAGTTTTAGGGAGAAAGCAGATAGGCTGGGGTCCTGGATAGCAGGATCCCAGCCAGACTAGTCAAAAACCACTTAAATACCAGGCAAAAAGTTGGGGGCAACCATTAGTCAGATTCCACTCTCCTACAGCCTGTATCGTGTCAGACCGTAATCCGGTACTACTCTACCTTCGAGTAGAGTGCTACAAAGTGTGTATTCCCATTATTATTAAGCATTTTATAGAGCGCAACAGCTACCCCAAATAGGAGTGTCCCATGTGGAAGCTGAGACCTGAATCACTTGAAGACCCACATTACCAAGAAGTGATTAGGGAACACAAGCATTATTTTACAGAGAATGCTGGCACAGGGCACACCCCTTTTATAGAGTGGAATGCATTTAAGGTGGTGATTAGAGGAAAGTGCATAGCAGAATCAGTGGGGGTCAGGCATACCTTATTGAGAGAACTCCATCAGAAGACTTCCGTCCTTGGCACACTTTAAGAAGGAGAACAAAACTTTCTTAATGGGAAAATACCTCATCTAATGAATACTTTACAATCAACTCATAGACTTGTTCTACCCTCCACCTCGGCATTATCCACGGCCTCCACTGATGACACATTTTTCTGGATTCCTGGGCATCCCCCCAAGAGCTGAGACTGCGCACCTTCTTGTATATTATAACTACCCCCTCTAATTTTTTATCCCACATGTAGCTTCGACCTCAGACGGGGTGCACCTCGTCTATATGGAAACATTCTTGTATTTTTTTATCTGCATGCTTCAATTTTCTCCCACATGTAGCTTGGACCTTAGACTGCGTGCTCCTCCTGTATAATGTATCCCTATCTCTCCCAATCTGATCCCTCCCATCCTTATGCTTTGTTTTCCTCCCCCTCAATCCTGTAAAGCGCTTTGATACCCTCACAGGTCTGGTTTGCGCTCTATAAAACTATAAATAAATAAATAAATAAATGAGAGCTGAACAGACATTGAGGGAGAAAGAGAAACGTAGAATGGGGCTCCCAGACTTGCAAAAAACACTGCTCGAGGCTAAGGAAACCGTGGTGAGCCAGGTAGAAAGGCTCCGCTGCTTTGATTATAAGCAGTATATGATCCGAGCTCATGCTGAGCATGATAAAACTGGTTCCTTGCTGGCCTGGCTGGGTAACTCAGCCAAGAGGGACTCGGTCATTGTGAAAATGCATATGGACGAAGGCCGCCGACTCTATAGGCAGGGAGAGATAAATGACCATTTCATGTGTTACTATACTGGGCTCTAAAGGAGCACCACTCAACACGTAGAGGCATGGCTCACGCCTTTCTGGTGCTGTTAACTTTCATGACCCTCACATGGGAAGAAGCATGGGACTGGGAGGAGAAGTATCTAGTCAGGAGATTAGGGCAGCGATCAAGGGGCTGGCATGTGGCAAGACACCAGGAACTGACGGACTTCCAGTTAAATTTTATATGGCATTTGCCATAGAGTTGTCCCCTAAACTGGTGGACCTCTATAATATGGCAAAAAAAACCTCTACTCGGAAGGCGTTAGTGGTGCCCTTATTGAAGCTGGGGAAGCCAGAGCATGACTTCAGGGTATGTAATATAGACCCCTATCAATGCTGAACTTGGACTATAAGATCCTCAGCAGGATCTTGTCCACCAGACTCCTTCCTCTCATGTCTGAACTAGTGCGATGTTCATCCCTGGCCAAAACACAGCACTAAACATCCACCAGCTACTGGTGGTGCTGGAAGACACTACATATGACAGGGCTGATGAAGCGGTGTTTGCTGTGGACATAGAAAAGGCTTTTGATAGCCTGGAGTGCAAATTCCTGTATGAGGCCATGATCAGAATGGGACTAGGGAGAGGTTTTCTAGCATGGGTCCGACTGTTATATAAAAATCCTGTGGCCAGGGTACCCACAGGAAAAGCTATCTCTGGGAGCTACAGTGTGGAGAGAGACTCGGCAGGGTTGCCTATTGTTTCCACTGTTGTATGCCCTGGTCATGGAACCATTAGCCAGCCTAGCCAGAAATGGGAACAGATATCAGGGGCTCCTGATAGGGACTTCTCATCATCGCATTGCCCTATATGCAGAAGACCTCATGAACATGGCCTCGCACTTGGAGTGAGCCAGGGGCATACTAGCTGAATTTGGTGCCCTGTCGGCCTGCAGGTAAATTGGCAAAAAATCTTGTTTATTCCCACGTTGGGTGAACTACAGCCAGAACCCAGCTGCCTATCCTATCCTATATGGGGACCAAAATTTACCATGGCAGTCAGGACATGCTAGATGGAAATGTGGGTCAGGCTCTCCGGTCATTCGGGGCTTGTACTGAGCTCTGGCAAACGCTCCCACTTTCGATCATGGGAAGTGTAGCCATACTTAAGATGATAGTCCTCCCAAAACTATTGTATTTTTCTCTGTACTGCCAGTATGGATTCCTGGGACTATGAACTAGACACCCTGACAATGAAATGTTTATGGGGATTGGGCTGGAGTCAGGTAGTCCTCTCAAACTGCAGTGCCCGTCGACTGAAGCAGCCTGGCAGTACCAGAGTTTGAATCTTATTATCTGGCCATGCAACTCCAATGGTACACAGTGGGTGGCTGGTAGACAGACCCTGGACAGGGTGGCGGGACCCTTTACCCCAATGCTGACGAGATTGACAAGAGTATTGCTAGGGGTGGGATGAACCTCAGAGGAGGACACACAAGAATTCAGAGTTGTGTGTCATTGCTGGATCCGTTACCTGCAGAAAATGAGAACACGAATCCCGTATTCCCCTGAACTACCCATGACTATGTTGAAAACATTACCCCACAGTGGCAGCTGGGAGGGGATGACTGAATGGTTGACGGCGGGAGCGACGAAGGTGGGCGACTAGTTCAGGACAGGCAAGCTTTTACCATTTGAGGACTTCGTGCAGAGTTCGACCTGCCGCAGGGCACTTTTTTGCTTTATAGGGCTGTCACTGCAGCATTTCGTATACACTGGAAGATCGGCCTAGCAGACCCGCGGCCCCATGCCTCCTGCCGAAACTTGGCTCTATCGGTCACATGCTTGTATCGGGCATGCTACAACCTCAGGACATCTTGAAGGAATAATGGGAGGTGGATTTGGGAGCCCCCATACCAGCCAAATACTGGGTAAACTTTCTAGACAGAATCCCAGAGGTATCCCGCAATGCCTGCTTTAGGCTGCACAGGGCCTATCTCACCCCAGGGCATATCAATAGATAATTCCATAATGTAGATACGGCATGTACGTGCTGTGGGCAGGTTGGTCCAGGGCTTAAACATATGCTGTGGGCCTGCCCTCAACTAGGGGTGTACAGAGAGGCGGTCACTACGGTGGTAGCTTATACCATTTCCACGGAGGTCCCATGTTCGCCGGGAGTATTGCATATTGGGCTGGTTCCCCCACACCTCCCAGGCAAAGGTCACCAGCAGATTCCAGGATCTAGCATCAATTTCGAGAGAACAAGAAAATCATAAGGCAATGGAAGGCACCGGGTGCAGAGAACTCAAACGATGGGCTGGTTATCAGGGCGAGGTGCTACTCAGGGAAAGCCAGAAAGCGACTGCATTCATTGGAAATTGTGCAGGCCTGGGAAGCCCTGGTGGAGTGCTTAAAAGAGCCAGAGCTGCAGTCCCAAGTGTCGTCACCTGGGATGTCGCCGGCCCTAGGCCACAAGCCCCTAATGGCAATGAGAACAAGTGGCCAGCGAGGTCAGATGGTTGCCCTGGGTTGTCTGCTGGCACTTCTCCCAATGCTCTGCCAAGCCCCTTCCCCTATATATTCAGCCGTCCATTACCATTCTTAAGGCATGGACACGGCGACCTGGCAGGAAAAAGTTCATACATATTCACAGTGGGAACGACTCGAAAGGAACGGGAAGGGAGGTTGGGGTTGTTGTAGTAAGTTGGAGGAAGTTCAATCGATATGTGTTGAAATGCAAATGTTTGACATGTGCGAAGTATTACAACAGTTTGTGTTCAAGACTGAATATGATTGTATTGACTACAAAAACCTTCAATGAAATCTGTTTTGTTTTTAAATTATTTGAAATCAAGGATAGTCACCCTTGCTGTTTCACAAGTTCAGTTCTCGGCAGTACTGGCAGCAGTATCTGATGAAGAAGATAGACAATGATTTTAAGGCAGACATTGTAATACCTATGATATTTACAGGGTTGCTGGTTAAAATAGTGTTTCGACATGGGAGCAGTGTTCAGAACTCCGCTGTTCTGTTGGAGGAACTACAAATTAGTTTTACTCAAGTCCAAGGGTACCACATTGAGTGGTCCTATAAACATAGTGGCACTGGCTAATTTGCAAACTAGGGGTTTGATGTACTATAATTTGAGGAAATTATAATTTGCATGTATCTACAAGCATTAGCAGCTCTCCATTTGAACTCACAGACGACATCAGGATCCTACTGGACAACGGCAAGACGGCGGCCCTCATCCTCCTGGACCTCTCCGCTGCCTTCGACACCGTCTGCCACCGCACACTACGCACATGACTCCACGACGCAGGGATCCGAGACAAGGCCCTGGACTGGACCTCCTCCTTCCTCTCCGGCAGAACCCAGAGAGTCCACCTCCCCCCATTCCGTTCCGAAGCCTCCGAGATCATCTGCGGTGTCCCGCAGGGATCCTCCCTCAGCCCGACGCTGTTCAACGTCTACATGGTGCCTCTCGCACGCATCGCCCGACATCACAACCTCAACATAATCTCCTACGCCGACGACACGCAACTGATCCTCTCCCTCACCAAGGACCCCCTCACCGCCAAATCCAACCTCCACCAGGGAATGAAGGCTGTCGCCGACTGGATGAAAAATAGCCGCCTTAAACTGAATACAGACAAGATGGAGATCCTCATCCTCGGGCCCAACCCCTCAGCTTGGGATGACTCCTGGTGGCCCACATCACTGGGGACTCCCCCCGCACCCACGAACCACGCACGCAACCTGGGAGTCATCCTCGACTCGAAACTCACCATGACCAAACAAGTCAACGCTGTCTCCTCCTCCTGCTTCAAACCCTCCGTATGCTCCGTAAAATCTACAGATGGATCCTGACAGACACAAGGAAAACAGTCACCCAGGCCCTAGTCAGTAGCAGACTCGACTACGGAAACGCCCTCTACGCCGGAGCCCCGACTAAGCTCATCAACAGACTGCAGAGAATCCAGAACGCCTCTGCACGCCTGATCCTCGACGTCCCGCGCCGCGACCACATCACCCCCACCTGAGGAACCTGCACTGGCTCCCTGTCGACAAAAGGATCTCCTTCAAGCTCCTGATCCACGTACACAAGGCACTCCACAAGAACGGCCCAGCCTATCTCAACAGTCGACTCTCCTTCTACGTACCCAACAGGAAACTCCGCTCCGAAGACCTCTCCCTGGCTACAGTCCCACGCATCCATAGGACCACAGCCAGAGGCAAATCCTTCTCCCACCGCGCCGCCAAGACCTGGAACACCCTCCCCCTCATCCTATGACAAACCGAAGACCTTCTGACCTTCAGGAGACAACTCAAGACCTGGCTGTTCGACCAGTAGCAACAGCACCCCCTTCCTTCCCACCCTTCAGCGCCTTGAAACCCTTGCGGGTATGTAGTGCGCTTTACAAATTATCTGATTGATTGATTGATTGCAGAACTCAAAATACTTATCAGGAATCATCATTATTTTGTCACCCACTTCTTTAATGAGTTAGGTGATCTACAATGTCACCCTCAAGGATTGCTGGAAATCTCACAAGTTTATCCCAAAAAGTAATACCTCTATGGTAAGAAAAGACGGAAACTCGTATATAAATACTGAGTCCTTTTTATTAAGACCCATGCACTGGGCAGCTTTAAAGATAATCTCAGTAAAAGCACACCTAACTTAAAAGCCCCCTTGAATAATAACACTCCATGAACTTGTGCACTAACAAAGAGCCAAACTCATAAAGTGGAACGTTAGACTAGCCAATGGCAACATAACATTGATGTGACCACGTAAGTAAACACATTACTACATATCTTCCTTCGTTTAGAAACATAATAATAATAATAATAATGTCTAATTTCATGAATACTTTAGTTTTGCTACCTCTTAAAACAAAACAAAGAACATCTTCCTGCTTTTTCGGCATCCTAATACTGCGTCCTGCCCTTTGCAAGTTCACAGACGTGTCTCCAATACTGTTCGCGTGCTTCGTAACACAAAGCTCAACAACCACTCTTTCTTTGTCCATAACATTTTCTGAATTGCAAACACTTTCAGAACTGAAATCAGGTAACATCACATCTTCCACATTTTAATCATACACACTTTTATTGACATTAGCCAATCGTAAAACTCCACTATGAACCATTATTAAGCAGCGCTGACGTCCTTCCATGTTTTGAAATACTTGGAATTCCCTTTACTAACATGTCCTGGTAGTGTGATGTGTACCACATCACCAATATCGAAAACTCTTGTTCTCACATTCACCTTTGTAGATAACTCGTCCATAGCTACCTTTTGCTTTGACTGAACATTCTCCTTAACTTTATCATAAATAGTTCTCATACTCAAGTTGCAAGACTTTTCAACCAACCAGCTTTGATTTAAATCTTGTCATGGTTTCCTTTCTTTCAACATTACAAATGGAGAAAACCCCGTAGTCATAGGTGGGGTACAATAATATGATCAAATTAAGTCAGACACATGTTTCTTAACATCAGTACTGACTTTGATAGCCAATTAAACCCCTTCCACAATCACCCTATTGAACCTCTGAACTGGACCATTCATATTGGTCAAGTATAAAGCTGTGCTTACATGCTTAATACCCAGATCTAAAAATATGTCTCCAATTTGGTAGATGTAAACTGTACACCATTGTCAGTCATTACAGAATCAGGAATTTCCTCTCCTCAAACATTCCTGCAAAAACTCAATGACAGCAGCAGTGTCAGGTTTAGATATCGATTTCATTTCTGCACATTTAAAAAAATAGTCAATAATGACTAGCACAGACACTTTCACCTTGACCAAAACTCTCATAAGGCCCCAACAAATCCATTACCAATTTTCTACATGGTTCTTTAGGCAAGGTGTGATGAACAACATCTACACTCAATGTTTTCAGGCACCTATCAGAATTCCTGCACAATTGACACAGTTGAACCTACTGAACAATTTCAGTATCCATACATAGCCACCAGAACAAATCTCTAGTTTTCTTAATGGTTCCAGATTGTCATACATGTCCTAAATGGGCAATAGAAATGCGACACCTGATATCCCTGGGAGGCACAAAACATTGATTCCTCACTACAATGTCATTTTCGACAGACAATTCTTCAACCTTCCAAAGAGGTTGCACATCTTTTTTCAAAGTCCTCTCCATAAGCCAACCTCCACAATATGTGTTTTAACTTCATTTAAAATCTCATCATTAAAAGAGGCTTCAAACCATTCATCCTTTGAAAGCACTTGGCCCACGGACATGATGATATCGTCAATGGATGCTACAACACACTCCTCTTCACACTTGTCTCCACAACATTGGTATCACACTTCAATAATATTGATAAGCAGTCGTATCTAACATTTTGTATACCAGGTAAGAAGATTACATCAAAGTTATATTCATATAGTCTAGCTAAAATTCTTATCAACCCTGATGAAGCCTTCCCTATCCCTTTTTAGGTCTCGCCTAGGCAGCGCGCATACGCTACTCTAGGAGGGCCTTTAGCCATCGGTCTTCACTTTTCAAGCACTGCGCTCGTGCTTGTGGCGGCATCCATCTTGCGGGAGCGAGCAGCGGCGCGCCACAAGCACGAGTGCAGTGCTTGAAAAGTGAAGCCTGCGCGCGCACGTACGCACCACTCCTGGGCTTGTTAGGTCTCGCCTAGGCTGCTCGTTTTTCTTTCCACTGCTTGCTTTTTTAAGAGCGCTGTTTTACATCCTTGGATTCATAATCTAGGAGCAACCTAATGTCGCTTATTTCTGACATCTCTCTAGTTTTTAGTCCATCTCCATCTAGTTTTACTGAACCTTACTTGCAATCGATGACTTGCCTTGGATGTGCAGATTATATAGCACAGCTGACAGAACGTCTGTGAATCAACTCGATAATTGAGAGTTTGATTCTCGGGTCACACCTTTTTGATTAATGGTAATTACATTATTTATTACTTTATCCCCACACTAGATCCATTGCTTGCCAGCTTTTCTCACTTAGTTTAAGCAAATGTTTTTATTAACAACCCACGATACTAGGATAGCGAACTCACATCTTCTCTTTCATTCAACTTACTCCCTTACCGGAAACTACCATTCTTTACTGACAATGAGGACGGTTATCGGTTCAGTCTTCCACCCGCCGGAAGTATGACCATGCTATAACCAACCACATTCTTCCTCTCTAACATGTGCTAGACGCACTTCCCTCACGTGTTGCGCGCATTAACTCTAGTCACTATTGCCTTATCTCAGGGATACTGGTGTTATCAGAGGGCGTCCCCGTAACAATTGGGTACAATTTTTTTACTCGTATAGTTTTAAATATCGTTACGGGCATTGGGTCGGACGACCACTCTGTCTCTTTCGATATTGCGATACCGTTTTATGACACACGCAGACCTAACGCAACCGGCATGGCTGTTTACTTTACTGGGCTTGGATTTCCTCCAGCTAAATGGTTCTTTTTTCCCCTGACGCCAACAACCCTTTGATTCTTTGCATCAACTTTATACCTACAGTTATGCCAATGATAATAAGCGCGCATTTATGACTTCTTTCATGAGGCTTTCCCATCCTGCTCCAACTGACCATCTCTCTTGAACCCCCTTTTTTCAGTTTACCGTTCCATTTTCAAACAACTGACCGTGTTTCCGTATTATTCATCCTGAGATATTGCAACCCATGACACACAGACGGTCATTTGAGTACTGAGGTATGTCCTCTCCATATATGTTACTTTTAGGTTATCCCCGTTAGTTTATAGGCAAACATACTCTTTACTTACGTCCTCTTTTCTCCAACAGTAGGCCTCTTCATTACCAATCGCCCTACACGGGACGCACCACCGATGCCCTTTATCTTGGCACGACGATCATAGTGAATCTCGTAGGTAAGCTGGCACATCTTAGAACTCCTTATTTATCTTTCACACACTAGCACTAGGGTGTTTTATAACGCAGGGCTTTATCCCTTACCTATTTGGCTTGGATAGTCTTCCATTTTCTCCTCTCTCCATCACCCTCACTTTCCATCCGCGCTCTCATTTCACCGTGAACTTACTGAAGTAGGTTTTCTTTTGAGATTCTTCTCTTCTTTTACAATGTTTTTCTAAACTCAAACCCTCACCTTTCAACACACAGATGACATTGCATCTCTGTTACACTGATCCTTACATATTTACCTCACTGACGTTTCCTCAAAACTGAAAGGCATCATGTTTGTGAATATCCTATACTCGAACATAGGGAATCCAGGATAAGCACATTATAGAACAAGCATTTGCAATGCAATAGGTCTTGCATTTACACAAGTTTAAGCTATTGGCATTGTAAATGACAATACCTTTTATTTACCTGTTTTAAAAATGAAAACAAAAATAAAAGGCATTGTCATTTACAATGTCAATAGCTCAAACTTGCGTAAATGCGAGCCCTATTGCATTGCAAATGCTTGTTTAGTTAATTAGAATATCAGAGGCCTGTGATCAGACCTTAACTGAAATGATTTCCCTCATAAGTATGTTTTAAAGTGTTCCACCACCCATGCACAGCTTAATGCCTCTCTTTCTAATGTAGAATTTGTAGCTGTTGTTAACGGTCCAGATGCAAAAGTGACAGTGTACTCACTGCCACCCTTGTACTGACTTCAAACATCTCCTAAACCAATAGTGCTGGCATCAACAGTCACCATGCTTTGCAAAGAGGGCGGAAAAAGCTGACAATGGCAATTAGTTAATGATATTTAACGTTAATGAAGGGAAAGCATTGTCCTTGTCCTGACCCCATAGATATTTGGCCCCTTTTTTTAACAGCGTCTGCAAAGGGCAACTCACATCACTAAAGTGTTTGACAGTGAATAATATTCACATATTCCCAAAAATGATCTTAACTGATCCTTATCTTTTAGAACCTGAATATTTTCAATCACTGTCCATAGATCTTTCTTTGGTGATATTCACTTTTCTGAAATCACACGGCCAAGATATTCAACCTCTGAACTACTGAACTAAGAAACCGGCATTTTTCAAATTGAAAAGTCATACCTTTGTTCTCCAGAATAGTTAACACTTTACCCAAAAGTTGATAATGATTCTCCAACATATTAGTGTACACCAAGCCATCATCCTGGAATGCAATTACACCCTCAATGCTCCCAAACAAACAAGACATAAGCTTTTGGAACACTGAGGCTGCAGGTGTTAGTTCAAACGGCATCCTGGTGTACCTGAACGTTGCATCAGGAGTAATACACGTTGTAAGTTCATGAGAATCACTAGTTAACACAATCTGGTGGTATGCAGCTTTTAAATCAATGGCGTTAAAGAATTTGCTCCCTCCAACTCTGCAAAATCTCTTGGATGGATGGTAAGGGATGACAGTCCACGACAATTTGTTTGTTCACTGATCTTAAGTCAACAGACATCCTCAATTTACCGTTCTTTTTCTTAACTAGAACAATGGTAGACACCCATTGTGATGAATCCACAGGCTAAATAACTTTTTCTTTCAAATATCCTTAAGCATGAGTGATAATTCCTCTCTTACAGACAAAGGAACCTGCCTTAGTTTGTGTTTAACTGAAGGAGGGTTTTTCGTTAGACAAATATGATGAATAAACCCCTCAACCATAGCAAGTTCTTCATGAAAAACACCTTTATGTGAATCTTACAACTTTTCTAACAAATCATCCTTGACAGTGATACTCTTGACCATCTGATCACCATCCACAATGTAAAAAAAGTTTTGGCACTGGGATCTAGGTGCATACCTAATTTGGCCTAATGTCTCCAACCCAACACTTGCTGACCATCAATGGCAACACACACTTTGCCCACAACTGACCTTCCAAGAAAACCAATTTCGGTAATGAAGTATCCAATCATATTGATCTCCTTTTTTCCAAAAGCAAAAACTTTGACATCATTGGATTCCAAAATCTTATCCACCCAATTTTGATTAAAAATATGTGTCTGTTAAAATTGTAAATGGTGACCCCTAGTCAGCCATCACTTCTACTTTTCTTCCCTCAATACAAATCTCACAAAAAGGTGGAGTATAAGGTTTCGCATCTATTTTCCAAGTGGAAAATGTTGCTACACTTGTACCCTGTCACTTCCAACATTCTCTAAAATTCCCAACACAATGTATTCTCTAGACACTTCCTCATTGGTTTCTTCCTGGACTAATGATGCCCTTCTGTTGTTAACTGACATGCACAAACTTTCAAAATGGCCCCGTTTTCCGCATTTGAAACATGCCTTATTCCTTGTAGGACACATTTTAAACCGTGAAGAATGTTTTTTTGACGCACACCTGTCACACAATACTTTAGAGCTTCTTCGAACTGTATTCTTTTGTCTATTAAATTTAACTTTAAAACTACTATCTTTAAATGACACAGCAGCTACTTCACAAGTCAACTTGTCAACATCAATAGTTTTAAATGAAGAAATTGAACGTTCCACACGGGAACCATGTCTGGGCATACCCTTCTCCTTGGGTGTCATACTGAATTAAAATAAAAACAATGGATGGAATGCTTGAAGTAATCTCAGCAAATGGTAAATAGACGGGACCGCATACCAGTCCATCGTGTTTTTGCTCACCATGCCGCCTCAGATTAGCCCTCATGACATTGCATTGAAGTAAAAAACAGAATAAAAGAACTAGGTTGAAACCAGCCTTGTGTTTCTTGTGGTCCTATCTCGGACATTGCCTGGCAGTTCGGACTGGACTATTCCTATTGAAGAAGTACCAAGACTGATTTGCATGAGGCAAATCTCTGTCTAGAACTGCACAGTGGGTGAAAAACGATAGTCTGAAATGCGTCTCTTTGAAAATGCCCGTGTCTTAGATTAATTAAAGCATTCATTCCATTGCCTTGTTGCTTTTGAGTAGTGTGACAGGTGTGCCTAGCCATGAGTGCTGTGCTCACTATGCTATAGGACTCAAGCTATACCTCACTGATCAGATCTATGTACGTCAAAACCGGTCTGAGGTTGCTTGTGGTCCCATCTGTAGGGTACTTGATGGGGCAGTTCAGGCTCAACATTTCCTATTGAAGCAGGACCAAAATTGATTTATCTACCACTTAGCCACCCATCCTACAAACACACTTTTCAATCGCTAAAAACTCCCATCCCACAACTTTTAATATAATGCTTGGCAATGACTATGTGTGTATTAGAATTATTAGGATTATGTAGTGCATTGTTTTACAGGCTGTGGAACGTTGAACACTAACCCTTAACACAACACAATCACATAAATATATAAGTACCCCCGCACACATACAAATGTAACAATACATATACTTTTTAATTTAAATTACTTATTTTTTATGTACAATGTATTCATTTAAGAAAAGAAAATGGAAAGGTCAGTTGTCCTTGGGAATGGGATAAATAAAAACAGAGCATAAGGCCATAGAAGTAGGTTCAACTTGGAGGGGGCATCAACTAAAAACAACTCAACTGGAATGTCAGGGGAGCAGTCTATGTGGATTTATTATCCACACAAAAAACTAAATGATTTAAAACGTATACAGCTCCAAACAAAGCTCAATATTCCTGAATCAATGTTCAATTTAAAAGAAAATGCCAAAAGTCCAAATAGATGTATAGTCAATCCCCCAAAATGGATGGAGCATCGGAAATGCTTTCCTGGACTGTGGGAAAAAATTAATATCCATCTTCCTCTTTTTCAGGAGGCTAGGAGCTCCCACTACTCATCCCCAGGCACTTTGTGTTGTGGGTGGGAGGTTGGTGGGGGAGGATCAGGCACCACAAAAGATCTTTACATACCTGGGAGAGCTTAGGGACAGACAGGGAAGACATACTGTGGGTCACAACATGTCTAGTAGAGGAGGGATGGGAGATGGAATATGTAAACATGGCTGCTGTCCAGGAGGACAGTAGGCAGCAAAGCTACCCGTGTTGGTCAGGTTGTACCTCTCAGTGTGCCTTCACCTACACTGTGACCTCTTGAAGGTCCTGCGAGATTGACTACCGACCAGCAGTCATCTTATTCATGACTGCCTGGAAAGCAGATATGTTCATATACACAAGGTGCATGCAGGGATAAAACACCACTTCTTTAACCTAGGCTGCCCACTGAAAAGGAAAAGGAATGAGAAAAAAGAAAATAAATAGTGCGTGTATATTTCCATTACATTATATAAATAAATAAATGAGTTCTAAGAAATGTTAAATGTGACAATAAAATGAAGATGTCACAACTGTTTAAAATAAATAAATAAAAGTGTCTACTTTTAACAGTGGGTGGTAATGGTTACCAAAAACACGTTTTTCACGTCTTAAAAAAATAAATATGATGTATACATAGTATGTAAGCAAAGCACAAGTTATCCTAGAAAAATGTATAGTAACCCTTGGCAAACAATGAATAGGGGCATGATTAGAAGATCCAGAATTGTGCATTAATTGATATAGCATGCATTTGTAATATGTGACCAGGTGATCGCTGTTACTTGTAATAGTATATTTTATGTACATTGCATCACAATGACTAATTTAAGGTGTAAAGTTCTATGCACGTTAAAAATAGGTTTAACACATTAACAAAGACGTGTGTGACTTGAAATACAGCTATATTGTATGTGTTACGTGCATTTAATCTATGAAAGTCAATCATTGCAAAAAAATAAGGGCATAAGTCAGCAATGAGGCCCTTTTTACATTATATGAAAAAATAAAAAAGTAAAATACTTTCTGATACTCTCCCTGCTATATGCTGACAATGCAGTATTGCTAAATTGCACAGCCAATGGTCTTAAAGGACTTGTTGATCTTTTTGTCAAGTTCATGGATGAATTAGAACTGGAAGCTAACATTTCAAAAACACACTACATGTCATGTGGTAAGCAGTCATTGAAAACCAGACGCATTACCATCTAAGGGGAGGTAATCTCTAGGATGGCTAACTTCCCATATTTGGGGGTAACCTTTGACCAACAGAATAATTGAATGCCTTGCCTCGCTATTCTCTGTGTGCGATTCAGCTTAGCATGTGGAGTTCTCTTTAGGTTTGCTTCTACGGTGGATGGTAAGCCTATCCTACCATTGCTGCAAGTCTATAGATTGAAATGTTTCCCTGGAGCTGCTATTTGTGGGTACTGTAATTGTGTTAGTATCCTGTGTTAGTATCCTGAAAGAGGAAAACGGATTATGTAGGAAATTTCTAGGTCTGTGCCCTAACAGTTCTAGCCTCTTTGTCCAAGATGAATTGAGTCTTGCTTACGTAGACGACCATGCATAGCCTGCTCCATTGCTTTTGTGGATTGCTGTGTGGTTAGGGGACCATAACGTCTTCCACAGGGCCGTGATCAAAGATTGCTTTGGGTGTACTTTTGGCCACCAGATCCCGTGGCTTAACTATATTAGGTCTATTGCCTCATCCTTGGGTCGCCTAGAATTGTATTCTAGTCCCCAGTTGTTAAAAGAAGATGTCAGGAGGTTAATCAGGGATTTGTTTCTTAGCCGTGTCAAGGAGAACAGAAAGAATATGGTTCTGGTAAAACCAGCTTGGAGATCTCTTTTGCTCCTGAAACCAAATGCTGGGCCAGAACCTTAACTTTCTTTTGTCAGTCATTCTTGGGAGAGATCACTCCTTACAAAATTCTGTCTGGGCACCCTTCGTTCTCTTATTTGCTTTCCCCCAGGCCAATTTGACCCGAAGTCAATTATAGCGTGCCCTTGCGATGATTTCTCACCTAAGACGCTCGAGCATTTGTTTTTATTTTGCAGGTACTATGTATCCCTGCGTTCCCGATATCTCTTACCTATTTTAAAGTCCTGGGGCTTTTATCAGTACAGGCCAGATTTTCTGTATTTGCAGTTGTTAACTGATTACATTGTGGGGCATATTCACAAGAAACTATTGCAGAGTCAACGGCACTTTATCGCATCCAAAGTTGCGATAAATGTATCACTCCATTCACAAGCTGGTGTTAACAGCCACAGCACCAGTTTACCCGCGATAGCAGCCACAAAAAACATCGCCACAGAGGCCCCCCACAATTATCTCTAATGAGATGCAGAGTGGGCGTTCCCGTGCCGCAACAACATCACACCTCAACATTCTCAACGACCAGACAGAACTGCGATAAAAACACAAAACAGGCACAGGCGCGTTAGCACCCGGAAATCTAAACCTGCTCTGACCTGGTGTAAAGTCGGACGGCAGCCTGCACAACAAAAGGAAGCACAGCCCAGGGCCACATCCGAAGGGCGACAGATGCCATGGAGCCACCCATCATGCGGCCCGGACACCCAAGAGGGCCACAACACCCACCAACACCACCCCAGGACCACAACCCACACCTGGAACACCCCCCTGTACCACCACAGACGCAGCACAGACAAAGACAGCGGACCCCCAGGAAGCGTACCAGCCGCACAGACCCAACCTCTGACAATGTCACCGTCCACCACAGGCTGAAAGGGACAACCATCCCATGCATCCTGACCATCATCGCCCAAAAGACCTACGGCACCAACACAGCGGACAACCAACATCCCACCCCACACCAAGCTGCTGGCTAGGCTGTACCTGTTGGTCCCTGGCACCCCCCAACCAACACCCGCCAGAGTCAGAGGAGTCTCACTGCCAGCCACATCCAAGTCCCTCACACCTGTTCTGGACATCACCCTGGTACCCCAGTCCCCATACGTCCAACACAATGCGCAGGTCACGCTGGAGACAAAGCAAGGACCATATGCCATAGCAGGATGCACGCATGTGTTTGGGGCAATCCAGAGCACACATGTCCCAACTGTGCCCCCTGGTGACACAGCACACAATCACCGCAACAGAAAGCACATGTTCCACCCCAATGTGCAGGCAACAACAGAACACTGTGGAACCTCCAACAATGTCGCCTTCAAATACACAGCCAGTGTGCATGATTCCTCCATCCTCCGACAGTCCATCAGCAACCACCGTCCCCAGAATGGCACCAAGGGAAATGCACAGTCCCTTGGCAAGTTCAAAATGAACACCCCACTCACCTCAACTTCACAACCATGCAAATCACAACTCTGGCAATGCACACGTCACAAAATCACAACCAACATGCACAACAACATGCCCACCCACCAGACACGACAGAACAACTTACAATGGTTACCTGGCCAAGCCGTGAACATGAGCCATCAATGGCATGGCAACTTAGCCACATAACAGCCGAATATGGGGAGAGGTGGCAAACAGGCATGTGTGAAGGATGCAGAAGTACCATGATTGGGAAAGTACACAATGTCAAGAGTGGCGGAGATGTGCTGGACAGACCGCAGTATGTAGCACACCCCCATATCCATGGCGACATACACCTCTGGTGAATGGAGTGTAGTGGACAGTGGATGCAACCATGTCACCACAGCCAGTGGGGGACCTCGCGGAAATCTTGCCTGTTACGCCCCCCCCCCTTAAGCGTGACCGGAGTGGGATGCCCTGGCGTACGCCATGCCAGCAGAGGGGTGTGAATAAAAAGCACGTAGCCCTGGGCGTGGTCCTCTTCCGGAAAGCCCAATGTCTCTGCCAGGCCGTCGCCACGAGGCCGATGCCGTCCTCTAGAGTGGAGTAGCCAGCAACGATGTGTGGCTGCAGGATCCCCGCACGCTGGACCCCGAAGCCGTCAGGCCCGCCCCTGCGCAGCCAGGCCTCACCTCCCGACACCGGTGTGTGTCAAGGAGGGCCGACCACGTTCAGGCGCAAGCTCCAGGCCCGAGTCCCGTGACCTAAGCAGCCTCCTCAGACCATCACGGCCTCCACGACACGGGCCTGCTTTAGTCCTTTTTCGTTGACATACCCTACTGCTGCCTCAGGCCTACTCCTCGGCCCAGTAGGTCCCATGTGTGAGACTGTGTCCTGAGTCATGAATGGCAGTGACCCCAAATCCGGGCCAGCGGCAGCAGCACTAGGCCCCAGCCGATTAGTGAGGCATAGTTCAATATGGGCATCTTGCAACACCTGGTGCCACTAACCCTGTTCAACGCCAGCCGGCGACACCCGGTGCCTCTGACCCTGTTCAATGCCAGCCGGCAACACCTGGTGCCACTAACCCTGTTCAACACCAGCCGGCGACACCTGGTGCCACTAACCCTGTTCAACTCCAGCCTGCAACATATGGTGCCACTGAACCTGAACTACGCAGGCCGGTAGGGCCATCCAACCTATGCCGGCGACACTCGGTGAATAGCCCGTGCTGACCGCTGCCTCAGTCCTACACCACGGTCAGGTAAGTCACACATTTGGAATGGAGTCCTGATTACGCCATGGCAGTGAACACCATGTAAGGCATAGGACAAGTCACTATACTCACTTCGATGTGGTGCCAACAAGTCTGTGCATGGTATCACAACCACACGTGTCTGTGGCCCTACGTGGACTACTGCCCTCGGCCTACGCTGTGCACGAGTGGGTCACAGATTTGGAACTGAACAGCAGTTATTCAAAAGGCAGAATACATGTCATCGCATGCACGGAGAGGCGTAAGAGGATGATGCGTTGCAGTCCGGAGGGAACAAGATCATCGTTACGGAGGTTATCGAACACTACCAACAACTGCCCTTGCGTCACTAACTCTGTGCCTCGCCAGCCAACGACACGTGGCTGTGGGCCACTGCTGACCACTGCCTCCGGCCTACACTTCGGTCCAGTAGGTCACAGACTCTTCATTTTGCAATGGCTGAGTTCATATCAGCGTACCAGCATCATCGCAGACAGCATCCCCTCTCAGCCCCGGTGCCACTAAGTCTGTTCCCCGACAATCATGGACACTCTCTGGTCGAACTTTGATGGTGTCTGAGTCTATGGACTAGGGGGCAGTTTTCATCCTCATGTAGCTGATACCGCATTGATGGTGGCAACAAGGCTGTCGCATTCCACTCCTCCATTCGCTGCTTCCGGATAAAATCAAATCTTTCGGCATCATGCCCTGGAGGACACCTTCCACTGTCCCCCGAAACCCTCCGCAACATACACCTCGGACATTGATGGTGACCCACTCAGGTCGCATGGCCCATCTGACTGCACCGCAAGTCACCGTCCTGTGGTTGGGTGCCTGTGCCGGCTGCTGTGCATCCGGGGACACTGACTCTGTACTTGTCAGGTCCGGGACCCCTTCTTCTAAGAAATTGGATGGCCCCTGAAGCGTTGGCCTTGGGGTCATCAACGCCATTTCTCTGTGGCCCTGCGCTGTACGCAGCCTCCGGGCCCAACAGCGTCCCACCAGGGCTCACACGCCAAATCGAGTCCTGACCAGCCCGGAATTGGCATCACCGCAGGAGGCAAACGCCACCACCGCAAGGACCACCTCCAACCGCCTTCTGCCAGAGTTGATACGGTGGTCCTGACAGACCTACGGAGTTGCTCAGACCTGTCGTGGATGCCATCATCAGCCTGATACCCTGTTCAGCACTCCAGGGGTCAGTGACTCAGTGCACCACAAGCCATTGTCCATTAGTGATTGAGTTTTGTGCTGTGGAGATGTTGGGCAACTATGTCACCTCATGCAGTGGGGAAGACCTGGGAATATGATGGGGAAGATGTGTCAACTCAAGTGTGCGTACGGGAGATAGCACAGACAATGGGAGGGCAGGAGGCAACATCCTCAAGGCAGGAATGCAGACTGGAGGTGGTAATCAAGCCACACACCCGGAACCATTACTGGGTATTGCGCTGTGGACTGCGGACGCAACTGTTACCTCAGGCAGTGTGGGAGACCTGGGACGTTGATGAGGAAGTTGATGCGGGTGTAACACACCCCACTGCATCTGCATCAGGACTGACCCGAAGGGCCACAATCCTAGCAATTCCTTCACATGAGCGCGCTCATCTCTAGTGCCCCTACCTCAGTGCACTGCAACTCACAGAACCTCCTGACTGAATATTGGGGGACCTCTGTCCTTACTCCGGCTCCCACCATGTTGCTTGCAGTTGACTCTGTTATGCATTTGTTTTCTGTTTCCGTTGCACTGGTGTCCAAAGTTCAAGTTGTTGCCAGCACCAAGCATTCCGTGCAGACTGGCTTACACTCACCCCACACACATCCAGCACAGGTGTCACTGTAATGTGGTCCTGCCAATAAAGGGGCCGGGCGCACGTGCCCGTAGCCAGTTCGACATGATATCTATGTGTGTCCCTGTGGTCTTGTTGTATGCATGAGGGCCCTGGGCCCTAGGACATTACAGTGCGCTGTGTACATCGGATGCAGACATGTCACCGCAGGCAGCGGGTTGGAGCTTGGACATGTAGCTTTGTCGCCACCCACTCAATTCGTAAAGGGAGTTGCCAGGGCCGTCGTACGCCGCGCCAACGTGGGTGTGTGACTGAAATGTGTGTGCCCCTGGGCGTGGTTGTGTACTGTGAATGTGCATCTGTATGTGTCTATGTCAGTGTGGCTCTCCTATGTGTGGTGTAGGTGATCCCTGAATGGTAATAGACACCAGCGTATGTGATCTAGTTCACCTTCCATGGGTTTGGACCACATGCACACCTGTTGGGCCACCTCCTTTTGGCGTGCTGACACATGGCATTGGGGTGCCATGTGTGGGTGGGTGAAGTGTTGTGGGCCAGCTGTGCTTGCGTGTGCTTCCTGCTGTGTGGTCTGTTGCAGGGGCTGTGTTCTCCTCTAAGTAGCTTGTTTGCCCTGGTCCTGGTGGTGGTTTGCGTGGGATATCCATGGGCTGTTGTAGGGCGTCCGTGTCGAAGGTGTGGTGGTCCTTTCCGGCATCACAGATGTGTTGTCTTCTGTGCTCTGCTGGAGGAGTTGTGTGCCCCTCTGAAATGTGAAAGGGAGATGCATGTTGACATTGTGTTGACATGTATGTTGGCGCATTGTTCTGGTTTACATGCAGACTGTTTGGCAATGTACATTGTGACTGTTTGTGAGGTGCTGGATTCTTCTGCGGGACAGTGTACATTCTGACTACATGACGGATGTGAGGTTGTACGCTTACATTTCCATTTCACAGTTTCCTGCTCTGTCAGATGTGGTAGGCATGTTTCTGTGCATGTGCGGAGCCAGTTGTGTCCTCTGTGTTGCAGTGTTGGCTAGGCGCATTGTACCATGGTGTCGTCGATGTGGGTGTGCTGTTCTTGCTATGTGTGTGTGCTGCAGTGTGCCAAGGGGATGTGGGACATGATCCTGGGTAATTGTGGGTGTGCAGCGTGCTACGCCTCGTTGTGCATGTGTGTCATTGTGCCCATCTCCCCACGGCCACCCAGTCCTTGTCTGTTACTTTCCCTGTTGATGTTGTCAGGTCCTCTCGAGCTGTGTCCGTACTCCCTACTCCTTGCACCGTCTCCACACTGATGACTGTGGCCTGGGTTTCCTCAAGCTCCTCCTGTGACGCTGGACTGCCACCTCCTGTCGCCGTTGCTGCCTTCCTGTTGGCAGGGGGTTTGTACCTGGTTTAGTTTGTCACGTCCTGCCGGCGCCTCATGGCCTCCTCCGTTGGCCTCCTCGACACTCCGGCTGCATTCATGGTAGTCTGCTTGTGGGTCTCTTGCTGGTAGTGTTCTGTCACCTCTGTGACACTGGTTTTGTTTTCCTGCGGTCTGCACCACGTCTTCCTCTCCCTTTTCTCCTTGGCCTTCCCCCTGCCCATTGTTCCTTGCTGGTGGTCTGTGAGGGTTGTGGGGTTCACGTTGTCCTCTGTGCTGGGTCAGGGTGCATCCATGTTGCTCCGTACTTAGGCTTGTTTCTGGTGTGTTGTTTCTGTGGTTTTTATGGTGCATTTTCCCGAAAGAAGTGTGGGATTTGAAGGCCTGTGGCTGGTTTTCGCTACTTTTTGTGCCGCAATTGGCCTCATCGCATGAATTTCCATGTTCGCGTTTCGCATTTTTGCGGCGTGGTGCTGATTTTGACGCTGTCATTTGACGCGTTCTCTGGTGTCTATCGCATGGTACCGCCTGGTTGTGAATTCCACGTTGACACGTGGTTATTTTCCCACGATGGGCTGCGATATTGAAAGTTGCGTTACGCTACTCTTGCGGTAGTTATTACATGTTCTTGTGAATATACCCCTGTGTCTTTTGCCGTTTCTTCCTTTCTGGAAAGTGTCCTGTACTGAAAAAAAGTTATGAATTCTTAATGTGTGGCAGTGTCTTTTAACCGAGGGTTGGTTCGTTCTATGAAATATGAAGGTTTTTATTTATTTTAACCTCGGGGATAAATCTCTTAATCTGGTTGTTGACAATTTTTACTTATGTGATCTTTTGTTGTTTTTTTATTTTGTGTTTTATATTGTTTATAGATACCTCCTATGATTATATTTTTTAATCAAATAAATATCGTTTTATTCAATTTAAAAAAAAATACTTTGTTCAAGCATACTCTACTATAAAGTAGAAAATAAAACATTTTAGGACAAATAGATACAACAGTAACTGTCATTCAAAGTCACACTTTACTTGGCAACATAACATAACAGGAGGACGATGGGTGTGGTTGATTTTGTTTTAAAAGCTGTCATTTAATCACACACTTCCAGTATGGCATGGACTTGTTACAAGTCAAGAGCTCATATAAGATGTTATGAGGGATATGAATATAAAAAGACCACTGGAGGGGATGTTCTATGGTTATTCTGTGAGTGGTGACACCTTCCCATAGTCTGGCAAGATCATTTAGAATTGGGTGGATATGAAAAGATGGGACTTTCAAAGTTTGCAGAACAAGAACCACTGTAAGGTATGGGACTTTTTGGAAGGTGCTCCATGGCGTTTACATTTCTACAAGGTTGTTAGCAGGAATTTTAAGTTGATGGTTGACCTGATCATAAATGGAATGTTCCAAACTATTGTTGCCCTAGAGAAATGTTTGGAGCAATGGCCGATCACTTCCACAATGCCAGAGGTTGTGCAAAGCATCTAGAGACGCAGATGAGCTGTTGAATATAAGGCATTGAAATGTATGTTAGGGCTGGTACTTTAGCGACAAACAACTAGGTAGGGTGTCTCTATCTACAATTGAATTGTCAATTGACACTGAATTTAAAATTGATTAAAATAGATAACAAGAGTGGGGACTAAGATCCTAAATGTCATCAGGACCAGGCAAGTGTTTCCCATTTGCCCTGGAAGTGCCTTGTGATTGTGAACTATTGGACAGGTGTGCTAAATAGAATTACATCAGTACAGGCTTAAAGGTTCTGTTAACCAGAAGTGGTAACTGTAGCAGACGTAGGCATTAGCTCACCCTACTAATGTTTTTGTTGGTTAAAAGACACATGGCCATTAGCACATGGATTGGTAGTGAAACACATGCGTTTGAAAAATACTTAAGAGATGTGGACAATGTTCAGAGGCAGTGCATATGAGCAGAAAGAGGGCTGATGGGAAACTATCTGCTGAGAGAACATGTACATGCCCTTTGTTCTAGACAAATTCAAGAAAGCTCAGAAAGAGATGCTTTGTACAGAGTATGAATTCTTGCGCGACTGAGATAATTCCTACATCTGTTTCCTTGCAAACACAATAGTGTATTATTGCAGGATACTGAGGGTACTCATTGGTGCTACAAATTGTGAATGGCACTGAATTTGAAACATTTAAGCACGAAATACTGCTAAAATCCCTATCATAAGCCAATATTCTTTTCCTGTTTGTTTCTATTAAAGGAAAAAGTTAACTTGCAAGAACATGGAAACTCTCTTTTCAGTGCTAAATAGCAGACGCAAGTACATTTTGCCAGTTTGACAGGGGGAAAACTATGGTAGGGCCAAAGCTTCACTAGCATCAAATGCTGACACTAAATGTATGTCAACCATGCCATCTGCATGATAAAAAGTCTAGATGGCATAATTTCTAAGGACTTGCATTGTCCTTGCGTGATGCAAATCATCGCAAGGCAACACAGGTCCTGAAATGGGACATACAAACCAAGCAAGGGGAAATTTGCGTGGCCTTGTGTGACTTTGTAAAGAAATGTAATACAGTACAGCACCTTGTGCCGTATTGCATTATATTTTGTTGTGATATGCATTTCGTGGATGGAGTATGGGGGTTTCCTTGTATCCAACCACAGTATTTGACACAATTCCACATTTACTAAATGCAGTAAACCTTGGTGTGCCCAAAAATGGTGTCCACAGAGAGGTGTAACGAAGGGGAATGTCTTTCTTCCTCCTTGTCATTTCCTCTTCCATGTGTCCTGCATTCTACAGCAAACATAGAAAGAGGAATAAGCCTCCCAGGATTATTTTTGTGCAGGAACGCATTACTTACTAAACAAAAACAATCCTGCCTGTAATGCAGGAATGGTGCAAGGGCACCTGCATCGATGCTAGGTGGCACATAGTGCACCAGGAGCGAGCAGAAGTGCGTAATTTCAGAGTAGAAAAGGCGCATTACTGCTCTCTCCATTTCACATAGCGCAGCAAGCTCTGTTTGGTGGATTGCGCTACCTGAAAAGTTTGAAAATCTGGCCATAGATACCCATTCTTATCAACAGTCCAGCAAATGCCTCTGCACTCGGAAGGCATGCCTGTCTTAATTTACCAACCCCAGAGCTCACTTTATGTGGTAGGGCCACCAGTCTCTGTCACATTTTTGGGTTGACTAGTGTCTTAACCTCTTGAGTGCCCATGACGAGACTATCTCGTCATGAACCCCGCCCGCTAATGAAAGGGCCGGCACAGGGCGGGGAAAGGGCGGGGCACTCAAGGGGTTAAATAGTTGAAGAGCAGGAGTGGTTCTATTCTACCACCTTAGATAGTGATAGATGGCTGCTTCTCAAAGGACCTTGCAAGGCGTGTGCTGCTTTTCTCCAGATATACAGCAGTATTTATTTTGACATATCTAAAGTAAGCAGCAGAACATACCACAAAGCAACAAAACAACACAGTAAAAATGGAACAGGATAAAGAAGAGAAGACAGCACAGCAACCACAGCCTCACACAACACAATTACATTGAAATGTGGCAGCACACAAAAAAGAGCAACACTAAAAAAACAACAGAACACGTCCCCACCACAACAAAATTCCCACAAATAAAATGTGCTGAAAGACTGTTATCAAAGATTACCACCTCCAGAGTCCTGGTTTCATAATATGATGGGCAAATGTGTCTGCAGCAAACGCTCCCCTAAGTTGTGATCTGACGACCGGTACGATAATATCATAGCACTGAGAATTCTGGTCCCTGGGCAACCTCATGTTTGTGCAAGTATCAGGGTTTAGCCTGGTACCACTTCTCCCTGCATTTCCGAAGGAACCGTGAAGAGGAGTTACTGGTCCCATCAATATTTTAAAAACTATAGGAAGTGCAGGAACTTTGCAAGTCACAAATGTGGGCACTTGCCCCCACCTCATCATGGGGCAAAGATCTGCCTCAAAACCATAGCTCATTACTATTTAACCAAGTCTATTTCTACGGTTATGTGCCATGCAGAGAGGAAGTGTTGCAAGGTTTTTAAGGTCACAAGCTTTAGTAAGCGAGGTTACACATCTTCCATTACCACTTGGTACAGTCTTCAACTTAGTGCCATTTTCACAAAAAGAATGACTTGATTACATCCAAATTTTAGTCAGAACATGCTGGGAAACCTTCATCACAGTAAGAAGTGGAACATTAGACCTTATAACCTTGCTCTGTCTGGTCAGGGAAGTAACACCAGGGGCAGCTCCTCCATGGGAGCAGATGGACGTCGCCCCACTTAAATTACGCCCAAAAATAAAAAATAAAATGGTAATTCATTACCATTTTATTTTTCATCCTCCCGTCCTGAACCGAGCATCAGGACAGGGGCGGGGCTGCTGCTGAATGTCAGCAGCAGGGAGAAGGGCGGGCTGTTTGTGCACTTTTCAAAGTGCACATGTCCCTTTGGCCAGCTGTCTTGCGATGTCCTGCCAGATATGCGCAATTTGAAACCTCTAACCCAGCTGTCTTTAGAGTAAGTGCAGGCCTACAGGGTGCTGGGGAGCATCGAGGGAGGCTGATTCCTCCAATCAGGGCGCTGCTCTCACAACATCAGAGCAGTTCCAGGATTGGTGCCCGCACTGCAGAATCCAGTTCCTCAGAAGAGGCCAGGAGCAGAGTACATCTGTTCAGGTCAGTTTTATTTTTAATATTAATATTTGCGTGGGCGTGCCCGCCCCCCTCCCCGTAGATGCCAGCCACCACAGAGTAACACAGGCCCCCTCAGCACCTACGGAGCATGGGGGCCCCACCTTCCAGGGGCCCATATTCAGTCTAAAATCTATGAATATCTGTCAGCTGCAGAAGTCTCAGGGTCCCTTACCACATCCTGCAAGTTCCCCACATTTTGTGCTCTGCAGCTGTGTCTGGTGCATACTTTCCTGTTCTCTGGTGCCTGATGCATATAATCCAGTCCAATATTGTTGAAATATCAGCTGTTTAGGGGGCGGAGGAGGGCAGACAACAAAGAGGTTGTGCCATGGGAGCCTTGGCACCACTGAGCCTTTTTCGCCTCTCCAATTTCCATCTGACTGCCTCCTGGTGTGATCTGTTCATAAATGCAGGGCAACCAGACCTGGGATTCTCTGAAGCTGCAAATAGAAAACAGGGATGCAGCAAAGTGCCATCACAGCAAGAAGTTATTTGACAACACTGATGCTAGTTTTCAATTAGAAAAGACAATCCTTTGTGAGTCAAATAAAACAGCTGGGTGGCTTCTCTTCAGAGCAGCGTGCATATGCATGAGCATGTGGGTAATGGGAGGATTTGGGAAACATCTGGGTATGGCTTCTGTCTGCTGTGCATGCGTAGAGGTGATCCGCGAAGATGACAACTGCAGACAGGCTGTCTGTAGGCGGGTATCCCTTGCTCTAACTCGGCTCAGAGTAATGGCGGCATCTGCCTCGATGGGCTGTTTGCAGACTTGGTGTTTGAGTACAGAAGAGGAGGGAAAACGAAAGTCTGACTTTTTTTGACTACTGTTAGAAAGCAGAGGTGAGTTTCCAAGCACGCATCAACTGTACTAAGGTCCTTTTTAGAGTTTGGCAGACAGGGTACTCCGTCACAAACATTGCTGATATTGTGTGTGCTGTGTTGCAAGGGCATTATAGCCATTGGCTGTATTTCTTCATCCTCCAGCCCCCTTTTTCTGTCCTGTCAACCCACCTACGTGGACCACATCACTTCACACAGCCATGGCCACTGCAGCCTTAGAACACTGTGACTCGCACAGCTCAACCGGCTCATTTACCTGCACAGAATGACAATGGGACGCCGTGGGAGGGCACACTGATGTGCGACTTGTGCCTCCTCTGGATCCCATCATCGGCTTGCGCCTGCGCAGTTCCATGGGAGGCTTGGAGCTGGATTGTGATGCAGGGCAGAGTTGGAGACAGGAGAGTAAAACATCTGCAGTGGGCCTGGTACTCTGAGTGAATTCATGCCTGACATCAGCCCTTTGTAGCCCTTCCATTTAAAATACGACAGGCCTGAAGGAGCCACACAGCCCAGAGCTCCTCCAAATTTGAAAATAGGGGTGGGTGTAACTCGTGTAATTCTGTGTAGTGTAACCTTGAGGAATTTCCTAAGAATGTCATGAGATTACGCAGAATTCTCTGAAAAGAGTAATCCTGTGTTTGGTGCTATTTCTTGGTGCTAAAAAGCCCCCTTCCAGAAAGGTCGCCCCATGTACTGAGTTTCTCTATGTCAGTGTCTTCTTTTCCACTTAACCCTCTCTTACCCCCAGTCATGTATGAGGTGCCATCACCGCGGTCAGGAGGGGGGAGAATTGGACTCACCTGTAATTTTTTCAAATGTTGGTTCAGAGTAAGCAATCAATGCCACATACAGTCTTCCATCATGTACATCAAGCAGATTTTATATTGCAATTTCTATGACAACCACTATGTAAGGAATGAGACAGTTGTGCACATCTCCCAGCAGCAGGTGCATGTATGTGTGTGGTATTTGTATAGCGTGAACCTAGCCAAAAGGAAGCAGAGCACTATACAGAGTCAAAGACACAGTAAACATATAATAGAAGGGATTGATGGTTTCTGGACCGCCTTATCACATTGAGACTTCTTGGTTTCTTGATTTTGCAATCGGACTGCCAGGCTATGGTGACCTTATTTCAATAAATAGTAGTCGGAAAGAGAATTGGTTGGCTTCCAAAGTGGCAAATTTTGTGGTAATAAAGCTTCACTAAAATAAGGATGTACCTGTCTATTAAGTTAAGTCTGGGGTTGGAGGCTAACACTGGGCAGATACATACCAGGTTCAGAATGTAGCAGGGGCATTCTATTCCTCTGTACAAACAGCCTCACTTTTCTTTGTGTGCAAATACGGTGTCCTTTCTGCGTGCCCACTTCAATTTTTAGGTTGACGCCTACCAGACAGTAAAGACATCTGCACTCTAAACCACTCCAGACTGAGTTACTCCACTCTACGCTGCACCACTCCACTCTATGCCACTCCACTCAGCAACACTGCACTCTATGCAACTGCACTCTATGCCAATGCCTCTGTACCAATCCACTCTATGCCAGTGCGCCCTACGCCAATCCACTCTATGCCATTCTAATCTACTTTACACCACTATACTCTATGACACTGCACTCTATACTGCACATCTCCACTCTACGCCACTTCACTCAACTCTGAAACAATCTACTCTACGCCACTGCACTCTATGCCATTCTACTCCACTCTGTGCCACTCCACTTCACTTCACTCCATTCCACTCCATTCTATTCTATGCCACTGCCCTCTAGGCCACTGCAGTCTGTGCTGCACCACTCCACTCTACTTCACTGTGCACCACTCTACACTATGCCACTACACTCTACACCACTCTACTGTAATCACTGCACTCTACACCACTTTTCTCAAAACTAGTGCAAAACCAATGCACTCTATGACACTGCACTCTTTGCCAATTTGCTCTGCACCACTGCACTCTATACCACTTTATTCTACTCTGCACCACTGCACCACTGCACTCAATGAAAATGCACACTCTGCCACTCTTCTTTATACCACTGCACTCTACAACACAATCTTGCAACACTACACTCTATGGCACTGAACTCTACGCCACTCTAATGTGCGTCACTGTACTCTACGCCACTGCACTCTACTCCATGCTACTACACTCTATGCCACTGCACTCTATGCCACTCTAATCTACTCAAGCTACTCTATCCTCCGCCACCCAATCTACCCTGCACCGCTTCAATCTACGCCACTCAATGTCATTGCACTCTACCCTCCACCACTCCACTCTATGCTACTTCACTCTAGTCTGCAATCTACTCTACACCACTGCACTCTACACTACACCACTCTACCCTCCACCACCCAATCTACCCTGCACAGTTCCAATATATGCCACTCTACTCTACTCTGCACCACTGCACTCTATGCCACTGCATTATATGCCACTATACTGTATACTCTACATCACTGCATTCTCAAACAATCTACTCTGCATCACTGCACTCTACACCACTACACTCTACTCTGCAAACCTCTACTCTGCACCACTCTATTCTACTCTGCACAACTGTACTCTACGCCACTGCTCTATATGCCACTCTACACTACTGCTCTCCATGACCCTCTATTCTGCAACACTGCACTCTCTGCCACGGAACCCTCCACTACTCTACTCTGCACCATTGAACTCTATGCCATTGCACTCTACTCTGCACCACTCTACTCTACAACACTCATCTGCATTCTATGCCAGTGCACTCTACGCAACTCTACTCTGCATCACTCCACTCTACACAACTGCACTTTATGCCAATCCACTCTATGCCACTCTAAGCTACTCTGCACCACTGCACTCCAACACTGCACTCTACGCCACCCTACTGTATGCTCCTGCACTCTATGTCACTCTACTGTATCCCACTGCACTCTGCCCTGCATCAATCCACCCTGCATCACTCTACCCTGCAAAACTTCATGCCACTTCACTCTACTCTGAAATAATCTACTCTACGCCACTGCACTTTATGCCACTGCACTCTGCACCACTCTACACTGTGCCACTCTACTCTGCGTCACGCAACTCAACTCTACACCACACCCCTCCACGCTGTGCCACTCTACTCTGCACCACTGTACTCTACACCACTGCACTCTATGCGACTCTATACTTAACCACTGCACTCCATGGCACTCTACTCAAAACCAATACACTCTACACGACTGTACGCTATGCTAATTGCAGAGGTAGGAGGGTTCAGGATTTCAGGGCCCCACTGCACCCCAATTAGGGCTGTCTTTTTACCAGCCATTTTGAGACAGGTGTCATTTCCTTGCTTGAGGTATGGCACATGATTCCCTTGCTACACCAATGGACGGGACGCAAATGGAGAGATTTCCCATGAGTGCTTAATTTGTGCCAGTGCGTGTTGCTGGTGGGCAGTGGGCACCAGCATTCATTTTAGGGTCAAAGGCTTATATTTCATCACCAAAATGTGAGCAAGAATGAGAAAAGAAACAAGGGAGGCAGATGAATGAGAGAAAGACAGGAACAGTGATAAAGGGAGAAAACAGGAAAGAAAAAGAGTCGGCAAACGTAAGGTATATCTACGTACGTATATCTGTAACTAAGAACATGTGTTCTATGCCTACCAAAGTATAAAGTAGCTTGACGATATAGTGGTAGTTGATATTACTGAGTCAATATTTTTGCAGAACAAAATTTCTGCTCTCAATACTGTAGTGATATCACCTTCGTGAAGAGCAACCACCAGGAAACTTCACAAGAGATTGATAGCGAGAAAACGTTGCCCCTGTTAAGAGCATTGCTTTTCCTTTTCTGCACGTTGAGCTGGGAAAGTCATGCTACCTGGCTGTAAGAAGTTTGATACCCAGCTCTTACATGTGTTAAGGTATTCACAGGTAGACGATTTGTAACTTACATTGGGTGGTCGTGTGGAGGGGAGAGAGGGCGCTGCGGGGTGCTCCTTTACCGGCAACCCTCTGGAGCCTATGGATCCCATGACGATGGGGTGGAAATTGCTAGAGAATGGCCCTAGGAAGATTACCTGAGCACAGTACTCCATGACACACCTGGGGATTGGCGGGAGGGTAGAGAGGGTGGGGTTGCCACTTGGCGAAGGGTGTGGGATTAGTTTTCTTCTTGCACTGCTTGTCAACGTGGGATGTGAGATTTTTATTTCCAAATGCATCCCATGAGGGACTATTGACTGCATATGGCTGTTTATACAGCAGTGACGAGATGCATGTATATCGACAGGGGATCCGTATTAGTTCACATGCTCATCCAAATGTCTATACTGTATTGGTATATGTCTCGTAAATGCCTAAGAAAGCTTGCTTTAAAGAAAATACATGTGTTAAGGTATCAACAAAGAGCAATAATGTTTTTTTTTGTTTGTTGCAGATTTATATAGCGCGAACTCGACCCGAAGGTATTGGAGCGCTTTACATGAGCACCGTATTTACATTACACTTTCAGGCATGGGGAGATTAAGGGGCATATTATCAAGCACGGCGTTCAAATTATCGCCGCTTTAGCAGCAGAAAACTGCCGCTAAAGCGGCGATAATGGGCTTGATAATATGCCGCAGAGAATTCCAATAGAAGCCCATGTTGACACCAGAACATGGGCTTCTATGGGAATTCTCAAGAGCATATTATCGAGCCTATTATCAGCGCTTTAGCGGCGATAATTTTAATGCCGTTTCTTGATAATATGCCCTCAAGTGATTTGCCCAGAATCACAGGATGTGGACGCGACCCGAAGGCTCGAACACTGGTTTCCAGCACCAAAGTCGGCAGTCTAGCTGGCGGACCTCATCCTCTCTCCAGTCTTTCACTTATAGGTGACTATACTGGGAGGGGGGGGTGCTGCCCTTTTCAGGTAAGCATGGACACGTGTCCACTTATGAAACTTGTCTATATACATTATAAGGTATAACGCATATGAGATAAGGTGTCATTTTCTTTTAGGAGTGCATGACTTTACTGTACCACATACAAATAGAATTTCCTGTTGAATGACCCACCTCTCTCCATGGTATCTTAAAGAATGCCATGAACAGGTGATAAGTATATGAAGGCTAAAAATGATTCCTAGCACCCCATTCACATTGTAGGTGGACAGTATTAATTTGTGTTCCAGTGGAAATCTTGTCTCAAAGGTGGGCTTGTAACATTTTAAATCACCCATTATGTATCTGGGGTATGTTACTGCTCACTTCAGTGTCACTTTTGTAGTGTCACAAAGAAATGGTGAGATAGGCCCCAAAGGCTTGCTTTAGAAGAGGGTGGTGATGGGAAATCTTCCAAAAACACATCGGACTCCCTATGAGCATCTCCAACGGTCCCTCACCCTATTTGTGGTTTCCAAGATGGAGGTCACCCCACCGACAAGGGCTTTGCCAGCTCTGTCATCAACACCCTGAAGGTTCAGCTGCAATTTTCTCATTATTGGTGGCAAATCAGTCATCTTTGTGAGGCTGATTTTGTATGACAGGTTTCAATTCTGTAAAAGGCCACATTAGAAATGGGGATGACATAAAAGGAAAATATTACTTTAAAAGGTACATATTTTGTAGATAGAATGCAGGGAAACAGCCTTTCACTACCCTAAGTATGCAATGGAGACCTGATATTTAGACAAAGGCAAGATAACTCCACTTGAGAACATTTGCAGTGCCAAAAAATGGTGGCAGAAGTTTTGCCACAGACAAGCATATTGGCCAAATGTGTTGATATCATATTGTAGACGGTAACTTTGGTGGAGAGACCACCACCGTGATGGCAGAGAACTTTAAATCTAAAGGCGTTTTTGATGCCACTGTAGTGGGGGAACTACAAATGCTGGATTGGAGTACAGTAAATGAGCGAGATAAGTCTAAATTAACCCAACAACCTTCAGATATTTTCATTGTTTATGAATCCATCCCAAGTTTCATGCCCTCATCCAGAGTTGAGAGCTTAACCTAAGTATAATTCCCCATACTTTACCATTACTCTCAAAATCAAGTGATCTGGCATAATTCTGTATTTTTTTAAATATATGTTAATCCATAGTTCTAGAGTGCAGTAACAGACAAAGAGCTTATTTGAGGTGTGAGGTAGGTAATAAACTGAAAGACAGGAATGCAGATAACAAAGTATCAGATGATGTGGTTGTCTGCAGAGTATCAGTGGTAAATCATTCCAAAGTTTGGGAACATGGCAGAGAAGCATTGACCTCCAGTTTTATGGAGACTGGGTGACCAAGTAAATTGATGTGGTAGGTTGTAAGACCTATGCAACTCACTAAGAAGATATGATTGGTGCACAAAAGGATACTGTGAACCATAATAAGCACCTGAAAGAAGTATTTTTATGCACCTGCCTGCAACAAGTGTAAGGTCTCCAATAAATGGTCATTCAGATATGAAGCCCTACTAAATACCCTGGTGATGGCATTTTACGGTTGCTGCACCATATCCAGTGCATACTTCAGCAGATCTAACTATATGCAATTTGGGTGGTTAGGTAATGCAAAGAAACATTATTCTTGGGCATCTTAGTGACCAAAAGCCAGGCTTAACAATGCTTGAAATATAGTTAGATATACAGATGGAGAGGGGAGAATAAAAGCATATCCCTAAGCATTTATTGAATTCTGCTTGTTTTTAGGAGGGCCCTAAACCTCCCACCCAAAGGGTCTGCCTATTTGTGGAAAGGTATCAAAAAAGTACCTCATCCAGATCTTTATTGAATTAATGGTACCCATATACATAAAATTGACCCTTTGAAGCTCACCCGCACCATTTTCTAATGCAAATATATCGAAAGTTACTGTTCAAATTTTTACAGACCCACAGATTGAGTCTACTCCGAATACAGGTCTACCTTCAGGCCATTTTGGGCCATATGTAGGAAGCCAAATACCGGTCGGTAACGGACGAAATTCGGTAAATATCCCGTTACCGACCGGTATTGAGGCACTTGAGATGTAGGTGGCTGATTTCTGGATTCGGTATTTACCGAATCGGAATTTTAAGAAATCGGTAAAATACCGATTCGGTAAATACCGAATCCAGAAATGCTATGTAGGGGGCACTCAAGTGAGTGCATAATTGGTGTCTGGATTCGTTATTTACCACCAACTACAAGTTGATGGTAAATGACGAATACCTTTAAAAAAGCATTTTTGTGCAATTTGTGAAGTGCCATGTGGCAGACATACATGCCCTTAGGGCATGTATGTGCGCCACATGTGCACACATGCACGAATCAGGGGTGTAACAGGGTGTCAATGTGACACCCTGCCACCCATGATAATGCCTCCCCTATTACCGATTCGGTATGTACCGAATCGGTAATAGTAACTGGCTTCCCATTCATTCTTATGGGCCTCCAGGCCCATAGGAATCAATGGGAAGGGATGCATTATTACCGATTCGGTAAATACCGATTCATAAATACCGATATTTACCGAATTGGTAATAATTACCGAATAATTACCTACATACTATTTACCTATTCATAAATACCGAATCGGTAAAATTCGGTATTTATGAATCGGTAAATGTTATGCTACCTACATATGGCCCTATGTGTCTAATTGTGTACAGTAGTGTTTGCAGAGAGGAAAAATTCTCATTGGACTTAAAATGGAAAATGTTACTTTTAACCCCTGCCACAAATAACTTTGAATGCGTTTGATAGATCTGCATCAAACATAATAAAACAGATGCAGCAGGACACAGCTAAAAGGAATAAAGATCTGTGTTGTTCATTTTCACTCCCATAGGAAATTTTGCTCTCCATTACAGAAAACAACACTGGAAAGAAAGACTGAGGGGCATATTATCAAGCCAGGCGATAAAATTATCGCCGCTTTAGCGGCAGAAAACTGCCGCTAAAACGGCGATAATGTGCTTGATAATATGCTCTATGGAATTCCAATTGAAGTCCCTGTTAGTTGTGGAGGACATCTAACATGGGCTTCAATTGGAATTCCATAGAGCATATTATCAAGCCCATTATTGCCGTTTTAGCAGCAGTTTTCTGCCGCTAAAGCGGTGATAATTTTATCGCCTGGCTTGATAATATGCCCCAATAAACTTGGTATGGAACTAGAACTATGTCCAGGAAAGTGCATGTTCTTGGTTTAGTGGAAATCCATTCAGTTAGTTTTGATAAACTAGTGTTACAAAATGTGTTGGGTGGGCTCGAAAGTATGGAAATGCTAGTAACATATAACATGGTGAAAAAGTGCGCTTTCGAATTGCCAATAAATTTAGCACTATTGTACGCTAATGCTGATGGTCTCTCCAGGTTTTTCCTCCTTAGTGACGAGAACTCCCATGAGGGTGGGTAGTTCTCCCTGACTTCAGCTGAGGGGACATTTGTGGGGCCTAACATTCTTGGCGTAGTTTTCCCTAACTTTTTGCCTTCAATTCTTCTGTGTTCGCAGACTTTGCTTTTGCTGACCTTAGGACTCTGCACACGTTGCCACTGCAAACAAATGCTATACTTTTTGTGCTCTATCCCCAAAGACATGGTTATATTGGTTTTCACCCGATTGGTGCATTTAACTTACTTGTAAGTCCCTAGTAAAGTGGTACTACATGTACCCAGGGCCTGTAAATAAAATGCTAATAATGGGCCTGCAGCACTCATGCCACCCACTTAAGTAGGACTTGAGACATATCTCAGGCTTGCCAATGCAGCCTGTGTATGCAGCTTGAACTTGCCATTTCGACCTTGCAAAAGAAACCTTTTGCCAGGCCTGAACCTTCCTTTTTAATATATCTAAGTCACCCTTAGGGTAGGCCCAAAACAGCCCATAGGTCAGGGTGCAGAGTATTTAAAAAGCTGGACATGTACTTTTAACTTTTATTTGTCCTGGTAGTGGAAAACTCTTACATTTGTTTTTCACTACTGGCAAGGCCTGCCTTTGCACATAG
Source organism: Triturus cristatus (assembly GCF_964204655.1). Classification (NCBI taxonomy): domain Eukaryota; kingdom Metazoa; phylum Chordata; class Amphibia; order Caudata; family Salamandridae; genus Triturus; species Triturus cristatus. The sequence goes on from NC_140593.1 coordinate 1,086,138,495, forward strand.
AATAACACTTGGTTGTGATTGGTCTGAGCACCATGGTTCAGCCAAAGTCTGGGAGCCTGGGCATGTTCTCCACCCAGGCTGTAACGCCTGAGACGACCAGCCAAACTGTCATGCGCAACCTACTCTGAGTGGGTGCCTATTATCCCCCTGGCCCCGCCTCTAAGACTCAACACTTCAGGACTCAAAATAAAATGATGAAACACCAGGGTTTATTATTGTTTTATTTTTATTTTATTTACACTGTGGAAGGGGGGTGCAGCGCTCCTCCGCCATAGAGGAGGAGCCGCCGCTACATTTAATAAGGGATAACTTTCAGTTGGGAGCTGGTACGAACGTTGAATTTGTTCTCTAAAGAATTATAATTTAAAACACTCTTTAATGGTAAAGTGGATTTTAAATAACAATTCTGAAAATGCCACTTTTATAAAGTTAAATTGAAACGACAATCCCAAAAAGGCACTTTTCTCCTGCGCCCAACTGTCGCACTGCGAAAAGGGAATCCTTCCTCAAACACTTCCTCCAAAGTTACACAATGTTCACCAATTTGTCCATCATAATCCAAAACCTTTCACCGTAGGACTTCCATTTTAATACACAACCACGGAGACAGCATGTTTGCGCTATCGTTCTTTATTAAACATTTTCAAGTGCCACACGTTGCCAATCCAGGCTTTTACGAAGGCATGTGAAATCAAACATGTTTTAAAAGTGGGCTTATAAATTTGAGTACTCCCAATGCATTTCGAATTTTTACAATTCTTCGTCAGGGGTTAACTAAAAAGGAAATAGAAACAACAGTTCAACTAGCTGCTCAAAACTCTCTTTTCTGCCCAAAAAAAACTCATTACCCATTAATGTACCTCCACCCTCACCCACACTGAACTCTATTGCCCATCACCCAGTATTGCCACTTAAAGTAAAATCCCCACCAACCTCTCAACCTTCCCAACTAACGAAATGTGCATCCCCAATTTTTCAAATTTTTCAAACATGTGCGAGAGAATCACAACTCCCTCCCGTCTACCGAATGCAGAACACCTCTGAAAAACCCTCCTTTTTCTCCCATTTACCTTCTAAGCGCCACAACCGGCAGCATGATCTCACTTCACTTCCTTTTCCCAATGCTCCTAACGCTTTGCTACAATAATCGCCTCATGAGCTTGCACCCCACGGTTGCTTAAAATAAAGTTTAAGAAATTACCATCACGGAGACAATAAAGAAACATCTAGAGTGGAACGCTGAGAATCGAAATGGAATGTTTTTTCAACATCTACATCGCAATGATGGGACAGATGAACTTTGGTGCTCTAATGATTTTCTGTTGTTAAATGCGATTTTTTAAACATCACTTTATGTGTAGATCATTTTATGTTTATATCACGTTATTGATGGATGGGGGATGTGAAGGTTATTTATTATTTATTATGTTAGTTTGTTTTGTTTGAGGGTTTAGACAATTTTGTGTTAGATTCATTTCGCTACACTAGGGGAGTGCATTGTGGGTTTTGTATTTTATTCCACAAGACTAGGGCAAGGTGGGAGGAGTGAATTATGGCTTGATTGGTCACGGCTGGGAGCTTTCTTTAAAAACGGCCTGAGTGGCAGGTAAAGCGTTAGGAGCATTGGGAAAAGGAAGTGAAGTGAGATCATGCTGCCGGTTGTGGCGCTTAGAAGGTAAATGGGAGAAAAAGGAGGGTTTTTCAGAGGTGTTCTGCATTCGGTAGACGGGAGGGAGTTGTGATTCTCTCGCACATGTTTGAAAAATTTGAAAAATTGGGGATGCACATTTCGTTAGTTGGGAAGGTTGAGAGGTTGGTGGGGATTTTACTTTAAGTGGCAATACTGGGTGATGGGCAATAGAGTTCAGTGTGGGTGAGGGTGGAGGTACATTAATGGGTAATGAGTTTTTTTTGGGCAGAAAAGAGAGTTTTGAGCAGCTAGTTGAACTGTTGTTTCTATTTCCTTTTTAGTTAACCCCTGACGAAGAATTGTAAAAATTCGAAATGCATTGGGAGTACTCAAATTTATAAGCCCACTTTTAAAACATGTTTGATTTCACATGCCTTCGTAAAAGCCTGGATTGGCAACGTGTGGCACTTGAAAATGTTTAATAAAGAACGATAGCGCAAACATGCTGTCTCCGTGGTTGTGTATTAAAATGGAAGTCCTACGGTGAAAGGTTTTGGATTATGATGGACAAATTGGTGAACATTGTGTAACTTTGGAGGAAGTGTTTGAGGAAGGATTCCCTTTTCGCAGTGCGACAGTTGGGCGCAGGAGAAAAGTGCCTTTTTGGGATTGTCGTTTCAATTGAGCTGTGATTTGGGGCGTTTTCATGGCTTCTGTTCGCACGCATTCATCTATCAAGTTGGAGAATAAGCTTAACGATTTAAGGGAAGGAGTGCATCCGCTCAATAAAAATTCAATTTACTTTTATAAAGTTGGCATTTTCTTGCCCTAACCTTTTGGTGTCTGCAGCCTGTATCCTAGGTCACATGACTAGGTGCAGCTGGCAGCTGGTTTTTGTGTATTACTTCCAGACAGTGAGACAAAGTGGGAATGAGTGTTGTCATGATAGGCCATCTCTGTCTGGATGTAGAAGAAGAGCTGTCACCTACCACACTTGCACATCACAAAAACTCTGCCTCAGCACACTCACAAATGACTTAAAACTAGACTTCTGTGCCCCCCAGAAACACTGATAATCAACCAGCCCACGGTGGGCCTCCAACATCCCGCACTTAGTTGTGTGTAGGCTTGTGTCTGATGGCATGCATGGGTGTGGCCATATTATGCTGTGTGTCATCGTATGATGGTATGTGTCATCGTTTGATGGTGTGTGTCTGTGGTAGTCTCATAGAGTGTAAGTGTATGCTTGGGTGTAAGATCGTGTAAAGGTATCTGTTAGTGTCTATTTGTTTGGGTGTTTTATAGCATGTTCGCATTTTATGGTATGTTTGATGGTATGCATGTGAGTGGGGATCTGAGAGTGTTTAATGCTCCAACATTCCTGTACTTCTCTTTCTGAAGTGTTGGAAGATTTAATCTCCTTTATTTGTTCAGATAACATCTAGATAAGGGGTACTCAACATCGTTCCAAGCGCTTTGAATACTCTAGCTAGTTAAGGTTAACTACTAATTATATACATGATTTCCATTTCAAACATTTGCACGTAATTGTATCTTGCTTGATTACCTTAAGTTCTAGTATTAATCTAACCCATGTGGCACAATGTTGGATAACCATTACCTATGCCCCTCCCGTTAGTGACCCTTAAAATCTTAACCAGATATTAATCTGTCCCCCAGAATGACTGCACTCTAAATTCCTAGCTTTCACCTTGGCCTTACAGATTTTAAGTTTCTCGTTTGTAGGTTACATTTCCATTCCATCACTTTAGCAGTACCCTCAAAGTATCATTAGTTTGACTGATTAATGATGACTGCAGGTAGGTTTCTAACCAAAGCCACTATGAGTGCAATGATGTTGCTATACCTGCCTCCTTCAGGTTGACTCCTTTAACCACCAGCCCTCCCTCCATATTACGTAGCCAGTGCTTAATTTGTGCCAGTGTTTTCCAGTCCTGGGCAACGGCATTTATTTCTAAACACCAGAATGTATTTTCATAGTCTACACATGGAGACGCTGTGTCTCTACGTTTTTAGAAGAGCACATAAATGGAGCATTTAACTATTTAATATAAATTCAAAAAAGTTATATAACTAGACCGTCCAGGACATCCTAGAGTTTGATGGGACCTGAGACTAGTCCAAAATATGACACCTGTTTGAGTGTGATCGTTAATATGTAATGCTGGCACTGGCATTCGACAGCAGTGCCAGGAGCTGCAGCTGGAGCCAACTGAGATGGAAGTCTGTGAAATGCTTTGGGTCCCGGCACATATTTTTATAGTCTGGTTTGACAGCACAGCTGTAGCCAGACAATTATGTGATTATCACCAGGAGACCAGCTTTGGTTCAGCCAATATTTTGGGAGTCAGGAGTAATACAAGTATTGATAGGACCAAAGTTGTGTGCTTCCACAAAAAGTGCTTGGCCTGCACACTATTTGATCATTTCGTTTATTTATCCACCTGCCCGAGCTTGACCATTTAGGGGCACATACATGACTTCACAATGCTATAAATGTGTCTTAGGTAACTAGGTAATTTATGGCATTTTTCACTGGCAGCAGCACAGATGGGAGGAGGGCAGTCATTAACGCACATGGATTTTCAGGTCTTGCTTGGCTGTGAATTCATAAGCCAGACCTATTGGCATTGCCAAAGTGTTGCATGCATGGTCCACACTCGTAGGTTATACAACATATACTTTATTGTATAAGTAAATTGCCTGAAGACCATACAACACTTGTCCACACAGTCTGACACCGCTGCTACTATGTTCCTTTCTCCCAAGTACCCATGCACCACCAAGAACCCCCATGACCTCAGGTTCCACACCTACAACCTGACGTCATACAATAAGCCCACAACAACCCCCGCCTTTATAAACATGAATTAGCTAACTTACAGCACAAGTCTCTCTTATCAAAACATGAATTAGCTCAACCATACCCCAACTAAATAAAAACTCAAATTAAAAAAACGAATACTAAAACTTTGCATTAAAATGAGTACAATATTACACACTTCTACTTATCTAGGTGGTTTCTCCTTCACACATTCACCCTCCTGTGCCGACGACTCCCCACTATCAGATCTCACCTTGACATTATCTTCTCCTTCACATCCCAATTCCTCACTGTCCTCAAACGACTCCCTTTCTTCAATCGACTCCATCCTTGGCTCCACACACTGCTCTAGAGTTTCCAAACACATTAGATCCACACATTCATTCGTGTTGGTATTTGTTATCACCTCATCACCCAACAAATCTGAGTCAGACTTGTGTGAGTCAGCATGACTGCCTTTCCATTGGTCACTGAAACCTACTACTACTCTATTCATGTTCCACACTTTTTCATTACTCAACCTTGCCGTATTGCATCAAATCTCCACAACTTCCTTTGGTTCATAGAAACGCTGTTCCCCCTTAGGTACAAATCCCGGTGCCTTAATTCGGACCCAATCACCCAATTTTATATTTGCTGGTTTAGATCCTCTCCTTGTGCCATAGTACTCTTTACTCTTTTTTGTGGCCTTGCTTCATTCTCTCAAGCACCTCTTCAATTGACCATCGTTCCACACCAACACAGAGTAACCACCCAGGTGTACATTTGGTCTGGGATTTCTACTTCTCAACTTGACAAAAGGTGATACTCCTGTGGTCTTTTTACTAGCGACTCCATAAGCCTAAATCACCTTACTTACTTGAGTCTCTCAATCCTCCTCCTTACTTGCCACTGCCACTTGTATAACACCCTTGATTACTCTGTTAAACCTTTCCACCATTCCGTTTCTAGAGGGATTATACAGTGATGTTGTTTTATCGTTTCATGCTTAACGCCAATAAATTAAAAATACAATGTTGCCATTTGCAGGAATACTTTCAGAAGTGAATACTGGATTTAGAAATTCCAACACTGCACCAGTATCAGCCCTATCAACTATTTTCACCGTTGGCAACCAATAGAATAAATCAATCACAACCAAAATATACATCTGTTGATCTCCAAAAGACCCCATGATGTCAATAGCCACCGACTCCCAGGGATACTTTGGAATCTACCAATCACTCATGGGAGGCCTTAATGCGTGTAAAGATTCGTCAGCTAATATACAATTTGGACATTCTCTTACATACCTCTCCTCTGCTAAGTTCATACCTGGCCACCAAAATTGCTTCTTTACAGCAGATTTGGTCCTAGTGATTCCAGAATGTCCGTCTTGTCCCAAATAAATCACAACTTGATGCATAGTCTCTGGTGGAGTTACCTCTTCTCCTCTTTAAATTGTGTCGCTTTCCAAAGTCAGCTCTGATGTAATCTCCCAAAAAGGCTTAATGGACTGACTCAAATCATCCTTTTTCGGCCAACCCACACTCAAATAAGTCTTGACTGACTATAACGTCTTATTGTCTCGAACTCCTTAATCCACTCTTCACCTCTGAAAGCAGGTTTACCACTATCGTGCACCAGTATCACCTAAACTCGTTCCACCTTTCATCCTCCCACTCTTCCATATCATTCGACATCCTTGATAAAAAATCGGCAACCACTTTTGCTTTGCCTGGAAAGTACGCCAATTAGTACTGAAAGTCTTGCATGCGCATTGACAACTGTGCTAACCTTGCAGATGCGTTTACAGTTCCTTCTGTAGTTAAAGGTTTTACTAAGGGCTTATGATAGCAATGGATAGTACATGGCTTCCCCCACACACAAGCTCTGAAATGGTTTAAGGCACATGCTAAAGTCTAAAACTCTATATTGGGATATTTTTCTAGGCCTGGGCCAAAATTCCGTTCCGCTTGCGGAAATTGCGATAATTTGGCATTTTCGCGTTCCGCGGAAAGTGCGAAAATGTCAAAATTTCCGCAATCCGCATCTTACCGGTAATTTTTTTCTTGCTCGCGCTGTAAAAAAATACATTCTCGCGTGCGCGCGATCGCCTTACCTGAATCCCCGTGTTCACCGACAAGTTTTCCCGATCCGGTCGCGTTCTCCACGAGATGTTGGATTGTTGGTAGCCATTTGCGCTGTCTCGCGACAGTTCGCGCCCACATTAACGCCATTTGTCGCGCGATCACGTCATTTGTCGCGCGATCACGTCTTTCTTCTCGCTATCATGCACCGCGAGAGTATGAGAAGATTGAGATCTCGAACACATCATTCTCCACCGCGAGCGAGAGCGTGAGGACACGGGCACGTCATATCGAACGCGAGCGGGCGGGACAAGTGAAAACAAGATGGCCGCGCCTGTGAGCAACCGCATGGGTAAGTTGGCGAGCCGCGATCACGCAAAAAATACCGCGAACAGGCGGGAAAAAAACTTCTGCGTCTTCGCGATATTTCCGGCGTGTTTGTGGAGATTTTCAACATTTTCGCGATAGTTTGCGAAATTGAATTTCGCAAATTCCGCCCACCCCTATATTTTTCCCCCGTAGTTGACAAAGACCTGGAGGCATACGCAATCACACACTCTTTATTTATATTATGCAATTGGGTTAACAGGGCGTCCAGTCCTTTACTGCTTGCGTAAGAAGAACAATCTTAAAAAGGCGTTTTGCTATTTCCATGTGTGCTTCAGAATGCAGCACACATGGAAAGAACAAAATATGAGGAGAAATTAATAATTTCTCCTTGTATCACCAGTCTAAGACGAGGTATTCCCTGGTCTTAGTTTTTGGTGCTGCCCCAGACTTGTAAATATGGGGCAGCACCTAAATGCAATGGCTGTTGCGGCGGAACGCCCACCGTAACACCCATTTCACTCTAAGTAAAGCGGGAAAAGGGAACTTATTTACGATGCAGCGTTAAGCCAAGTTAAGTGGATTAACGCTGCTTTGTAAATAAGTCGATATCCCCTTGTTTGTATGCCCCATTGTTTTCAGCAAATTTACACTTGGAAAACTCCACTGCCAAACCTTTGGATCACAAAAATACAAAAAATCTTCATGAATTTTTGTCATGTTCTTTGTTATAACCGGAAACTATGATGTCGTCCTGAAAGAATTTCACCCCATGCTCCTTCCCAAATAGTGGAAATATTAACCTTTGAAATATGACGGCCGCTGACGCAATGCCGAACAGTATGCGCTTAAATTGAAACCAACCTAGGGGGGAGGGCGGGGGTGGGGGTAGGGGGGAGGGCGGGGGTGGGGGTGGGGGGGGGGGGCGAAAGAGGTACTTTTCCTGGAATCCTGGCTTTAAGAAATTTGGTGGTACGCTGATGACAGATCGATTGTGGAAACCACTTTGCCCCCTGACACACATCACCATTTCATTGATCTTTAGCAATGGAAATTGATCCACCACTATGTTGTTGTTGAGGTTGCGTAAATCAACACACAACCTAATTTTCCCATTAGGATCTAGAACAATGTGCAACTTACCTTGGTCATACCAACCAAGTACTGGAGGTTCATTCTTAGCTACATACAATTTGCCTCTAGCACCTCTGTTTAAATCTAAATGTAAATCACCTAAACCCTAACATGTCAATCCGTTCTGCACTATAGCCTTCGGGTTGATATCTGACTTTAATAGCTCAGCACTCACTTTCTTGACAAATTGGTCTCTCTAAATCTCCTCTTTAATGATTGTGTACGGAGATCCTGCATTTTGTTAAATGACGCCGTTCGACGTAGCAGATTTGCTTGCGGTGCCACTCTGCACCGTTTCATTGTAAATATACCCCTGTGTTCCACATGTATATTATTTTTCCTCAAAACTGGTATGAGCTCCAAATCCAGTGGTGGACAGATAATACCCTCTAAGATTCACAATGATGCCCAGTTGAAACTTTAAAGCTACACACTCCAACAACAGGAATTTTGCCAGAAGCTGCACAACAACGGTCGCTCACCTTTATTCCTTAATTATTTGTTTTCCTCCTCCTCTCACTGCTGTATGACTGGTTATGCCGACAATTCCACTTAAAAGTGGAAACACTTCAAATTCACTTCAATAGGAAACACTTCCTTAAAGATGGCGGCACACTGTACTCGCACTTGGGCAAACCACGTTGCGTGGTGATGCGTAGTGTCAGCTTCAAGATGGCGTTGTGACATTCCAACATTGATGCACGCTCGCGACTACCATGCGCTGCCACCCCAGTGGCGTAACGAAAGTTTAAGGGGCCCCCCTGCAATGCACACGGAGGGGCCCCCCTCTCCGGATTTAAAACGGAGCGCTCAGGTTTAAGTACTGTGCTGAGGGGGCCCCCCCCGCACCGCGGGGGATGCGGGGGCCTGTGTTACGCCCCTGTGCCACCCTCAAATGTAAATAGAGACGCAGATCTAGTGTGTGCGTGCACTATCAACGGTCACACACTCGCTGTCCAAACTTCAACTACCAAAGCACTCACTGCAACGAGCTGGCAAACACGGAGGTGAGCTTGGTAATACTCATCTGACCTCAAAATAAATCTCAAAGTCACACTTCTCTGTTTTGTTTCATTTCATGAAGTCCCAGCTAGTAGTTGAAAGCACCTCACGCTGTCACGGCGTAGAGGGTTTGCCTTCAGGCAAGCTCATCGCCACTTGTCGCATGTACGGTCCACACTCGTAGGTTGAACAACACTTACGTTATTGCATAAGTAAATTGCCTGAAGAGAATACAGCAGTTATCACCAGCGTCTGACACCGTGGCTACTCGTTCCTTTCTCCCGAGTCCCCACACACCACCAGGGGCAGCTTCTCCGCTATGGCGGAGGAGCGTCGCCGCACTGCTTTTGAGCAGTCAGAAACATAACATGACAATAACTTGGAGTTATTGTCATTTTATGACTGCTGTCCTGCTGCTTTGCGGTGGGCGGGCCTGCTCTGCTCTCCAAGCAGGGCAGGGAAGGAGGGGTTTGCCCACCCCTAAAGTGCTCAATGACTGTTTGGTCGGCCCTCTCGGGCTGCCCAAATCAGTCATGCGCACTTCCCTGTTCTCCATGCAGGCTGCATTACAGCATTCATGGAGAGTATGCCCACACCTCCAGCCCCTGGCGCTCAGACCAATCACTAAGCTGCATGCAGTGTTGTGATTAGCTTTCGGGTGGGAGCCTGGCTGCCTGCTTCCTGTTCCTGTCGGAGGCAGGAGAGCAGGAGCAGAGAAGACGTGGGACCCGGCTTCGAGGTAAGTTTATTCATTTAAATTTTTATTACCGATTTCCCAACCCCTCACCCCCGCGCTAAACCCGAATCCCCCCACCCACCCCGCGCTAAACTCGCCCCCCACCCACTCCGCGCAAAACCCTCCTGCGCCTGCCCCGCCACCCACGAGCCATGCCGGCCCGACTGCGCACCACCAAGAACACTCAAGACCTCAGGTTCCACACCTGGAACCTGATGTCATACAATAAGCCCACAACACAAAGTTTGTTCAACAATTTAAGCACTGGCCAGTTCCTAACCCATCCGAAGGCTACTTGTATGGAAGCATCCTGTCCTGCTGCCTGTCCTGCTGGACTCTCGTCTCATCTGGTCGCACTGACCTGAAGACAGGTCAAAGATTCTTGGTATTTGGGACTTTTTGCAGGCCTAGTGAACCAACGTTTCCCAGACATTACCCGCGGTACCTGGAGATGCATTGGAGACCAAAGATGTACTTTTTAAGCACAAAAAGTCTGCTCTTTAAAATCGACCGACAACCATCAGGATGGTCCGAACCAAACATAAAAACCTCCAGTGACAGGTCTCGCGATGCTTGGCTTCGTAAATCATGCCTGTAATCTCTCCAGTGTGATTTACAGGGGTGTACTCGGTATTGATTTTGCGAAAACTGTTGCGCGTGTCTGCTCTCGCAGCCTTGATTCGATCTCCGGGCTATCTTGAATTGCCCAGGCAGCGGTGAGTATCTTGTGATATTGCAAAGCGTTTTGTCTCACTTTCACTGCAGCAAGTTAAACCAGGCACTAAAAGGACTTAATAAGTGTTACACGTGCTGTGCATTCGTATCCGAGTCGTTTTTGTTCAGATCACACGTACAATCCTTTTAAAACCCACGGAGTATTTTCGTGTATGCTGCTTTGTCTTACTGCATTTAAGGCACAGTGATTAGTTTCTAACACTACAACACATCAGTGAGGTAAAAAAAAGCGGTTCTGTAAAGCTCTCTTAGGAGGAAATGAACAGTTCTAACAGAAGCAGTACTAAAGCCTTTTGTATTAATACTATGTACTACAATGCTCACTGCAGACAAGAACCGGCCTCGAAGACACCCCGCGCCTCGAATGGAGTGATTCCCAGATTGCTCATTCATCCATTCATCCATGCGTTGTACGAATGTATGACAAGGCCTCTCGACATTGCCGCTTTCACCCGCTGAACCGAATACGCTGCTTCCGTGGCAAACCAACGGCTGAAACAATAAAATCATTTTCAAAGCGGCCTCCGTCGGAATGGATTTTTTACTCGATTGGGCAGATGTCCCGGAGTGTGAATCCAATCAGAGAAATAAAACTAAATGAAGCAGTTTCCAGCGATAATAATTGTTCGCAGAGTGCTGTGCATTGTGAAGAGAGCTGGAAAAATGCTGTCGGAAAGCCAAAGTTTGCCGAAGGTCAGACAGGCAGTCACACAGACATGCTAGTGCAACATGAGGTACGTTTTGCAAGCTGAATCTATAAGGATGTTTCCAAATTAAAAAAAAATACAATTAGACCCGGTGGTAATATTATACTTACAAAAATGCCAGGATTTTTCTCCATAGTCATTTGGGTGTGAGGAGCTCAGAACAATTTCGAAGAGAAAATCGAATGTTTATTTTCTTTTTAGACCCAAGATGTTGCATGCTATTACTTTAAAAATCCCTTCTCTTTCAAAACTGTCCTTTGGGAGCTGTGGTTGAGCAGTAAAGACTAAAAGGGCCCGATGTATCAAGCCTTTTTGCGTTCGTAATCGGGCAGATTCGCCCGTTTGCGAACGCAAAGATTGCTTTTCCGATGTAGCAAACCCAGAGCCGGAGTGGCCGTAGCAGGCGCTGGGAATTTCCCCGGTGGGCCGCAGGAGTGGGGGCTGGTTTTGTGGTCGCGGGAGCTGCTTTTCTTACAGGGGGCCAGTTTTGCAGTAGTGCTGCAATATCGGTCCACAGGGTTTTAAGTGGGATGAAAAAACTAGGGGGTCCCTCAAAGGGGCGTGGCCAATGTAATTAATGGCGTGGCTTAAAACACCTAAGCTAAAAATCTATGTTTAGCATAGTGTGCCGCCCGACTTGTATTTTGCTGTTTCTGTCTTTGCATCCAGATATATGATACAAGTAACATCATACTTACAGCAAGTCAGGACTATTAGCTTTGCCAATGGTTGTTAGTTGCATAAGATAATTAAGCAGCAACCATGGCTTGTATATAATATTGAAAAAGCTTCCACTTAAAGCCCTGGTGACACCAAGATAATGTTGCTGCTCCTGAGTTTCAAAAAGAGAAGGGAAATCCAGAGAGAAAATGACTCTCTTTAAAGGATTTCCCTTCCCTTACAACCCTCACCTGGCCAGACCTCATGCCGTAACTTCTCCACCAGTGAGAAGTGAGCAGTGTGAGCAGCGCCCATCGATGTGCCTGCTGTCACTGCAGTCCGGAAAAAAATGGACCGCCTGTGCCAGGGCACAAAACAGAGCCCGATAGGGACCCGTTTCGAGGCCCCCTTAAAAAAAACTGCCGGTGCTCAGACCCGGCCCACTTAAAGCCCCGTCGGTCCCCTGTTAGAAAAGCGGGAGCGGTGCTTCATGGCCACCCCTCCCCACCGCCGCTTCCAGGGCTGGTCGAACAGCAACCTGCAGGGCTGGTTGCTGTTCCCAGTCCGGCCGTGAGCAAACCTCATTTTGCGATTCTGTAACCTGTTACCGAATCGCAAAATGGGTTTGCGATTCGGTATTAGGAAGGGGCGTGTTAAGGGCGTCCCTTCCTACTACCGAATCGCATCGGTTTTTATGAATGTTTTGTGACCGCAATTGCGGTCGCAAAACATTTGCATTATACCACCTACATCAAGTAGGTGGTAACCCATTCGCAAACGGGAAGGGGTCCCCAAGAGACCTCTTCCCCTTTGTGAATGTTTGTAAAACCATTTGTAAGAGCAGGCAGTGGTCCTATAAACCACTGCCTGCTTAAAAAAAATCAAAAGAAAACTTTAAATTTTTCTATTTGTAAAGCATCTCGTTTTCTTTAAAAGAAAATGGGTTGCTTTCCCCCCCAAAATGATTGCTTTATTTAAAAGCAATCACGGACATAGTGGTCTGCTGATCTCAGCAGGCTACCATCCCCGTGAAGTTTGCGATTCCTAGGGGGTCGTAAATTGCGACCTACCTCATTAATATTCATGGGGTAGGTCATTTGAGAACCCCTAGGAATCACAAAAGGTGTACTATACACCGTCATACATTGCATTTTGCGATTCCCTAATTGCGAATCCTTGTGTTTCGCAATTAGGGAATTGGAAAATGCTATATTCATACATCTGGCTCTTAGGCCCAGATGTACAACCATTTTTTGTGGTCGCAAAAGGGAAATCAACCCGCTTGCGACTGCAAAAACAGTGGTGGTATGTACAAACGCTATTTTGCGAGTCATTGACTTGCAAAATATCATTTGCCGCTCACTATTAGGAAGGGACGTGCCAAGGGCGTCCCTTCCTAATAGCGACTCTAACACCAATGTACTATAGTTTTGCGACCGCATTTGTGGTCACAAAACACTCTCAGTTTACCAGCTACTTCAAGTAGGTGGTAAACCAATCGCAAATGGGAAGGGGTCCCCAGACCTGCCCCTTTGTGAATGGGTGCGAAAATATTTTTTAAGACCAGGCAGTGATCCCAGGGACCACTGCCAGCCTTTAAAAAATGAAAGGGCATAGGAATGAACGGGAATGCATTGCTTAATAGCGAATCGCAATTTGCGATTCGCTGTTAAGGAATATGTGGGAATCGCAATTTGTTTGCAAAACCTACATACATTGCATTTTGCAATTCTGAAATAGTGAATCGCTAAAATTCACCATTTTAGAATCGCAAAATGCAATATAGATACAGATGGCCCATAATGTTTTAAACTAAAAAAAAAAAAATTCACCAGTTATATTTAGCAGAACTAACTATAACTAGCGGCCCGCCATGCACTGCTTATGATCTCACAAATGACATGCTCTATGAGATCACTGATGACATCTCAAATGACATAATTGATGGCATCACTGATGCCTTTACAACCTGGGGGAGGGGGACCTCGTGGCCCTCCTTCCTATTTTGAAATCTTTTGGGTCCGGGGGTGGGCTCCCCAGGGTCTCTCAAGACTCGGGGGGCTGCGCGGCTCTCCCTCCCCTTAATGATTTTGGCCCATGGTGGGCCCCCCGGGGCCTCTGATGGCTCAGGAAGGGATGGCCGGCTCCCCCGCCCCATACATAATATGTTCGGCCCCAGGGTTGAGATCCCCTGGGCCTCTGATTGCTCAGCGAGGTGGGCTGCGCATCCGCCCTCCCAATAAACATTGTTTTTGGCCACGTGGGTGGGCTCCCTGGGCATTTGGAGGCTCATGGAGGAAGCCACGCAGCACCCTCCCCTTTATAAATACAGCCCTGGAGGTGGGCTCCCCGGGGCTTATAATAAAGAAATGCAGCCCAGCCGCCATTATTTTTTCTGATCCTATGAGAGTCTCGCTGCATTTTTTGCTGCATTTATTCTTTTTTAGCGGCTAATATGCATTGTCAAGATACAGGAAGCATTGTTTAGATACGGGGAGGTACTTCAACCTGTTTCCCTTTAATGTGTTGGCTACATAGGCCAAGTATTTATTTAGTATCCTTGGGACAGATTCACAAAGGTAAACTTTAGACCTGAATCTAACTTTAAACCTAAAGTCTAACTTTAGACCTGAAGTCTAATTTTAGACCTGAAGTCTAGCTTGGACCTAAAGTCTGGGGACCATATTTATGACCCGGTTTGCATCGCTCTTGCACTGCGCAACTTGGTACAAGAGCGATGCAAACCGTAAGTGAGATTTTTGAAGCCACGTATATCCACTTTGTGTTGCTTTGTGTCTCCAAAAATCAGGAGTAACGCAACACAGCGCACATCGTTGCATTGCGTCACTCTGCCCTAGATAGGCATTCCATGGGCCTTGCGTGGGTGCTCCAACGCAACTCTCATGTTTTTTGATGCATTCCCAAATTTACAAGACCTCTCCGCAGGAGAGGCATAACAAGGAGAAATATCTTCATTTCGTCTCGTTACTTCCTCTTTCTATGTGTGCTGCAGATTGCAGCACAAATAGAAAGAGGACAATACCACTTAGGATTGTTTTTGTGCAGGAAGGCGTCCCTTACTGACAAAAACCATCATGCATACAATGCAGGCACCCTTGCTCCATGGTGCAAGGATGCCTGCATTGGCACTAGACAGCTCATTGTGCTCCAGCACAGGGGAAATAGACAGATATGCCTTAAATACGGTGCATTCCTTCCCTTTCCCAGTTATGCAGCGCAGCACGTCTGCGACTATTTTATAAATATGCCCATAAAATTAGACCTAAAATCTAACTTTAAACCTAAGGTCTAACTTTAAACCTGAAGTCTAACTTAAGACTTAAGGTCTAAAGTTAGACTTCAGGTCTAAAGTTAGACTTTTGGCCCAAACTTAGACCTCATGACTAAGTTTCCTTTGTGAATTGGGCCCCATGTACCTTTTTACCATGCATCTAGCATGTACCAAGCTGGTAGGAAGCAGAATACTGTATAGCGTCAAAGGCAAAGATACAGCCGAGTGATTATAGGAGTAGCTGTGATCAGAAATTGGTAGTGGAATATCACTGCGTTCCAAATCAGTGTTCCTTTAAGAAGTGTGTCTTCAGCTCTTTCATAAATGTAACAAGCATTGGCATAGCCAATAGGTCTCGCTTTTGGGACCTTCTAATTATTTAGTTATGCAGCACAATATCCTTGGTGCAACCACATCAACTGTTGCGTGGCTAAACACTTATAAGGCCCCAAAGGTGAGACCTATTGGCTATGCCAATGCTTGGTGTGGTTGTGTGTGTGGTTGTGTGTGGTTGTGTGTGTGGTTGTGTGTGTGTGGTTGTGTGTGTGTGTGGTTGTGTGTGTGGTTGTGTGTGTGTGGCTGTGTGTGTGTGTGGTTGTGTGTGGTGTGTGTGGTTGTGTGTGTGGGTGTGGTTGTGGGTGCAGTTGTGGGTGCGGGTGCGGTTGTGGGTGTGTGTGGGGATGTGTGGTTGGGTGTGGTTGTGTATGTGTGGTTGTGTGGTTGTGTGTGTGTGGTTGTGGTTGTGTGTGGTTATGTGTGTGTGGTTGTGTGTGTGGTTGTGTGTGTGTGGTTGTATGTGTGTGTGTGTGGTTATGTGTGTGTGGTTGTGTGTGTGGTTGTGTGTGTGTGTGGTTGTGTGTGGTTGTGAGTGTGTGGTTGTGTTTGTGTGTGGTTGTGTGTGTGTGTGGTTGTGGGTGTGGTTGTGTGTGTGTGTGTGTGGTTGTGTGTGTAAATGGTTGTGTGTGGTTGTGTGTGTGGTTGTGTGTGTGTGGGTGTGGGTGTGTGTGTGTGGTTGTGTTTGTGTGTGTGGTTGTGTGTGGTTGTGTGTGGTTGTGGTTGTGTGTGGTTGTGGGTGGTTGTGTGTGGTTGTGTGTGTGTGGTTGTGTGTGTGGTTGTATGTGAGTGTGTGATTGTGTGTGTGGTTGTGTGTGTGTGGTTGTGTGTGTGTTGTGGGTGTGTGTGTGGTTGTGTGTGTGTGTGTGTGTGTGTGTGTGTGTGGTTGTGTGTGTGGTTGTGTGTGTGGTTGTGTGTGTGGGTGTGGTTGTGGGTGCAGTTGTGGGTGCGGGTGCGGTTGTGGGTGTGTGTGTGGATGTGTGGTTGGGTGTGGTTGTGTATGTGTGGTTGTGTGTGTGTGGTTGTGTGTGTGTGGTTGTGGTTGTGTGTGGTTATGTGTGTGTGGTTGTGTGTGTGGTTGTGTGTGTGTGGTTATGTGTGTGTGGTTGTGTGTGTGGTTGTGTATGTGGGTGGTTGTGTGTGGTTGTGAGTGTGTGGTTGTGTTTGTGTCTGGTGTGTGTGGTTGTGTGTGGTTGTGTGTGTGGTTGTGGGTGTGGTTGTGTGTGTGTGTGTGGTTGTGTGTGTGAATGGTTGTGTGTGGTTGTGTGTGTGGTTGTGTGTGTGGTTGTGTGGGTGTGATTGTGTGTGTGGTTGTGTGTGTGGTTGTGTGTGTGGTTGTGTGTGTGGTTGTGTGTGGTTGTGTGTGGTTGTGGTTGTGTGTGGTTGTGGTTGTGTGTGTGGTTGTGGGTGGTTGTGTGTGGTTGTGTGTGTATGGTTGTGTGTGTGTGGTTGTGTGTGTGGTTTTATGTGAGTGTGTGATTGTGTGTGTGGTTGTGGTTGTGTGTGTGTGGTTGTGTGTGTGTTGTGGGTGTGTTGTGTGTGTGGTTGTGGTTGTGTGTGTGGTTGTGTGTGTGGTTGTGTGTGTGGTTGTGTGTGTGGTTGTGTGTGTGGTTGTGTGTGTGGTTGTTTGTGTGTGGTTGTGTGTGTGTGTGTGTGTGTGGTTGTATTTGGTTGTGGTTGTGGGTGTGGTTGTGTGTCTGGTTGTTTGTGTGGTTGTGTGTGTGTGGTTATGGTTGTGTGTGTGGTTGTGTGTGGTTGTGTGTGTTTGTGTGTGTGGTTGTGTGTGGTTGTGTGTGTGGTTGTGTGTGTGGTTGTGGTTGTGTGTGTAGTTGTGTGGTTGGGTGTGGTTGTGTGTATGTGTGGTTGTGTCTGTGTGTGGTTGTGTGTGCGGTTGTGTGTGGGTGGTTGTGGGTGTGGTTGTGTGTGGGGTTGTGTGTGGGGTTGTGTGTGGTTGTGTGTGTGGTTGTGTGTGTGGTTGTGTGTGGGGTTGTGTGTGGTTGTGTGTGTGGTTGTGTGTGTGGTTGTGTGGTTGTTGTCTGTGTGTGGTTGTGGGTGTGGTTGTGTGTGTGGTTGTGTGTATGTGTGTGGTTGCATGTGTGGTTGTGTGTGTGTGTGGTTGTGTGTGTGTGTGGTTGTATGTGTGGTTGTGTGTGTGGTTGTGTGTCTGTAGTTGTGGTTGTGTGTGTGTGTGTGGTTGTGGTTGTGGGTGTGGTTGTGTGTGTGGTTGTGCTTGTGGTTGTGGTTGTGTGTGTGGTTGTGGTTGTGTGTGTGACAGTAATACTAAAAGCATCTCAAAATAAAGGAACACAAACATCGAGTTTGTGGAAAGAGAAAGCACGTTGTAAGTCAAACAGGCGCAGCAAAGCATTAACACAACAACAAAACAAACAAGATCACTTAGCGAAGACTGAGTGCTGATAATGGATACACACAGCCCATCATCTTAAGAGTTCGATTGCAGCCAATGTGCACTCAAACCTGCCCCCTCCTTGTTAGTTGCACCCCATATTTCATGAGTTGTAACTGCTGCACCCACCATAGCGCTTTGAGATCTAAAGCGCTACATAGGTCTAATCGATTAACCAGTCGCCAACATGCTGTGCTTTTAAAGAGAATGTGTCAAAAGTTTCCAGCTTCCTCGTCATGTCCTCATGAAAGCGCCAACGAAAGGATTCCCTGAATGGTGCAACGGACATGAAGCAGCCGCTGCGATCAGAAATAAACACTGTGAACATTGTCCAGTTTCACAGTAAGATTTCCTTAATGTTCTTTAAGTCACAAAACAGTAATACTAAAAGCATCTCAAAATAAAGGAACACAAACATCATTTGTGGAAAGAGAAAGCACATTGTAAGTCAAACGGGCGCAGAAAAGCATTAACACAACATGTTCTTTGATGTTCTTTGAACAAGAACATCAAAGGGGCGCCGCGACAGTGATCTCAGGCGAAAGTGAAAGTGATCGCGGGCGCTTAATGAGCATGACGAGGTTTGCCAGTCTCTGCTCCTAAGCGCGCGCCCGCGCACATGCACTGTAGCTCTAGGCTGGCCATGGTAGCATTTTTTGAGCCCTCACAAAAAGTCTCGCCAGACCAGCGCTGGCGCTGGGTCAGGTGAGACCTAAAAAGGATTTGAAAAAGCTTGTTGCTTTATTTTTATTTTTTTGCACTTCTTCGTCTACAGTCTGGTGGTGTCCTGTCTGACGATGTCACTGGAACTAATTGAGATGGTGAATCTGTCAGTCAGATAGACAAAGTGGTGGGCATAATAGCTTTGTTGATGATGGAGCTTGTTTGGAAAATTGTGAGGGCTGGTAAAGTGAGCAAGTGCAGATCCATCTAGGAGTAATGTGGTCATAGATCTTCAATCTCCTGATGAGGCACACAGTGGCTTGTAGGAAGACCTTAACTGGGGCAATGTTTAGTCTGGGTTGCCGTAGATCAGGGCATTGGCACCATTCTGATGCAATAAGATGAACTACAGAATAGCAGTTCTCAAGTTGGTTTTTGGAAGGACTAATTTTACTTTTTTTGGTACAGAAAACTGGTATCATTCTCGTTAGGTTATTTTGCCTATGTGTTCCACGAGACTGAGTTTGATGTCCATGGTCAATCCAGGTGACTTGATGCTGGGTGAAAGTTGGGATTCACACCTGTCTGTGTTCATGCCATTGAGCCTTGTAGTGACTAGTAGTTGCTTGTTGTTAGTGGTGAATAGCCGATATTCTGTTTAGGTGGGGTTTTTCATGAGGCAAAGAATAGACATAATGGCCACTCTGGACCCTGTGGTTTACATCAAGATCATGTTCTACTGTTGACCACGCACAGATCGAAACACTCAATAACATTGGGCTAATCCTCTTGTTTTGATAGCCCACTATCAGTGGTTTTGCCACAGGAACCACTGTTCCAGCAGGCTGTATCTGTGTCCATCTTGGGACGTTTCCACTATTAAGGGATCCCAGCCCAAGGGCATGTTGCTCAGTGTTCCTGTGTCAGCTCGAGAAGTGGAGTTGGTCTTCTTCTTGCTGTGGTGTTCTCCTTCCTGGGCACACTGTGTTGACATGCTCATTTGCAGGAGGATTTTCTTTGTTCTTTTGTGGGGGCAAGTGATTAGGTTCATACAGGTGATGGTTCACACACAAGATAATGCCGGGTCTGGTGGCTTAGTGGACTAATGTGTCCATTGTAGGGGCCTGTGTTCGACCACATGGTCACAGGTTCAAATTCCCTCGGGTCCATGCAGCCTTTCATCCTTTTAAGGTAGATAAAACGAGTACCATTGGGTAACAATAAACATCTGTTATTCAGCGCCAAGATACCCTCGAGTGAAAGTGCACTTTAAAAATGCACATGTTATGAAAAGAGAGGGGCAGATGAGAAGGAAAATATAGCCTTTTGCTCTTCTTGTTACAGGTCTCCTTCTCCACATTTCTTACCCCAAACCATTTCACTTCATCAGGCCACTCTCACGTGCTGGGTTGTAGCTTGTTGTAGTTATGTTTTATTTACCTACAGGTTCTGTTAAGCAGCAGTGACAGGTAGGAGAGCTTTATGCCTCCTTGTTACTGACACTCCTTTAGTGTAAGGGGTACGTAGCCAGGGAGTCTTTAGCCCTGAAGAAAGCTAAGTGGCTAGTAAGGGCAGTCAGTTTTCGGCTGAAACATTTAGGTGATGGAATTTTTTGGTTGCAAAAACAATTATGTTTCAAGGCTCATTCATACTTTTTGAAAATGGCATGGGTAAACATTGAAAAAAGGCAGAAATGCTGTGCTGCATGCGTTGTGTGGGAAGGCGAGAGCAGGAGAGCGCCATATTTACAGAAATATGACACTCTTCTTCCCTCTCTGCACCGGTACTGAAATGTGCCACCGTGCGCTTCGCACACACCTTTGCCCCATAGTGCAATGGTGTCTGCATGAGTCTAGCACAGGTGTTGTACTGGAAGGATAGTTTTCCAGTACAAAATACTATGCTTAGACTAACTTTAAAACTTTTCCCACTTTGTATGTGTGCTGTACAGTGCAGCGGACATGCAAAGTCGGTAAAGAAAGTACAAGTAAAAGCATTTCTCCGTGATAGTGTCTATTTGAAATGGGTGCTGTTTTTTGCCATAAAACTCTGTTTACTTTGTTTTGGTAATAAGGTTTTGCATCAAAAACCTTGGCTGGTTGCATGGGAACGCCCATGCATCACCCATGCATCACCACGCTTGGCACTAAGTACTGCAAAGCAGCGCTATGCACTGCTTTGTGTTACTTTCAAGTGATTTCCCATCTCAAAACAAGTTTTGCGCTGGGAGGTAATTTGGTAAAAGAAGATTTTGTATTAAAGTGCGTTTTGTGATGCAAACACAGCGCAAAATCTTAGTAAATTTACCCCTACATCTTGTAATTCACGGACAGCTTCATCTTTATTGCTGTAACACCCCCCAAAGCTCGAAGATGTCCAGACTCTGCTACTGGGGAGCGATATTGAGAGGACAGCTCGATGTCAGCGTTGGTCGCATTTATATGTTGTACACTTATTTACGTATGACTTATTCAGTTGCTTCTAGCTATAGTTTCAGTTTGGTAGTAAACTTTTCCTTGTGATTTTCTGCAGGACATACATAGTACAATGCCCAAATGTCCAGAGCAGCACCATCCTCAAGTACCTGCTTGGCGCGCATTTCTCCTGAAGGATCCATCACTAACCCATTCATTCATTGCCAGTGGGTAATGATTTCAATGTCTTCCCTGTGGATGCTGCTGCCAACTTTTGGGTCTTCAGTCTGTTTGGGCATATCTCAGGACACACTTTGAGCACACAGGACAATCACTGCACAAACATTACTTTGAATGCTTCCCAGTGAGGTTTCAACCTGTGGTGTATGGTGCTAAATAAAGTCACTTGTGTGACTCTGCAGCGACAGCCAAGACTGGGGGAATCCATTTAGGGGCCACGTGTATCACCATTTGTAATAGTGATTACTAATAGGGATTTCATTATATGCGAATCGCAATTAGGTAATTGCTATTCCAAATGTATGAAACTCAGAGTTTCATTTAGCAATTCCTAGGGGGTCACAAATCGACCGGCCTCAATAATATTCATGAGGTAGATCGCAATTTGCGACCCCTAGGAATCGCTAAAATCACAGGGATAGTGGCCTGCTAGGGTCAGCAGACCACCATGTCTGTGACTGCTTTTAAATGAAGCAATCCTTTTTTTTTTTTCATTTAAAGAAGTCTGTTTTCCTTAAAAGAAAACAGAATGTGTTTAAACAAAAAAAATGAAAAGTTTTCTTTTCATTTTTTAAGAGCAGGCAGTGGTCCGTGGGACCCCTTCCCGTGCTTAAAAAAACTTTTCGCCACCATTCCCAAAGGGGAAGGGGTCCAAAGGGGACCCCTTCTCATTTGCGAATGAGTTAACACCAACTTGAAGTTGGTGGTAAAATGCAGATGTTTTGCGACGGCATTCTCGGTCAGAAAACATTCATACAGGGATGACCTAAACACGCCGCTCGCAAATACTGAATCGCAAACCAATTTTTTGGTTTGATTCAGTAGCAGGTTACCGAACCACAATATAGGGTTTGATACATGGGAAAATACTTTTTTGCGTTCGAAAATGGGCCAATTCTTCGATTCAGCCTGTTTGCAAACGCAAAATAGCTACATACATGTGGCCCGGCTATCGTGACTTCAGTGGGACCAAGATACAACCATTTTATATGTATGCTTTTTCTAATTGTGCCCCTCGTGGTGCACAGCAGCAGCCAATTGGACCAGAGCTCCTGAGATGGCTTTTTGCGTCATTACACTGGTAGAAATAAGATAGGCGAGAGATGAGGCTGGATCTCAAAACACAACATGCATTTGTTTTGCTCAAGGACAGTGATAAATGAAAAGATAACACCCTGCTTCTCCTGTGCCCATTTTCCTGATCTGTGACCCGACATTGACCTTAGAACATGTGTGTGGTAACATCCATCATTTTGCTTAGAAAACATTTGCCATAGTTCATTGCTTAAACCTGAATTTCAACACATTGTCTGCTGCAATTAGATCCTTTGGGAAATGCAGACACACGTGTCCAGATGTGTCTATAGTTACACAGGCTCGGGGCATGTCTGATGCACGCACTCGATATCTTTTCACCCCTCTAGCTTCCCACTACTTTCTCTCTAAAAGAAGGCGCTTTAAAGTCTGACGAAATAAGCATTCACAATTGTGTTAGATTTGCTATCAAAATGCAATTGACGCTATCTTGTAATTTCAAGTGCTTTACATAGATGCCCGAGTCACAAACAAAAGGAGAGGCCTATTCACAAAGGTACATTTATATGTGAGTATATCTACACTTGTAAATGTACCCTTACACCTTGTAGTAAATGTACTACTTTTTACTATTCACCTTTTCCAAGTATTACTTTACTATGTGTTGTGTTGTAGAGCGCTGTCACCCCACTCAGGTACCTCGGCGCTGGAACACGTGATATACATGCCAATGCTCCATTATCAATACCCACCCACCACTAAATAGAAGGAAAAACTTTAGGGCATATTATCAAGCACGGCGTTAAAATTATCGCCGCTTTATCGGCAGAAAGCTGCAGCTAAAGCGGCGATAATGGGCTTGATAATATGCCCTGGAGAATTCCAATAGAAGCCCATGTTCTGGTGTCAACATGGACTTCTATTGGATTTCTCTGCGGCATATTATAATGCCCATTATCGCCGCTTTAGCAGCAGTTTTCTGCCGCTAAAGCGGCAATAGTTTTAGCGTGGTGCTTGATAATATGGCCCCAAGTTCTTAGCTCTTAAAGAGGGGCCTAGTCACAAAGGTAAATTTCCACATGAATAAAGCTACATTAACCCTTACAATTCGTAGTAAATGTACTACTTTTGGCTATGCATTATTTCCAAGTGTGCATTTATATCTTAGGGCCTGATTTAGAATTCGGCGGATTGAGTCCCGCCTTGGCATTTCCGGCAGTATTCCCGCCCACCGGCTTGGCAATCTGCCCGCCATATTTAAATGTTAGCAGGGGAAACAACCTTTACAACGCAGTCATTACATCGCACTACCTTTACAATGCAGTCATTACATCGCAACATCCTATACATCGCATGTCATTACAACGCAGCCATTACATCACATGTCACTACAACGCATATCATTACAACACATGCCACTACAACGCAGGCATTACATCGCGAGTCATTACAACGCATACCATTACAACGCATAGTACCCTTACACTATCCGACACTTACCCTACTGTTGCACTCACTGGAGTTAGAATAGTAATTTTTACCCCTAAACTATACAACACTTACCCTACTGTTGCACTCACAGGAGTTAGAATAGTAATTATTACCCCTACACTATCCAACACTTACCTTAAATGCGATGTAATGGTATGCGTTGTAATGGTATAATGCGATGTAATGGAATGCGTTGTAAAGGTTTCTAAAAATACAATGTAATGGCATGCGATGTAAAAGAATGCGTTGTAAAGGATGTTGCGATGTAAAAACTGCGTTGTAAAGGCGTGCATTGTAAATGTATGCGTTGTAACATCATACATTCGTTAGCAGGGTAAATTTGAGTTTGCTAAGTGGGGGTTGGGGTTTGGAAGGGGTTAGAGCAAGGGTAACACACATTGGTAAGTGCATTAGGTTTCGCCTATGTGATTAATAATAAGCTTTGTTTGTTGTAAGTTGTAGCTTGCTGAGTAGTTGTACAATATAAGTTAGAGAAAGTCTCTTAAAGTGTTATGACTTGTTTATGTACAAAAAGGCAATATATTGTGCCGTTACTAGTGGTATAGTGTGAATAAGTAATACAATTTTGCAAATTAAATGGAAGACGGAAATAATAAAATTAATTGATGTAATAGCAATATTATGTGATTAGAGGAGTTCTGACAACTTTTGGGGCTGGTGCCACTGCACCTGTTGCACCATTCAAATCATGCCCCTACTGCATGCAAGATAACTGCATTTGTTAATGCCTATTTACTAGTAAAATATAGCAAAATGTGGTGTTTAGAGGAGTTATGAAAACTTTTGGACCAGGTGACACTCCACCTGCAGTACCAATAAAATCATGGTCCTAGTGCCTCCTGGATAACTGCACTTGTGAATGTCTGTTTAATAGTAACATTTAGCATAATTCTGCATTTAGTGGGGGTCCCTAGAGCATTTGGCCCGGGTGCCACTGCACCTGCTGCACCATTCAAATTAAGCCCCTTTTAACTGAAAGACAACTGTAATTGTGTCTACCTTTATAGTATTAAAATATAGAAACATTAGGTGTTTAGAGGAGTTCTGACAACTTTTAGGCCCGGCGCCACTGTTTCTGCTGCACCATTCAAATAATGACCGTTACCTGCACTTGTGACTACCTGTTTAGTAGTAAAATACAGCATAGCGCCTGTATATTATCTTTATTTTTAAAGTGCAATGTTTATTACAACTTTTATAATGTGATCACGACCAAATAGATTATGTTGAAAAAATCAATCCGATAATGACTACATAGTGCAAAGAAAGGTACTGAGGCATGAATAGGAAATGGCACACACATTCTAAGGCTAAAGCATCTACTTTACACAACTAAGTAATAAAATGCAAGCATTCGCGCAAACTTTCAGAAGATGTCTGCCTTTTCCGTGGGAAGAGATCTTATCTTGGCAGTGAATGGGGCTTAAACTGTGTGAACAGCTTTAGTAGAAGTGTCAGAAATGCGTTAACAAAAAAAAAGCTCCACACAAAAGCAAATGAACACAGTAATTCGGCATTGGGGACTGATAGGAACCTCCTTTTAAGATATATTAAATACAAGAGATTTCACAAGCACAGCGCAAGCGCTGTGCAGGCGAAACCTAAAAAAGGACATCTTCTATGGGAAAATGAGTAGGGTATTTGGCAGGGTGTTGGGTTTGGGAGGTAAAGGGAGTGGCTGTGTCTTATATGCATGTGTCTGTTGACGGTGCAGGTGCCTGTGCGTCTGGTGTATGTCGTGGACGTTTGGGTGTGTCTTGTGTCATAGGTGTCTGTTGTTTGGATGAGCGTGGGCGTTTGAGTTTTGTGAGTGTGAATTCTAATGTGTGTGTGTGTGTGTGTGTGTGGATGGGTGTGCTGTTGAGATGCTAGGTGTGGTTATGGTACATGTGGATGTGGTGGTGGCTGCGGTGTCTATGAAGGTGCTGGGTGTGGTAGTGGTGCATGTGGGTGTGGTGGTGGCTGAGGTGTCCGTGGGTGTGCTGGTGGTGGGGGTGGTGCACGTGGGTGGGGTGGTGGCTGCAGCGTCTGCGGATGTGCTGGTACTGGTGCATGTGGGTATGGTGGTGGCTGTGATGTCTGTATGTTTGGTTGTGTGCCTGTGTTTTTTGTGGTTTCTGTGCTTTTGTGTGTGTTGGAGTGGATGTGTGCAAAGGTATGAGTATGCTTGGGACAGGGCTGGGAATAGGGAATTGGGATGGGCAGGGGCAGGAGGTAAGTCACATGGTTGGGGTGTTTGGAAGGCTGCAGTCAGTGAGGAGGTCCGACCTTGAATAGATCGCTGTAGGCCAAACATACCACTATGAATGCATTCCATGTAAGATAGCATTTGTTGTATATGGCATCTAAGCCCCTAAATGGCATTCAGTAGTGCAGTCTGACCTACAGCAATGTTGCGGAGGCGGTCAATAGCCTCTTCACTTAGCAGAGGAGACAGGAGCAGGGGAGTGAGGTGCCTGGAGCGAAGGACATGCCAACCCTTTTAGGGTGGCAGTGTTGGCCAACTGGGAAGGGGGAGCAAAAGGGAGGGTGGAGATGGTACTCTGGGTGGCGGACAAGGATGCAGGTGAAGCAGTAGGGTCCATCACCTCTACGGACTGGTCACTTGGGGAGGTCTCCAAAGAAGATGTTGAGCTTGAGTCCTCAATGCCAGTCCCCTCGCCTTCCGTGGTACTGTATACTTTGGTGTTGGTGGTCTCACCAGGTGAGACAGAGTGTCCAGCTGCTACCTCGCCTTTGTGGCCAACGTCTCCTTCGCCTGCTCTGGATGATGCTGAAAAGACATATACAATAATTTAATTGTAGCCGTATGAATAGAACTGATTAAAAACTTTGAGCAAAAAACATTTTCCTAGTTTCCATATTGCACCTGCTACAAGGCTCACAAACTGTCGTTCTTTACATCGTCATCTCATGCATATAGGGAACATCTTCAGAAATCATTTACATTAACAGTTCTGTAATTCCCCATGAAAGCTCCTTTATCAAATATGATCTTGTCTCTAAACCATAATCATTTATCTAAAGGAACTGTTGAACATTTCTGAAGGGTTGGTCTTTGTTCTCCAGAATGGTGAACTTATGCCACCAATAAGGATATACACAGTGTACAGGGTCCAAAAAGCATAATTAATAACATACACTAAAAGTAAAATATGAATCAATGTGTCTCAACAAATACTGCAATTTTGTACCAATATTTGTAGAAACTGAAAGCCTATGATCCTCGTTTGCCCATTTCACAATGGTAACATTTACCTCAAGTAACCCAAGTATTGTAGAAATGTACAACATATTATATGCTTTCAGTACTGAAGTAGCTTATCAATGTAACACGCAATATGTATTTACCTATGCTGCTGAAGACATGTAGACACATTGTCATTGTGGATTGACAAATGACTCCAATAGCATAAGTAAATACGTAGGGTTTGATACATTTCTAATCCACTTTAGTAAAGAGCAACACCTTATTCACATTTGACAAAATATCTCAAAATAATACATCCTTTCAAACACATTAATAGACAAAGCACATCATCATACACATTGTGCAAACCTTCAAGAACTCTTCTTGTGCGTTGGACATGGGTCACCCTTAATGTTGAAGGGAAAAATCCTGGCTGTAACAAAAAATTAGTCATGCAACATGGGAAACTCTGATAAGAACTTACCCCCTTTTTTCCTGCTGTTGGACACTCAACTGGTCATCAAGCTCCGGATAGGCCACCGCAAGAATGTGAGCAACGGAGGTGCTCATGGCGTGGTGCACGCGATTCTAACATTGGAAGGACTGCCCGAGCTGGACTTCCACTGACTTTCTAGTCCAGCGTCATAGGTCATCTCACCTCTTACGGCAATGGACGCTGTGCCGCATGTAGACCCCCAGGGTCCGTACCATCCTGGCGATGGCCTTCCAAATGTCCTGCTTCTGATGAGCGTTGACCTGTATGGATACAAGCAACAAACCTTTTGTTTGTCTGTATTGATGTAACACAATTTTACTACATCTATCATAAGCAGGGGTGCCGCTCGTAGGCTTGCTGCTGCACTCACCTTACCTGGGCTGCTGTTGCTGATCTCCGCGGTCACTGTGGGCTCTGCCTGAGGACGCTGAGCTGTTTGAGGGGCGCCATCATCTTCGACTATTCTTCACCGGGACTGCGAGGACCAGGCTGCTTGGCGGCGTTCGCAGCTGTCTCCTCTTCCCGGCTCCTTCTTTTCCGTCCCCCTGCCTTCATTGCGCAGCCCTGTTCCCACGCGCAAGCGGGACGCGCGCGGGACGTAGCCCGGGGCGAAGACCGGGCAAAGAGCGGGCCGTTTGAGGCCGTTCGAGGGCGACCGAGGACGGGACGGACTACCTAATTTAACCCCTGCCATGTGGTAAATGTTACATCTTCCCATTTTCACTGTCATTTGTACCCCTTATGTTTGTATTGTATACTTTCTTCAATTTGGCTCTGCTTAATTGAGGTCCTTTTATAGTACTGTGCAGGTTAGTTCGTTATCATGTCTTTAGAAGCAGGGAAATCACATACCTTAACTGTGAATACTTCTAATGGACCTGTCTCCGGTACAATAGATCAATTTTTTAAACGAGTGACTACTGTTCTGGAGAAGGAAATTGCAGATACCGAAAAGCGTTTATCCTTTGATTTGTTAACCGGTAAACGCTCTTCATTGGGTAAAATTGGGAATGTACCTTCTCCGGGGGCGATAATTGAGAGACCAGGCCCTATTCCTGAAAAGGAGGTAACAATAACTCTCCTGACAAACTCTCCATGCACGCCTGTCTTGTCAGACCATTTAATTAGCCTAACTACATCAAGGCTATCAGACTCACCGAACCTGGATATCTCTCCCCCACCGGCTATAGGGATTCCTAAGAAAAGATATACTCTAAAAAAGAAACGAAGCCGTCCTGTTAAAACATTTTTAGCTAAAAACAAGAAGACTAGATTCCCCGTACAACCCTCGACGCTCACTGGACCAGCAGTGTTAAACAACCCTTCCTCTAGCTCCAACACTATAGAAATCCCCACTGATCAAGACCCGATGGGTAAATTATTTACCAAAATTGAGACCATGGTTAAGTCCCTCTTACTTCCCCTCTTAGAGAGGACAAGATTAATAAGTTTGCACTTGGAAGATTTGGGTAAACAAATTCAAGGGAATAATTCGACCCTCTCCGAACTCCTAAAAAACCAGAATAAAATGAGTACCATTGACTCAGCTATCTCTCCCTCTAGCTTGTTAGAACAACCATCAACTAGTGGCTTTCACAGGAAAATGCACACCGCTCGGCGGGGGAAATCAGTGTAAAAACCATCCAAAAATACTATAGACCAGGGTAGAACTATCCCCCCACCTAAAAATAAAGAAATAGGTGGGGAGACAAGGGTGGACCGTAGACTTACACCTGGAATGACAGGAAATGCTGAAGACTCAAAAAACGATAGTAAATGCAACCCTGTGGATGTAAATAATATGAGTAGAAAAGATATTATGGATGTTAGGAATGGTGAACGACTAATTCAGTCCAAGAATACCACTTCAAGTAGAAGGGTCGATCTTCCCCCAGAATCAGCCCCGTATACTATCATCATGACAGGGGTACCCGAACTTCCAGAGGGCACCAGAGAGGACTTTTATGCTTTAAAAAATAAAACCATTTATTGGTTAAATCAAAATCGACCACTTCCCGCCCATATAAATGGGGAAATTCTAATGGTGAGACGTACGAGTTGGGTGGGAACTAGACCAAAAGAAAAGAAGGGGGACGCGATAATTATCAACTTTAGGGACCATAGAGCCGTTAGATGCATTGGAGACTGGTACGAAGCTAGAGGGGGGGACGCTATCTCAACGCATTACGTAAATTATTTTTACCCACGAGAATTGGCTTCCCATTCTAAATCTCACCCCGCAAAAAACCTCTTCACTGACTGGAGAGAAGCAGACCAGCAAACTCCCTATCAAAATGCTCGTAATTATCTGCTTAACCCGCACCCTAAGGGGAGGCCCTTAATTAATGATCAACACTCATTTCAGCGCCTAAACTATTTATCTCAGAATAATTGCTCTGAACCATATCACAGGTTCAACCTACCCACCCAAAACTATTATTCAGTTCTGAGTGATTTGGAAAATGTAGACTGACTCAGCGTAGAACAGGCACGAGTACAAAAACTCACTACGGTAAATCAAATTACCCTTAATGACACTGTTCCCCGAAGTGATAGCGCAGAAACGCAAGTAAGGGAAAATAATAACTCAATATTAGTTAGTGCAGTAATGCAAACAATGGAAAATAGTAATTCTCATTCTGTACCTATTTCACCATTGCCTAGAGGACCTGAAATTATCACTCCGGGGAACACCTGTGCCCATCAATCTCTGGAGAAGGGAGATGCAGAGCATCAATTAGTCGCGGAGGTAGTCCATATAAACAAAAGTACAAACAACGACATAATAATACAAATTATGTCATGGAACATTGCCGGCCTACGAACAAAAATATTGAATGGGAGCCTGTCTGACTTCGTTCAGGACTATCACATAATCTGCTTACAGGAGACATGGTCTACTAATGAACACCACATGATAGGCTATAAAACCTACTTTTCATCGGCAGTGGCTAGTGCCCATGGAAGGGCTAAGGGGGGCCTGACGGTGTTCATAAATAATACGATAGTGGGGCTAAAAATAATATCTCTCGGCCTATATCCTAATTATCAGATATTGAAACTCTCATTCCCGAAGAATGGGTCAATAATTCTGGTAAATATATATGATAATCTACCAGAAAGCGAGAGAGCAAATTTACTTGGGACTATCTGTAATAAACTTTCAATCCTGTTAAAAAAGATGCAAGGATTAGATGTCCCAAGCATCGTTTGGTGTGGTGACTTTAATCATCACCCCTGCGACAAAAAAAACACCAATATCTGTGGTATGGCAGAAAAAGCAGAAAATTATATGATTCACTTCCGTCATACTAAGGTAGGAGACCTGCTCAATGAAATATTGTCAGAACTTGGCCTAGTGATTTTAAATGACATTAACACTGTCACTAGGCAGCCACAGGCTACATATTTGGGTAGGGGATGGGACTCGACGATCGACTACATACTGGTTTCCGCAACATTTGAGAACAAGGCTCAGGATTTTAGAGTATTAACTAACACTCTAAGCGACCATGCCGCATTGGTCTTTGAATTGGTTACTGACCAGGTGCAACTTACACCCCAATTGATGATGACCGCACTCGCCCAGAACAATATTTACCTCGCAAAAACAAATGGCTATGCCTTAGGCTGGGGAAAGATAGACCCAGCAGCTATAACAAACAAGGTAGTCCATGCGGTATATCCCGCAATTGTGAAGTGTCTGGACACTGACACTAGTGAAGAAGAACTTCTTCACAATTTCGGTCTAATTATGGAGAAAGTAAAGGATCTCCTAACCGGTAATAAGAAAGGGATTAGGGGCGGGAAAAAAGGGTGGTTCGGCCATAAATGCACCTTGGCACATAAATCCTTAAAGAAAGCACTGACAAAACCTGTAAGAAATCAAGAGGAGATTTCTAGTCTAAGGAGGTCTTATCGTCTAGCCTGTAAAACCAGAAAACAAGAACTGAAAAAAGCGCTCTGGGGTCAATTATATGAGAGCTCCCAGAGCAGAAATAGCGAGCAGTTCTGGAAGGTCGTAAAGACCCCCTTTCTGAATGATCCCTGTGATCAGCCTATAGTAGAAGCAACAATTGAGGGCCCAACATGGGTAAATCATTTCTCCAAAGTTTTTGGTAAAACATTAGGAACTGAACCACCGGTAGAAAGTGAACAGACCCCACAAAATAGTTTATTTCCGATTCTCTTAAACTTTGAAATGAATGAAATGATAAATGCTGTGGAAAAAAGTAAACGCGGAAAAGCCCCTGGCCCAGATGGCGTACCGGTTGACTTTTTTAAGTTCCAATTAGATTTATGGGCTCCAATTTTAAAAAGAGTGTTTGACGCAGTTATGAAGTGTGGGCTCATCAAGTCTTGGACCCAATCGATTATGGTCCCCATCTTTAAGAAGGGAGACAGGGAAGACGTGACCTGCTATAGGCCAATCTCACTATTGGACTCGCTGGGGAAAGTCCTGGGCAGAGTGGTTCTTCAGCGTCTCCAGGAGTGGGTAAATGATCATAATATATTATCTGATGTCCAATTCGGCTTCAGAGAGGGGTTCGGAACAACTGAACAGGCATTGAATCTAGCCCTATTGATGGGAAAATATGTATCTGCAAAGCAAGGAAGGTTGTACATGGTCTATGTCGATCTTTCTGAGGCATTTGACTGTGTCTCTCATTCAAAACTCTGGTCAGTGCTCTATGATATGGCATAGACTCTGACCTAGTACACCTCCTTTGTGCACTTTATTCCAACGCCTCATCCAGGGTTCGCTTTGGAACAAAGGGCGAACTATCCGACTCTTTTAAGGTAGAGAGGGGTGTGAGGCAGGGATGTGTCCTGGCCCCCTTTCTATTTTCTCTTTATACCAACGGTCTTGAAGTTGAGATGTTGAGAGGGGCCCAGGACCTCCCACGAGTAAAAAATCGCCTCGTACCTGCGCTTTTATACGCGGATCACTAAATAGATAAGCAGAAAGCCCTAAATAGATACTCAAATTTTATGGGCAGTTTGGATTTAAAAATAAACATCAAAAAAACATATGTGATGGTGGCAGGAAAGGGAAAGAACAGGGGAAGGACTATCATTTCCCTCGCTAAAGAGAGAATTGATCTGACTACACAATATCCATATCTTGGGGTCATGATAGATGATAAACTCGACTGGAAGGCGGCTATTGAGGCTCGCAAACACCAACTTCTGCGTGCAATAATCGCTCTTATAAAATTCTCCCAGAAGCTTGGGAAGAGACCACCAGTAGAGCTTCTCCGCATTTATAAAGCCAAGTGCCATTCCATTGCACTTTACGGGGCGGGCCTTTGGGGATATAAAAACACCAACGCTCTGCAGGTAGCAGAGAACACATTCATGAGATTTCTTCTGATGGCACCAAAGCGAGCATCGACCTTTGCTTGCCATGCAGAACTTGGAATCCCCTACATTGAAGATATGGCTAAGATTCAACCTCTTTTGTTGTGGCGCCGTATCTGGACGTCAACAGATAACTTACTTACAAAAGACATAGTGGCCGACTGTATGTCCCTAGAACATATGGGGAAAATTGAATGGCTGCTTTATGTGAAAAACCTTCTTACAGATCTAGGCCTCAACAAATATTTTGTTAACCCCGAATTGATTGCAGAGATCTCGAAGAAAGATTTAAAAATAAAGGCCCTCAGCTATATGGAAGAATCCCGGTTGAGTAAGGAGATAAGTAAAACATCTGTTCAACACTCCTTAACAGTCACGACCACATTGGAAATGGAACCCTACTTGGCCTATGTCGAGTCACAATTTGAACGTTTTTTGTTGACACGTTTTAGACTGAATGTCTTTCATAGGCTTGTAGCCTTTCCTAAAAACCCAAACTGGAGCGAGTGTTTAATGTTATGCCCTTGTGATGAGATGTCGGAACAGTCAACTATGCATACTGTACTGTTTTGTAAATACTATTCTACCCATCGTAACCTCTGGCTAATTCCACTGCTGAGAACACTTGGTTTTAGAAGGTGTCGTCCTGCCATGTTGCATTTGCAATTTTTGAATACTACATTTACTACGAAATGCCTCAGCACATTTTTAAAGTGTATTTTTAAACATAGAGCGAACCTTGGTTAATGCATTTTTAGTCGATATAAGGAGCCTTTTAAAATATGTACATTGTTTGTGATATGTTTATGTATGTACTTTTATGGTTATCACTGTTTCATTATAACCGAATAAAGATTTACCTACCATAAGCATGACTCATAAGTTGCCATACAACATGTGTATTTTCACATGCTGACCAAAACAAATATCTTAATGCACACTTTTGTAGTGACCTGTTGACTACACTCATCCCATGTCATGGCCTAAACTCACTAATCCAGGCCTTTGACATCATCTAGCCCAGGGGACTCCTTATATTATCTGTGATGTGACCTACTTCTGATCAGTGCAAAACATTGTGAATTACTGAAGGCTAAAAAGAAATACATATGGCACAGTGAATACTGGCCACTGGGAGTAAGGGGCCTGCAGTTTGGACATGGAGCACTTTGAACTGGGAGTAAAGTGAAATGAAGTGTTAGCCCAAGAAGTTAGGTAACTCTCCCTTTCAATTGTCACCCATTTGAAGCTTTCAAGGGCATATTTTTAAGCATACCTCAAACTTTGCCCTATCAAGAATATATGTTTATGACAGATATACCTCAAAGCTTCAGTTGTTTGTCCCTGTGATTTAGCCCCAGCCTGGCCCATGATTCTAACTGAGCACTGCTCATTGTCAGGCCCTGCTATCTGCAGCCTGGTGATCACAATGTCACATAAACACAGCCTTACCTTAACTTTTACATGAAAATAATTACTGTGTGCCCATCTCAAAAGTGACATCAAGGCTGTGTGCTACTCTGAAGGGCTACTGGTAGCTGCCAAACAACTGTTTGGAGAGTCCTGATCTAGGCTGAGGGAATTATGGGATGATGCGCATAGAAAACATCATTTTCATTTGGTTGGTACAGAATGCATATTTATGTACAGTTGTAAAGAGTATATACTGTATTTTCTAATTTCCATGATGTGACTTGTAAATCACACCTATACATACATATATGTCCACATACATACCAAATAGAATCTAGGGCTTCAAACAGATAACACATATTAATGTTGTTGTTTTTTAACATTGTAAAGTGCCTACAAATACCAAACATCATTGGCCTATGAATGGACCAAAATATATGACACAGCATCAATCCCTACACCTCACTCAGGAACTCAAAGGGACATTGTAGCCTGTGTTAATTGAAAAAAATCAGCTGGACAGATTTACATATGTATTTCAAACATGTACCTATTCTTCTGGTGAGCCATAGACCTGGCCATACAGGGACAGGACCTCCTTTGCCAGCATCTTCAGCTCCTCTGGCATGAAGGGAGTGGGCCTCTCACCTGCTCGACCTGGCATCGTTGCTCCCAGAGGTGACATACAGCAGCAGAAGAGGAGGAGATCTTGATGACAGCAGTGTTAGGAGGCAAGTGAGCTTTTTTACCAAACTCCGTGTACATGTATGCGACGTATGCGATCGTCAGCGGAGACAGACATAGCCATTGACCTTCGTACATTACTTTTACCAATGTTAGCCTATAGCTGTGTCCCTCGTAGCGTTTACTGCACATTACGCAGTCAACTTCCGCTGCAAAAGTCTGATTCCTAATTTCCTATCGGTGAGGTCAGGCACCCGCCATTTTAGAAGGTCAAAATAGTGTGTTTGTGACTGTTAAGTGCGTCACCTCCACTCACAATGGGGGCTAGTTTGTTTACATACTCATACTTTGATGGACACTCATTCCTATAAAAATAAACATTTATATGTAGTGTGTGACTGTGCTTAAAGGCGA
The DNA here is from genome assembly GCF_964204655.1 of Triturus cristatus. Lineage (NCBI taxonomy): Eukaryota > Metazoa > Chordata > Amphibia > Caudata > Salamandridae > Triturus > Triturus cristatus. Next base: position 1,086,173,794 of record NC_140593.1, read on the forward strand.
TATTTGCGCTGTTGTTAACACCTCCATTGACTATTTTTGGAGGAGAATTTAAAAAAAAAGAAAGAATGTGCAAATAGTATTTTTGAAATGTATTATTTACACATTGTTTTTTATTTTAATTTATTTTAGGCTATAAATGTCATTTATAAGGACAAAAAGCAAATGTTTGATTAAAATATGTAGTAAAACCATATATATTTTGTACAACTAAATGACTTTAACATTAAGTATCAAATATATTGCTGTGGAAAATGTTCAAATGTTTTTCCAGTGTAGACATATGAACCCTGGGAAAGTGAGGAGACGACAGCCTCATGTGTTATGCCCATTTTCAGAACTTGCCACCATGGAAGAAAGGGATATAATGAAGAAGTTCAGATTGAATAGGCACACCATGCTGGATTTATGTCATTAATTGGAGACAGATCTTCAGCCTCACAACAGAAATCCCACATCTAGTACACCAATTTTCAAACTCATGGCAGTACTTCATTTTGGGGCCACAGGATCCTTCCAAAACACTTGGGCAGTATCTGGTGGAATATCACTCCCAACTTTCAGTGGTGTGGTACAAGAAGTTATATCTTGATGATAGACATCAACAGCTTCATACAGTTTCCACTACAGTAGGATTTAGTCAATTTAAAGGGCGACTTTTACGGTTTGGTTTGCCTACCACATGTGATTGGAGCAATTGATGGCGCACATATTGCCTTAGTGCTAACACACGCCAGAGAACAGGTCTACCGGAATCGAAAACACTTCCATTCAATCAATGTGCAAGCTGTCTGCCTACTGGATTTGTACACCACAAGCGCCTGTGTAAAATTCCCCGGCTCTGCCCATGATTCTTTTGTTCTACGGAACAGCTCCATACCCCTGCAAATGTCACAACTTGGACCTGAGAGGGCCTGGCTTGTTGGTCAGTACAATCTTTCCAAATATTGTATGGGGAATTTCTAGTTGAATAATCTGAATTTATTTTACATTTTTTGGCACTTTTTTTGTCTTCCATCTAGGAGACTCAGCTTATCCCAACCAACCATAGTTTTTGGCACCGCTAAGGAATCCAATAACGCCAGCAGAAGTCTGCTTCAATGAGGCCCATGGAAGAACATGGCGGCAAGTGAAGTGGGCTTTCGGGCTCTTAAAGGCAAGATTTCGTTGTTTGGACAAAACTGGTGGAGCCCTTCTTTAGTCACCCAATAAGGTGTACAAAATCACTGTGCCTGTTGCATGCTCCACAACATCCCCATGCAACAGAACATCCCTTACACCGCAGAGGATGGAGACCCTGAAGAGCCACCAGATGAGGATCCTAAATGCCAAATGAGGATGATAGTTGTGAAGAGGAAGGAGTTGACTTATGTTAAGATGTCATCGAAAACTTCTTCTCATGAGTATTCTTTACAATTTATCACTTTCACCGTTACACCAACTATTGAGGTGATGATAAGAGAAGTATGTGGTGGCAATTGGTTAGGAAGGCCAAGCTCAGGGAAATTCAGGCCAAAGGTGTTTGTTGATCAAATTTTCACACATTGACCACTGTGTTCAGTTACATTGTTTATATTGGATTGTTTTGGGAAATTGTGTCCTCCAAATGTTGACTCTGTATTGTGTCTATTATGTTATGTTTGATTGGTAATCTTTTTGTTTTGATCTATTTTAGGTTCACTCATCATGTCATCTTCTTTTGGACATTTCTTTGTGCATTCTTTCCCGACGCCGATCAGACTACTAGGCACGGCGAGAATTAAGACGCTTACGGATAAGAATTATCATTTTCCACATCAAGAGCAGGGTTAAAAAGTCTCTGTGTTCATACATTAGGGAATTAAAAGCTGCTATTAATTACCCATCCTATGTTGTGGATCGCATAGCCAGAACTCATACAGATTAAGCTTTTTTGTTTGAAGGAAACCATAGTGATTTTACTGGGAGGTTTCATCCGTCCATTTTGGCACAAGTCAGAGTGACCAATACTTATGGGCTGGACATACCATACCAGAACATAGCCTTGAAAAAGTTCTTTAAAGACGAAACACATGTCGACTGAGATCATCCAATAGGAACCAACAGTATTACTTCCATAAAGGGTCACTACAACAACTGCACCTGTGAAACAAGGAAACGCACAGCAATGCATATATAATTTGTCATCAAATCATTTTATGTAAATCAAATACGAACAAACCATGGAATATATAGTGACGATCTGATGTATAACAATTCTGTGATACTGATTTCAAGTATAAAAGGAAATATCACATACCTGATGTCTGAAGTCAATTTATGAGATAGCATCTCTATACTACTCAAACAATACAAATGCTATGCATACCATGATGTACTAATGGATATGTGCAACTGATTTGGATTAAGATGACAGTAGCTACAGTACATGTGAGGAGTGCTCCTCTATTCTGTATTTTCCGTTAAACCAATGGCAACAGGTGCGATATAATGAGCACCATTGTCGGATATTCACTACAGGGCTCCAATTTGATAGGGATGTGCGACTAAGGATTTCACTGTTTCCAATTTGTTCATTCACCTTGTATCTTTCCCTGTCGTTCTTATGATATTATTTATACGGTGTGCAGGGCTCCGCATGAATATATAACTCACCACACACGATCACGAGGTTCTAAGGACACTTTTTTTAAAAAAAGTTTACTATTTTTATTGAATTATTAGAAGATATACATGATTTTCGACAAACCAGTACACAAAGAAAAATGGGATACGTTAAAGCAATGAAATACTAAGACTCATGCTAACATCAGGAGTACAGATAACCATATTGAGCTGGTAACTGGATTGAATGGAGTATAATAGAAGGAAAATTTGAAGGGAGAGAGTAAAATAGGAAGAGTGAAGAAAAGTAAAGAGAAAGAGATGAAAAGGAGAAGAGAGAGAGAACAATAGACGTAAAATGTAAATTCTGCGAAATTATTGAGAGAAATGTACAAAAAAACATGCAAATATACACTGTATGATAAACAAGAACAATATAATCAATAGAAAAATACACAAACAACAGCCTGCAAAAAATATGTTGAAATGCTTTGTAGTACGAGCATGCAGAGACAGCAATCTAGTCAGTGGTTCATCCTGTTTTGCTGACAATAATGTATAATGTAAATTACAATGATCCAGATGGTGGTTATGACGAACTAGATTCCACCACTGTTGTAATGTGATATTGTCTGTAGATTTCGAATTAGAGGTAATTACCTGGAAGCCAACAGCAATAAAACTTAACCCACCTAGAATTAAACAACAATGGAAAATGAAGTAAAAACTTCAGTGGTGTCCCCTATTCTTGTCCATAACAGGTCCCAAAACGGAGACAGTTTAGGACAGAGGAAAAACATATGAAGATAGGTACTGGGATTGGTATTACATCGCCCGCATGTATACATTTTGAGCAATTTGATTTTCAACAAGTGTTCTGGTGAATGATACAGTCTATTGAAGAAGTAATAAAGCGTTTGGGTGAGGTTGGCAGGACGCGCTGTAGAATGAATGTTCTCCGATATTTTTGCCAGATTGGTGCAGGCCAACTAGAGAGTAAATCAGATTCCATAACAATTTCAATTTGGATTTTGTTCTATCTTGAAAGGGAGTTATCATTGTTCTATATATTAACACAGCCTTGGAATTATGAATTATCTGACTGTGGGAGGATTGCGGAGCACACCCTGAATATGGAAGAGCAGCAGCGGTTCCTCCATGGGAGCGGAGGAGCGCCCCCACCCCCACACTGCTACAGAAAGCTGGAAAATAAAATCGTAATAAAAGGATTTTATTACCATTTTATTTTTCAGTCTTTCTGCTGAACCGAGAAGGCAGGGCAGGGCCAGTCAGGGCCGGACTGGCCGTAGCGGGCACCGGGCAATCCCCCGGTGCGCTGCACGGGTGGGGGCCGGTTTTGGGCCCCTGGGGACCGTTTTAGCATAGCTGCAAAATCGGCCCTGTAACAAGATCGGCCGAAAACCGGCCCTGGCAAAGAACTCGGCGGCACCCCCAAGCCTGGAGTGGGGGGGGGGGGCGGCCGAGCACTTTGCCAGGGCCGGTTTTGGTTCCCAGTCCAGCAAAATATGGCGCCCGTCCAGTCTACCTTTCAGAAACACATATCTGCCGTCTTTATTGACAAGTGCCTCCTCCAAGGTAAAGGGCGTACCTGGGAGGACCCAAACCAGGGTCCCTCTGGCAAATAATGAATAATCAGTGGCATACACATTACCACTCCATTTTCTCTGCAACCGGACCACTTCAGCACTATTTAAATGCGTCTCCTGTAAGAGGGCAATGCGCACATTGTGGCGCTTAAGGTATGAATAAACCGCATATCTGCGAGATGGTGTGCGGAGACCTCTCACATTCCACGTAAGTATCATGTGTACTGCCATAGCCCTACGTTATGTGAAAGTAGATTACAATCTGACCAACGCATGATGCCTTGTGTGTGACTCGGCCAATCGCTAACATTTTGTCCACTCCTCGCAAAAACCCTCCATATCTAAAGGGAACAAAGAACGCGCCAACATGGCACTGGGAAAACAGTATGAGGGCGGCCCTCAAAAGTAAGAGGTGCTACCCAAACCCTGACGGAATGGAAACAGACTGTACGTCCAACTGAGTCCCTGTGTACGGGAAACCGTAGGGGGATGAATGCTGTGCTAGGCCTCCATTGTAAAATCCTCAGGTGTCTTATGTCTATGCACATAGTAGTGTAAGCAACTGATATACCCATTAAGCGCCCCTATTGGACCTAAATGCGGTAACAATAGGGTAAGCTCCCCCTCATAGACAATAATGACTAAAAAGGCAATACCAAGTGTCCCCAGGTTTTCCCATCTTTAAATAGTTCATAGTGTCATCATTTTGACCCCAGCAGTTATACGATATCTTCTGAAGTCTGTGGTGTGATGTCAGGCATTCGCATCGATACCATATCTGATAGTCCATCTGCCGACGAGCCCCCCTCCTCCTCCAAGTGAGTTGGGGTTCCCCCCTTACTGAGCAATTCTGCAGCTTCTGCTATCCGTTCTGCTTCACGGACCGCCACCTGTTGCTCGTGTCTGATTTGTTCCTGGTCAGGTGCCATTGTCAGTCCAGAGTTCTGTTTTCGAGATCGCCAACGACGGTTCCTCACACTTCTCAACCCTCCCTTTCCATTGGCCGGCAAACCTGCAGGTCTGGGGCCTGAAAACTGGCCTGTGGTTTCAAGCCAGTCCTATGTGTCTTGTGAAATGTCAAATATTCTTGATTTCCCATCAGAGACCACTCGAAGTTTTGCTGGATAAAGAAGTGAGTATACCATGTTCAGTTGGCGAAGCTTCTGTTTCACTTGAAGGAAAGATTCTCATTGGACCTTAATTGTGTAATACGGAAAAAAGAGGACCTTTACATTGTCGAATATCACTTCTGACAGCTTCCTAGTTTCACGCAGGATCATGTCTCTGTCCCTGAAATGCATCAACTCGAAAATAAGTGGGCGTGCATTAGCCCCTGGCGCTGGCCTTCTACCTGGGATGCAGTGCGCTCGCTCTATGGTGAAAAAGGAGAAAAGGAGGAGAGAAGTATATCCTTGATCCATTCTTCCAGAAAGGTTAGTGCATCCTTACCCTTCGCCCCCTCCAGCAGACCAATCAAGCGGACATTGTTCCTCCTAGAGCGGCCCTCCACATCCTCCACCCTATCCTCCAGGTAACGTATGCTGGCCTCATGTGCATTTTGTTGCTTCTACGGGAAATCATTAACAGATTTTAATTCTGCAATGTCCTGCTCCACTGCTGTGACACGCTCTCCTAGTTTCCGGTGATCTGCGTGCAGCAACATGAGATCTAGCGCCACTTTATCTATTTTGGATTCCATGGACTCACTGGATAGTTCTATTGCATGCAAGATAGCATCCAGGCGATCATTTGGGGAGTCCTGTTGTGTTAATGGTAGCATCTGGTCCATGTCTGCCAGGCCAGTAGGCTGAGAGGAGGTCCTCGGCCCTGCTCTTTTAGTGCGACCCATCTGTCTTGCCAGTTTCTCCTGTGCGCACCAGGAGTCACGTTGGATCCGTTGGGGCAGAGCGGCAGAGTCAAAACTTCTTCCCGATCCACTGTGCTGTCCCTGCTGGTAGAAGCAGCAGGGAGGGCCCCCCACAGTTCCTCCACTGATGCAGTCAGCTAACTAATAATCCCTAATCAGGATCAAGTACGTCTTGTAAGAGACTTTAGAGCAGGAATGTCCAGGTGCAGTGGCCTACTGCTCTTTATTGCCTGTACTGGTAGCTATGTTGAACTGTGAGCATCTCTATCACAGCTCACGGCCGCTCCCAGGAGTGCAGACGCCAATGCAATACTCATGATTACATTTGGCTGATCCACACTCTGAAGTGGCACCTGTTAAGTCCCAGGAGCTTCCAGACAAGCTATCTTGTGTTTACCACTTCTGTCTTCAGTGCCATCCCCGGCCCATTTTCAGCGTTCTAATACATGGGTGGCCAGTGTTTACTGATTCTCAAGGCCTAGCCCCAGCCACAGCACAGTGCTTCCCTGCGGCCCCTCGGTTAAAGCTTGTGCCTGCCAGGCGATCTCAGTTGCTATCTCTTTCCTCACAAATGGATGGGTATGCACCATAACGGTCGTCTAAAATGTAGGGTCTACTGTCAACTGCTGCAGTCTTTGTTTTATCTGTATTTCCATCTGTAGAAGAAGGCAGGGAGACGGTGGCGAGTGGGGCTCCCTCCAGCTGATGAATGTCTCCTCGCATGCGGCTGTGTGATTCACCTGAGTAGGCCTGACCGGACCACTCCCAAGGCCGCAATCAGTGCCGCGAGTTGCCGCTCCGCCTGTCTCCACCTATCTCATGCGACTTCATATGCAGTTACTTTCCGAATTTACTGGGATGCTCCTGCTTGCGCTTCCACCGCAATGGGCACTGGTACATCCAAGCCGCTCACAAAGCCGCAATCTATGTCCCAGATCACCAGGCAGTACCGCAAGCAGCGTCCTCTTTCTTGCCTCGCCCCCGTATATAGGAGCATAGCACTGGGCCCATCAACAGGCACCACGATTCTCTCTGGCACCCGGGCCAGCCCGCTCTCTTCACTCACCGGGCCACACTGTCGTTACTTTCTCTCCGCTCACACCATTGCTCCTGCAGACTCGAACGGGCCTGGTCACCAATCACTCCCAAGGCAGCTGCCTATATCCATGGTGGTAGCGCCGTTCACCTCTTTGCTTAGCGAGTGGTTCTCTCGGTATCACCTTCCCTCATTCCTCGCCGTCTTACTGATTTCAGACGCGTACGTCCTTTTCTGTTGTCGCTCCGCTGTTATCCAGCAACCTCGCCTGCTTCCCGGGCGAGCCGGCAAGTTCGCCCTGGTCACTCGGGTCTAGCCGGGGACCAAGCTCCGAGGCTCCAGCACTCAGGCATCCGCCTCCACATCGGCAATTTCACTCCAATAAGCGCATGGGTGCTCACCCCCCAGTCCGCCTCAGCGCCTCACTGCGGATGCCGCAGTGGTACGAAGAAATGTATCAGATAATGAGGATAAATGGCAGAGCTAACTCAAGATGTGTCCGCCAAGCTGCCCCTGCAGGCCACGTCCGGGGTGCACTGCTGTTTGATACTGCGACCATGAGTACACACAAAGATCGTTGTGGTGGATGCATCGGTCTTTTGAGCTACTAGACCAAGCGGCATTAGGAACTTATGCAGTATTGCCCTTTTTACAAATTTTGTTAAAATCTCCGGTACACCTACAGTTTTCCCCACAGTGCAAGATCAATTTACTGCAGAGCATTCTAAGCAAAGTGAGATAAGCTGGAAAATGTAGGCAGAATTTCTCTCTACTAATTTACCTTTTGAAAAGTTTTTCTATGCACAATGACATTGTACAGTAAAAGTACACCAACTGTTTTCAATGAGGTGTGTGTTATGCAGAACAATTTTTTAATAAATGTATGCAACACCAATTGTTGCAAAAGTTTAGATAGTAATTAGTAGGGGTGGGTGGTACTTGTGGAGTTCCATTTTACGGATTCTGCTGAGTTGCATAAAAACTCTGCGAGATTTTGCGGAGTTCCGCCAATGGGTGGGAATATGCATGTTTTGCTGCTCGCGCTGCAATTTAGCGCCAGCAGCACCAGCCGCACTGCAAAGTCAGTGCAAACTGCACCATGACGTGCGCAAGAGAGCATGGCCATGTGAGTTGATTTTGGTGTGGCTGGAGTCTAAAATCTGCTCGCGACCGCCTGCGTTCGAAAGGTGCCAGAGGATGCCAAATTTCTAGCGCAATTATGAATGCTTGCAGGAAAAAAAATCCGCCACGTGCCGATTGGCGGAACTGGACGGAATTCCGCGTCATACAGTCCCCAAAGTCTGCGGGTCAAAAGAAACGTTCCATCTCACCGCTATTAATGAGTAAATAGCAAAGCGAAAAACGAAGAAATCTCCATTGCAACTTTTTCCATAGACTGTTGCAAAGCTTACAGAATGAAAACTTTGCAACAGACAGTAGAGGAGGTCTCTGACGTTTGCTGCTTCAGGGCGACCCTAAATGCATGCAGGTCTCTAGTATTTTCAGTGCATTCTTTTTCAAGCTACCCCTTTAAAGTCTGGCCCTGCTCACGCATGCGCATTTGTCGCACTCTACGGATGTCCGCTCCCTGTAAACTATATCTGAATCCGATCGCTGCACTTTGAACCGGCTGCCTCCGAATGTTATGGTGAATCTCCCATTATTCCAGTGTCATCCAGGTTCTTCCCGGTCCCCAGAGATCAATTTACCATGTGTAAACGTGCTTAATCCAACGGAACCGTGATAAGCAGGTCACACCTGTTTAGACTATAAATCACTCCGTGCACCTTTTATGAGCGAATGATGCGCAGTCAGTTTCTCATCAGCGCCTCGAGGGTTCTGTGTTACATTTTCAACCCGCTGAATTTCGGATTACATTTTTTCCAGCTCCCTAATTTTGGATTACTTTAATTTCGACCTGATAAGTGCCTGTACAATTATTTCACCTACATTTAGTTATTTTTTTTAATCTTAAATGGTGTTTTTCTTATTCTTTTACAAATGTATGATTTTGTAGTACATTTAATTAATGATTTCAAATATTAACCATATTATTTTTTTTATCTTATATATACATATATATATATGGTCGTTTGGTTTGTTTCCTGATGCACCTGATATTCTGCACTTTGCACTTTTGAAATTAAATGAAGAAAGATATCTGAAAAATAAAATGGTAGATGCCAAAACAACTTAAACCTGCCTGAAACTCTTTGCTGAGGAAAAGTGCTGCCTTGTCTGTGATCTTCTGGGACTTGTCGATGGTATGGACTGAAGATAAAACACAGCAAATCCTTTTTCATATATATATAGATATATATATATATATAGAGAGAGAGAGAGAGAGAGGGAGAGATACACATATATATACGTGTATATATACATACACATATTTACACACATATCTCACATATACATATCTCTACGTATATTTATATATGTACTATCACTGATAAAGTGGAGTTACTAAAACCAAAAAAACACTTAAATTCACCGGTTATACATAACTGATCTAAGTATAACAGGTATTTCTGTGGTTTATAAATTGGTTGATGGTAACATTTGTTATTTTAACCCCAAAGAGTTAGATGTTATGTAAAAAACTATTGTAATGTATTCAACACTGGCTTTCGTGTGCTTAGAATTAAGCTTAAACTACCTTGACAGCATCAGCAAAATATGTGCCTGTGTGTGTGTGTTGTCCGGTGAGGACTGTGGTGTGTTGGGTTTTCCAAAATAATCAGGGTTTTACCAGGAGCAGATCTTCTACAAATTGTAGACCAGCCTCCCTGTGTTTGATCACTGATGAGACAGGCAGGCATAACAGCTGCTTATATATGTCTACCATCCCGTTAACAGGCCAGCAGCCCAACTTGTGCAAACACCTAAAAATCCCATGGCAATTCCTGGCCATCTTGGACCTAGCATTAGCGATCTGTTGAGTCCTTGCACCTTTGCTCACAAAAAGAATCCCTAAATAACAAAAGGAGTGAAATCTAACAATAGGCGACTCCCCAATAAAGAAAGATCTACATTTCTGCATCTTCTTCCCACAGACCATATAAATGTTTTAGGATTTATTAATGACCATTTCCTTGGAAGCCACAAAATCTCCAAATTCCTTCATTAGTTTATGGAGGCAGTTTGGTTTCCTAGATAGTTAACCCCTTCGGTGCCACGCCCTTTCCCCCTCCTGTGCCGGGCGTTTCCCACGCGGGTGGGTTTCATGACGAGATAGTCTCGTCATGGGCACAGCGCGACCGTGCTCCATGACGAGACTATCTCGTCATGGGCACAGAAGAGGTTAAACAGTGTCATCAGCATATAACAACACATGGACAGGACTACCAGTGACACTTGGTGCATCGGCCTGCATAGCTTGGAGAGCACCGTTCACCACATTAATAAAAAGGGAAAACAGGAAAGTTGCCAGTACACAACCCTGTCTAATTCCCCTCTTCACCCAGAAGAGGGAGGAGCATTCCCTTTTTCGGGTCATACTGGATCTTCGAAGAAAGGTTCTTGTAGAGATGGGCCAAAAAACAAATAATCTCCTCTGGTGCAGCGAGGGAGATCAAAGTAGACCAAAGGATTGAATGGTCAACTAAATCAAAAGTACTACTTGAATCATCAAAACAAAGATAAAGACATTCAGACTTAGTTCTGGTGTACTTGCTAGTCAGCGGCTTAAGGTTCACACATTGTTTGATTGTGCCCAAGCCTTTCCTAAAACCAAACTGTACCTCTAAAAGAATGGAGTTTTCCTGTGGACAATCCTCAAGCATCAACAGAAGAATCCTACTTATCACTTTCACTGAGGAGTCTAGGAGGGGAATGGGCTGATAACATTTAGGGTCTGCCTTGTCTCCCTTCTTAAAGATTAGGACAATAACAGACACCTCCGGGAGGGAGGGGGTTACACTCTGCTGGATGGGACCCCATAAATCCCTTAAAGCTTTATAGGAATTGACCGGGACTCCATCCGTGCCTGGGGCCATCCCGCCTCTGCTTTGTTCGAGGGCAAGGAGAAACTCCTGTAGAGTAATATTTAATGGGAGATGATTTGAGCACAGGCCTTAGTCGCCCTCAGCGGAATGGCAGACCTCCCGGGCAGACTCAAGAATGGTCGCAAAACGTGCCACCCATGCCTCACAAGTGGCAAAAGAGTTGAGCTCAGAAATGCTGTCATTCATAAGAAAGAGTGCATTAACCGTACTCCAAAACAACTTCGTGTGATGTGTTTCGGCAGTCTGTAGCAGATTAGACCAGGCCTCTTCTTGCAGCGCCTGTTTCCTAGCTGCTAATACTTGGCTATAATTGTTGCGCAGTAGTCTAATAGCTAAATGATCCCCGTTTCAGGATTTTCCTTTTGAAAATAAAAAAAGAAAACTGTTTTATGCAAGGCTTTGTCATGTTGATGGAGCCCTGCACGAAAAAGCAAAATGAGGTGACATGGGCGTCCGCAGAAATTTTTCCAGGGAGGGGGCAATATGTTAACATCATCACCATCCTCCGACATGATGTGTGCCAGGTGGGGCACATGAAACATTGGGGCGCAGGAGGAGCCATGGGGGCAGGAAGCAGGCTGCATATGATCTCATACACCATAGGGTTGTTGTGCCACAGCCATCTCTTTCTTTTGTGGCCTTTGGTAGATATCATTCACACCTTCTAGCAGTTGGCAAAGAAAAAAGCAGAGCTCAGCTGCAGACAGGAGCAGCTCTTGGCCAAAAGTGAAAAAGCACAGGCATGCAAAGGGTTTAGAAACCTGAAGCAAAGGCTTAATGGAAGGATCAAGCTGCCATTGTCTGATTAGTAATTTCTAATCTGTTTTTATGTCACCACTATTGAATACACCACATTATTCATACACACATGATCAAGGCAATGAAGGCACTTTAACTGCATTATTAAAAAAACATGTAGAGTCAGTCTGCATTTGGTGTTAACGTGCACAAACGAATGAGAATTAAAATATATGACAAATTTATTTATTTTGGAAATGTATTAACTTAAATATAAAATAACAGCTTTTCTCTTCCAAATTGGAAAATAAAAAATATAAACTTAACCTGGATAACTGTTGCAGGAACTGCAAACATGTACAGTCTTGCTGAAGTTTAACAGTCACATTTTTCAATGAGTAGTAGTTTTATACAGTTTATCGACAGCTCTCCATTTCCTTCTCAGGCGATGCGGCAGGCAGCTGTCATTGGTAGCGCTCAGCTACACAATGACAGGGCTGCTTTGCCTGCCTACAGTGTCCCTGAGCCTCTGGAATCCAGTCTGGATGGCTATAATAATGTCCCCCGGCCGGAGCAGTCTGTCATTGGTAGCTGAGCGCTATGCTAAATTTCATTGGTAGTAGCATAGCACTCAGCTACCAATGACAAGACGCTGCACAGCCTCCGCAAAATGGTGTCCACCGCCCGCAGCCCGAACTAGAATGACTTTCTAGTTACGGCCTGAGGACGGTGCTGCGGGTGCCATTATTTTTGGTAACATACCCCACACTCCAGCAGCCCAGTGTGTCACTGGGCTGCTGGAGTGCCAGCGTTACAAAAAAGTATTGCGTCCGCACCACGCCACCAGTACGGCCCGCACCTGTGATCCAGGGGGGGTGGCAAGCGCCCCTCCTTGCCGCCTCCTGCGGACGCCCATGTGTGGTGACAGGAACTGCTGTGATGGCGGTTCCTGCCCATGCTTTATAAATGACTGGAATATAGCATGTCATAAAGCATGCTATTACATGGCGTGCTTTTACTACGTGGTCATTACAACAACCGCGTTGTTAGCATGCGATACCTTTAAATCACAAGTCATTAGAACGAATTGCTGTAGGGGGTGTGCTGGACTTAGGAATAGCATTATTTACTATTCGTACTCCAGTTTGCGCAACAGTAGGGAAGGTGTTGGAATTCATTTCCAATGCCTTAGTGCACCCTACAGCAAGTCGTTCTAATGACTTGGGATGTAAAAAGGTGTCACGTACTAACAACGCGGTTGTTGTAACGACTGCGTTGTAATAGCACTGCGATGTAATGACAGCATTGTAAACGCTGTTTCCCAAATGACTGCAAAGTTGACGGTCATTTATAAATCTGGTGGTCGGGACCTCTGTTAGGGTGACAGAGGAATTTACACCATCCCCCTGGCTGAAAAACTGCCTGCCCGCTAGTATTTAAATCTGGCCCTAAGTCCGAAGGTAGAAATCTTTACGGAGAGAAGGAAGCAAAAGAAACCGGGAAGAGAGGGACCTTCCTTGGACACAAAATGTTTATTTCTCCTGCTCTGAGCTTTCCTGCCAAAAGTCAACAGTGTCATCAGTACCTTTACCGACCATCCAGCCTCCGGGAGCCCTTCTTAGCGACAGCCTGCTGCCTTTCCACACTGAGGATTTTTTGCCTTTCAGTTGAGAGATTAAGGGCCAGATGTACGGCCAAGCATTTTGCGAGTCGCAAATTGCGTCACAATTGCGGCTCGCAATTTGCGACTCGCAAAATGCTATGTACAACAATGTCAGGGACACTGATTGCGATTCCAAATAGGGTCGCAAAAGGGAAGGCTCATGAATATTAATGAGCCACTCGCAATTTGCGACCCCATTGAGAATGGCTGGCACTCCCAGGGATGGTGGCCTGCTGGGCTCAGCAGACCTCGATGTCTGGAACTGCTTTTCAATAAAACAGTTTTTTTTTTTAATGCAGCCATTTTCCTTAAAGGAAAACGGGATGAATTAAAAAAGAAAAAACTTCTTTGTTTCATTTTTTAAGGTCAGGTAGTGGACCCTGGGACCTCTGCCTGCCCTTAAAAAATATTTTCAGAGCCAGTCACAAAAGGGATCGCTATTAGGAAGGGAACGTCGCTTCCTAATAGCGAGTTGCAAACCTATTTAGCGAGTTGCAAATAAATCGCGACACGCTGAACAGGCTTTGTACAGGGCCCTGTAGGTTTTTGCATGTGCAAACGGGTTCGCAAACCCATTTGTGCATACAAAAAAGGGTTGTACATCTGACTCTAAGTCAGAAGGTGAAACTTCTGACTGGGATGAACTGGGAGTAGGTCTTAAATCACGGCTAGGTAACCGGTCAGGCGCAACCAGATAACGGTGGTTGGCGCGTAATGCTTTTTGGCGCTATTTTCATTGAAACTTTTACAAATTCAATCTCAAGTTCCCCGTATAGGATTTCTATCCTATAGGTGTCATTTTGTACAATACATTCTTCTCTATTTAATGGGAGTGTGATTTTAATGTTGTTGTGTTTTCAATTTTTTAACTGTTTTGATATTCTAAAGGCTTTAAACATTTTCTTAACTGAAGACTGTCTGCTTTATGCCACAGCAACCGGAGGTTGAGCTCAGATGATTTAAATTACTGAACCCTTTACTGGACCCAACTAAAAGTTCTCAAAGTTCTTAAGATATAAGAGTTTGTTGTGTCCCTTTGCATAACTGGTGTGCATCACAACTTGATCTTTAATTATTTTGTTTTTGTCTTCAAGTGCTGGCCAGCATTCTCTGAGTAGCTACATATGCTTCAATTGAGCCACTAGGTGCTTAGTAGCTGTAAAAGACAATTCCATGATGAAGCGCATGGCTGTGGCAAAATGTGAGTCCATTCTCCTTCACGCCATACTAAGGCAAATTTCTTGCCTGGTCATCTATGACTTCAATGTTTTTCAAAACATTTGATTCAATGAAACCAGCCTTCTGTTGGCCTATCAAGGAAGTTGTTGGGCATAGTTACAGCATTCATCATGCTGGCCATACTGACTTAAAGTTTGCTACAGTATAAAGTAAGTGGATATTTCTGGAAGTGAGGAGGAGGAAGGAAGGCAAAGCTGATGGAAGGATCAGTTCAAAATTGCTGTGGTGAAGTGTTGCATCTGATATAGGTAAAACCTGCCTGTTCTTCAGTCTTTAGGTGGTTGGACTCAGCTGACAGGGGGTAGAAACATACACCCAGGTGCAGCAAGTGTGGGAGAGGGCAAACACTCCGACCCACCGCCTCAAAATTCATGAACACTGGACATCGCACAGCAGGTTGACAAGATGTGCAGGTGCACCCTGCCATCATCCACACAATTGACGTATTGGTGTGTTTTATGTCAGTACTTACAGGATGTATTACATTTAAGTGCTGATTCCTTTGGATGGTTTCGCGGACCCAGTTGGCCACTAGAGACTGAAATGTCGACAACTCATCCTCCTTAACATTATCAATTACATTGTTTGTTATGTTTAGTTCCATCTGATTATTTGAATTTTGAATATTTAATTGATGGGACCTTTGATTTTGTTGAAATGATTCTGTTATGACGATTGACAGCGCTTCCTATACATTGATTAAATTGAGAGGTTATGTGGCGGCACCAAGGTTAACATATGAATTTGTATATGTACTGCTTTGAATTTTAATGTATGTAATACAGTTTGGACATATGGCATCAATAACATAATCAATGAAATAAGGATTTAGTTAAAATATACTGTTTTTGATAACAATACGTCTATGTTTGTATTTATGAATCACCACTAGAAGGTAAATAACGGGATCATTTCTGTGACCATTTAAAGTGATGAATATTGGAGAAACGATTACTCAGGGAACAATGTTTGTGAATTGACTATTATACCCAGTTCCTTGGGGAATATTGGGTTGCCCTATTGTGTTATAATATCATCCCCACAAAGGCAGCTATCTGAATCAGGATCCTGTACTGGTTGCCAATTTAGGCCATGTAGTAACGAGTCAAGCGGTAAAGTAAAATACATTTATTCACAATGACCGAGCATCAACAAGTGACATTTCAACTGCCATAGACTGTTATAAACATTCATGAACACACAGTGCAGGAAGGCACGCACACATACACAACAAGCATTGGCATAGCCAATAGGTCTCGCCTTTGGGACCTTATAAGTATTTAGTTATGCAGCAGGTCCCAAAGGCGAGACCTATTGGCTATGCCAATGCTTGTTTAAAATAGGCCTCTGTTTGTCCTTAGGAGCAGTGATTGACAGCCCTTCTTATCATAGCCTAATTGCACCTTCCACCAGCTGTCTGAAATTACAGACCAACAAAATATTCACTTGCCTTCGGGTGGCATGAAAAACTATTTAGCCAAGCATGCTCAAGTCATCGCATCATGAGCACGAATTACAGTGGATTCAGAGATTGCGGACCTTTTAAAACCCGAGTCATTGGAGAGAACGTTGTCACCGCTCGAACAACAGAGAAGATTCGAGACCAAAAGACCCGCAGAGGAGTTTTTCTGAAGAGAGGAGCCTGGTCGAGGAACACAAACTGTGAGACTCAGACCTGGTACAGACAGCAGTCTATGTTGTAGAGCCGCCCATGAAGGGGAGAGAAGACCGGGGAAGAGAGCAGCGCTGTGAACTGACCTGCCATGTAGACGCCTTAGGGGCTTCCTGGGTAAAAAAAACTCAGATGACTGAGAAGTCTGATGGGGGTGGGGGGATGCGTGGGGATGTTGGTGGGGAACAGGGTTATACACAGCCATTTCTATTTTGGTAAAAGTCTATCGTTGCGCTGCGTCACTGGTGAAGGTTTGGGTGATATGAGTTCCTTTCCCCAACTCCTTTTCCTTAATTAATAAGAAGAAGAACAAGCATTGGCATAGAGCGCGCGAGCAAAAAGGAGACGGAGAGGGCAGAGCGAGTGAGTGGCTGCACTTCATGAAACAAGAAGCGTGGTGCCGTGAAGCGGAGAGGTTGTGAGAGAGAGGGGGAGCAGGAGGTGAGCCTGCGAGTGGTGCGCGCGCGCGCTTGGGAGAGCAGTCTTCACTTTTCAAGCACTGCACTCGTGCTTGTGGCTCAGTCTGCTCGTTCCCGCAAGGTGGTTACAGCCACAAGCACCAGTGCAGTGCTTGAAAAGTGAAGACCGATGGCTAAAGGTCCTCCTAGGCAGCGTACTGCCTAGGTGAGACCTAAAAAGGGAAGATGGCTAAGGGAGGAGAAGAAAAAGACAAGGGAAGCAATGTCTTTAAATACAGATATTGTGCAATACAGATGTGGAAGCCACGTTCTGTGGTGATACCAAATGCAGCAAATTGGTAGGCCCTGTTAAGTTAGCATGACAAACTCTGCGCATTAACATTATTCTGCTACAAAGAAATAGCTTCAGTAACGCAAGGCTTGCTCATAAACAAATACATGACAGGACAAGATGCTCGCTTCAGCACGTACACTCGCATATCACATTTCTCAACCATGTCTTTGGACATCTCTATTTCTGTTGCAATCATTAAACTGGAAAAGCACCAGACTGATATCTTGCATTATAATGGAAAGTCCCAGAAGCAGATTTGGGTCACGCAGCCAGCAACAGTACTTCTCGGTCCTTACATGGTATGCAAACCATTTAGGACCTCGCTAATTGGTCAGGGGAACTATGCTTAATTTGTGCAACGTATAGTATGATGCTACATCCTTTGTGGTTTGGGCCTATAAAACCTGTCAAGCACGTCACCTTAGTGGGCACTCAGTATCTAGGCTGGTACCCCCGTGCTGCACGCTATTCTGTTGTTGGTTCTACCAATAAACACTCTTATCTCACCCTTGACTGAGAACTGTTTGTGTGGATTCATTTCTTGTATTTATTTCAGGTTCCACATTTGGTGGAGAATGCTGCTTCCAGATCATTGACGATTTCGCTGCCTGGCGGCTTGGACTCCAGCTTCCTTCAGGGTTCGGAGACCTGAGGTTCAAGGACCTTTACTTTGCCTTCCTCTCTCCTCCGCCTCCCTTGGAACGCTGGGGGCCTGCCTGCCAGTAAGTGGACTTCGCTTTGCCTCTGGTATCCCCCTCCCCACCCCCTGCTTTCTCTCTTTCTTTTCTTTCCCCGTCTTGTTCTCATGTCAAGGGTTGTTTGCGAGTGCCCTGGCGGCATCTCTCGAGCCTGTGTTACTGATTGGTCAGATACGCAGATGGCCATCATTGCGCCTATCCTTATTACCTTCTTCTGTGTTCTTTTTGTGGCCCTCGTAATTTATGTTTCAGTTTGTCATCATTCGCGTGAGGACTGCGCTCCTGTTTAGTGTCTGCTTATCGTTCATAATAGCCGTCAGGTTTTCTTTGTCTCTCTTTCTCTCTCTTCTAGTACTGGGCGTAGTTTTTGATCTCTGACATCGCTGCCGCCCTCTTCCAGGATACTTTACATGTGCATCTTTGCCCTCTGATACAGTTTTTTGGTCCGGACACCCTCCCCACCTGGCCGGCGACAGCGCCCTTCTGCACGTTCCCAGCCCGCAGTGACTCCCCGGTGCCCAGCGGTTCCTACCTGACGGTGCATCACGGAGGGCGACCTACTGCATCCCCGCCTGGCTGGCAGAGAGTCATCGGCCGATGGGGGTGGTGGACCTATATGGATTCTTTCCTTTGATTGGAACAGAGGTCGGTACGCTTTGCCAGACTCAACGGACGCCGGTAAGTCTCTTTTGGGAGTTCTGTACTCCAGTTTGGGTGGTAGCAGGTAGCTCCTCGTTCTAGAGTGTAGCGGTTTGGCTCCCCAGGTTTTGGGTGGTAGCATGTAGCCCCTCGTTTTAGAGTTGTGGCAGTTGGGCTCCCCAGGTTCAGGGGGTAGCGGCTTTGCCCCCCTGACTGCGCGCACCCTGTTTGGTACAGGTACGATATCGTGGGAGTGGCGGTCCCTAGACTGCCTCTCCCTGGTTGCAACAGTTTCTTGGGCGCCAGTTCTCCAGGTCACTGTACTCCGGTCCCGGCACTAGCTGCCTCGCCCCAGCGCCACTGGACCCGGGTACCCAGTGGCCCGCTGCCTCCTCCTGGACGCCTGAGGCGGCCTCCAGCTGTGCCTTGGGGGTTGCCCTGGGCACAGAAAGGGGGGAGTACTAGTTGACCTGTCTGTTATTAGTCGATTGATTGTTATTTACTTGCTTATTTTGTGGGTTCCCTTGCATTTTATCTTGCAGTACTGCAGAAGCCTCTTCATCTCATGACGTCATTTAACTAGGATTTTAGGGCACAGTGCAGTCTCTGCCAGACATACTCTCTTCTTTGGGTATTACGACCCTAACATGACTGACACTCGATGCTGCTAATGTGTCTGACTGACCGACACCTTTTGTCCAGTACGCCATCACCCACCAATTATAAACAGGGCAAGTGACCCCGGCGTCCTGTCCCTCAAACGGATAAAATTGCCCTCCCTTCTTCGTCTGGGATCAGTGTAAAGGCATTACACATACGCTAGGACACAGCCTCTTTGACAGCGCTGCGCGCAGGGATCCATTCTGTTTCATGTGTGTGCCTGCCTTGAATGTAGAGTTCACCACCTTGCACTATTTAGTGAATTACCTGAAAGGCTCCAATCCCGCCTAGCCGCCCCTTTCGCCCGATTATGGGATAACGGAAGATTGCAAGGAGGCGGGATTACTGAACTTCCTTCCCCCAACTATTCTGTCACCTTCTCTTCTGTTCATGGGACGCCAGTAATTAGCACCCAGAACTATTCCTATATCTATTCTATCGTCTTCTCTTCTGTTCATGGGACGCCAGTAACTAGCACCCAGAACGACCATTTCCCTTTCACTCATGACCGCTTGGGTGGACTTGAATTAATTGCTCTGTCTGTTTGCCTGACGAACGGCTTTGCTTCTTCTAACATTAGCTGGAGAGTGGCTGAAAAGCAGATGACTACGTTCGTCAACCTACTGTGGTGGTGTCTGTCCAGTATATAGCGCGAGGCCCCACCAAAATCTGTTCGGTGTGTTTGCCCCGTCCCCGTTTAGCGCTTGCACACCACACACTGCACACTCACATCTCACGATGGGAAACTCGCTAGGTAAATACAAATTGGATGGCAGTCAGCCAGCCCCTCCCAAGGACTCCCCGGCGTACAATGTGGCCCTAAGCCAAGGACTCAACTCCATATTATTTATCCACAAATGGCATGACATGACCGCTAACCGACCAGACCTGCAGTTCCCGCGGCAAGGTACATATGACATAAAAAAACGGATCTATTTGAGACAGATGCTAAAACTAAAAGGAAAGAAGATACGCCCAGTTGAATGGGAGTGTTACCATAGCTGGGACATCGTATTGCGCGATAGGCGCGCAACTAACGACGTAAAATCAAAGGTCCACAAAGAGCTAGTAGAAGTGAAAAACAGGGTGCTCAATGAGATAAGAGTGTTTATTGGTAGAACCAACAACAGAATAGCGTGCAGCACGGGGGTACCAGCCTAGATACTGAGTGCCCACTAAGGTGACGTGCTTGACAGGTTTTATAGGCCCAAACCACAAAGGATGTAGCATCATACTATACGTTGCACAAATTAAGCATAGTTCCCCTGACCAATTAGCGAGGTCCTAAATGGTTTGCATACCATGTAAGGACCGAGAAGTACTGTTGCTGGCTGCGTGACCCAAATCTGCTTCTGGGACTTTCCATTATAATGCAAGATATCAGTCTGGTGCTTTTCCAGTTTAATGATTGCAACAGAAATAGAGATGTCCAAAGACATGGTTGAGAAATGTGATATGCGAGTGTACGTGCTGAAGCGAGCATCTTGTCCTGTCATGTATTTGTTTATGAGCAAGCCTTGCGTTACTGAAGCTATTTCTTTGTAGCAGAATAATGTTAATGCGCAGAGTTTGTCATGCTAACTTAACAGGGCCTACCAATTTGCTGCATTTGGTATCACCACAGAACGTGGCTTCCACATTGCCCCATCTGATACCAAATCACCATCCCCTATGCTATTACCCCCAGCTCCTCTCCTTCTCCATCTGCCCCTGAGTCATACTTTGAGTCGGGTCTATGTTGTGCACGCCACTTGCTGTGGTGTCCCCGATGCGCAAAACGGGACACCAAGGCAGCGCAGCATGTTGGGCAAACGTGGCACATCACACACAGGGTAATTAGTGCTGCTATTATAACTATGCCTACTTCCAGTATCCAGGAGCCCCAGCCGGCCAGCCATGATAGCATTTTGTCCCACATGCTGCCGGTATGTATGCCGTGTGCTTTGTCCCTGATGTCTATAATTCTTTTAATGGCATCATCTATATTGCCGCTGTTATCAGGGATATATGCACAGCACTTTTGGTGAACGACGTGGCAGACTCCACCCTCTTTTGCTAAAATGATGTCTAGCGCAACCCTGTTCTGCAGCACCACAGCCCTCATAGCGGTGAGTTCCTCCGTAATGTTTCCCATGCCTGCTGCCGTTGAGCTAGCTAAGTCCTCAATCATGCGCGCTAGCTGATGTATTCTTTCAGTGGTGTATATAAGCCCTGCAGGGGGGACCAGTGCCCCTACAGCTGTCATTACATGGTCCAGCCACTCTGGTGTCCTTCTGACCCTCTTGGGAAATGCACCTTGGAGTGCCATCTGGCCTATGTCTGGGAAATGGGTCATTTTAGGTATGATGAAGGCGAGATAGCAACTACCATACCATCCTGGTGGTAGGTAGAAATAAGCCCACTGGCCACACACGAAGAACAATCCCTTGTATCCCACTAATCCTGGTGATAAGCCCTCTTTCTTGTTCCTTATTCTTGACAGTCGTGTTGTGTGCGTGCAGTTACTCTGGCCCACAAATATTTGTCCCGCCGCCTCCTCTTTTGTGCCCATTGCTTCTATTCCCTTAATTTTGTTTATCCTATCTTCGCAGTCTAGCAGACCCTTGCTCCCTTGTGCCATTTCTACTATCGTGCATCCGAATGCGATGCAGTCTTTCCATGCGTCTTTCTGCAGTAGTGTTTGTATTGTGCAGCTCTTTCCCTCCGGGGGCAATTTGGGTCGTCTTGTTATCTGAATTACTTTGTTGTTTAGAATACATGAAGGGGCATGTCGTAGCTGGTCTATCTGGAACCGTGGGACCTTCAATCTTCCCTCCTTCATAACTCCCGGGTTGTCCCACCCTCTCCTGTTCTTCCACTCATCCGTTCTTTCCACCTCCTCTATTTGTGCTAACATTTCTGTGTCCCTTGTGGTGTGTGCTATATTCGTGCAGGGCCCTTTCTTTTTCTCGTGTGCTTTCCTACCCTGCTTTGTTGTCTTTCTGCTGGCCACTGGTGGGGCAACTGACACTGACATATTGTGTTGTTTGAGGAGTAGATCTCTCATTAAAATACACCCTATATACTGTGATACCGGCAACACATTGTAGCTCATTCCGCTTTCTGTGTTAGTGGGTAAGTGCGTGCAAACGTAACATCCTGATATATTCATTATGTGTACATACATTTTCACCATTTCCACATATTGGTTTCCATTGTACTCATCCCACAGTACCCCGTCCCCTTCATCTTTATTGCCACCCTTGCCGAGAATCATGTCATTTTCAAACTCAAATAGTTCGACATCCTTAGTCACATTGTTGCCCCCCTCCTCTCCTTGCCTGCCGTTAAGGAACGGTATTTCAAGTTCATTTGCAAATGTTATTATTAATGCAGTCACTATTATTGCGGGTACTGGTGTTAATACCGCTACTAGCACTGAAGGCCATATCCTTTCGTTTTTCTTTCTTTTCTGCATTGCTGCTCTGTCTCCCATCAGTTCAGGTACAGTCTTTGGTGATGCTCAATCCGATGTTTCTTATTTCCTCAGTTATGCAGTCCAAGATATCAAGGCGTGTGTTGGCAATGTCTTGCGTTGTGGCTTGTAGCCCAAAGGTGGGGAATGAAATGTCCTGCAGAATCAGATCCCTCAGCCCACTCAACAGGGGAGGGTTTGGCACAGTTAGTTCTAGCACACCAATGCCTAGTCCAGGACACAACAACCCGATGTGAATTGTTAATCGTGACTCTTCAACTCCTACTTTTACAGACCGAAGCCGTCCCGACCTGTTTGTTGTCATTGATCGCGGCTTGCGTCTGTTGTAGGCCTCTGCATACTGTTCAGTTCTGGAGCACCACCTTCTATTCTAACTAGCGGGCGCTGCACCTCCTAAGTTTTCATTGGTGCAGGCACCAGTCAACCATTAGAAGAAAACGTTGATGCCTGGATGTGGTACTGTCAGAGGTTACTAGCACATGACAGTAGGCACTCCCTTGAAATGCAGCTTCTTTCTGGTGTCTTCTGTTGTCCGTTGGAGGCCTGGCCTGCCCCGAGCAGGTGTCTGCCTCTTATCTTCCGTTGTCTTTGTCTTGCGTCGTTGATCGGAGGTTGTACCTGCGAGGTGCCTCAGATGCCGCAGATGGTGCGGGCGGCGCTTGCTTCTCGTTGTCTGGTCCGTCCGCCTTCTTGGTGTGGGAGCTGTGTATCCACGACGTCAGGCCTTTGCACTTCACTGCTGTTGCTGTGCTGAGGATGACCTGGTGTGGGCCTTTCCACCTTGGCTGGAGGCAGTGCCGTCGGGTGTGGGCCTTTATCCAGATCCAGTCGCCAGGCTGCAGGTCATGCGGCTGTGGTGTTATTGCCTCTGGAAGAGCCTGCAGTACCTGACGGTGAAGATAACGTAAAGTCTCAGTTAGTTTCTTGCAATAACATAAAAGTAAATCATCTGTGACTGCTAGTGGGGCTGTTGACATATGGCCTGCAATGTTCATGGGACGGCCAAACAGTATCTCATGGGGGCTGAGCTTCGTTACTCTGTCCGGTGTGCTTCTCATTGCCAGCAGAGCTAGTGGTAATGCATCTACCCATGAAAGTTCAGTTGATGCACATATTTTCCCAATTTTGTTTTTCAACACCCCATTCTTCCTTTCCACTGCGCCCGCAGCAGGGGGGTGATAGGCGCAGTGTAATTTTTGTTTTACCCCAAGTCCTTTGCATATTCCCCCTATGACATGGGAGATGAATGCTGGCCCATTGTCGGAGCTCAAAAGGGCAGGTATTCCAAAGCGTGGGATCAGTTCTTGGAGGAGGCATTTAGCAACCGTATGTGCATCACAGTTCTTTGTCGGGTATGCTTCTGTCCATTTACTGAACATGCATACGATCACTAGCACGTATTTGTACTTGTGGGTGGGGGGCATTTCAATGAATTAGCATATGTCCATGTCCCCTGGTCCAGACAAGACATTATGTGTTTTACCAAGGACTTCCCGAAACTTAGAGATGAACCAAGGAAATGGTACTCAGAACTAGATAGGATGGCGGGCTTGGGAGGACTCTTATGGCGAGATTTCGATGTCCTGTTCAATATAATAGTTCCGAAGGACCTGTGGGAGGACTGTAAAAAACATGTGGACTGGCCCACGGGGGAACCAGCAAGAGGGAAGGGAGGGGCGCCAGGAGGAGAAGTAAATGACAAATATAAGGAAGTAGTAAAGTATTTACAAGATAAAATACCAGAAGACAAGGTGGACTGGAACAAGATCACACACACAAAGCAAGACAAAGATGAGAGTGTGAACGCGTATTATGACCGCTTGCTACAAGTCTATCAGCAGAATAGTGGGTTGAAAAACCCAATGGGGGAAGCAATGCCAGCCTTCGTCACCACTTTCGTCCAAGGTCTGAGGCCACCCATTAAAACACACCTACAAACTTCTTTTGTTTGCTGGCAGCAAGAGCCTGTAGAAAAGGTGCTCGCAGCAGCACGATACTGCTCTGACTACCAGTTAAACGAACAGTCAGTGGAGGCAGAAAAGATAAAAAAGGAAAAAGTAAGACTAATGGTGGCACAGGAAAAATTCTATTCAAACAGGCCAGGAAGAGAGAGGGGTAGGGGTAGGGGTAGGGGCCTAGGTAGGCAACAGAATAACAGATCCACCTCCCTACCACCCCCAGGTACAGCTTGCTTCAACTGCAAGGACCCGAGCCACTGGAAAGCAGATTGCCCCCTACTGAAAAAGAAATACTCGGCAGAACGGCCAGGCCAGAATAGAAGACAAAATGAACAACCATATCGGCACAATGCCCAGCACACAGAGTATAGAAACAATGAACAACAGGGATACCAGTCAATAGATATGCCCCCACCACCACAGGACTGGGCTGGGAGGGATGGGTGGGGACAGCAAGACAATTCTTTCCCACCGCCACCACAGAATTTATTTTAGGGGTGCCCGAGAGTGGAAGACTGCATAATTGCTCCAGTAATTGCAGTGGACCAATCAGGTCCATACATACAAGGGACGGTCCAGGGCAAGCCTGTGACCTTCTTGATAGATACAGGAGCGCAAAGATCAATGCTAATGGCATCAGTGATGCCGGAGGCACCACTCTCGGGAACAAAGATTACTGCAGTCGGAATGACAGGACAACCAATAGATGAATTCCTCACACAACCATTACAGCTACTGGTGGGTACAATAACTGTCAGCCACCAGTTCATCCTCAGCAGATTTTGCCCAGTAAATCTGCTAGGGAGGGATTTACTTTGTAAAATGCAATGCACCATCCACTGCTCACCAATGGGGGTATTCCTGGAGAGTAGGCCACACGGCCTAATGTTGCAGGCCTTCATGACCTGCACTGACTTCGTCATCCCACCAGAATTGCGAGACAGTGTGCCACCCCAGGTCTGGGCCACCAGCGCAAATGATGTAGGGCAAGTGCTGAATTACCCCCCAGTACAGGTCACCTTGAAGCCTGGAGCACCCCTCCCGAGAGTACCACAGTACAAAATATCAAAGGAAGGGGAGGAGGGCATAGCACCAGTGATCAAGGACCTCCTGAGGCAGGGAATAATTAAAGAAATACGCTCTAGCCCATGCAACACGCCCATACTCCCTGTAAAGAAAGCATCCAAGGGCCCAGATGGAGGCCCTGTATACCGTTTTACACAAGATTTGAGGGAATTGAACAAAATAGTGGTTCCCTCTTTCCCAGTGGTTCCAAACCCAGCAACGATATTGTCTAACATCCCAGTCACAGCCACACACTTCACAGTACTGGATCTGAGTTCAGCCTTCTTCACCATTCCACTGCACCCTAACAGCCAGCCATATTTCTCGTTCTGTTATAGGTCAAAACGATATACATGGTCTCGGCTCCCCCAAGGTTTTACAGAATCCCCCTCTATCTTTACAAATGCCCTAAAGACAGATCTAGACACTCTAGTGCTAGGAAGTGGCTCAACTCTTGTCCAGTACATAGATGACTTACTACTGGCTTCCCCTTCAAGAGAGGCTTGCATACAGGACACCATCGCCGTCCTACGCCATCTAGCGATGAAAGGATACAAGGTCTCCCCGAAGAAATTACAGTTCTGCCTCACCGCTGTGAGGTATCTAGGCCATGAACTATCGGAAGGGACCAGGAAATTGTTACCGGACAGGATCTCAGCCATTACCCATTTTCCCCGACCACGTACACAAAAAGATGTTAGGGCATTTTTGGGAGTGGCGGGATATTGCCGCCACTGGATCCCAAATTTCTCCCTCATCGCGAAACCATTGCAAGCACTGACACACAAAGAGGTCCCAGACACAGTACCTTGGCCCCCGGATTGTGAGACAGCATTTAACAAGCTAAAGAGCGAACTGAGTGGGGCACCAGCGTTAGGGCTCCCAGACTACAGCAAAGACTTCCACCTGTTCTGTCACGAAAAGGGTGGATGCTCACTGGGTGTACTGAGTCAGAAGCATGGATCTTATTACCGACCAGTGGCATACTACTCAGCCACATTAGACCCCGTGGCTTCTGCCCTCCCGCCTTGCCTCCGAGCGGTGGCGGCAGCTGCACTAGCAGTAGAACAGTCTGAGAACATAGTGCTGGCACACACCATGATGTTGCACGTTCCCCATGCAGTAGACACGCTACTGACGTCCACAAAGACACAGCACCTAACCAATGCACGTCTCACTAGGTATGAACTAATACTATTAGCACCACACATAATGATCAGGAGATGTACCACTTTGAATCCTGCATGCCTTTTGCCAACAGAGCATGAGCTGGACGACCTACAAGCAGATGATGCCTTTCATGATTGCGCTTTAGCAATAGATAGACATACTAAGGTACGCCCAGACCTACGGGACACACCACTTCCCGATGTACAAACAGACCTGTTTGTAGATGGGTCATGTCTTAGGGACGGTCAGGGAATATTGCAGGCCTCCTATGCCGTAGGCACAGCCCATAAACTGCTGGAGGGTGGTAGACTAGCAAAAGCTAAAAGCGCACAGGCAGCCGAACTCGTGGCACTCACGAGGGCATGCACATTGGCCAAGGGAATAAGAGCAAACATATACACCGACAGCCAATATGCCTTCGGGGTGGTCCATGACTTTGGCCAGCTCTGGTCAATGAGGGGATTCCTCACATCAGCAGGCCAGCAAATACAACATGCACAATTGATAAGCGACCTCCTCCATTCCCTGCTACTACCTTCAAAGGTGGCTGTAATAAAATGCGCAGCACATACTTCAGCAAAAGACTATGTGTCGAAAGGGAACGCATTCATTGATGGGGAAGCACGGAGAATAGCACTGACCGGCTGTCAACTAGCTATGCTACAAATGACAAGCCCAAGCAACAACACAGAGGCCACAAATGATACTTTACACTTTGACCCCATACATATTCAGAGCAGTGTAGGGAAAGAAGAAAAAGATGAGTGGACAATGGGTGGGTGTGTGCAAAACAGCGAGGGACTGTGGACAGGGCCCAATGGGAAAATATGCCTACCTTCATCAATGCTCCCCTCCATGGCACGCCTCTTTCACGGTCCAACACACATTGGCAGGGACGGTATGATCAGACTATTTGCCCAATGTTGGTACAACTGCAAATTCCGCCAGACTGCAGAGAGACTTTGCAGACAGTGCACTGTTTGCGCACAGTACAATACTGGGAAGGGCACGCAAACTGCACCTGGCCATTTCCCCCCTCCCCACGGACCATTTGAAAGCCTCCAAATGGACTTCATTGAAATGCCCCCCACCCACAAGTACAAATACGTGCTAGTGATCGTATGCATGTTCAGTAAATGGACAGAAGCATACCCGACAAAGAACTGTGATGCACATACGGTTGCTAAATGCCTCCTCCAAGAACTGATCCCACGCTTTGGAATACCTGCCCTTTTGAGCTCCGACAATGGGCCAGCATTCATCTCCCATGTCATAGGGGGAATATGCAAAGGACTTGGGGTAAAACAAAAATTACACTGCGCCTATCACCCCCCTGCTGCGGGCGCAGTGGAAAGGAAGAATGGGGTGTTGAAAAACAAAATTGGGAAAATATGTGCATCAACTGAACTTTCATGGGTAGATGCATTACCACTAGCTCTGCTGGCAATGAGAAGCACACCGGACAGAGTAACGAAGCTCAGCCCCCATGAGATACTGTTTGGCCGTCCCATGAACATTGCAGGCCATATGTCAACAGCCCCACTAGCAGTCACAGATGATTTACTTTTATGTTATTGCAAGAAACTAACTGAGACTTTACGTTATCTTCACCGTCAGGTACTGCAGGCTCTTCCAGAGGCAATAACACCACAGCCGCATGACCTGCAGCCTGGCGACTGGATCTGGATAAAGGCCCACACCCGACGGCACTGCCTCCAGCCAAGGTGGAAAGGCCCACACCAGGTCATCCTCAGCACAGCAACAGCAGTGAAGTGCAAAGGCCTGACGTCGTGGATACACAGCTCCCACACCAAGAAGGCGGACGGACCAGACAACGAGAAGCAAGCGCCGCCCGCACCATCTGCGGCATCTGAGGCACCTCGCAGGTACAACCTCCGATCAACGACGCAAGACAAAGACAACGGAAGATAAGAGGCAGACACCTGCTCGGGGCAGGCCAGGCCTCCAACGGACAACAGAAGACACCAGAAAGAAGCTGCATTTCAAGGGAGTGCCTACTGTCATGTGCTAGTAACCTCTGACAGTACCACATCCAGGCATCAACGTTTTCTTCTAATGGTTGACTGGTGCCTGCACCAATGAAAACTTAGGAGGTGCAGCGCCCGCTAGTTAGAATAGAAGGTGGTGCTCCAGAACTGAACAGTATGCAGAGGCCTACAACAGACGCAAGCCGCGATCAATGACAACAAACAGGTCGGGACGGCTTCGGTCTGTAAAAGTAGGAGTTGAAGAGTCACGATTAACAATTCACATCGGGTTGTTGTGTCCTGGACTAGGCATTGGTGTGCTAGAACTAACTGTGCCAAACCCTCCCCTGTTGAGTGGGCTGAGGGATCTGATTCTGCAGGACATTTCATTCCCCACCTTTGGGCTACAAGCCACAACGCAAGACATTGCCAACACACGCCTTGATATCTTGGACTGCATAACTGAGGAAATAAGAAACATCGGATTGAGCATCACCAAAGACTGTACCTGAACTGATGGGAGACAGAGCAGCAATGCAGAAAAGAAAGAAAAACGAAAGGATATGGCCTTCAGTGCTAGTAGCGGTATTAACACCAGTACCCGCAATAATAGTGACTGCATTAATAATAACATTTGCAAATGAACTTGAAATACCGTTCCTTAACGGCAGGCAAGGAGAGGAGGGGGGCAACAATGTGACTAAGGATGTCGAACTATTTGAGTTTGAAAATGACATGATTCTCGGCAAGGGTGGCAATAAAGATGAAGGGGACGGGGTACTGTGGGATGAGTACAATGGAAACCAATATGTGGAAATGGTGAAAATGTATGTACACATAATGAATATATCAGGATGTTACGTTTGCACGCACTTACCCACTAACACAGAAAGCGGAATGAGCTACAATGTGTTGCCGGTATCACAGTATATAGGGTGTATTTTAATGAGAGATCTACTCCTCAAACAACACAATATGTCAGTGTCAGTTGCCCCACCAGTGGCCAGCAGAAAGACAACAAAGCAGGGTAGGAAAGCACACGAGAAAAAGAAAGGGCCCTGCACGAATATAGCACACACCACAAGGGACACAGAAATGTTAGCACAAATAGAGGAGGTGGAAAGAACGGATGAGTGGAAGAACAGGAGAGGGTGGGACAACCCGGGAGTTATGAAGGAGGGAAGATTGAAGGTCCCACGGTTCCAGATAGACCAGCTACGACATGCCCCTTCATGTATTCTAAACAACAAAGTAATTCAGATAACAAGACGACCCAAATTGCCCCCGGAGGGAAAGAGCTGCACAATACAAACACTACTGCAGAAAGACGCATGGAAAGACTGCATCGCATTCGGATGCACGATAGTAGAAATGGCACAAGGGAGCAAGGGTCTGCTAGACTGCGAAGATAGGATAAACAAAATTAAGGGAATAGAAGCAATGGGCACAAAAGAGGAGGCGGCGGGACAAATATTTGTGGGCCAGAGTAACTGCACGCACACAACACGACTGTCAAGAATAAGGAACAAGAAAGAGGGCTTATCACCAGGATTAGTGGGATACAAGGGATTGTTCTTCGTGTGTGGCCAGTGGGCTTATTTCTACCTACCACCAGGATGGTATGGTAGTTGCTATCTCGCCTTCATCATACCTAAAATGACCCATTTCCCAGACATAGGCCAGATGGCACTCCAAGGTGCATTTCCCAAGAGGGTCAGAAGGACACCAGAGTGGCTGGACCATGTAATGACAGCTGTAGGGGCACTGGTCCCCCCTGCAGGGCTTATATACACCACTGAAAGAATACATCAGCTAGCGCGCATGATTGAGGACTTAGCTAGCTCAACGGCAGCAGGCATGGGAAACATTACGGAGGAACTCACCGCTATGAGGGCTGTGGTGCTGCAGAACAGGGTTGCGCTAGACATCATTTTAGCAAAAGAGGGTGGAGTCTGCCACGTCGTTCACCAAAAGTGCTGTGCATATATCCCTGATAACAGCGGCAATATAGATGATGCCATTAAAAGAATTATAGACATCAGGGACAAAGCACACGGCATACATACCGGCAGCATGTGGGACAAAATGCTATCATGGCTGGCCGGCTGGGGCTCCTGGATACTGGAAGTAGGCATAGTTATAATAGCAGCACTAATTACCCTGTGTGTGATGTGCCACGTTTGCCCAACATGCTGCGCTGCCTTGGTGTCCCGTTTTGCGCATCGGGGACACCACAGCAAGTGGCGTGCACAACATAGACCCGACTCAAAGTATGACTCAGGGGCAGATGGAGAAGGAGAGGAGCTGGGGGTAATAGCATAGGGGATGGTGATTTGGTATCAGATGGGGCAATGTGGAAGCCACGTTCTGTGGTGATACCAAATGCAGCAAATTGGTAGGCCCTGTTAAGTTAGCATGACAAACTCTGCGCATTAACATTATTCTGCTACAAAGAAATAGCTTCAGTAACGCAAGGCTTGCTCATAAACAAATACATGACAGGACAAGATGCTCGCTTCAGCACGTACACTCGCATATCACATTTCTCAACCATGTCTTTGGACATCTCTATTTCTGTTGCAATCATTAAACTGGAAAAGCACCAGACTGATATCTTGCATTATAATGGAAAGTCCCAGAAGCAGATTTGGGTCACGCAGCCAGCAACAGTACTTCTCGGTCCTTACATGGTATGCAAACCATTTAGGACCTCGCTAATTGGTCAGGGGAACTATGCTTAATTTGTGCAACGTATAGTATGATGCTACATCCTTTGTGGTTTGGGCCTATAAAACCTGTCAAGCACGTCACCTTAGTGGGCACTCAGTATCTAGGCTGGTACCCCCGTGCTGCACGCTATTCTGTTGTTGGTTCTACCAATAAACACTCTTATCTCACCCTTGACTGAGAACTGTTTGTGTGGATTCATTTCTTGTATTTATTTCAGGTTCCACACAGAAAATATAGCTCAAAACAATAATAGAGTTGCAACTAACTTCACCCTACCCTTGTTACTGGCCAACATGGCGCATGCCCTTCCTCCTCCCTTTACTACGTGGGCTTCCACGGTGCCCAATTTCCTTGAGGAGTTAAATGTCGCACGGTACTCAGCACACCATTTGTTCTGCGTTGCATCTACAGGACTTGTGAGCAGGAGATGCAGGCAGCGCACAGTGGTTGTGTCATTCCTCTTGCTGTCTAAAATTAGGCATGGCACATGGCAGACAACTCGTGGTAGTCCCAGAGTAAGGCCAGCTTTGATGGTTGCAGGTGGCTTCGACTTTGGTGGTGCTGGCAGGTTGTATCGATGCCAACATCACCATGGTGGTCCATGGCAGGCATTTTGTAAGAATCATAAAAGAAGGCAGAGTAGTGAGGTGTGTTTGTGGTTGGTTGTTAATTTATTCAGTTTATGTATCATTTTCACTATAGTGCTACATAAAAAACAAGTGTTGGCAAAATCAACCTTGTATGTATAATCCTTTGGATGTATTGGCTTTAACAGTGCTGTTTGTTGATGGTCTGCAGCGCAGCAAAGAGCATTCTTTTTGTCAATACTGTGCATCATTGGGCAAATTCAAAAAGGTGCAAAGACGCATCTTTTCATAGACATTTGAATGCATAATGACGCATGCCTAAGCATACTGTATATTGCGGGTGGTATTTTTAGATTGAGCCTATTATACATCGCAGATAGGTTGGAAAATATCTACTGTTAGTTCACCAGATCTTACAGTGGCCTTAAAGCCCACCCACTGCTTCTCCAGATTCAAGAAGTCTCCTGCACACGGGGCCGGCGCCGAAAGGAAGAGAGGGCGAGGACCAGGGCAAGTTGCCCTAAATAGGCCCCTGCACTCTCCTCCCCCCCTCGTTGCCTGCGCCAGCTGAAAGTGACGTCACGACGTTGCCCCGGAAGTAATTCTTTGCCTTAGTCACGCCCAATCCTTCGATGAGGAGCTACGAGGGCGTGGCCAGGTTTCCGGGGGGCAGTGCCCTAATGGCGCGCTTCCTTATAGTACGCGCTTTTCCAAAAAGGTGCAAAGACGCATCGTTTCCTAGACATTTGAATGCATAATGACACATGCATAAGCATACTGAATATTGCGGGTGGTATTTTTAGATTGAGCCTATTATACATCGCAAATAGGTTGGAAAATATCGCCTGTTAGTTCACCAGATCTTACAGTGGCCTTAAAGCCCGCCCACTGCTTACCACTGTTTGCCATTATTTTCATTCTCATTTGCTTGCTTCTCATTGAACATCTTATCTTGACCATCGTGTGTCAGTTCCATCCCGGAGCATGACCTCTTTACTTGTGTCCTTTCACTGCTCACTTTTAGGTAACTACTTTATTATTTTTTCTTCAGCACTCTACGAGAGTGCATGTGTTTTCCAGCTATCTCCTTTGTTTGATCCACTCCTCACCTCTTGCTTCGTGTTAGTTAGAAATTAAATGAAAAATAAATGTATAAAGCGCTCAAATGCCGTGGCGTCTTGGCGCTAGAAATGGTGAGACAGTGATGCTCTGCGGGTTGACGTAGCTTATTTAGGAGGGGAACAGCCAGGATTTAAATCGTTTCCTAAAAAGCTGCAAGTTGGGTTGCAGCCTCATAACAGTTGGCATCTTATTCCATAGCGTGGCTGCACGATAGGAGATGCTCCTGCCACCCCATCTAGCTCTGCAAAATTTGGGAGTTTGAACAAGACCCACATTAGTTGATCTTAGGTTCCTCATAGGCACATACCTTGGGAACAATTTTTGAATGTCAGCAGTGCCGCCACCATAAAGTGCCTTGTGGACCTGACAGAGGGCCTTAAACTCCACTTGTTGCTGAATGGAGAGCCAATGTAATGCTCTAATTCCGGCTGAGGTAGAATGGCCTTTGGGGATATTTAAAAGCAGACGAGCAGCTGCATTTTGTAAGGACTGTAATTTGGTCAACTGAGTTTTGTCAAGGCGGTTTATCTGGCCTGCGAAATTTAATTGATTGTCCAAGATGATTCCTAGATTCCAAACCTTGGCTGTTGGCTGTTGGAGTTTCTCTCGTCCATGTGCCTTTTTCTCCCCCCAGCATTGCTCTCTTTTGTTTCGTATTGCATAAGCACTCCACAAGAACATGTATTTTACAACTAGACTCCTTGTGGGCTTCTCTCCTTCCTCCAGATCTGTGTAGCTCTTTTGTCCTTCTTTCCGACCCCTTCCAGCACTGCTCTCTCTCTAGTCAGAGTGTTTCTCCACCCCCTCCCTATGCTCTATGTTGCTCTCTGTTGCCTGCGGTGTCCTCTATCAATTGAGTATCCACCCGTCCTCGGTGTGCTGCTTTTCCTGTTCCTACCCCATTCCCAACATCCATTGTGCTTTTTTAAAATTAATGCCTTTGTGCTAAAAAAAGCTATTTTTTTAATTTACTGATCCAAGTAGCATCAACCAACTTGGAGCAGTAAATGAAAAATTAAAGTAAATGGCATCTGCATCTTTCCACTGATCTGCACATGCATTCTGATGCATATGTGCATCAGTGAAATAAGGTTAATGCCATCATACCTCATTTGTTTTCATTTTTAATTCTGATAGTGCGTCACATTGTTAGGAGCCCATACAGCGCCACCAAAAGCAATTGGCAAATCTAATAGATCCCAAAGGCAAGACCAATTGGATTTACCAATGCTTGTTATTTACTGATCCAAGGTGGATTGGTTAAAAATATACACTTGACTAGCAAAAACACTCTTTTTGAAAGACAAAAAGGCCCAGCAACTACTTGCTGAAAGGCCCTCAAAATTATTAAAATAAGAACATTAGAACCATTGGGTGCGTGGGAGCGAAGGCCAAGTGTGTGGGGGGAATGGGTGGGGTGAATGAAATGTAAGTGGGTGGAGTGTAAGAGAGCAATGCAGGTGATCGAGGCTCAGCTGAATGAGGCCCCCAAAAAGTTATAAAAAAGACAGGGAGGGGTGTGGAAACCAATGGACGAGTGTGGGCGGAGGGATGAAGGAGCAACACATAGCAGGGTGGGCAGGTGTTTGTGAGAAGGAAGAATCGCTTATGGGAGAGAGAGAGATAGAAAACACAGGTGCTCTCATGGAGTGCTGAAATGAAAAGGTAGTTATATGACAAAATATCATGAAAAACAATATTGTAACACAATATTGTGACAAAAATAGTGTCTACAAAAATATTGTGTTTACACACTTTGTACAGGAACTACCAAAATAGTGAATCAAAAATATTC
The DNA here is from genome assembly GCF_964204655.1 of Triturus cristatus. Lineage (NCBI taxonomy): Eukaryota > Metazoa > Chordata > Amphibia > Caudata > Salamandridae > Triturus > Triturus cristatus. The sequence goes on from NC_140593.1 coordinate 1,086,208,843, forward strand.
AGGCACAGAATATTGTGATAAAAGGAAAGAATATTGAAAATGTATATATAGCAATATAAGTATTTTATTTAAAATATTAAACTAGAAAACTGTAATATAAAAAATGTAAATAGTTTTAACAAGTAATGTGAATATCCATAAAAGCCAAAACATGTCATTTGGACTGCACAATAAATGGGTGTGGTACAGTTGGTGTACGGCTTCCTTCCTTACTTCCTTCATTTAAGATCTGGAACTAATTTACAAATGTTTGATGGGCTCACACACCGCCACTGGCACCAGCGCCAACATTGGATGTGTTAGTAATACTGTGACAACATGCTAAATACATCATCAATAATCAATAATTTAAAAGTAAAAATGAACTAACATATATATAACCAAAATATACGTCAGCTAATTCGAAAATTAAGATTAATGTAAATAAAATATATGATATAATACTGTGAACCAAACAAATAAATAAAAAATGTATAAATATATATTTTAAAAAATAAAGTATGTAAACTATTTAAAAAAGGACATTAATAATATTAACAACTTAATATATCAAAATTATTCGGGTCTATGGCTGGGGGGATAAGAACGGCACGCTCCTTCACCGGCTGGCTTCCTACCCTCGTGCTAGCCGGGTTATCCCTGCCATCACGGACTCGGAGGGGATGACCCACACGGTTTCGGTGGCGATAGCTCACACCTTTGCTGGCTACTACTCTCAGCTATACCGGGAGCGGGCTCCGGAGCTTTCCCTTGCAGAGTTGATGGGAGAGAGTGGGGCGGTCCTCGAGCGACTGGGGCAGGGGGCTCGCGAGTCCTTGGACCTGCCCATTACCCTACAGGAGGTGTTGACGGCAATCGGCCGCTTGGCGCCTGGGAAGACCCCGGGTCCGGACGGCTTCCCACAGGAGTACTACGCCCATTTCCGTGAGACCCTGGCTCCGCGGCTTCTGGAGCTTTTCGCGGAGGTGGTAAAGAAGGGCTCGTTCCCGAGAGACACAGACACTGCCACTATCGTCGTCCTTCCGAAAACACAGCCCCCATCGCAGTCCTGCTCCGACTACAGGCTGATATCTCTCATCAACACCAAGCTCAAAGTGTACGCTACCATTCTTGCACAACGGCTGCGCCCGCTTCTCGTTTCGCTGGTCCATCCGGACCAATGCGGATTTATGCCAAACCGGGGCACCAGACATTGCCTGCGACGCCTGCACCTGGCGTTGGCCCACAAGGGACACCTCTCTCCTTATCTGGCCCTTCTATTAGTTGACTTTGAGAAGGCCTTCGACTCGGTGGGCTGGGACTACCTTGGAGCCACTTTGGAGCAAATGGGGTTCGGCCCCCAGTTCCGCGCCATGGTTCGGGTTCTTTACGCGGCCCCACGGGCTCGGGTGCTGGTTAATGGGACTTTGTCCCGCGCGTTCACCATAGGACGGGGGACTCGGCAGGGCTGCCCGCTCTCTCCTCTCCTCTTCGCCCTGTCGATGGAGCACCTGGCGGTCCTGGTCCGGTCAGATCCTGTTCTCCGCGACTGGGACTGGCCGGGCTTGACACCAGATAAGATCGCCCTCTATGCGGACAATGTCCTCCTTTATCTTTCGGATCCGGCTGTCTCAGGGCCTTGGGTGCGCCGGACTCTCCGTCGGTTCGGGCAGGCATCTGGTCTCCGCCTAAACTCTGGGAAATCCGTATTGGTTCCATTACACCCCTCGCAGGAATGTTTTGACTGGCAGTCTGACATTCTCATCCGGAGATTATCCTTTAAATACCTGGGGATCTGGGTCACCCTACTCCCGGAACTTTGTTGGGCCCTTAACGTAGCCCCCGTGGTTAATAAGGCCAGATCCGACATGGCAAAGTGGCAATCGCACCCGTTGAACCCGCTGGGGAGGATTGCTCTTTATAAAATGATGATTCTCCCTAGGTTTTTATACATGCTGCAAAACACGCCCTGCGTTTTTTCCCGCCCTTGGTTTCGGGACCTAGACAAGACCGCAATTAGATTTCTCTGGGGTGGGGGCAGGCCACGATTTGCTTTAGACCGCTGCCGGGTTCCCTCTTACGACGGTGGCCTGAGTATGACAAATCTTTACCTGTACTATCTCGCGACGCGGTTGCTGGTGGTCCATGACTGGTTCTCGGGAGGCTGGGACGACCCGGCTTATAGACTGGAGGTGCGGCTCATTGGGTTTCCCTCTATTCAGGGCATGCTCTATGGAGTGACGATCCCTCGATCGTTGCCGGAGGTCATGCGGGCCCCCTTTCTGGCATGGCGGGCCGCCTTGCGGCATACCCACTGGTCTAAGGTGCTAACCTTGGTTACGCCGCTCTGGCATGGCGCCTGGCTGCGGGAGGTGTCGGGGCTCGGTGGATTCCGTCCCTGGGATCTTTTGGGGATCTCCTGCTTGGGAGATGTCTGGTGGGGGGGCCACATGTGCTCCTTCCACGAGCTCCGGAGTCGGTTTTCATTGCATCCCTCGCAATTCTATAGGTATCTCCAGCTGCGCCACGCGCTCCAGTCTCATGTACCTCTGGACTCCAGACTCCCCGCCCATAGCCCGCCTGAAGCTCAAGTGATGTTGGGATGTTTGGGGAGGGGGGGCATATCCCGTATTTATCGGTCCCTAGTCAACAACACCCCGGTGGATTGGAACGGGCTGAAGCAGCGTTCGGAGGCCTGGGTGGGTCCCCTGGATGAACACGACTGGCGAGACGCCCTTATGGCTCCCAGGACGATCACCACATCGGCCAGGTTGCGACTCATTCAGCTTTATTATTTACACAAGGCTTACCTCACCCCGGAGCGACTGTTTCGGGCGGGCCTGTGCCAGGCGGCTTCATGCGCTCGGTGCGGGGGGGAGCCGGCAGACTTCTTTCATATGGTCTGGTCTTGCCCCCGCCTAGACAGCTTCTGGGACGAGATTGAAACTGAACTAACCGAAGTCCTGGGCTGGGAGGTTCCCCATGACCCACGTTTAGCGCTGTTGGGGATCACGGACGGGCTGGATGGCTCCCGTAATGAGAAATTCTTCCTAACTACGGCTTTGGTGGTGGCCAAAAGAGATATCGCGGCCGCCTGGAAGCAGACGGACCCGCCCACTGGGGCTAAATGGAGGAGAGGGGTGGACTGGTGTGCTGCACAAGAACGGACATTGTACGTGGCCCGGGGATGCCCCAAAAAGTTCCGCAGAATATGGGGGAAATGGCTTGGGGGAGTGATTTAGGGGGAGGACTACCTCGGGTGGGTTTGGAGGGGAGGGGAGGGGGGGAATGCTCCTGCAACTGTTTATCAATGCTTACTTGACAGGTCCTGTTGATGCCATGTTAGTCAAATTAATGTATGTCCTTCTTGACTCTGCTATTTATGTGAAAAATAAACATTTGTTTATCAAGGCTGCGTTACTCCTGAGGCGGAAGCCGGGAGTCTGTATCTAAGCTAAATATTTTTAACTGGTGTATTGTGTTTTTAAAACTGCTGATTTGCACATTGTTCTTTCTGGCACTCACCCTGATCGCGCCGTGCAGCTGATCACCAGCTGACACTGCCTGTCCCCCATAACGCTGCTTTCTGGGCGCCATTGGCACGCCGAGGGAGACTTCTGCCACGCCCTCCCATTGCTGGCCACGCCCCCTCCACCGAATCATTTAACCCCTTGCATGCCCGCCCCTTTCCCCGCCCAGTGCCGCGCCTTTCATTAGCGGGCGGAGTTCATGACGAGCTGGACTCGTCATGGGCACAGCGCCACCGCAGCCCATGACGAGTCCAGCTCGTCATGGGCACTGAAGGGGTTAAAGCGCGCCAAGCACTAGCGTCGCTTTAAGGCTGCGTTACTCCTGAGGCGGAAGCCGGGAGTCTGTATCTAAGCTAAATATTTTTAAAACTGGTGTATTGTGTTTTTAAAACTGCTGATTTGCACATTGTTCTTTCTGGCACTCACCCTGATCGCGCCGTGCAGCTGATCACTAGCTGACACTGCCTGTCCCCCATAACGCTGCTTTCTGGGCGCCATTGGCACGCCGAGGGAGACTTCTGCCACGCCCTCCCATTGCTGGCCACGCCCCCTCCACCGAATCATTTAAAGCGCGCCAAGCACTAGCGTCGCTTTAAGGCTGCGTTACTCCTGAGGCGGAAGCCGGGAGTCTGTATCTAAGCTAAATATTTTTAAAACTGGTGTATTGTGTTTTTAAAACTGCTGATTTGCACATTGTTCTTTCTGGCACTCACCCTGATCGCGCCGTGCAGCTGATCACTAGCTGACACTGCCTGTCCCCCATAACGCTGCTTTCTGGGCGCCATTGGCACGCCGAGGGAGACTTCTGCCACGCCCTCCCATTGCTGGCCACGCCCCCTCCACCGAATCATTTAAAGCGCGCCAAGCACTAGCGTCGCTTTAAGGCTGCGTTACTCCTGAGGCGGAAGCCGGGAGTCTGTATCTAAGCTAAATATTTTTAAAACTGGTGTATTGTGTTTTTAAAACTGCTGATTTGCACATTGTTCTTTCTGGCACTCACCCTGATCGCGCCGTGCAGCTGATCACTAGCTGACACTGCCTGTCCCCCATAACGCTGCTTTCTGGGCGCCATTGGCACGCCGAGGGAGACTTCTGCCACGCCCTCCCATTGCTGGCCACGCCCCCTCCACCGAATCATTTAAAGCGCGCCAAGCACTAGCGTCGCTTTAAGGCTGCGTTACTCCTGAGGCGGAAGCCGGGAGTCTGTATCTAAGCTAAATATTTTTAAAACTGGTGTATTGTGTTTTTAAAACTGCTGATTTGCACATTGTTCTTTCTGGCACTCACCCTGATCGCGCCGTGCAGCTGATCACTAGCTGACACTGCCTGTCCCCCATAACGCTGCTTTCTGGGCGCCATTGGCACGCCGAGGGAGACTTCTGCCACGCCCTCCCATTGCTGGCCACGCCCCCTCCACCGAATCATTTAAAGCGCGCCAAGCACTAGCGTCGCTTTAAGGCTGCGTTACTCCTGAGGCGGAAGCCGGGAGTCTGTATCTAAGCTAAATATTTTTAAAACTGGTGTATTGTGTTTTTAAAACTGCTGATTTGCACATTGTTCTTTCTGGCACTCACCCTGATCGCGCCGTGCAGCTGATCACTAGCTGACACTGCCTGTCCCCCATAACGCTGTTTTCTGGGCGCCATTGGCACGCCGAGGGAGACTTCTGCCACGCCCTTCCATTGCTGGCCACGCCCCCTCCCATGTCATCAGTCGCCACTATAAACCATGTGTCAATATCGGAAGCGCAGCGGACGAGCGCAGCGGGCGCGCCGGTTGCGCGCCGAAGGCGCGCATAAGGCAAGCTCGTCTGCGCTCGTCCGCGCCGAGACCGGGCAAAGGGCCACCCCCTCTGATCCACCACCCCCCCATCCCGCCTCCAGCTCCGTACCAATAACCTACACCTCGGAACAACTCCTCATCATTAACCAAACAATAAGGTCTCCTCACTCCTTACCCAACTTCAACTATAACAATCATAGGATCGGACCACTCAAGTGTCCCACTTGTATCGTTATTCCATCTACTCCTCTCCCTACACCTCCCCCACTAGTGAGAACAGCACTTATAAATGTAAGATCCCTGCCGAAACACAAATTTGAAATCGCCGATCTCATAGACTCGCAACAGATAGATATTTTATTTATCACCGAGACATGGGGAGACGAGACCTCTGGCCCGGACTTCAGAGATGCCACACCTAACAATTACTGTGTGTGTAAGTTAGACAGACCGATAAGGAAGGGTGGAGGAGTAGCGATTATTTACAAAAACCACCTCAAAATAACTACAGCAGACACAACCTACCCTGAATGCGAGGCCCTCCTATTCTCGATAGGCCTATCCAGTAAAGCAACATTCAAAGGTATGTTGATCTACCGCCCCCCAGGATCCAGAGCCAAATTCCTAGCACGCTTGGATCAAATAATCGAGACATCAATTGGATCACCACAGTTTACCATCTTAGGTGATTTCAATGTTCACCTCGAAGTTTTAGAAGACCCAGACACCATAACGCTACTGGGAGATTTAGAGACAGCCGGTCTTACACAAATTGTTAAAAAACCCACGCACAAAGCAGGACATACGTTGGATGGATTATTCACCAACAACCCTGAAATCTCCATCACCGAGATCATTCCTTTAATCTGGACAGATCATTCTGCAATATGTTTCTCTATTCCCACCAAACCCACTTCCCCTCGCTCGTCTCTTCCCCCTCCCACCAAATTCAGAGACTGGAAAAACTTAAATCTTGAACATCTCACTCAGATGATACAGGACAGTCCATTACCTAACGCGCATGATCCCATAGCAGCCTCAGATACCTACACGGAGAATCTGATCAAAGCTTGCAACAAATTAGCACCGTCCAAAACCGCCCATCGGAGTAGAAAACTCCCTTCAGCCCCTTGGTTCTCCGAGTCGCTTAGACTTCAGCGCCAGCACTGCAGAAACCTTGAACGACAGTGGCGCCGTAACTTCAATACGCCTGACAAAATCATTTACAAAAGCGCTCTCTCCAACTATAAAAAACTCATAAAAACAGAGAAAACCACGTATTACACAAACCAAATTAATCAGGCTAAAAACTCCTCAGGGAAACTATTCCAAGTAGTAACATACCTGTCTAACCCACCTGCTCCTCAGTCAGAAGGATCTCAAGCACTTTCTGATGCATTAGCCAACTTCTTCGAGGACAAGGTCAGAACCATCTTCAATACGTTCACACCCGACGTTGCGCCCATTCCCTCTGACTCTAGCGTTGATACTGGCCCCACATTCGCAGCTTTCGAACCTACCACCTGTGAATTCATCCAACCCCTGATCGCTCGAACCAAATCTGGTTCACCTCTAGATCCTTGCCCCCCTAGCATCCTCAACCTCATCCCGGAAGTTATTGCTCCACCTCTAACCACCATCTGCAATGCAATGTTTGCATCTGGTGTTTACCCCCCGGTATGGAAAAAAGCAATAATTAAACCACTACTCAAAAAACCCAGCCTAGATCCTCTCCTTCCTGCTAGCTACAGGCCCATCGCCTGCCTCCCATTCCCCGCAAAGATCTTTGAAAAGATCATGAATATCCAGCTGTCAAACTATATTCACCACAACAATCTACTGGATGACACCCAATTTGGGTTTCGACAGGGCCACGGAACAGAGACGGCACTGCTAAAAGCAGCAGATGAGATTAGATACACGATGGATAACGGAGGAGCCGCAGTCCTGATACTCTTGGACCTATCTGCGGCCTTCGACACGGTCGACCATGCCACCTTGATCGACCGTGTCGAGGCCATAGGAGTTACAGACAAAGCAAAAAACCTCCTGGCCTCATTTCTGTCAAACCGTCCGCAAACTGTGAAACTAGGTAATTTCACATCCCAGACCTTCTCCCTGCCATGTGGAGTACCGCAGGGATCCTCGCTAAGTCCGACACTATTCAACATCTATGTGTCGGACCTGGCGAGGGTCATAAAATCCTGCGGAATCTCCCTCACTACCTACGCCGACGACACCCAACTGGTGCTGTCGATATACAATGATGGAATCTCAGTGGCAGCCAATTTCCAAACGGGAATGAAGGCAATAAGCGCCTGGATGTCATCCAACTGTCTTAAACTCAATTCTGATAAGACAGAAGTGATGACATTCGGGAGGCTTCAACCCACCTGGTCCCCACAATGGTGGCCCCACCAGATGGGACAACCCCCAGAACCTGTAACGAAGGTACGCAACCTGGGAGTTATCTTCGATAACAAGCTGTCATTCCAGCAACATGCCAATTCAGTGGTTTCCTCTTCCTTTTACATACTAAAAAGGATAGAAAAATTAATTCCATACCTTCCTCCACATGCAGGCAAAACCCTGGTCAGTACATTAGTATTTTCCAAAACTGACTACTGCAATGCATTGCTACTCAATGCACAACAGAAGGTCCTCAATAAACTGCTAGGACTCTGCTTTCCATCCCTAAATTTGCATCTGTCTCACCCTACATCCGACAGCTACATTGGCTACCGGTGAGGAGCCGTATCAAATTCAAAGCTTTATGCATAGCATATAAGGCTATTCACGATCACGGACCGCTATTCCTAAGAAGAGCCTTTCGACCGCTTAAACACACAAGAGCCTTGCGCTCATCCTCTGCGCATCTACTCATGGTCCCCCGTACAAGAAGGGCCAATTGGGGTGACAAACGCTTCTCCGTGGCTACAGCCATACTATGGAATACACTTCCTCTATACATCAAGTGTGCTCCGACCCTTCTCAACTTTAGAAAAAAACTAAAGACATGGTTGTTCCCTGCCTAATCCTCCCTTCCTCCTGAGAGTTCCGCAACCACAGCGCCGAGACACCCTTGGGTATTTGCGCGCTCTAAAAATCGCCAAATAAATAAATAAATAAATAAATAAATAAAATAAATCAAAAAAATATCAAAATTATTTTTTTTTAAATATAGAAAAGTAAAAGTTGTATTAAAATTATATTTTTTTAATAATATAACCATTTAAAAATACACAATATTAAAAAAATAAAAGCAATCAAAAATAAAAGACAGTATCAAAAGTGATGGAGTTCAAATGAGTCACATTAAATAATCTAAATGTAAGCAAACATAAAAAGCTGTTTGAATTTGGGGTGATTAGCTTTACTATTACCAAGCCAACATAAGCAAAAGAAGGGAAAATGCTTTACTTTGGAGGGGGTAGGTTTACTATTGCCACTCTGACATAAGAAAAAGTAGGGAAAGTGTTGCATTAGATTCACTATTTCCCCTCTAATCTGACCAACAGTAGAGAATGTGTTGGATGGTGGTAGAGCTTCATTTTCTATTCCCACTCCAACGTAAACAGGGAATGTGCAGGACGGGGAGGGGTCAGGTGTACCACTCCCACTCCAATTTAAGCAATAGTGGGTAAAGTGTTATTCAATGTAGAGGTTAGATTTACTATTCCCATGCCAATATATGCAACAGTAGGGAAAATATTGTACTTTGGAGAGGTTACATTTACTTTTCTCACTCCACTGTGAGCAAAATCAGTGAATTCCGGCTCCAATCTAAACAACAGCAGGGAGAGTGTTGGACGTTAGTGGAGTTAGGTTTACTATTTCCAAACCAATCAAAGCAACAGTAGGGAAATTATTTGGCTTTGGAGGAGTTAGATTTACTATTTCTGCTCAAAACTAACCAAAAGTAAGGAAAGTGTTATGTTTCATTTAATAGTCCAAATCCAACGTAAGCTACATATTACTGCACCCCATCACAGTGACCAATAAAAGTCATCCCTTTAAGCAACATTACCTTTCACTAATATTGTCGGTTGACCTATCCTCTAGAAACACCATCACCTAGACACTTCACCTACTTCCCTAATCCTCTAACAGAAGGAGCTGTATAGTCCGCTTATGTTCTTGTCATCTCCTCTGCCAGCCCTAAGATCAAGTAACAATAAGCTGAGCGGAGTCGAGAGAGTGAGCTTCTCCAATATTCCTCTACTCTTGCCACCTTATGACACTACTTCTATGATGGCCTGAACACGCTGACCTCACTTCCTTCTGACTAGAATCTAGCATATGCCACCTACTACAGGTACCAAAAGGAACCAATGAAGTGTCTGTCCCATGATCTCTAGGTAGGATGTGACTTCTGACATGGTTTCAGATCTGAATTAGAACCCTCGCATTTCCTCCTAGGCACTCTGTGGGGTAACAGAGCTGGACCATTTAGACCGCCCAGATTAGTCAATATTCGCCACCTACATGCAGTTTACTAATGGATGCCACCACTAACAAAAGGCTGAAAGAAAATCGATACAAACTCATTCAAAATCATTTACTCTACCGATCTCTCTAAATATTGAAAAACCACAAGCACAGACTACTCAAGGAACGCCCTGAAACCCCAAAAATGTATCTCATCTTCTGCTCAAACCATACTTTTAGATGGAAATAGCTTTTTATTAATCACTTCTGTGAGTCCAACAGAAGGAAAATCCTATTTGTCTCAAGTTCTCTATCTCCCCCTTGGCCAGTTTCATAGCTGTAGTCTCAGTATCCATCTACAATAATGGCAACATCCTGATTAACGCTTCAAACCATAACCACAATATTTTTGATACTCACTTTTCCTAATCTTCTGACTCTAATAAACTTCTGTATGAGATATGTCATTCCCCCTTCCTCACCAAGTCCACATCCTCCTGTGACTTTCTCCTCTACTGCCACTTCTAGCACACAGACATCCCGGAATCATCCTCATCATATCAACACCCCCATACGTCTCTCTCTCTCATCCAATGTGGAGAGATTATGGTTTAATAGCCAGAGTGGCTGACTTTGTAGCTGAGGAACCAGGTTCGAGTCTGATGGGAGGCTCAAACATCCTGTAATTCTGGGCAAATTACTCAATCTCCCAGTGGCTAAAAATAAAAATTAGATTAAAAAATGAATGTGTCTGTCTGTAATGCAGCTGGTGCGTATGTAAAGCGCTCTGATACGTTCGGTTCGAGTTCATGATATATAAAACTGCAAAAACAAAAAAAGAAAACAAATGGTCTCCTCTTCCTACACATCTCACACCATTTACCCACTACACACCTTGTCTACCACCTCCTCTCACACCACACACAGCTGTCTCTCAATCCCATTGTACCCTTCTCCCTCCACATCCTGTTTCCTCACACACAGCAGTGACACTCCACCCACCCCTCTTCCAAACCATCAGTTCAGGAGACCATCTCATCCTCTTCATAGACTCACCGACTGACAGACCATATGACTCAGGCATCCATAAGTTGACTCCCTTCTAATTCCACCCTTGTATTCCTCTCCTTTCAATCCATCATCCCACCTATCCACGTCCTAAATTCAAATCATAACAACTTGTAACAAAGGTTGCTCCTGTTCCACCCCAAAACCCCTCCTCAACAAATGATGTGTCCCGCGCTGCTCCAATCTAGCCCTTGGCTGACAATAACTATCACCCCTCTACAGACCCTTACTATCCTCACAGAGCACTAATGGCACAGTAGACACTACACTACTTCTTCTTTCTCAACTTCATCTTTTTCTCCTCAACTTAGGAAATAGATTATACATCTTAGACAAGGAAGGGAACTCAATCTTTGCCAACCTGGAATGCAATAATCCTGCAGCTCACAAACTCAGCACATTACTAGAGACACTAACTGGTACCCTACGTATAACTCGCCTAGAATTTCAGAGCCTACTACCCCCAGTCTTTGCAATAAAAGCCCCCAACACAAAACAACCATGAACAGTCATTCTCAGGATGACATACACTCCTTCCATATGACACATCCAGCACGAAATGTGCACTTCGGATTGCATACAACATCCCGGTGATCATGGACTCCTACAACCATAAACCATGCCATCGCGGGAGGAGAGCTTCCTTGAACTACAAATGCAACATTCCAGTCCTCTCAAATCGAGCATCAACAATTATGAAAGCCACCCTAAAATGCATGCTGAACAACTGCAGATCAACAACCAAGCACAACACTGAATTAGCTAAATTGACCTTATCCCATGAGTTAGAAATTCTCATCCTCACTGAAACGTGGCCGTATAACCTCTGTCCTCCACTGATAGACCTCGTGGTGTTCCGAACTGCTACATTAAGCCACTAACACAGAAGGGCACGTTGGGGGTGGTGTTGCTGTCATCCACAGTAAACCCCTACAATTGAACTAGTTTATTGTGGAAAGATACTCCACCTATGAATGTCTACGAAATAAAAGAAACAAGTACAAAAAAATAATTTTCAAAGTAAAACATCCTTCATCAGATCCCAACTAGACACTGCTAGAAGCAGGCCAAACAAGCATCATCAGATAACCAACAAATCGACCAAAACTGTCATGAATTCCTCTCTTGGGAGCTGTGAGGCGTTCTCTACTTACTTCACTGACAAAGTCAAGAAGCTAGAACAGTGTCTGACTAATGAATCAAAAGACAGTCTCCTCAATCCACATCACGGCATGGCTCTCAACACTGGAAAGTCAGTGGAACTTCCGCCCCGCCACTAAACCCAAACATCAATGATATCCGGAATGAATTCAGAGTGTTAAGAGAAGACAAACTTATCAAACGCATATCTAGTATAAAAAAAGCTGCTCACTTCACTGTTTCTATAGCTTTCTCTCAAATCAAAGAGATCAGGTTCCTCCTCTCCAATCTATGGATTTCAATAATTAACTACGGACTGTCACCAAGTGCCGTTACTGACTTTATGAAATCAGGTCAGGTCATCCAGCTCATTAAGAAAACTGGGGTTTCCTGGAAGACTTGAGCAATTTCCGACCAGTGACCAACCTCCCTTTCATGGCCAAAGTCCTATAAAATGCATGTTGTCACAACTCAATCGCGTTGAAGTCTATGATTTACAAGACAATTTGCAGTTGGGTTTCATGGCTGGGAGCAGTACAAAAACTACCATTCTAGACAAAGGGCAATCATGTCTACTTGTACTTCTCGATACCTCGTTGGTCCTCGACACAGTTAAACACAAGATTCTTCTCAAAACCGTAAAATCACATGTGGAGATTGATAGCACAATCCCGAACTGGTTATCTTCATATCCCAACAACCGCTGCCAACAAAATAAACTAATAGGTCCTCTATAAATCCCTGCCCTGGTCAGCCACGGGGTTTCTCAGGGCTCCATGCTCCCACGCTCAATGTCTATGTGGAGCCCCTTACCTCGATCCTCCAAGAATCCAATATCCCATTTCATCTGTATGAGGATAACACTCAGCGCTATCTAAAAATGCCATTTCTGAATGAACTACTTTGCTTAAGTAGATCTCTAGAAAATGTTCAATATTGGCTGTGACTACTCATTTAAAACGAAACTATCCTTCGCATTTCTCCCATTCACAACGCTCCCCGGATTAGAGATTGGCTCAGCTGCCCAGATTCATTCAGTCGCACTCCCATAATCATTGACTGCACCACATCACTTGGCATAATGCTGAACAAGAGCCTCAACATGCCTACCCATATCAGTGCCACAACCAGAAGAAGTAGTGCACTATGCCAACTCAGACTTCTAAAAAAACAAAAGGTCAAATCTTTCAACCTGTTATCTGACTTCCAAAATATAATCTCCTAGCTGGACTATGGCAATGCGATTCTAGCTGGCATGCCGAAATCTCACCTCACACTTATATAGGCCATGCTCAAAGGGGTAGCCAGGCTAATCTGGGAGCCAGATGCTTTGGGCACATTATGCCCCGCCTGACAGCTTTCATGTGACTCTCGAATGAAGCCTGTTGCAAGTGGTTTGCATTAGCAAGGGCCGGATTAAGACCTTTAGAGGCCCTAAACACTTAAAAGATTTTGGTGCCCCCATATAAATCAAATTCAAAATATAAACAATAATAAACCATCAAACACATTTTTATTTTTCGAAATGAAACAAAACTTGCAGTAAGGTGGAAAAAATGTTTCTTTTTGAATATTTTCGCTTTATTTATGTTTGAAAAGTGCAGCATTTGCAGTTTTGCACCATATGGTCCCCGGCAATGGAACATCTCTGTGGTGCGCCCCTTCCCTTGATGCCCTAAGCACGTGCTTATTTTGCTTAATGGTTAATCCAGCCCTGGCATTAGCCACAAAGGACTTCCTCTTGGGGCACCAAAATACCAGGCCCGCTAACACACCTGTTCCAGAGGTTGCTGCTCCCCGCGGAGCTTGGACCTACAACTTTTTGAGCCACCTAGACTGATGAAAGCGAGATCCCACTCACGCCCCTTTGCTGGAGGCGCTCCAAGAGTCTGGAACGCACGACCTCCAGAGATGCACACAACCCCCTTCCCAACATATTTCAAGAAGAGCATTAAATCCCTTCAGCTTGAAAGATATCTAATGACTGGCCTGGCTTATGTTTAGAAGACAGTGCCACAAATCCGTCCAGAGAGGAGAACTATTACTTCCTTTCTCTCTCCTGTATCTAACCCTTGGAAATGTCTTCTTTCTGGAACCTGTTACATTTTAATCTGTACCCATGTACCCAGGGTCATGTCTGCGCTTTATAAAGCTCCCAAAAAATAAATTAGGTAGATGAAAAGGCCAAGATGGAGAAGGAAAGGGAATTATTTCTGTTTCTTTACGTTTTAGGATTATTGAAAAATTTACCTATTTACTTATCTCTTTCTGCGGTAACTCGTAATTTAGACATAGACGTGCAGGATGAAGAGAAATAGGGGTGGCCCACGTGTCCTGCGGGGGAGACGGCGGGAGGGTAGTAAATGCGAGCACAAGGCGGGGATAATTGGGAAAGTTTTGTCTGAAGCAGCGGAAGTGAAGAGCAAGTGATGAGAGAGCGGGTCAGAAGGTGATTGATGGTTAGGACCTGTCAGAGCTTCAGCAGAGTGGAAAACCTGGGGGCCGGGTGAGGTCTAATCCATGAAAAATCACCTTTTCCTTTTCCTGTTCGTGGCGGGGCAGCCAGCTCAGATGAAAGGGGCACGTCACGGCGGGCCCCCGAGAAAGGGATTTACGAGCCACTGGGGCGCGGAGCCACTAACAGGCGCGGTAATTCATTGCAGGGAAGCGGGAGGTGTAAACTCCCTCATCTGAACACTTCCGCGTTTACTTAGCATCCTCAAAAATCACAGAGTCACTCACCGGCCAGGCTAGGCCCACGAGGGACGGTCATCGAGAAGGGATTTAAACAAAGGCTGAGTAGAATGGGGGTACCGTGAGGCACGCTGCTTGGAAAAAAATAATTTTCTTAGGAACCGATTTAAAATGTTGGAACACAAACTTTTATGCACTGGCAGCTTTGACCTGAGTACTTTTTTGCAAATTAGTGTATTCAGTGTGGGACTGGGGCAGCAAATAGGCTGAGGCGCCAAAATAAAAGGGGGCCTCATGAGCAAATCAGAGAGTTAAGAAAGTGCCCCATTTTTGCAAACTGCGACAGTCTTGAACTGTTACAGTCTCTCTGTGTAGGTTTTGCAAGAAATAGGAGACTGCATGCATTTGTACTTGTTGCAAGAAATGTTTGTGGTAATATCGGGGAAAGCAACATTAACAAGCATTGGCATAGCCAAGCCAATAGGTCTCTCCTTTGGGACCTTATAAGTGTTTAGCCATGCAACAGTTGCATAACAAAATACTTATAAGGTCCCAAAAGCGAGACCTATTGGCTATGCAAAGCGGCCGCGAAAGTGAAAGTGATCGCGATCACGATCAAACATCAAAGCGGCCGTGCGGCCGCGAAAGTAATCGCGGTAAAGTGTGGCGCGCGCGCCCGCGCACATTCACTGTAGCTCTAGGCTGGCCTGGTAGCACTTTTTGGAGCCCTCTCAATAAGTCTCGCCAGACCAGCGCATGCGCTGGGTCAGGCGAGACCTAAAAACGGGCCATCAGACCATAAAACAGGACCACAAACAGCCCAAAGAGTGTCCCTCAAGTTGACCTGTCAGACCAGCCCTTCTGGCATTGCCAGATTGCCATATAGGCCAGTGAGACCCGAGTATCTGACCTCTTGTAGGGGCATATTATCAAGCACGGTGTTAAAATTATCGCCGCTTTAAGCGGCGATAATGGGCTTGATAATATGCCGCAGAGAAATCCAATAGAAGCCCATGTTGACACCAGAACATGGGCTTCTATGGGAATTCTCAAGGGCATATTATCAAGCCCATTACCGCCGCTTTAGCGTCAGTTTTCTGCCGCTAAAGCGACGATAATCTTAACGCCGTTTCTTGATAATATGCCCCGAAGTTCCCTTGTTTAAAAAGAGATGACTGGAAGCTCCTTCCTTCCCTGGATGGCTGGTGTTCTTGACATGCGACACCAAATGGTGGAGGTAGGGGTGGCATACAGGGAGTAGCCTAAATATTAGAATACCCCCCACTTGAAACTTGCTTCTAACCACACCAAGCGTGCGAACGGAGCAACCCTGGCCCTCTTTAGAAGACATCCGTCCATCTGATGTGGCTTAACGGTGAGAGCTGCCGACTTTGAGAAACTAGGTTCTAGTCCTAATGTTGGCTCATCATCTTGTGATTCTGGGCAAAACACGTAATCTCCCAGTACCTAAAATAAAATGAATCTGACGTAGTGTAATCGGGTGCTCGTGTAAAGCACTTTTATGCATTTAGGCCAAGTTTGAGCTATATAAAACTACTAACAACAATTCCAACTATTCATCCTTCAATCTGTCCATCTCTTCACCTTTTCATCCAGCCATCTGTTGCCTCATCCAGCCATATATCTTCCATGCTTTCATATATACATCCATCTGTTCAACTGTCAATATATTTATGCATCCATTCATGCATGCTTTCACCCATCCGTCCACTCTTCTCCATCTATTCATTCTTCCGTCCTTCTATTCATTCACGCTCTCACCTGCCAATCCTTTCACCCTTCCATCCATCCATCCTTTCACACCTGCATCCAGCCATTCTTTCCCCCTTTCATTTTTCCTTTCATTTTTTCTTTCTTTCACATTTTCTTCTTTCCTGTCGCCCTTGTTGGTCCTCCCGTTCTTTCTTTCTTTCCTTTGCACCCATTTGTTTCTCTAATCCTTACTTTTCTTTTATCTTGCTCTCTCAAGCTCATTGTTTTCTTTGGTTCATCTCTCTGTGTTCCCTCTGCTATGCATTCCAGCCCACATTCAAAACCCTCTTTCAGGATAATTCCTAGTAGTGTTATTATTATTACTATTATTTTGAGTTTTATATAGCGCTAGCTAGACTCGAAGGTATCAGAGCGCTTTACATGTTATGTGATTCATAAGAGTCATGGTTGATCAATACATCATTAAGTGGTTATAAAGTCACACAAGTAATCTAAAATACAATATATCCCTTGACGAGGTGTAGTCAGACCTGTGCAATGGTTGTCTCTTTATCTTGTATTCCACTCATGTCTTTGAGTATTTTGTCTGCAGAAAGAAGAGGCCCATAAACAACAAATTGCAATTTAAGTAGGGCCAAGTTCTCCAGCCAATTGTGCCCAGTGCTGCTCCTGTTTAAGCAGGTATATTGGGGTGTTCCCTAAGCCACTGTTGGCATAACTTGGGTGGTGGCAATACGTCCAGTTTATGTACGATTACAAGATGTCTCCATGTGACCCCAGACCCCATGCGCCAGTCCTGAGCTTTTCTTTCGCCAATCATCATTTTCAGGGGTAGTACTCCTGTTAGTGTAGTTGAATTAACTAATAATACAGCTCCTAGAATGTGTTAGGATTTTAAAGGAACGCCCAGAACTGTAAAATGGTATCCCTGACATCACGGAGTCATCTGGTAACCTTAAGCTTAGGAGGATAGGAGGCCAAAAGAAGCTGTGACAAGACAAGAACTAAACAGCTGCATCTTATTTCTAAAATCAGCACTTGTTTCTTTTATTATAAGGATGTAAAGTTGTAAACGCGTAGCTGATGCAATCAGTCAATATAATGCTCTACCCACATAATATGTGGAGTTTGTACTAAGTACAAGAGGCCTTGTGTATATTTCTGTATGTATGCTGTTTTATAAAGCACTGACATTACCCAGAGGCGTTAGAGCGCTTTCATTAAGAATAGTAATTTACGAGAGAAAATACGGCAACTACAGCGATATTGATGTGACCTACATATAATAGCTGAGTTGCTTTGAATAAAATGAATGAGACAAGAACGAAGGTAAACCAAATAACAATATAGTTTTGCAACAAATCAATCAGATAAATATCATAAAAGAAACAATATGGGGCAGCACTTAAGGGAGTTAGGCAAAAGACCAATGCCTGTTCAGACTTTGAGGAAAGGTGATGGTCTTGTGTGAATTGCTAATATCAAAGCAGCATTACAGGGTTTAAGACCCGGCTTTCTGGGCACCAGGGCACTCAAGGGTTACTATGCTCCAATCGCATCAACTGGAGTGTTCCTGCCGGGTTTCTGGGGCCTCAGTACGAGCGGACCCAAAACTGGATCGCCAAGTACTCCTCACCTGCACTTGACTCTCTCAGGGTAGCGATATAGAGCAGTCCAAGGCTTACCCCAGGAGGTGAGGTGGGGTTAGACATTCAGAATACAGTGCATACAGTACTACCAGCTGATAAAAGCAATGTGCAGTCAGTGCTTTACTTTCTAAAAAAAAAAGTACCTAAATACACACAAGAGAAATATACTAAACATAAAACTAGGATAAACACTGTAAACCAGATGTCTCTACAACCCTCTGGGCCAGAGTTCTGACCCCAAACAGTATTATAGCACCTAGGCGCGAAGCACTATAAAAACACATTTAACATGTAGAAACACAATTAGCATTGCATATTACAGACCATGTTGCACAGGGTTGCTGTCATTCGCTAGAGCCATAATACTATTCCTTGTATTGGAATGAGGTAATTTCAGCATTTCATGTGAAGTCAGATGTTCTTGATCAGCCCTTAATGCCCGCCCAAAGAAACAGAAGTGCCCTCCGGTCATGAGTGAGGACACCGAGTCCCACTAGTCCAGTAGCCACTGGCTATCTGTAGGAGGGAAGTGGCTGGCTTTGGTGCCTGTACACCCTGATATCCCTAGATGTCTCAAAAAGTAAGGTGGGGGTCTGTACCACAGGACACAATTCATCAGCTACCGATTGTAACTGGAAGTACCACACATGCTCCCACTGCACAGCGGAGGGGTCTGGGCAAAGTGATCTCACCTTCAAGGACTGGTATCAAGCTTCCCCGTCTCCCTCTGTCTCCGTTGATGTGCTGCAAGCTTCCTTATCTTGAGCAGTTGTCTGCAATTTCCCTGTGATTCAAACAGCAGCTCCACAAGTCTCACAGGCAGCTGATCTCTGACCTATGGCCTTGCTTCTCCTCAAACTGGCACATTCCTTTGCAAAATAAAATCATCAGCCACAAGTGTTTTGCAGACAGGGTGAGCAAGCTTCTTATCTTGCCTTCACACCACAGGCTGTAGCTGGCTTCCTTGGATGGACTCAGTGTGGGCAGCCTTGATAGAATCATAGGCCAGTCTTCAATCAATCAATCAATCATTTGTAAAGCGCACTACATACCCGCAAGGGTCTCAAGGCGCTGGGGGGTGGAGGGGCCGCTACTGATCGAACAGCCAGATCTTGAGTATCCTCCTGAAGGTCAGCAGGTCTTGGGTCTACCGTAGGCTCAGTGGGAGGGTGTTCCATGTCTTGGCGGCGAGGTGGGAGAAGGATCTCCCGCCGGTGGTTGTTCTTCGGATGCGCGGGACGGTAGCGAGTGAGAGGTCGTCGGAGCGTAGCTGGCAGTTGGGTATGTAGAAGGAGAGCAGTCTGTTGAGGTAGGCTGGGCCGGTCTTGTGGAGTGCTTTGTGTGCATGGATGAGGAGCTTGAAGGATATTCTCTTGTTGACGGGGAGCCAGTGCAGGTTTCTCAAGTGGGGCGTGATGTGGCCGTGTCGTGGTACGTCGAGGATCAGTCGTGCTGAGGCGTTTTGGATGCGTTGTAGTCGTTTGATGAGCTTGGTCGGGGCTCCCGCGTAGAGGGCGTTTCCGTAGTCGAGTCTGCTGCTGACGAGGGCCTGGGTGACTGTCTTTCTTGTATCTGTCGGGATCCATCTGTAGATCTTACGGAGCATGCAGAGGGTGTTGAAGCAGGAGGAGGAGACGGCGTTGACTTGCTTGGTCATTGAGAGCGTTGAGTCAAGGATGATTCCCAGGTTGCCTGCGTGGTCGGTGGGTGTCGGGGCTGCCCCCAGTGCCGTTGGCCACCAGGAGTCGTCCCAGGCTGAAGGGTTGGAGCCGAGAATGAGGACCTCCGTCTTGTCTGAGTTCAGCTTCAGACGGCTGATCTTCATCCAGTCGACGACGGCCTTCATTCCTTCGTGGAGGTTGGCTTTGGCGGTGATGGGGTCCTTGGTGAGGGAGAGGATCAGTTGAGTGTCGTCGGCGTAGGAGATTATGTTGAGGTCGTGCTGTCGGGCGAAGTGTGCGAGCCGGGCCATGTAAATGTTGAACAGTGACGGGCTGAGGGAGGATCCCTGGGGTACGCCGCAGATGATCTCAGAGACTTTGGAACGGAATGGGGGGAGGCGGACGCTCTGGGTTCTGCCGGAGAGGAAGGAGGAGGTACATTCCAGAGCCTTCGTCTCGGATCCCTGCGGCGTGGAGGCGTGCGCCTAGTGTGCGGTGGCAGACGGTGTCAAAGGCGGCGGAGAGGACTAGGAGGATGAGTGCTGCAGTCTCACCGTTGTCCAGCAGGGTCCTGATGTCAGCGGTGGCGGCGATGAGGGCAGTCTCGGTGCTGTGGTCGTTGCGGAACCCTGACTGGGAAGGGTCCAGGATTCTGTTTTCTTCAAGGTATCGGGTTAGCTGTCTGTTGACGATTTTCTCGATGACCTTGGCCGGGAAGGGGAGCAGAGAGATGGGCCGGAAGTTCTTGAGGTCTCTTGGGTCTGCCTTAGGTTTTTTGAGTAGGGCGTTTATCTCGGCGTGTTTCCAGCTCTCTGGGAAGGTCGCGGTCTCGAGGGAGAGGTTGATGACATTGCGTAGGTGGGGTGCGATGGAGCTGCTTGCTTTGTTGAAGACGTGGTGTGGGAATGGGTCTGACGGAGACCCGGAGTGGATTGTGCTCACGGTCTTGATGGTGTCATCGACGCTCACGCTGGCCCAGGCTAGCAGGGGGTCGTGGTCGATGGTGTGCGGAGGGTCTGTTGTGTTGCTGTCTGTTGGGGCTGTCTGGGTGTTGAAGCTGTCTTGTATGTCTGCTATCTTGCGGTGGAAGAAGGTTTCGAGGGAATCGCACAGGGCTTGCAATGGCGGGATGTCGTTGGTGTTGGAGCTGGGGTTAGAGAGTTCCTTCATGATGTTGAAGAGCTCCTTGCTATTGTGTGCGTTGTTGTCGAGGCGGTCTTTGAAGGAGGTCCTCTTGGTCGCCCTGATGAGGTGGTGGTGGTTGCGGATGGCGTCCTTGTGTGCTGCGTGGCTGTCCGGAGTTTGTTCACTGTGCCATTCCTTCTCTAGTTTCTGTCAGGCTTGCTTGGAGGCAAGGAGTTCTGGGCTGAATCAGCTGGCCCTCTTGCTGGTGTCTCTGTGGGAGGGTTTCTTCAGCGGGGCGAGGGTGTTGGGGCAGTCCTCGATCCAGCGTCTGAGGCTGTGGGCAACGTCGTCGGTGTTGGAGGGTTCGGTGGGTGGGCTGGGAGCGAGGTTTGCATGTAGTTGGTCTTCGGTGATTTTGCTCCGGCAGCGGCGGGGGATCTGTTGGGTGCGGTGGTGGGTTTCTGGAATGTGAAGTAGATGCAGCGGTGGTCGGTCCAGAGGAGTTTGGTGGTGTGGCTGATGGAGACGTGCAGGCTTGAGGAGAAGGCGAGGTTGAGCGTGTGGCTGGCAGAGTGGGTGGGCGTTGGGACGAGTTGCTTCAGTCCGAGGTTATTGATCAGGGTTGTGGAGTTGTTGTCGTTGTTGTTCTCAAGGTGAAAGTTCAGATCTCCGAGGAGGATGTAGTTGGTGGAGGTCAGGGCGTGCGTGCTGATGAAGTCGGCGATGGAGTCACTGAATTGGGGACGGGGTCCGGGGGGTCGGTAGACGAGGGTGCCTCTGAGGGTGGAGTTAGGGTCTGTGTGGATCGGGAAGTGCATGTGTTCGGCGGTGCTGAGCACGTCGTCGGTGCCAGTCGAGACCCTGATACTGGACGATGGCGATTCCTCCTCCGACATATGCCCCCACCCCACCTCCAGATCAGAACGGCCGGTGCTTACTTCCAAGTGGGAGAAGGATGATCATCTGATTGGGTAAACCGGTGAGAAAGGCCATCTGCATTACCATGCTATAGGCCTGCTATATGAAATCTAGTCCCTGCATAGAGATGGGCCACCTGAGCAACTTTGGGATCTCCCCCTTCATTACTATAAGCCACTTGAGGGGCTTGTGATCTATTTTTACCACAAACCTTACGGCAAACAAGTAAGGCCTGACTCTTCGAAGGGGCCACACTATGGCAAAGCATTATTTTCAACAGCAGACCTGTTATGCTGACTGGAGAATAGTCAGCAGCTGAGAAAGGCCACTGGATGCTCTCTTCCCTTTTTATGGAGCTGGGCAACAAGTGCCCCAATTTCCATGTCTGAAGCATCTTTCTGTACAATGAAGGTCTGATCAGGCACATTCAACACAGGCGCATTGCATAGTGCAGTCTTCACTTCATCAAATGCCTTCTGACACTCTTCAGTCCAGATCACCTTACTGGGCTGCTTCTTAGAGGTCAGAGGTGTTAAAGGAGCAAGTATGGTCCCATAGTTTGCTATAAAGTTCAGATAGTAAACAGTAAGGCACAAAAAAGGCCCTTACCTGGGTCTGGGTAGTGGGACAGTTCAGCACTTCCCGGAATTTTGTCTCCAGGGGGCGAACCTTCCCATTACCCAACCGATGCCCAAGATAAACAACAGAGGACTTGACTCATGGCTGACTTGATGGTCAGTTTGTCCCCCTGCATCCACACCAACACCTGCTCCAGGTGTTCCATGTGTCCTCCCATGAGTTGCAGAACACAGCAATGTCATCCAGGTACACCACACAGAATTCTTCCAGGCCTGACAACACGTGGCTTACTGGAAAGTGGCTGGAGCATTTTTCAATCCAAAAGGCATAACGTTAAATTGGTAGATTTGGGGCTCCCATGCAGCACCTGTGTCAACTAAATAGTTGCATAAAAAAATCTTCCTAACAACTGTGTAGGGGCCATACCACTTGTCCTCCAGAGCTCGGGGACAAATTGTCTTAAGGACCCACACTTCCTGGTACCCAATCAGCGTAGCCTTCTAGTCATACCACTCCTTCATCAGCTCCTACCTGGCTTATAGATTATTCTTTGATTTACTCATGAGCTGGGCCATCAGTCTGCAGAGGGCAAGGACATAGTCCACCACATCATGGGCAGGGGAATTGGGGTTGCCCTCCCAGCCCTCCTTGACCAAAGTCAGGGGACCTCGGGCAGGATGCCCAAAATGAGATCAAAGGGAAGAACCCTACTCCTTTCTGTGGTATCTCCCTGTAAGCAAACAACAGGCATGGCAACAGGAGAACCCACTTCCTCTTCAAGGGATCCGACAGAGTCCCCGTTGTGCTCTTTAGGGCCTTAATGAAGCGCTTCACCAAACCTTTGGTCTAGGGATGTTAAGCGGTGGAGAACACCTACCTCTTCCCACATGGCCTTCATGTAAGACGTGTTGAAGTATGTTCCCATATCGGTAACCTCCGTCTGCTGAACTCCAACCTTGGAAAAGATCCCTACAAGAGCCCTAGCTAACACCATGACAGTAATGCTCCTCAAAGCCACCGCCTCGAGGTACCTGGTGGCATGATCCATCACAAGAAGAATGTATTTGTTGCCTGAGGATGATGGAGGGTCAAACGGACCAACTATATCAATTCCCACCCGTTAAAATGGCACCCCCATGACAGGTAGGGCCACCAGAAGGAGCCTTTGTCTGCCCACCAGACTTGTCGCAGGCTTGACAGAACAGACAGGTACAGCAAAACTTCTCCACGTCCTGACCAACTCCTGGTCAGTAAAACAGAGGTGCTAAACTGTCCTTTCTTTTTGATGAACAAGTCACCATCTAAGGGTACTTAATGGGCAGCTGCAACAGGAAATTTCTGTGCACTTAATGAACCACCAACCTTTTGCTTGCTCCTGGCTCAGAGTCAGTGGGCTCACTGTGAAGAAGCCCATCCTCTCAAGCCACCCTGTGCTTTCTGACTACTCCAGTATAGACCTGTTTGAAAGCAGTCTTCTGCAGGCCAGCAAGTGTAGGACACTCAGCCTGTGCCTTACAAAACTCTCATGGGGCGGTCCTACTGACACAATCAGCTCTGGCAGCACTGGCAGAGACCCAGACTCCAACACCTTATCCACCTCTGGATGTACACCATCCTCTCCAACTGGAGCAGGAGGTGCCGACACCAGGACAGGTGCCTTCTCAGAATCTGCCCTTGGTTATTGTTCTGGCTTATTCCCCTCAAGTCTCTCTTTCACTAGGAAGCAGTTTTACAGTCTGTACTCTAGTGAGCACAGCTGATGAAATCCAGGCAATATAGGCATCAGGTCCTGGTACTAACCCAAGTTCAACCAGATCATTCCCCAGAAAGCAGCCAGTGCCCTGCTTCTCTCACGCCCCCACATTGACCATGCCCTTCTTGCCTTTGACCTCTACCTCCACTCTGGCAAGAGGGTACTCCATGTCATCACCACTAGCTACAAGTCCATAACCCTTAGAACTAGGGATGATCTCCTCGGGTTTGAGATATTTCCGTTCAACCATAGCCCTGTGGGGACCAGTATCCCTCATGGCAGGAACCTTCCTTCCTTCCATTGATACTTGCCACAATTCACATACCCTCTTGAGTCCGGGTGAATATATTTAAGGGCTTCTGGGTCGAGTTTCCAGATGTCCCTGGTGACTAAGTTAAATTCAGTTGAGCTTCCCTTTATGTCTGCCCCCATGAAAACACACTTGCTATCAAGGGACTGGCACTGCGGACTTAACTGGGCCGTCCGGCTTTAAGTGGCCCTCTAGTGGCACTTACAGCATTTAATCATCTTAGGAGTGAAAGGACCCTTCCCTCCTTTCCCCAGCTAGAAGCCCCATTCCCCTTAGACTCCTTCACTGGCTGAGAGCCTTGGGAACTATTCTGGCCTTTCCCCTCTGGTTTAGGGCCAGGGTGCTGGGAGTTCTTCTCCCCCCCAGGCTTCGAACTGTGTTTCTCCTGCCCCTTCTTCACTCTGTTGACAAACTACTTACAACACTGCAAGTTGCTTGGGATCCCTCTCAGCAAGATCAGACAAATACTACCTGTGTGGGTGACAGCACTCCTCCGCGGGATGCTCTGCTATCACCACCTGATTTAGGGACTGGTAATCATTTGCTTCCATCCCTCTCACCCACTCATTCCAGTCTCTCACTATGTCATGGACCCAATTATCAAAAGGAACTCTATCCGTCTTCTTGTTCTTGAACCTCTGCAAGTACTGGGCTGGTTTCAACCCAAACTGCCTAAGCAAAGCATCCTTCATGCCAGACTGTCTTTCTTAGGTAGCCTTTTAATGACTTCAGTTTCTTCCCTAGGGAGGTGACTCAGTAAATTCGCTTCTCTGGACTGACCATTCAGACTTTGACCCTTACATGCAAGATCAAAAGCACGCATCCAGCTGAGAATATCACTGCCTGGGACATACATGTGTATCAATTCCTTTGGTACCTTGGTGGTGTTTTCCTTGCCCTGGGACTTAGAAGCAGACTCATCATCCACAGATCTAAGCCCTGTATCCACTGCTAACTTAAGCTTCTCTTTCACCAGGGCTATCCGCTCTTTCACCAATTCCCTATTGTAGGAAAGTGCCCTTTTTGACACGGTCATCCCCCACTTGTTCCCTGGTAGTTTATGTGATTTTGACTGGAAGTGAACTGGGTTCTTGCTGACCAGGTCCCCAGTTGCAGATCTGTTTCCCAAAACTGCAGTTGTTTTCCCTAATTGGGATACCTTTAGTGCCCTCTGTAAATGGTACCCCCGGTACCTACGGTCTGAGGCACTAAAGAGGTTTCCTAAGGGCTGCAGCATGAATTGCGCTACCCTAAGGGACCCCTCACCAAGCTCATTCAAACTGCCACTGTATGCTGCGTGTTTTGGTGCACACAAAAGTGAAAACACATGGCACATAGACTGTGTGCCCTGCCTGCCGACACTGCATGCAATATAAGTTAGTCACCCCTACAACAGGCCTTACCGCCCTAAGACAGGGTGCACTATACTATGTGTTAGGGCATAGCATGAGCAGATATGCCCCCGTAGTGGTCAGTTCCATTACTGCCATTAAAAAGTGATCATGGAAGCCATTTTTAAAGCATGTGCTGGACACTGGTGAAAACGGTTTCCCAACTACATGATGGCTTCACTGAAAATAGGGATGTTTGGTATCAAACATCTCATATTATTAAACCCACACTGATGGCAGTGGCAGATTTGATAATACATTCACCCAGATTGCACCTAGAGGTGCCCCCTGAAAACCTACCAGTTACTGGTGTGCTGATTGACTGGTTTTCACCAGCCTGCCACCTGAGGTGGGTTTCTGACCTCCAAAGGTGAGGGCCTTTGCTCTTGGGGACTATAACCTAAGCTTGCTCAGGTAGAGGGTGCTTTGCACCCCCCCTGCCCACAGTATGACCTACAGATTAGCATTCCAGGGCCAGTGAGCTTTCAAGAGGCCCACTGCCTTTGGTATGCAAATCTGACTTCTCTTACAAGAGAGGAAACTGACCCCATTTATCCACAGCTCTTTGGCACCTGCACAGCCGGGAAAATTAGCTAGGCAAGATAGGTGTATCCACCCTAAAGTGAGTATCACCCCTGAGCTGAGCTATCTGAAGTGGATGCGACTTTTCAGAAGTGACAATCTTGGTGATCACAAATTTAGGATCTCTAGGACAGGGGGCATACCCAACCAAGGGGTAAGTAGCCCATTGGCTACTACCCTACACTCACCTAACGCCCCTAAATTCAATGTTTAGGGGAGCCCTGGCACCAGGAAATCAGATCCTGCTGACCAAAAGAAGAAAGACCACTATATAATCGCCACTGGGTAGTTATAGTTAGGAATACATTTCCACAGGAAATGTATTTTTTGGTTTCCTAATGAATATCATGCAGTTTGACGAACCTTCACAAAATTTTACAAATGCAATTGTTCATCCACCTCAGCTTTATCCTGTAAAGTTTCAGTGCCAGCCATCAAGCAGAGGCCAAGAAAAAGGGGGGTTTCAAAATATGTCTTCCCCATGCAATTTTCAATACTATAAAAAACAGCGGAACCAAATTACACCAAATTTGACAGAAAGCTAGGTCTTGGTCCAGGAAGTATGCTTTTTATGACTTGGTGTAAATCCATTCAATAGTGTTTGAGAAACTAAGGTTCAAATTATTTTGATATTTCACGCCACTGATTCTTTGCAGTGGATCCATGGATCCTGCTGCGCTCTGATTGGTTGACCCACGACTAACCTTGGTGGATCCATGAGGCTGAGCGCAGAACCCTATTGGATGGTTGCAACTTGAGGAAACGCCCAACCCCCTATGCACACGATCAAAGGCTGTGTGTGGCAGGGGTCTGGGCACCCAAATGGGGGTGGGTACTGAGCCTGACTACACACAGTGATAGATATCGTAGTTTTCCAGTTTTTAAAACCTAGAAATTCACTGAAAACAACAAAGGTTAAAGTGAAGTTATAGTTAGGACTTGTAAAAATATCTAACTTAAAATCTTTTTAAAATTGAGCAATTCACTGAAAAAAACAAAGGTTAGAGGGGCGTTATATTTAAATGGAAATGTCAGTTAAAATATAGCATTTTAAACAAAAGCACTGGAATTCACCAGTTATAATTCTCTCAAGCAACTATAGCTCATGCCCTAAAGTAACTATAACCTGTGCCTTCCCATGCACTGTTAATCTACCATGCTCAATGACATCATAGATAACATCACTGCAACATCTGAAATATATCATTGATGACAACACAGAGCACGGAGGGGGCGCGACTTATAGTTACTTTAGGGCATGAGTTGCAGTTACTTGAGATAATTATAACTCGTGATTTTCAGTATTTTTTTTTTAAATGGTATGTTTTAACTAACATTTTTACCTAACTGTAACAATCCTTTAACCTTTGTTTTTTTCAGTGAATTTCAAAAGATTTCTGTAGGTCATGCGTAGCTGGGTGTTTGGCCTCAGGGCCTGCAGCCAACCTCCCACAATCATCCAACTCCATGCTGAACGCGGTATGGAGTTTGCCGCAAGGCCTGCCCTGTAGCCATAGCCATACCCATGTCCAACCCCCCATAGGCAGCCAACCCCATGTCTGTGGACAGGCCCAGCATCAAACCCATTGCCACAGCCCCTCTTCCAAAGCCACTTCGGGCCCTGATGGTACCACACCGGGCCTTTCTTCACTAAAGGGAAGGTGGATGCATGGCGCGGCCCCGTTCCCGAGCATTAATAGGTCCCAGAGACCCCATCTCCTGGGGCCAAAATCCTTTGAATGGGGGAGGGAGGCAGTGTGGCCCGCTCCCCAAGCCTTAATAGGCCCAGGGGTCAAATCCCCCAGGGCCAAATTCCTTTGAAAAGGGAAGTGGTGCCACGCTGCCCTAGCCTTAATAGAGCCCAGCGACTACAGCCCCGGACCGTTATTAACTTAAAAGGGAGCAGGATGTGCGGTAACTCTCCCAAACAGGCCCAGGGTCCCCATAGCCCAGGGGTGAATTCCTTTGAAAAGTGGAGAGGTGCCGCCCAGCCCCCCCCATCTGAGCGTTAATATCTTAGCGGTCATCCTAAAACTAAGATGAAAAATGATGGCCCCAGACAGTAATGAAAATCAATGGTATCTGGCAATATAAGGAAGAATGGCCCAAGGCAAAAAAAGTAACAATGGCGCACACCGTACATTTTTTAATGGCCACAGACGGTAATCATCATTAGTCCCAGACAGCAACGAACATCAATTGCCCCAGAGAGTAATAAACATGAATATCCCCAGGCAGTAGGAGCATGAGTGGCCCAAGATGGGATTGTTACACGATCATGGTGACAGCCATCAGCTCTGTGGGCTGAGTTGGGAAGAAGGAACAATTACTGCAATGGGAGGTATGATGAAAGCACCTGTCAATTGCTTCGTCCATCTTCTCCCACAATTTAAATAGCCAGTAAAAGAGGTTGGAATAGACAACTGTCAGACATCCGTTCTCCCTGTATCACTTAGATGCCCACAAACTTCATGCCGTTAGGAGCCCCCGATGGCACTGGACGCCATAGAGTATGATGAAATGGGTGGAGGTGCGTACATATGGTGCTGCTGTTAGGCAAGGCAAGGAGACCTTTGTGAGGAGGGGCACATACCCCATGGACTCAACCGTCGCCAGGAAGGAGCGTGATTCAGCGGTTTTCAAGTGGGTCTGTCTACACAGCTCAGTTCCCAGCTTCTGGGTCAGATACTGGCTCAAGAGCTGGTCTACCATAAGGGTGGAGTAAAAAATGCTGCAATCACAATTGCTCCCAGAGCAAGCCTGGAAGCATTTGAATTTGAATTACCTCCCCACCACACGGTTATGGGCAGGTCAGCGGGTGGATGAAGGTAGCACATTTAAGAACCGCAATATTATGTAGGTGGGGTGGGATGTGTGAGGGGATTATGGGACCCTGACCACTTTAGAATTACATAGTTTCTTCACCCTAATTGTATAGGTAGAGGGTAATGTGCCTGTTCATCATTTTGATTCTTTTTTTCCCCAAGACAAATCAGCACATTTCAGTCTGTGATTCTAACAATGAAAAAAATATTTCTTTTATGTTTGTCAGGCAAATCCTTGGACATTTGGTGTGCTCAATCTTTATGCTGTAGTTACTCACCTAACCCACACAACGCTCAATTTGTTTTCAAACTACAATTCCTATCTAGTCTGCAGTCCTTGAACAACAATGGCTAATATTACAGAAATGTTTCTGTTGTGACAGCAAATAAAATTGTCTGGATCCTCAGTGGATCCCATAATGGCTGATGGGGGGAATCTCCCTCCACCAATGAGGCTTGGTTATTTAAAAACAAAAATATCTTTGAAGTATCCTCTAATCGAGGTCATATGAGAAACCATCAAGATATCATCACACTCTGAGCTAAGAGGTCTATCTCAAGCTCATTGTTCCCCATCAATTTCAAGGTATCACGGCCAGTGACAACCTAAACTGAAGACAATATTCCTGGAAACTATTGGGAATCCTGTGGGAACAGCTCCTTCCTGCTTCCCAGCACTGATACGGCCAAGCATTTTCTGTCCCTCTCCTGAATAGTGGTTAGTTGAGTCCAGTTACACCAATGGGAGTTCCTGGACCACGGACTTGACCTGTAGTAAACTTGTCCCAGCCCCACCCCATAATACACAAATCATGAGGAGACCCCATGCAATCTACTGCAACTCTAGAACTAGACCACTCAACTGTTTGCAAACGTAGAGCGTTCATGCCAAGAATCCTGGCAGAACAATGGTGGCCAGATTAGGCGAGAGATTGTCTTCCTCATGTTGCTGTTGCTCAGGGATGTCCTGGTGGGGTGTATTGGAGTGGGGTGGAGTGGGGTGCATTGGATTGGGGTGTATTGGATTGGAGTGGAATGGAGTGGGGTGGTCTGAAGTGGGTGGGGTGTATTGGATTGGGGTGTATTGGATTGGAGTGGAATGAAGTGGGGTGGTCTGGAGTGGGATGGACTGGAGTGGGGTGGGTTGGAATGGAGTGAGGTAGAATGGAGTACGGTGGAATGGAATTGGGTGAAATCAAGTGGGGTGGATTGGCATGGCTTGGAGTGGAGTACATTGGATTGAGGGGGTGGACTAGATTGAGATGAGTTGGACTGTGGTGGGGTGAACTGGATTGGGGTGAGGTGGATTGGATGATTGAGGTGGGTTGAATTGGGGTGGGTGGGATGGTGTGGATTTGAGTGGGGTTGGCTGGATTGGAGGCAACTGGATTGGAGTGGGGTGAGGTGGATTGGATTAGGGTGGGGTGGGGTGGATTCGATTGGAGTGGGGAAGATTGTTATGGATTGGAGTGGGGCAGATTGGAGTGGTGCAGATTGGAGTAGGGCAGATTGTTTCGATTGGAGTGGGGCAGATTGGAGGGGGCGCATTGTGTTGGATTGGAGTGAGGCAGATTGTTTTGGATTAGAGTGGGGCGGTTTGGAGTGGGGCAGATTGTTTAAGATTGAAGTGAGTCATAATTATCGGATTGGAGTAAGGCGGATTGTTTTGGATTGGAGTGGGGTGGATTTGATTGAGGTAGATTGGATTATTGGGGGGTGGATTGGATGGGATTGGGGTGGATTGGGATGGAGTGGGAGGTTTCAGGTGGAGTAGACTGGATTGGAGGGGGCAGATAGTTTTGGCTTGTAGTTGGGCAGATTAGAGTAGGGTAGATCGAAGTGAGGCAGATTGCTTTGGATTGGGGCGGGATGGATTGGAGAGGGGAAATTGTTTTGAATTGGAGTGTGGCAGATTGAAGTTGGCAGACTGTTTAAGATTGGAGTGGGGCAGATTATAGTGGGCAGGCTGTTCTGGATTGGAGTGGGCGGATTGGAGTGGGGCAGATTTGAGTGGGGCAGATTGTTTTGGATTGGAGTGAAGCAGATTAGAGTGGGATGGACTGGAGTGGGGCAGATTGTTTTGGATTGGAGTGGGGCCGATTGTTTTGGATTGGATTGGGGTGGATTGGAGTGGGCAGGTTGGAGTGGTGTACATTGGAGTGGGGCAGATTGGAGCGTGGCAGATTGTTTCGGAAATGGAATGGACAGATTGGTTTATATTGGTGTCGAGCAGATTGGATTGGGGAAGAATGTTTTGGAGTGGGGCAGACTGTTTTAGAGTGGGGCAGGTTGTTTTGGAGCGGACAGATTGTTTTGGATTGGAGTGGGGCAGACTGGAGTGAAGAAGATTGGAGTGGGGCAGATTGTTTTGGACACAAGTGGAGCAGATTGCTTTGGATTGAACTGGGGCAGATTGTTTTGGATTGCAGTGGGGCAGATTGGAGTGAAGCAGAGTGTTGGATTGGAGTGGTGTAATTTGTTTTGGAGCAGGCAGATTGTTTTGGATTGGGGTAGACTAGAATGCAGAAGAGTGGAGTGGGCCAGATTGTTTTGGACTGGAGTGAAGAAGATTGCTTTGGATTGACCTGGGGCAGATTGTTTTGGATTGCAGTGGGGCAGATTGTTTTGGAATGGAATGGGACAGATTGGAGTGAAGCAGAGTGTTGGATTGGAGTGGGACAGATTGTTTTGGAGCAGGCATTGTTTTGGATTGGAGTGGGGCAGACTGGTGTGCAGAAGATTGGAGTGGGGCAGATTGTTCTGGATTGAAGTGGAGCAGATTGTTTTGAATTTAAGTGGGGCGAACTGGAGTGGGGCAAATCGGAGTGGGGTGGGTTGGGAGGATTGGAGTGTGGTGGATTGTAGTGGATTGGATTGGGGTGAGCGGATTGGTCTCGGGTGGATTGAATTAAGTGGGACAGATTGGTGCGGGTGAGGTGGGGTGGATTGGCGTGGTTTGGAGTGAGCAGACTGGTGTGGGGTGAATTAGGGTGTACAACGCGATTATGTGTTAAAGCATCATTTCAGAAATTACACACAAGAAAGAAACAATGTTGCTTTGCAATAACATAATCCTCATTTTTTGAGAACAGTGCCCACAAGCAAAATCAAAAAGAAAAACATGAGTACCTATGAGAAAAGAAGACTAGGGAAAATGAAAGAAAGTTAACTATAGAAAATACATCTTTGCAATTTTGTTTGTACTGCTGGGCATGTTTTGCCAGTCACACACCTTCTGTTTGCAGGGCACTAGAAGTTTAAAAGAACAAAATAGTACCTCAATCATGTCGGGAGCAGCGAACGGGCACTGATTAAGTTGAATCAATCAGTGCTTGGTCCCTGCTCCACAGAGAGGAACGGAAATGATGTTAGCCTTGCCTTGACGAATTAAGAGGCTGTAAAGAAGAGTGCCATGCAAGCCAACAAATGGTAAACAACGGGTGGGCTCCAAGCCCATTTTGTTAACAACAGTGTCTCACAAGAAAGACGTGTGCACTAGCGCATGCTCTCGCAGGCTCTACCCTAAAAAAAAGTAATATAAAAAATATTATTGGTCTTTAAAAAGCACACATTGCCATGGTATCCCTCAGCATATATAAGTATATATATATATATATATAATATATATATATATATATATATATATATATATATATATATATATATATATATATATTATCTACTGGCGGTCGCCAGTAGATAGTTATAGTTAGGATCGTGTTTCCATAGGAAATCTCAAAATTCTATTTTGATTAACTTTGGCGCCGGTTGACGAATCCTCGCGAAATTTTCAAAACAAATGGGGCGCTCCGCTCAGCTCCCACCCTGAAAGTCTCGGGGTGATTCGTCAAGCGGGGGCCGAGAGAAAAGGGGAGTCCCAAAACGCGTTTTCCCTATGCATTTTTCCATAGGACCTTTAGTCGAAGGTACAGCCCGAACGGCTGAACAGAATTACTTGAAATTTGGCAGAGAAGTAGTCCTCAGGTCAGGGAAGTGCCTTTTGCAGGTCTGGTGTCAATCTGTTCAGTATTTCCTGAGAAAATAGCATTTAAAAGCATATAAATATCTATACGCGCGTAATTCTGATTGGTTGTTAGATGTCAGTCAACATTCGAATCGGTCGAAATCAGGAAGTGTCGGCCGCCATTTTGTCTCTCGCACTGAAAAGGAAAGGGGGAAAAAAGGTGGAAAACGTGAAAAGGGGGCAGGGAAGAGAGTTCCTGACCCCCTAGCCTTTGTCAGGGGGTCACAGAAGGACCCACCAGAGGGAAAAAACCTTGAAAAAAAAATATATATTAATAAATACATAACTTAGCATTTAAAAAACCGTGCAAATTCACTTAAAAAACCATAGGTTTCACACACGTTATAGTTAGGAATTAGCATTTAAAAAACCTTGCAAATTCAATTAAAAAACCATAGGTTTCACACAGGTTATAGTTAGGTGGATATTTCTCTCGTAAAAAACCAATGAAATTCCCCCGTTATAGTTAGTTCAGATAACTATAACTCGCGCGACCGCCACTCTATCACAAGGATGATGTCATCAGTGATGTCATGAGTGATGCCACTGAGCATGTCATGAGTGATGTAATATCTGACGTCATCAGCAGTGGATTGCGGGCGCGCGAGTTATAGTTATAGTTATCTGAACTAACTATAACGGGGGAATTTCATTGTTTTTTTACGAGAGAAATATCCACCTAACTATAACCTGTGTGAAACCTATGGTTTTTTAATTGAATATATATATATATATATATATATATATATATATATATATATATATAGTAAAATCACAAGGTATTTTCTAAAGCCAGACCTAAAAATCTCGACTGGAAATGCTACTGACACATGGTCCTAGGGAAACAGAGTACTCCTAAAAAAGAGATTCTTGGAGGCTATTAAAAGTGTGAACAGTAACCGTCAGCCAATAAGAGCTCTAAATACGGCCAAGTTAATCTGGCAAAACGTGAATTCATAAGGACTATGTTTGGTTATTGTTTTCAAACAAGTTAAAGTGATGGGAGGGGGAGGAAGGTCTCATGTGGAGAAGAAAAAAGCGCCTATTAGAAAGGGTTGTACTGTACATGCATATAGAATGCACAACTTTCACTCGTTCTACTACGTCCAGACAGGACAGTGTACTGTAAGGTTGTTCACCATGTGTTGTGCGTGTGCTCATTTATAAAATCGCCAGACCTGTAAATTCATTGACAGTACACTCTCTGACTGAATCAGGAATAGGTTACACTGAAAGAGTGACCTATTGGAAATTAATGTTTAAAGAAGAAAACAAAATGAAAGTGATTTTGGTCATTTTTCCCAAACCCGGACAGTGAACATTTCTATAGTTATGAAATTGTGACAGGTGCTATGTCTACTGTTTATTACTAAATGGACACTTTACTTATGTTGCACTGCAAAGGTGTGAATTTTCTAAATTAGGTTGCATGTTACAGCAGGGTGTAAACTTACGTTAGCGCCTAAGGGGTGCGGAGTTCTCATTCACCAAGATGAAAACCCCATAAATCTCGCCCATGCTCTGAAGTGCCCAAGAGAGGTATCCACCTCTGTGAGAACATGTTGAGTGTTATGATGAATTCATGTCAGTTGGATGCATCTTATCCAGTTCGGGCCTTCCATTCAACAATTGCACTCTGGAAATCCTGGTCTCGTGACTTCGTTCTGTTGTAACAATTGGACTAAAACACCCAATCATTTGTAAAAGCAAAGGCCTGACCTTGAACTGATCAATTATGGTATCGGAAATAACATATAAGTCACATGGTATGTCATACGGGTGTGTATGCCCATACCTCCCAATCGCGTATAAGCCATGGGTGCAACAGGTGCAGTGGCACCGATGCACAGAGCCCTGTTAATTACTGTATTTAACGACTGCACCAGTCAGAGCTGCCATTTTTCTTGCTTGCTCCAGGGCCCATGGGGTACTTGCTAAGTATACATTTAATGAAATCCCATATTTGGATGAAAGTTGTGCCCTGTTCTTTTGAACACGCGAGGGTCTCCAGCTTTCCATGCACCTGCCGGTGCACAGCCCCTCACCCCACCCTGCCAAGGCTTCCGCTCACCGTCGAGCACGGCCGCCTCCGGACAATGGTGCGGCATTTGTTCCGGCTACAAATCACTGATACCTGGGTGCAATAATTAGCCATTTAGAAACTGCTCAGGCGCTGTTCTCTCTCATCAAGCCCGGGTTATTATGTAACTGCTCGGGAGAGCCTGTTAATGAGCTGGGGGAGCGGGGCCCCACTCGGCTGCCTTTCCCAGTCACCTTCCCATCTAGCCTGTCTGCCACTGAAGGGCCTGCTTAACCTTTGCCCCGGCTGCCAGGAATTCCCATCATGCGCGAGCCCGTCAGGAGGTGAGGCCCAGTCAGCACTGCCACAGGAAGCAGAATGCGAGGAGGCAACCAAACACGGCAGCCAGGGGGCCACTTGTCCAGGGAGTCTACAGAGCACCGTGCTGGTGATAAACAGGGCCGGTCCTAGGTTTTTTGGGGCCCCAGGCGAAAGGAAAGATGTGAGATCCCTGTAATTTGCACGTGACATCACAGAAAGTGACAACAGGGGACTTCTAATTTTTTTTGGTATTACCAAGGGACCTTGTGTGTGCACATCAGTAACATGGATACAAATATAAGTACCCAAATGAAATATATTTGTCTATTATAAAGCTGTATTAAGTGGATTACATTATTCACACTGAACTTCCTGACTCATTGTTAACTGAATGTTTCCAGATTAATGCATGGTAAGAGGTCCAGAGCTCTGCTGAATATTATTTGATTGGCATCACTATGGTAAAAATGACGCTACCGGATATAGCGAAATAAAGTTGAGTTCAAATACATGTACTTTTTCATTTTTATTTGAAAGTTTTATAAATCACTGGTCAGAACTAAAAGGGCAGCAGAGTTCTGTAGAAACAACGCAAAGCATGCATTGTAGGCAAGCGCCATTCCTCCTTGTGAGACTGCATCAAAAAAGGGTTAAAATCACCCCGGTACTGAAAAGGCGGTTTAAAATGTGCGTTTTTACAGCTTCCAAACATATGTCATTTGATTTATTCCTTTCACTTGGATCTTGTACTGCTGACTTTATGACGGAAAAAGGAAAACTCAAGTTCCAGAATGCAAGAAAATAACAGCAGAACTACTGACTAAGGCTCCCCCGGCACGGCGAGCCACACAGATGGCGGTGAGCCGGGCCGAACCAAGGTTGCGGTGCATCATGACCTTCCGGGGAAGGTCAGTGCGGGATAGGATGCCCAGGGGCGCTGTACCGGAAGCGCTGTAGTGCTTCCAGGGCAGTCCCAGCAATAGCGTCAGCCTCACCCATAAATGGAGCTCTGAGGCGGCAAGCGGGTCTCTTTTTCCCGCCCGCCACCATGAACAGGACGACCCCTCACTCCCCCATGTGCAGGGAACCCAGTTGAATCAGGAGGCATTGGCGATACCTGACCATATGGCATGTGGCTTAAAGAAGCAACTTGAGACCTCCTCTGGTGGAAGTCTGTGCTAGTGAGAGTTACAGGTTTCATATAAATCCTTTGCACTCTGCCTGGAAAAAAAGTTTGATGATGCACTAGTTTTGGAACCATTAGTGAAGCCAGTTGTGAGGAGAAGGCAGTGGATAGCTTTGGTGTGACTGTGTTCATGCAAGTGTGTGTGTTTGTTGCAGCAGTATACCACTGCTGTTTATTCCTGCTGCTGCTATGAGATGAGAGTTTAGGCTTTTGTATCATCTGGACTGAGACACAATATCGGCAATTCGGGTTTGCATCAAGACTACTATGGAATAGTTAGTGCTTTAAGTGGGAAAAATAACTGGGGGTGCTCTAAAAGGGGCGTGGTTAATGTCTTGAAGGGGCGTGGCCTCTTCGAGTAGGGGCGTGGTCTAAATCAAAATAACTAGCACTGTGTGCTTAAGAAAATCATGAAGTCGCATCCAGCAAAGGATAATAAAATAGGCAAAAAGGTATATTTATTAAGTATAACCCATAAAAATACCAAACACTTTAAAAAACACGCGTTGGGGTGTTGCTTTCACCAGCCCCACATAAAAACCATAAACAAAAACACCCAAGAGTAGCTTTGACCTTGCTGGCCTTTTAATGTTTGCACACATGGTGCCCAACTCTAAGAATCTAGGATTTTCCAACAAGGAAGAGCTGGCGAGAATCACCGCGGCCTGCGCATATTTTGTGTTTTATCGCCCACTGTATATTATGCGCGATGAAACGTTTTGAAAAAAAAACCAGAAAAATACATTAAAATAATAATAATGATAGTAAGAAATATATATATATTTTATTAGCACGGGGTATTATAGTTCCAGTCATTGTAATGACGTCACGCCCATTCCCTTTTCCAAAACGCATCCCGGGCACAGCAGGGCCCAACTGAAACTGTAAAAGCCGCCGCGTCGCTGTTCCAAACCCCCCGAGACCGGAAGTCTGTCCATTCGCTACTTCGACTGCATTTGACTAAATGTGTATATTTTTCAAAAGTCGGAGAAATAAACTCCACCGTTACGGTCGCGTTTCTCTCGACCAAGTTGTACCGCTAATGTTTTTTTATTCTTACCCAAAGCCTCTTTCGCAGCCGGTATACGTCTTGCGCAAATACGAGGTTCCTCGGACCCCGGCAGGCTATTTGTACTTTACTCTGCGGATACATGTTATATACACTGTATACTGTAAATTAACACGCATATATTAATTAATGAATAGCCAAAAGACACTCTCCCTTAAATGGTAGCAGGTAAGTAAGAGTAAACCATCTTGAGGGGGCTACTTCTGGCTGTTATTCTTCGAAAACGTTGCTAACAACGCTTGTCACTTTAACGTCCTGTATCCCATTGAACGTACAAGTTACCAACCGACCTACAAAAAATGTGCTCGTTCAAGCCTCCTTTTGACTTCAGAAGTTTAAGGAGGATGCGCCAATGGGGGAGGGTGGCCACCCTCGAGGCTGCCCCTGGGGCGAGGGGGGTGTACGGAAGGCTACGGACGGGTTTTAGCCCAGGGCGGAACATTACAGGTAGGGCGAAGAAAAGCAATCTAGAAGCGTGTTGTTTTCATGGAACTATGAGCTGAAAGCTGCAAGCCACGAGGGGCCGTGTGCGAGACTCGTACAGTAACGTGGGCATGGAATGCCAACCATGACAGTGCCAGGCTCCTACTTGCCTGGTGGCGCTGCGCCTACTTTTAAAAGAGTTTAAGAACCGGGCTGAAGAATGTACCTTGGCAGCAGCATGCACGAGAGAGGTTCACACTGTGCAACCTTCGCTCCAGTGCAAGACCCTTCGGGACAGAGACGCACCACAGCACATTGAAATTAGGTTCAGAAACACGTTCCTCATACCAACCTTCTTGCACCACGGCATTTAAGTGCGGGGGAAGGCACTCGTGCAAGGCACCTCGGAGAGTCGGAGCCTCGTGTGTTTATCTGTGTTGCAGGAGGGGAGACTCATTCAAGGCAGCTAGGTGCACGCCGAGGGGCCTTCTGTAGTGACGTCAGGCCATGACCACTGAGCTGATAGGTTCCCAACAAGTTCAGCAAAGTGGAGGATGGCGAAGGGAGACGGGGTCAGGTTACCTAACAGTGCAGCAACAGTGTGCAGAGTCTGAGCACCGGCAGTTTTTTTTTGGGCCCTCAAAACGGGTCCGAAAAAAAAAAAAATAAAGAACAGACTACCTTTAGTAGCCACGAAAATAGAGCCCGATAGAGACCCGTTTCGAGGGCCCCAAAAAAAAACTGCCGGTGCTCAGACCCGGACAGACCCGGCCCACTTAAAGCCCTGGGAATAGTTCAGTTTCTTAGCTAGAAACTGGAAGCTGACGCCTTACTCCTCCCCAGAGATTACTCTCGAAGTCATTGAGAAGTTCTTACATTGCATTGCTGAGGGGATGTTACTAAAGAGCTCCCGCTGTGGTGGTGAACAAAGGGGGGGGACTGCTGTGCAGGACCCACTATTGCTGACTTATTTTAAGTTAACAAGTGGGACTTAAAGTAGGGACTCAGACTTTGTTTATGAGGGCATTGCATAGACCTGCAATAAGTTTGCCATACCAGGAGGCTAGCACTGGCCGGCCGGGGTCACAAATGCGCTTTTCTCTGCAGCACTCTTGAAGAACGCACAGAGAAAACACTATTACAGAGTTTATTTTGGACAGCTTGCCTATTGCTACAAGCACAATATATACCTCAAGCACAGCTCATGGCACTACAAAGCTCTCCTTAGGACCGTACACTTGGAACTAAACATGCTACAATTTACAATTACTAGTGTAACATTCAAGTAGCAGTTAGGTGGCACTCAAAATGTCACACATATGATGTAGATAAGCCATATGTAAACACACAGCAAATACAGAAATGTCATACACAGGCAAGGGATAACCAGAACATTAAAATACCCCCCACTTTAAACCAAAGGTTTTGTAGCACCAATCAAGTAATTGCAACTGCAACCCTTCCCAGAACGAGCTCTCTTTTCTCTTCCATCTAAGCATCTATCCATTCATCCTCTCATCCTCCCATCCACCTGTTGATCTCCACAATTTCTCCTTTACATTCTATCATCCATTCATTATTTCATCCATCATTCAGTCGTTCACCATTCTGTATGTCTGTCCATCTGTGTTCCCATCTAAATCCAAACCTATTCACCCATCATTTCACCCATCCATCCCTCCATCCACCCTTTCACTCATCCATCCACCCATCTTTTCGATCATCCATCCATCCTATCGCTCATCCATCCATCCTTTCACTTACTCATCCATCCATTCATCCATTAATCCGTTTACACTTTTACTCATCCATCCTTTCTTTCAGCCCTCCACCTCCACCTCCACCCTCACTTTCACTCATCTATCCATTCTTACACTCATCCAACCTTACATCCATCTTTTCACTCATCCATCCTTTCGTTCACACATTTGCCTGTCCTTTTGCTCATACTTCTATCCACCTTTTCACTCCATCCATCCACCCTTACATTCCATCCATCCATCCATCCATCCATCCTTTCACTCATCCATCCTAACATCCACCCTTTCACCTATCCATCCATTCACTCATCCATCATCCACTCATCCATAATTTCACTCATCCATCCATCCATCATTCCATTTACTTTTACATCCACCCACCCTTCCTTCCATCTATCCAGCAGGGGGTTCACGAGTCATGCATGATGCCTGGATGTGAGGTGCCAGGATATGAGGTGACTGTGACCTGGCGTTGTAGTTCCTTTTTAGCTCCTTTATGTAGCGTGAACTCAGCCCAAGGTCTTTGGAATGCTTTACAAAAGTACCAGTCCCATTACAAAAGGTCAGGGTTTTTTAGGCATGGGGAGGTTTAATCATTAGCCCAGAATCACAGAAGTTAGAGCCGATGCCAGGACCTGTACCTGGTGCTCCACTTCCATTAAACTACTCCATGCGCTGCGAGGCCCAGGTGAGGGCGTTTTTTCCCCTGGGCTTCACAGCACAGAGGCCAAGGAGAGGGGGGAGCCTGCCCTGGGCCACACATCACTGGATAATGGCAGCAAGGCCCAGGCAAAAAGGGGGCTCCATGCCTGAACCTTGCAGCCTGATGCAGCG
Organism: Triturus cristatus; assembly: GCF_964204655.1. Classification (NCBI taxonomy): domain Eukaryota; kingdom Metazoa; phylum Chordata; class Amphibia; order Caudata; family Salamandridae; genus Triturus; species Triturus cristatus. Next base: position 1,086,249,628 of record NC_140593.1, read on the forward strand.
CTTCAAGGCCCAGGTGGCTGAGCTTTGCTAAACCCTGCCCTGCCATCTCAGTCTTTTGTGGCTGCCCCCTCCTCCCCAGCCCACTTCTCCTCACCTGATCAGGCCTGGCTGGCCCTTGCAACAAAGGGGTCCTTTTGTTGCCTGGCAATGCAAAACAGAGAAGGCAGGCAAGGATTCAGGGCAGGTTTTTAAGTTAGATGCTACCCTAATCCTGACATTGTGAGCCAACACAATTGTTGGCTTTACTGCTGCCAACTTCCCCACCCACTGTTTTCCTTTCCCGACCCCTGCACCCCCAGGAAATGCCCTCTTGGATTAGCAAGGTCAAGACATCTTCCTTGAAAAATACATTTGTGATGTGATCAGACTGGGGAGGGGGCACTGGAGGGGCAAGTGGGCTGACTGATAGTGTGGCATTTCACACAGAAGTCAGGGCCCCATGTTTTCAACCTGAGGGCAGGGACCTGGGCAGCTGCCCACATTGCCCATGCCTCACGCCGGCTGCCCAGCCCATCGCCGACACTGCTCCTCCTCCTTTTTCTGTTTCTTCAAGCCCAAAGCTCTTTGTTTCCATTCTGCCGCCATTACGTTCATCTGTCGCCTCTCTGCTGTACTTTTACTCTATCATCTCTCCCCACCTGTTATCTTAGTTCTTTCCTTTGTGGTGCCCTTTATATGTACTGCACCTCCATTCTCTGTGCTTCTTTCACCTTTTTCCTTTATCCTGATGAACAGGGTCGCCACCTGGCTAGTTTTCTACTGGCACCACCGGTATTTTTCCCTAAACCAAATATTTTTAACCCTTACCCAACCAGCAGGTATACATAGAAAGTACTTTTAAATGTGTTCTAACAATGAAGTAACAATACCTGACTAATAGCTAAAGTAAAGAAAGGCAGAAAAGTCATGTTACAAATGAATACACACTTTTATTTCAAAGTCCTATTTAGTATAACGTCTGGGCCTTTGCAGACTCTTAAAAAACAACAACTGGCCCAACAAATGGCCGGTATTTTTTTTTCTTGGAAAGCTGGCATCCTTCATAGTGATGCAGTGTGTTTCTGTCTTTCATTGTGAGCCCCGCAGGATACCCTGCTTTTCATTCATGCAGGGGCAGGGCTACCTTCACACCTAAGGGCACTTTAAATACCCATCTAATGGCTGTTCTCATGCAAATGCAGGGATTAGATTACTGAAGCACTTTCTGCCCATGGCGGCAAGGCCCAGGGGAGGGCCTCACAGCCCTGCTCCACCATCAACACTGCGAGGTCCCTCTTGCATGTTAACAGGTGCGGGGCCCTGGGCAGCTGCCCACACTGCCCATGCCTAGCGCTGCTCCTGGCCGCAGGTTCGCCTTAGGGCCCGAGCCTTAGTTCTGGTTGCTGAATTACAGTTTATATGCAAACTCATGTTTGCTTAGGCATCGGGACCAGGTGCAATACACATCACATCTCAGGTCCTTATGGGCAGCTCACATCTCATGATACCTTGCGTTAGGTATCAAATAACCGTTTGCCATCTTTAGGAGCATGAAAAATTGGGACTCGAGTCTGCTTGAGCAGGTCCAATTGAATTGTGCTGCAGGAGTGGACCAAATTATGTTATAGGGTTGACTAAATTATGCAGCAAGAAAAGGAAAGGTTCACAGAATAATGCAGTATATTTTGTGATTTTGTCATTTTCACTCAAGTGAACACTATCTAAGCAAAAAGGTTGCACCACATTGGTACCAGGTTAACCCCCAAATACATAAAGGGGAACAGTGAACCTTTACAAAGGGCATTACATTACCCTACTCAGCAACATGTGTCATCACGTTTCTAGTAACGTCTGATCTATTTGAGCAAGAAACAGTTGTTTTGTTAAAATATGCAGATTATGTAACAAATTATGGATTATGTGGCAAGGTGCGGCAAATCTATAATAATGCAGGAAACACCACTGCCGCAAAATGCCAACATTCCAATGGCCCTGGATATAAGCCTCTGCCAGGGGTGCATTTTAATCCATCCAACCCCATCTGCCACATTTAAAGCTGCCTGCCATAACGCCCAGCATCCATTGCGCAGCATAAATGTTCATTGAGGTACATTCCACTCGTCATGCCACTGGATTAGCCCTTATAAGCTATCGCCTCACCGCAACATTATCACCATATTAAGTGAATAAATCAACATGATGGTAGAATGCAGGGGCCCCCATGGAGTATGCGGCTAGAACACGAATACTAACCCTAAAGTAATTTGGTTGTATGTCTATTCAATGATTAGAGCTAAATAAAATACTTTTTAAAACTAAATTTCTTCTTTCTTGAATGTTTATTCTACAGTGAATTTGTTGTCTAAAGAAGTAATTCTGTGGATCACATCCTTCTGGCTGGTCCTGCGGCTGCGCAAATCGTAGAGAAGATGGAGCCTATTCTCCTCTCCCTGTCACTAGAGAAACATTAGCAGGCTCCGCCTTCATGCCCAAAACAACTACTGGCTCATTGTACTTTACTCCGCTCCACATTCGCCACGTTCTACAGTGTTTCCAGTATTGTAACCTGGCCATTGGAGCGTTCAAGCTTCTCAGGTCCTTGAAGAAGTAGTTCATCGAGTCCACGTTTGCTTCGTTTTGTAGTCTAGGATTTACAGCTCTGGTGATCCCTTTATCAATTCAGGACTACAAGTCCCACAATAAAAAGAAAAATCCAGGACTGAATGAGGTACTCAGGCATGGACCTGGAAAACCTAAGAATACTGCTCCCTCCGTTCATCATGGACACCTTCTTCACTCTATCGAATGTGGTAACATAGCTCCTTTTTCTTTGTGAGCATTAATTGTCTCTACATGTATCAGATGTTTTTGTTGCGCTGATTATTTCTGCCACCCTAAAGTAGTCACTGAAGGAGGAGAATGGACGAAAGTGATAAGAAAGAGAGCCCGGTAGAGATGAAAGATGAAAGGAGCGGACAGACCGATGGAATGAGGAAGGAGTCTTGTGCGGTAAGTAGTCTGGTCCTCAGATTCAAAGCTAGCTTTTAAGCTGACGGAGAGATAGTGCACTGTGGGTGGTGGCCTCTGGTCTCTGGCCGACAATAGGGATGGGACTGTTAAGGTAAAGGAAAGTGACCAGCACTGGTGACAAGAAAAGAACTGTATAAATAGTACTAAAAATGGAGGTGATCAGGTTAGCCATTGTTTGGCATTGGCAAAAGGGATAAACATGGAAGGGTACATCAGAAATGAGGGCCTATGCTATATCTCCAAATGTACCCAATAAAGCCCTGTTATCCATCTACATGTTGCTACTGTTTATTAGGCTCATTTTATGGAGATTTTACTATTATAAAAGGTTTTGAATCACAGAAGACACACATAGTAAATTAGATCACTGGAGCCTGACCAAGAAAGAGCACACCAAAGTTGAAAAACACTACCCAAATATACAAGTCAACATACCGAAAGAGACACCAACAACTTAAACATCAAAGCATGGCAAGATAACCTTCACAACAACCTATGGATTGACCACTGCTCAACAATTGGAGAATGTTGGATCTTGAAACCTTCCTTGGTCCAACTTCTTGACTTTTACAAACTTTTTCAGTAATTGAAAGGTGAGCACATGTGAGCAAACTACTACTTGACTGCAAAATTAACTAAAAACCTTTACATGTAACCCAGTATTACACAGCAACGGTGATTTTCAT